>NC_081408.1:237782609-238982609 GCF_030272615.1 Cryptomeria japonica | reverse complement strand
ACATCAAGAGATGTGTGATTTAAGGGCACATATGGATTGGTAGAAGTGAAGTTGATACATGATTGGAGTCCTGATAGAATTTTATTTGATATTAATTGATTAATTTTTGTAGAAGATTTGACTGGTGAATCCTTCCAAGACCAAATTTACAAGTCACCCGGGTAGGCCTAAAACCCTTGAAAATAGGACAGTTTTGGTTTTTGCATGTGTATGGAGAACCTAGATGAAACTTTTCAATATTATTTGTAACTATGAAAAGGGTACTCAAATATGTAATTTATATGTGTGCTTATGTGGGAAGATTTTAAAATAAGCTCATAAAACCGCAACAGGAGGGCTAATTGTATTAGGTCTATTTGGAGCCCGCTAAAGACATAGGAAGGTTGAGAAAGATTGGAGATGGGTTTGAAGGTGACCAAACTAGTTGAAGACACCAAAAAAATTGTGTAACCCTATGTTGCACTCTTGAAACAAGTTTGAGCAGAGGTATCCTTTGTAGAGGTTGTTGGAGCACTTAGGAGTGGTGTTAGGGATTGAGGTGGAATCCTCAATAGGAAGTGTTGATTGTCTAAGATTAGTGGCTCTACCTTGGAGGAAAGCCAAAGTGGGTTAGACCTTGGAGGTCTACATAGAAATCCCCTTACCAAATGCCATTGTATGGGCTTGAGGAGTTAGTGGGTTGAGTAAAACAAGAAAGACAAGAAGGTGAATAGAATCTACTCCAAGAATTTGTGCATCATGGCATCTAGTCAAATGGTGAATAGAATAAATAGCTCATTATTATTCTTTAATACCTCGAATCCGAGGCAAAGGAAAATGGCCAAAATTCTTGAGTGCGGAATTGAAGTATTACCTTCTATTTATTTGGGTCTACCTCTGGGTCTCAAGCCCCTTGACTCTTTCTAGAATTCTTTGATTGATAGATTTAATAATAAGCTGGTGGGATGGAAGGTTTCTATACTCAGTTAAGTAGGTAAGATCCAACTTCTTAAATATACTCTCCAGAATCTCCCTACAGACACTTTGATTTTGTTTAAAATCCCTTCTAAATATGCGGATGCCATTGAAAAAATTCAAAAAAATTTCTTATGGCTTGGAATGGAGGAGAGGAAAAGAATGCCACTTATAGGTTGGTATTTGATCTATACACCTAAAAATTTGGGAGGTTTAGGTCTAAGGAGAATTAGAACCATAAACAAGGCCCTCCTTGACAAACAAATCTCGAGAACCTTTACTTCTAATAGTGAATGGAACAGTATTGTGAAAAGTAAATATCTGCCTTATCATGACTCTCTCATCTCCTTCCTTGAGTCTACTAATCTTTCGTAAGGGTTATCTCTCTAGAATGATATGATCAGGGGAAGAAATATTATTGAAATGGGTGCAAAATGGTGTATCACAGATGGGAATCAAGTCATATTTTGGGAAGATAGATGGATTATGAAGGATCCCTTAAAGTCTTATGAGAGATTCTCTGCATGGAGTGATGCTTGCAAAAAATTATTTGGAAGTCAAGTCAAGGATTATTGGAGGAATGGTAAGTAGGTAGATCTCAACTAGGTCAGCTCTGATCTATCCACTATTTAAAATACTTTGTTATCAGTAAAAATTGGGATGAGTCAGCAAGGAGACCATTTTTTCTAGAGGCCTTCCCCCTCAGGCTACTTTTAGGTCTCCTTGGCTATCTCTATGCTATCCCTTTCTTCCGCCCCTCCCCTTGTTTGGGCCAAAGCCTAGTTTAAACACCTTACTCCTAATATTAATATCTTCTTTTGGATTTTGCTTCAGAATAAGGTGCTCACTATGGACAATATTTATAAATGTGGCTTTCAAATTCCTAACAGATGTTACTTATGCAAGGATGCAATAGAAACAAACAATCACCTTTTTATCCATTGTCTATTTGTGGACTCAATTTGGGGAATATTTTTCTCTCTAGGATATTTATTGGGTTATCCTTGGTTCGTTAGAGGAACTATTTGCTCAATATTATGTGCCCTCTCTTAACCCTAATATTCATAGATTGTGGTCTTTTTCTCTCCCCCATATTGTATGGGGAGTATGGAAAAAACAAAATAATAAAGTATTCAGGAACAGGGAGGATCCGAAGAATGTGGTGTTTGAAAGAATTTTCAGATTATTTATAAAAAATATGAACAACATACCTACTAATGAGAGTAAAAGAGAGATAGTTTTTTGTTCCCAGCATAATCTTAAGATGGCAAGGGATTGGTATATCAAAGGGGATATTACAAAGGCAGCTAGACAAGGGAAAAAGGATTGCGAACGTGTTACTTGGGCCCATCTTCCTAGGGGATGGATAAAAGATAATTTTGATGGGGCAACTAAGGGTAACTTGGGTCCAGCTGGGAGTTGGGGGGTGTTAAGAGATCACTATGGAAACTTTGTTTCGGCGGTGGCACCCTCCTTGGGCTCCTAGTCTAATCACTTAGCTAAAGCCATAAGAGATTTTCCGGTCATTGACCTTGCTAGCAAATTGAATATTAAAAATCTATGGATTGAGGGGGACTTGAAAAATATTATTGAATGCCTTTTAGGTAAGTCCTCCCCCTCATGGACCATCAAAAATTGGATCTACGAATCTAAATCCCTCATTGGCAACTTTGAGAATGTTAGAATCTCACACGTGTTTAGGGAAGAAAATGTGGTCGTTGACTATTTTCCCAATGAAGGAGTATAGCTCTCTGGATGACAGACGTCGCAATCCTACAAGGATCTAGAAGCGGGGGTGAAATCCTTAATTAGATATGATGTTATTCATGGAAAAGTTTCCATTGCAAAAAATGATTAAGAGGATCAGTGCAAGGTATTGTTTCATTCAATACTTCGTCGACACCATTATTATCCCTTCTATCTGCATGAAATGGAATGTATTGTGGGTTACTAGGCTTTGTTGTAAATTTGTTGCCAAGATTATCTTCTTAGCAAGTGAGAAGAAAGAAACGTACAAAAAAATGGGGGTAAATAGGAAAAGGGTGGAGCCAAAAAGCTGTGAAAAGCACCAGAAGAATTAGAAGGTGTGGAATCAGATTGTTAAAGGGGGGCTGAAACCTTTCATGGAAATGATTCATGGCACTAAACCCGACATTGTGAGGTATTTTGTCAAAAATTGGAAGGAGGAAGGCATCATTTTTCTGGTAGAAATGTGATTATCAATGAGGGTCTGATTGGAGAAGTTACGAGCCTCTCTACGAAAGGTATGAAATTCTTCTGTGACAAGAAGATATTTGATCAAGGGGTCATGAATTTCCCTAAATTAGAGGAGGAGAGGGATGTTGGCTTGATGATGATTGTAATGAATAACTTCATCATATGTTGTCATTGATGAAACACATATACACACATATGTTCATATTGTCTACTGGTGTGACTTCAAAGTTGTTTATACTACAACCGGTATACTGGAGGTTTACATCTAATCGGTATATGGTGACAACCGGTATATACATGGAGACAACCAGTGGATATACATAATGCGACATCAACTTGAAGATCCAACAGAGATTATCAAAGGAGCATCATAGGACAAACAGTTTATATGTTTAACTCCAACCGGTATTGTTGTTCCAACTAGTATTCATTGATTATATGATGAGTTATCATTAGTCATGATGAGTTATCCTCACTGGCAATTTTTGGTGGTATTTTTGTGATGAGTTATGATTGTTTGACTAGATAAAATGTACCTATGAAATTGTGATATGATTTCTAGAGGCTGACATGAAATCTAAATGTTTATATATTGATATCACAATGAATTATTTTGTATGAGCAAAGGGGATATGTTATAAGATGATTTAATGTGAAGGCAGAAGTGTTAAGTTGTAGAGTATGTTGGTAAAGAAGTGTTGAGTGCGCAGAAGAGGATCTATACAAGCAAGTTGTGCTACTACTAGATCACACCACCTGTTGCTTTCTAATCACTGCAACAGTCAAATCCCTTAACCGGGTAAGCTCTAACAACCTTCATTGTACAAATCCTCTAACCAGGTGATCCATTAGTTTGGATTCAGAAATCCTCTACCAAGGTTACTCCTAACTAGGTACTACCTTTTATAGGGTATAGCTTTTAACTAAGCTTTGGGATCTTTAACATGATTCGCTCCTAGCAGAGCAACCTTTTGTAGACCTTAACGGGTTAGTTATCTATTACTACAGATAGTTAACTTGTGAGTCCCATCCCACCATGGTTTTTCCCATTTGGTTTTTCCACGTATAAACACTCGTGTTATGGTGGATGTTTTACTTATTGTGGATGTTGTTATATCATTTTGGATTGCATGTATATTGTTTAACAAACTTGTTAAGTATATCTATCGGTTACTGTTTAAAGTAGAATTGTTTTTGGTGTCACTGATTCACCCCCCCTCTTAGTGCTTTACAAGTTCATCAATTGGTATCAGAGCCTAACTTCTTTAAAGCCTAATCACTTGGAAGGAAACCCTAAAGCCACCATGGGGGATATGAGCTACTATGAGATGGCTAGAGAGCTTGAGGCTAGTAGGATTGAGATTGAAACCCTTAGGGTCAAACTAAAAGCTTCTCAAGTCAAAAGGAGAGAGGTAACTGAACAACTGTTAGAAATATCTAATAATAATTCTTCAGATGAGGCCAATATTGATGCTTTAGCTGAGGAAGTTGAAAAACTAAATAGTGAAAAGATAAATCTGAGGAGAGAGCTAGAAGGCCTTACTATCCACATGAGTTAGGAACTAGAAGCCAGGAGAACTGCTGAAGATCTCACCAAGGAAAGAGATCATGAGATTACCAAGATCAAGAGAGAGAATGCTACTTTGCATGAGCATTTGAATGCAAAGAAAGAAGAAAAAGAGAACTTATAGCTAGATCTTGAATTGGCATCATCTCTGAGAGAGAACCTGTCAAAACATAATGAAGATCTCACCAGACAGCTCACTGAAGCGAATGGGAAACTGGAAAATTTCAACAAAAGTTCTACCTTTCTAGAAGATAAAATTCAATCACAAAGGATGAATGGTGATACCTCTGGGCTTGGTTTTCACACATCTGAAAAAAGAGAGTCTTCTGATACCAAGAGAAACATTCATAAGAACAAAACTGCTCCTAAGGCTAAAAAGCCTACCATTAAGAAGGTTTTTAAACCTGTTTGCTTTGTTTGCTATAAACATGGTCACACTGCAAATGTTTGTAGAAACAAACCTAATGGAAATGAAAGCTACAATACAAATACTAGGTATATGTCCAAGAAGTTTGAAGGTCATTGCTTCAAATGCAAAATGTATGGACATAGAGAAATTGAATGCAGATATGGAGCAAATAATCTAGTACCGCATATTAATCAAAGACCAAATGGCAACTGGATGAGAAATTATGATAACCGGGGTAACATGTGTTACTACTTATCAAGTTTCCATTAGTTTCATGCCAAAGTTATTCTATATACTCTAGTCGGTTATCTCTACCGAGATATTCAGTCGGTATGCATAGTCTAGTCGGTTACAGAAGAAAGTAAGTCTCAAAACGTAGTATACACCGAGCTGTCTACTGAGTATCATTTCATATCTACCAAGCAACAAAAATGACACACCGAGTTGATATACACCGAGTGAAAGATGTTACCAGATTAATTGAACCTGGACATGCATATGAAAACATGTTACAAGATCGAGGCACATCTAACTGTTATTACATTGGAAATTGCACTTAAAGATTGTGTATGATTTTGAGGTCATCTAACCAATGAAATAATTTGCATGGTTATTCATTCGATAAATCGTGTTTGTAAGATCGAAGCAATGAAAGGATCACCATCACAAGAGATCTATTTATACAACATGAGTTAAGAATTAAAAGAAAGTGTGTGTGCATGAGTGTAAGAAGACTATTACCGAGACACAGAGGTCATTGAGAAGGTTTTTAGAGAACAGTCGAAGAACAGAGTAAATAGAAGGGTTTACCAAGTTACTATATGGGTTACTAAGGTATGCTATAAGCAAGGTAACTTATTCTGAGCACATAGAATATGCTATAACATTCCAGATGTAAAGTTGCAGATATTTGTAATGATTTTATTGTAATATTTTGAAGTTGTAAGAGAAACATTTAACAGGGTAAAAGACTCTAATCAAGTCTATAAATTGTAAAGCCTCTAACTAGGTGCAACATTTAGTTGAAGTGTTGTGAAATCCTTTAGCAAGGTAGATCTAACAGATCTTGATACTCCTAACAGGGTAAGCTATTCGAAATAGCTAAACATGTAGCTCTAACCGAGCACTCTTTATTATTGTAGTAGTGAAGTTGTGGGTGCCATCCCCACCGCACTTTTTCTCTCTAACCAAGAGTTTCTGTGTAACCAAAATATATGTGTTATGGAGTGAATCATGTATGATTGTTATCTATTTGTTTTAGCTTTATATTATGTTACTGCACTATTCGGTTTATGCATAACAGTAAAGTTATTATTGAAGAAAAGTTTTGGAATACTGATTCACCCCTCCCCTCTCAGTACATTAGCTTTCCATATTGGGCCTAACAACATGAACTGGAAAAGACCCCATGTCAACTGGTTTAGTCCATTTAAGATGGAAAAGGTAACAAATGTCATTTGCACCATCTATAACAATTTTGGTCATGTGGCTATGAATTGCAGAAGGAGAACTAGAAGAGGCAATGCAAGACCTTAGAGATCATATGGAATGGCTTGCTATCATTGTTATAAACTGGGACATGTGGAAAAGATTTTTAGATCAAGAAAGATCAAACTGGTTAGTCATTCTAAATATTAGAAAGGCAAGTAGAAGGTCAATATTGATGAAACCAGAGAATAAATGAATTGAATATGGAAGAAGATGAGTGATGATTTACCTGGAGACGAAACCAATCCTTCACCAAGTGTGGAGAATTATGCACCGGTGAATTAAGCCTTTTCAATATGGCTAAGGGGAGCATAGCGGTAAATCTACTTCCGGACCCCTTGAAAAGAATGAGTGGTAAGAGAATTAGAATGCATGAAATTTTGATAACTTTCTGTCAATCAGTTATTAACCGGTTTTACATCTGTCAATGTTGTATGTATCATTAAGCAGTGTAATTAAGGTTTGTAACCCTAAGGGGTGAGCATTTAATGTTGTAGGTAAAAAGGAAAAAAGCGAGTTTCACTTTGTTATTTTTACCCTAATGCATTCGAGAAAGAAATTTTGAGCACTTGCAGAGTTAAGAAAGGATTGGTAGATGATTTTAGTCAAATTTGTATCATGATTTGAGTGATCAATAGGTAAACGAGGAAACGCACGTAAACTAAGGTATTTCTTTGAAAAATCTTGCTTCAAATCTAGTCTATCTGAAATGGCATCATCTTCTAAACCTATAGAGAAATTGATGATCACATCTGAAACCTATGGAAGTTGTAAACTTGGAACGAATTGTGTCTTATAATGCTTTATCACAAGTTCCTAGTGGTGTCGCAGTGAAAGAAGATTTGTCTAGCTACATGATTGCAAAATAGAGGATTTAGGATCATTTTCAATATATTCTTAGTTAAAATCCCTTTGTGATGAAAACATAAAGATTCAACTTAAGTATATTAGGATTTATGAGAAAGATTTTCATAATGCAGCTTATTTTCTTGAAGATTTTGAAGAGGAACATATCCAAATTATTTTGAGTTGTGTTCATGGGGAAAACATGTATTTAGAAAGGACTCATACTATAACCAACGAGGCTATTCAAGTAGTAATTGGTTTTTACTCAACCGGTGAAGTACCTAAGCTAAGGTAAATTTCAAAAGAGATAGTAAATACTTTAACCAGATCAACCTCTGATGGGCATGCTTTTTTTGTCAATAACATTAAGGACCCAACGGTTAAGTTGGTAGCTATGGTTATAGGCTACCAAATATTCTATTCTAGCAGAATGAATAGTGTATCATCTGTAGTAGTGCATATTACTTATAAAATGATAGCTGAAAATGCTAATTGTGACCTATGTGAGGCCATAAGGAGCCAATTAATGTTGAATCTTCAGTCTATCAAGAAGGACTGTAGTCAAAAGTTTAAATTTGGACAGTTGTTGATCGGTCTATTCTTTTATTTCTAGAATTTCCTACCGGGAATTGGTGATCTTGAATGGTCTAAGGATCTACCAGTAACTTCCCAGATTTGGAACAACATCAAGGATGTGAGGAAACCTTCTCTGCTGCAATGAATAAATATTTCAATGAATTTAAAAATAAAATAAGTATGAGGGTATGATTTCCTGAGGATGTGGTGAAACACTTCACTAAGGATATTATTTTCACAGTTACCACTGATTTATATTTGGTGGAGGCTATTGAGCCTATAGAAGATGAAGTGGAAGTTATGAGCTATGAAGTCAACTATGACTTATTGATTGGTTATGCCAATAACTTGTTGGCATCTCTAGTGGACAAAAGGAAGACAAAATTGGATACAGTTGAAGTTCAAACTGCAAAAGCTAAAACCAGTAGTGTTCCAACCATAAGTGGTAAAGGTAAGAGGAAGAAGGCTAAGCAAGCACCTCTGATGATAAAAAGTACAAGAGTGACACAAAGTATCCAAACTAAAAAGGAACTAAAACCTAAAGTATATGTAAAGAAGGAGTTTGCATCAAAGAAAATAAGTCGAAAACTAATTCTCCAAGTAGAATCTGAAAGTACTGATATTGAGGAGGAACCCAAGAAAGTGAAATCAACTGGTAAAGCAACCAAACCAGTGAAAGAAGTGGCAAAGGAAACTATGCCTATCAATGTCTTAACTTTCAAACCTGAAACTAATTTTGAGAGAACGGTGAAGACATTAGGAAGAAACAGATCTAATAATGTCAAAGATCATTTTGATTCATTCAATGAAGATGAAAAGAAACAAATTATTCAACAGGTAATCAATTATTTGTGCTATTACAGTAGATTACCTCATGATCTTGAAAAGGATATTTCTAATTCCTTATATACTATTCTTTTGAATAAATGGGATGAAGCAATAAAGAAAGAAAAAGAAATTATAGATGATGTATTTGGACATTTGATTCATTCAATGAAGATGAAAAGGAACAAATTATTCAACAGGTAATCAATTATTTGTGCTATTACGGTAGATTACCTCATGATCTTGAAAAGGATATTTCTAATTCCTTATATACTATTCTTTTGAATAAATGAGATGAAGCAATAAAGAAAGAAAAAGAAATTATAGATGATGTATTTGTACAATATTTTCCCGATTTTTCAAAGGATGAGCTAAATGAATTGCTTGATAAGTACAAAGCCCAATTTGCTTTTAATACAAGAAGATTGAAGCTACTTAGTGGTAAGGTGCAACTTGTTGGAACTGAGACTCATCGGACTGCTCATAACATCCAACAGATGCAAGAGATTATACATTATTCTAAGGATGAGCAAGATACTATTGATGTACCTGAAATGGATGAGGAAGAAATTGTGCAAACTGATATTATCTATCATGTCAAGAAAAAGGATGACACTATTTCCCAATGAGTCATACTTGTTGATGATATTCAAGATACAATGGATCTATTTGGAAACATTACTGCACCGGATATGCAACCACCAACAATTTCAGACTCACAAGTTACTTTAGTTGAGATATCGATAACTCAACCAGTAGTGGATATTCCACTAGCCAAGGAACAACCAGTGAAACCCCAACTCCCACTGGTTTCACAGGCCACTCAGAAGGAATCTGATGAAAAATTTGATTCATAGATTTCTGAACAAGAAATGGAGAAAGAACAATAGAAAAAGAAGATTAATAAGGTAACATCTCCTGAATCGGTAAAATCATTAGTCATACAACAGACTGATGAATATGATGATGACTCATTAGGCATCTTAGGGCCTATAATTGTTGATAATATGAGTGCATCTGAAATGATGAAGATTGCAACTGTCATGCAATCTAGGGTACACAAGAAGAGACTCAAAGAATAAAGAATGGAAGCAAAAACCATTCAGAATGCTATGGATATTCTGACAAGTCTACTACCGTAAAATGCTATAGGGCATTTGACAACTCCTATTTGCAAACTTGGTCAATTGGTTGCTGATTCATCTGACCAACTTAAGTCCCTAGAAGAAGAAGCATAAACTTATGCTGAGAAGAGTTACAGGAAGAAGTGTGGAGAGATACTTATGAAAGAGATTGATATAGGAAAAATTGCTTTATCTCTTAATAAAGATTTATTAAGAAAAGCTATTGAAATAGGAGGGAAAATCCTTGCATCTACTTCTAATATTTCATTCTTTTGTTTTGATATTAGTAATAGGTGAATTGAAATAGAGCAAGAGCTAGAGAAGATATGCAATGCATATGTACTACTTCAAGATTCTATTTTTGCTTTTGGCAAATATATGGATGATTTGCAAAACAGGTTAGATACCTATGATTTTTAAAAAGCGAAAAGACTCTGATCCTTGAAGGAATTGAAGAATCTACTCAGACCCCAAGTGGACATACTGAAAAGAGCCTACAAGAATGCAAAAGCTATTTTGGATACTCTAGAAACATGTACACTTGATTCAATAGAAGAGTTTCATACTCAGATTTGACTACAATTGAGATCACTAAGAACTTGTTGGAGACATGGGAACATGCTTTTTCTCAATTGAAGAGAAAATTTATTGACATTTTTTTGAGGATCGTACTACATACATCTTGATTCAGTTTTTCAAAGTTTTTGTATATGTAAAACATTTTGATACAAACTTTTCTATATATATGAAAATATATATATTGCTTTTCAATTTGGCATTGTTGTCAAAGGGGAAGTAGAAATATGCATGTGTTTTGTGAAAATTTTGGATGTTGTATGTAGTAAGGGGGAGTATATATGTATATGTGTATTAATTTTTTTTTGTGTAAGCACACTTAGAGGTATTGCTATAAAATTTTCTAAGTGTTGCCATCAATGCCAAAGGGGGAGATTGTTGGCTTGATGATGATTGTAATGAATAACTTCATCATATGTTGTCATTGATGAAACACATACACACACATCTGTTCATATTATCTACCGGTGTGACTTCAAAGTTGTTTATACTACAACTGGTATACTAGAGGTTTATATCTAACTAGTACATGGTGACAACCGATATATACATGGAGACAACCAATGTATATACATAACTTGGCATCAACCCAAAGATCCAGCAGAGATTATCAAAGGAGCATCATACGAAAAATGGTTTATATATTTAACTCCAACTGGTATTGTTGTTCCAATCGATATTCATTGATTGTGTGATGAGTTATCCTCACTGGCAATTTTTGGTGGTATTTTTGTGATGAGTTATGATTGTTTGACTAGATAAAATGTACCTATGAAATTGTGATATGATTTCTAGAGGCTGACATGAAATCTAAATGTTTATATATTGATATCACAATGAATTATTTTGTATGAGCGAAGGGGATATGTTATAAGATGATTTAATGTGAAGGCAGAAGTGTTAAGTTGTAGAGTATGTTGGTAAAGAAGTGTTGAGTGCGCAGAAGAGGATCTATACAAGCAAGTTGTGCTACTACTAGATCACACCACCTGTTGCTTTCTAATCACTGCAACAGTCAAATCCCTTAACCAAGTAAGCTCTAACAACCTTCATTGTACAAATCCTCTAACCAGGTGATCCATTAGTTTGGATTCAGAAATCCTCTACCAAGGTTACTCCTAACTAGGTACTACATTTTACAGGGTATAGCTTTTAACTAAGCTTTGGGATATTTAACATGATTCGCTCCTAGTAGAGCAACTTTTTGTTGACGTTAACCAGTCAGTTATCTATTACTATAGATAGTTAACTTGTGAGTCCCATCTCACCGTGGTTTTTCCCATTTGGGTTTTCCACATATAAAAACTTGTGTTATGGTGGATGTTTTACTTATTATGGATACTATTATATCATTTTGGATTGCATGCATATTGTTTAACAAACTTGTTAAGTATATCTACCGGTCATTGTTTAAAGTAGTATTGTTTTTGGTGTCACTGATTCACCCCCCACCCCCCCTCCTCTTAGTTCTTTACAAGTCCATCAAGGGAAGCACTGGTAAAGGTTTCGAACAACTACTTCAAGACCAGCACCATAAAAAAGCTTTGGAGGGAGGTTGTAAGGGTGGTGATGAATATATAACTGTCGATGAGAGATTTACAAGGGTGTATGGATACCACTTCGTCCTTCTCAACCACTTCAGGTAAAAGGTCAGGGTTTCTTTCCCCCATTATATGTTGTGTTCTCTTAAGCACTATATTATGGAACACTGTAAAAGTCCTAGGAGTGCCCTTGTTTTGCATGTTGGTCTTATCCATCTCATTCATGAGCACTTTGCTAGTCTGCCTACTCCGTCCAATCCTATTTTTCCACCAAACACTGATGGGTATGACACTAAAACCAGTATATCTAAGGGAAATTCTAATGGGGATTCAAACTGGGAAGAGGAAATTTTTCCTCCTCCTAAAAAGATACCTAAAAAATCCTCTTTGAGCAGTCCTTCGGGTAAACCAGAAACCTTTGTGAAAACCCTCTCCATGGCTACAAAGAAAATGAAAGCCTATTCGAAGAAAAAATTGGTGTCTTACTCTAAGGATTCATTGGATGACCCTTATGATACTTCTTTTTCCCCTAAATATTCCCTTTCCTCCCATCCTGTTACTAATAGAGAGAACAGTCCAAGATTTCCAAAAGACTTCAAATTAGATTAACATTAATTTAAATTGGACAAGGAATCTCCTGATGATGTGTTGGCTATTGCAAGGAATACTGTAGTTGACCTTTTTGGATTTCTTAAATGGGCCTTTCATGAAATTAAAGACCTTAACCTAAATAACAGGGCAACTACTAGTAAACTGGAGGAGTTGGTTGATAAAGAGTAGCCCTAGAAGACTGTAGGGGCAATCTGAATAGAGGAGGAAAATCTATACATGGCAGAGTGTGTAGAAAGAATAGTAGAACTTATTGATAAAATGAGAAGAAAACCTTGCACCTTGAGGGGAAAGTTAGCAAAGTCAAGGAATCCTTGAATGCAATAATGAAACAAAGTCACAAGATCATCAAGAATTATGCGGCTGCAATGAAGATGATGGTGGAGAAACTGGAAAAATCCTAGGATGACACCCTGCTTGTGGACCTTGATGTTGATAGAGAAAAATAATAGGAAGAGGAATCTTGCATGTCCAAGAGAACCAGAGCCAATCTGAAAAGAAAGGCAGTGTCCTCAAATCAGGAGCTTCGGGACCTGAAAAGATCGGCCCAAGAGATGAATAATTTGGAGATTGAGATAGCTGAGACTAATAAGTCTTTAGGTTAATGATTTTTTGATTTTAGCTCTTGCTGTCTTTTTCTCTGATTTGATGTCTTTTTGTATGTTTGACAACTTTTCTATGTTGGTGAACTTAGACTATTTATTTTAATTTTCGCCTGTAACTTCGCAGTTTTGGGTCCTCGTAAAACCTACTTTTTCCCTAATAAAAAATACAATGGAAGCAACAACACATAAAGTAGAAAATGCACACTTAGACATCCATAGTATTAGAGATTCTTTAAAATCAAGCTAGCAACATGTAGTAAACATATAAACTTACAGGCCTTATTATAGCTTACATTCTAGAAAATGATCCATTTGGACCTCTAGAGGAGTTCAAATTACAAATCGCCAATCTAAATCATAATAAATATTATATTTTCTACCAAATAATAAAATACAAAAATATATATAGAATCTGGAACACATCCAAGTTGTCCACAAAAGACTACATTCTCCAAAATATGAAAAATAAAACTTGTAAAATAGGTCAACCCCAAAGTGAGAAGATATCCTTCGCCAAAGACAATTACAAAGTGCAGACCACCAAGGTAGGTAAGCCAAGAGATCATAAACATCAAATGAAGTTCCAATTAGATCCACAAGCCAATAAATTTCTTCGCATGAGAAGAAACCTCCAACTAATCTTTTAAGCTAAAAAATATTATGGGAATCAAGAAACAACCAATTCAGAAGTTGTAGCTTGCCTTAAAAATAATAAAAATGAACCAAAAATATGGAATAAGAAATAATAACACATTTTGAATCCATGAATCTGATGCACAACAGAAAATTGGCAGATACCAGATAATGTCGGAAGAAACACAGAAACTACAATTGCAAACTGAACAGAAACAAAACTAAAACAAATATTTTTTTTTGGTTGATGCAAGATTTCTCATCAACCGGAGATGCTCCTGTATCACTCTTGAAACAACAACTAAACAATAAAACCATGAGAACCACAATGAAAAAATCCCCATAAATAGTATAGGGCACCTTGCAGACTACAAAGGAAATAGAAGGCAAAGTATTTATACAAAATAAGGTTAGAGTATCAATGCTTAAAGCATCCACAAAAAAGAATCATCACTAAACCCAACAAAAGACTAAGAAGAGAAGCTATCCATACCCTCATCATGACCACCAAAGACAAATCCAATGCTTAATACAACCAAATCATCAAGGTCTAGCACAAAAAAGATCATAGTGAAAGGGAAGACTAAGGAAAAAATTCCGACGCAAATGACACCCAACTATAATAGAAATAGACAACACAAATTTGGAAACCACAACCTCTTTAGCAGCCCTAGAAGATAACCTAATTGAAAATGAGCATCTCTAAATGTAGAGGAGAGGAACAGAAAGAAGCTCATAGCTAGCCATAAGAGGAACTCCAACCAAACATTTCAAAGTTAAGCCCCCCTCTCACAAAGAAAAAAACACCACCCTATCCATCATTAATGTCGATAACAACCCCTCCCTCCATATCTGCAATAAGCTCTTCTACACTACAATATCAAAAAGGAAAATAGAAAAACCTAGAAAATACTCTCAGGAAGAAAAGAAACACATAGCCTTGCTTAGGTACACCAGAAGGAACTATTCCATCTATTGTATGTCCATACTTTTCTACATCCTCATGCCCCTTTTGAGATTATTCTTGAAGCAACCAAGATCAAAGAGACCAATAGATAGCACAATAACAAGAGAGATAAAATATGTGACAAAAATAAACTGTATTCTCATCAAGAATCAAAAGAGATCAACTGGATCATCAAGAATTATATACAATGTAGATGAGTCTTCTTAAAAAGACAAGGCTAAGAGAAAAAAGAGCACACAATGATGACATGTGGCTCAATGAGATGCAAGGGTAGGTAGGGGTAGATAGGAGAAATAGTAAAATATTCTACATGAGGTGAATCACCCACTGAAGGTGGAATTATCACTCCACAATAAGTGGATATGATAAAGTAATAACAATATCACACTATAAAAGGTGGAAATTATCTTACATACACACTCCCAATGTATGCACATCTCTCTAAGTGTCTCATATGCAAACTACAATGGTATGTATGTACCTAAGTAAACTTAAGTGTAATTATATCCCTCCTTAAGTACAACTTAGGGAAATGCACTTAAGTCTAAAATGCAACTAAGTAATGAAATATGGTTCCTAGCTACAAGGCCATGTTAGGTACCCATGTAAAATTGCAAATGAAATCTCCCATAAAGTAGGGAAAGAGAGAAAAACCTAATGGGAAAAAACCCTCCCCCAAAATAGAGATTAAAACTATACAAATAACTCTCAAAGAAGAATGTGAAGGACTAAACCCCGTGTGAGGAAAAACTCCCCCACATATGAGAGAAGAAGAGAAGCCAAGTAGCCCCCCCTTAATGTAGGATCTGCACCAATGGTAGAAGCTTGAAGTTGAATGAAGAAACTACTCTAGAAATGTCGACCAATGTTCCTCCCCTTAGGAAGAAACAAAACCAAAGGTTTATCCATGAAGTCCTCCCAATCATGAAGGGAAGATGTAGGAAAAAACTCATGATGAATGAAGTCTCTGAAAACTGCTCAAGTGTTCCCATGTCGATGATGAAAGTTACCCTCTCCAAAGGTGGTGAACTGATCCACACTACCAAAAAAGGCACTCCAAGATCTAGCGGAGATGAATGTAGAACAAGATCCAAAAACTCACATGTCTCCTCTAGGGATAAGTAGACCTCCTCCAACTATTGTACATAAGAATCCACAATCATGTCAACCTCGAAAGAATGATCATGTAGAGAATGAACAAGAGGGTCAAAGGTTTCCCTCACAATAATAGAAGAAGGATCATCTTCATCAAAGAGAAGATGAATATCATCAATGATGTCTCCTAATCTGCAATGTAGGGTTCCACAAACAAACCTACAATATCTGTCAAGTAGTCATCCCAATGACCTAAAGCTGGAAGATAAGATATAACCTATTGCATTGAATCACAAGAAGACAAAACTATCACAATATCTACATCATCAGGTGTAATAGGTGATGTGATATCAAGAGGAGGATATGAAATGCAAGGCTCAAGAATGGGGTGACATGTCAAAATCCCCAAGTTCAAGTACCCAAAGTTCTCCTCGAAATCAGAATCATCACAAGAAGTGTGATCATCATATTTAAAATCATCCTCATGAATATGAACAAAATCTAAAAAGGAATATAACTGAGATGCATGATCCACAACCCCAGTCTCAATGATAGCTCTACTCTCCAAGTCTCATGATAACTGACTCAGGTGTGAACTCCATAGTTTTATTTGTTGCCCCATGTGTTATTTGATAGATGGAAAGAATATTGTTTGTAAAATAGGGTACACACAACACATTATTGAAGGAGTTATCCCCAATGGCAATAGATCCTTCCCCAATCACATCCATGTATGTATTATTTCCCATCAAAATTTGTGGCATGGTGAAAGGCTCAAATGAAGAGAACATAGACTACAAAGATTCCATATGATGAGAAGCCCTTGAATCTAGAAGCTATCTCCCTGAGTCATGACTTGTAGTAGCACAAAGAGATTATCCTTTTCTTATCCCAAAAGAAAGATTCCTCCCACTTGTTTAGGCCACAAATGCTTCTCCTTTCCCCTTTGATTGTGAGGAAGTGGAAGGTGACAAATCCTCCTTCTTGTACACATTAGGGAAACCGATGTTGTTCTTTTTGAGGATATGTAGGAGCTCATCAATCTTCTTAGAATGGCAATGATGCTCCTCATGACCAACCTTTTTACAATAGGCACAAGTTGGTCTCTCCTTCTTTGGTGAATTGTATTTCTTGGAAGAGGATGAATCTCCTTGTTGTGGAGAAGGTGGTGCTTTGTCCTTAGGCTTTGATTTCCATTTCTTCTTGTTTGATTTGTCCTTTCCTTGATTTCCTTTGTTCCCTTGAGTTTCCACATATGATTGAGAATTAGAAGTTTTAAGAATTACCATGCTTATCAACTTAGTTTGCACCATCATCAACATGTCTGCGGAAGCTTCAAATATAGAAATTTTGTAGCTTGAACCCATTGTCATCCTATGGGTTTGGAAATTGGAAACAAATGTTGCATATTCTTGTGGAAGCTTGCCCATCAAATTGAAGATCGAGTATGCTTCTTATCAATGCCACAATCCTTGAGTTGTGCCCTCAACTAATTTGCCTTAATGACATAATCTTGTATGTATCAAATTTCTTAGGATCTAACATGGTGAGATCACTTTCAGTTTGATATCCCCTAATCTCATCAACTTGACCATACAAGTCTTGAAACTTTTGCCAAGCATCCTTAATTAAAGTACATTTTTCAATATGAAAGATGAGATCCTTTGATACATACTTTCTTAAGGTATAAATTTCCATGATATTCTTAGTGAGACAATCCAAGTGACCATTTGGATCAACCTTAGTATCAATGGGAGAAACAATAGTTCCATCAATGTAATGAGTTAATCCTTTTTCCATTAGTTTACTCCATGCATCAATTTTCTAAGTAGCATAACTATAAGGAGTTAAGAGAGGAAACTTAGGAGAACCCAAAGAAACAAAATGAAAGAATACAAGAGAACAAGAGCACAAGAGACAACCCCCCAAATTCACTCAGTCAAAGTACCCCCCCAAATGATGATTTTGGCACTTTATATGTAGTGCGTGTACATTAGGCCACTTGGAAATAATGAAAAAGTGGATTTAAAACTTACTCCAATTGGCTAAGAACTACAATGCAAAAGACCAAAAGGATAGATCTACGCAATACAAGTGCCAAATTGGCCATAAAGGACCATATGATGAGATTAAAAATTCCACTCAAAATCACTACAAAATGATAGCTTATTATGAAATTAGACAAAAAATAATGCACTTTCAAAAAAGGCGGAACCTAAAAAGGAGTTCGTATGAGCCCAAATGGAGCCTTGGAAGTTGCAGAAATGGGGATTGGATAGGTATAGTCACAAAATACTGATTTTTTTGAAACATGTATCCACCCAAATCAGAAAATAACACCACAACATGAAAGTAAATGAAAAAATATCCCAAATAAAAGAAAATTGTACTAAAAAAGGAGCCAAAATGAGTAAGATATGGGCCTTCAAAGTTGGGCCAAAAATCAATGCTGCTGAATGTAGAGGGGCTAAAAAATGATGACATCAGCAAATCACTCGATTTAATTTGATGGTCATCTAATCATCTTGAAAACTTCACTACCCTATTGTGTGGCATCCATTCTGTATGGACTAGGATATGTTAGATGCTAATTGGACCATACGTATGATGTGGAGCTAATGTGTCTGATGATGTGGTGGTTGGTATGACTGATTGTGCTATCTGGTGTCTGGTGAGTATGTAGATGAGTGGTCAGGGTGACCTAATCAAGATTCACCATGTGTTGGAGTGCAGTGTAGATGTGGCATGCTGAGGTGGCACACATTGTGTTGCATCTACTATTGGGAAGGCGCCATGTGGAACTTCTATGGCAGAAGGGGCGAGTGACCTATGTGGTGGAGGAGCTGGGCACTGGTGGGGATGAGGGCATCAATAGCCAGAAAGAAGTGTCAGCGAACTAGGTAGCAAGGCTCGATCGGGAAGGAGCAAATGTTGGTGGGAGGGGTACAGTTGGTGGGCCCCTACTAGAGGAATGCAATGGAGTGCAGGTGATGGCAAAGTGGAGGTCATCGGTCAGCTGTGTGCTGGCCAGAAAGCATGACCAAAGTGGCGGGTGATGGGCTGGACGAAGGACAATGGTTCCTAGTACACATCGCTGGCGGGGAGTTGATAGGTGGAGGTTGCAGGGTACAATTGAAAGGGCCCCTATAGAAAAATTAAATATATCTGCGGTACAATGGCGTGTGGGGTGGGGTTTGACACCCCTGCCAAAATATAACAAATATATTTAATTAATTTTTTTAAGAAACTTTTACAATGAAAAAAATCTACGAATATATTTTTTTGAATATAAAATTTGGAAAATTAATTTCGCAGAAAAAAAGTATTTATTTAAAATAAAATAAAATCGTATCATATAGCCTAATCTAGGCTGAAATTGTTTTTCCAAAGGGCCCGAAATTTATTTTCACCAAATATAGGCAAATTTATACTCAAAATTCATGGAAATTGCCACTCGGACGTAATGGTGAGCTCAAGTCTAGTCTAGGACACATCTATAAGATGCTGCTCCTCAGATCTGCCTCTTGACCTCCTTTAAAATTGCAATAAAATCTCTCCAAAGGCAATGCAATGGTGCTACAACCACTCTGCTACCATGTGAGATTATTATTGAAGCAACCAAGATCAAAGAGATCAATATATAGCACAATAACAAGAGAGATAAAATATGTGACAAGAATAAATAGTATTCTCATCAAGAATCATAAGAGATCAAATGGATCATCAAGAATTACATACAATGTAGATGAGTCTGCTTATAGAGGCAAGGCTAAAAGACAAGAGAGCATACAATGATGACATGTGACTCAATGAGATGGAAGGGTAGGTAGGAGAAATATTAAAATATTCCACATGAGGTGGATCACCCACCGAAGGTGGAATTATCACTCCATAATAAGTGGATATGATAAAGTAACAACAAGATCACACCATAAAAATTGGAAATTCTCCTACATACACACTCCCAATATATGCACATCTCCCTAAGTGTCTCATATGCAAACTACAATATTATGCATGTACCTAAGTAAACTTAATTAAAATGTAATTATATCCAAGATGAATAAATAATTACACCAGCACCCCTCTATATCTCTGCCCTCATTTAGAAATCTTTCACTCGTATTCCTACTCCACATTTCCCTGCACCCTCATTTGATTAGGTATAGTTGTTGACAATGATGATTTAACCTTTCACTCCTATTTTTAAGATTTATCATCGCATTAGTATTTTCTTGCCAAGATAGGCCAAACCTTTAAAATGTATAAAATTAAATATAGAAGTTTTTACCTGGAAACTATAAACAATAATTTTTACTTAAGTATTTGTGTATTAGTTATTTCATATGATGCTTAATATCCATGACTATTTGTGAGGAAAAATAATCAACAGCTTTCATGAATTTTTTTTATAACAAGCATTGACATAATATGCAATATAATGAAGGACCAAACTTAAAAATTGAAATTTTTATCCATGCTCCTGAACTTGAATGTTACTTCTTTTAAATATAAATATTTGAAAAATGTCATAATTTTTATCAATAAAAATTAATAAGAAAATTAAAATGGCTAGAACCATCAAAGAGTAAAATAGATCTAAAAGATTCATGTAAATTATATTCAAGTCAGAAATGAGAATGATCTAGTGATTTCATGACCCTAGGTAATGAATTCGTAGGGATTTTTGCCAAGTTATTTTGATAATGAAGATACATTCTATACAATAAATATAATGAAATAAATTGCACAATGTAAAAATATAGTACAAAATAAAATGAAAATAGTTAATAACAATAAGTCATTTCAATGTGGAAAACCTCCAAAAGTCTTCAAAGAAAACACAATTCACAATATGATCATAATAAACTAGCTTCTACATATAAGCTAATGCATATACTAAAAATAATATAATAAAAATAAAAGCATATACACATCATGTAATTTTATATATTTTAGTATTTGTGCACAACATCTCATCCCATATAAAATAAAATACTCCGAGATGACATAAATATCTAAATAAGAATACAATAATGATCATATATCTTAATTATGATTTAAGGTATCACAATACAACTACTCATAACTTTATGCATATTAGAGGATTAAATGTATAGAACTACCCCCACTTTAGGGAAATTTTATCCTAAATTATGATTATCAATTATATATTCTCCTCCATAAAATTTTCATCTTCCCATGTAAAGTCTTCAATTGATTTATTCATCTATAAGATGAGATATAGAGTGATTATGTTAGTCCTCAAAGTATTTATAGATGTCTATATAATTATCTTTAGATCCAAGATCATTCTTCCTTCATCTAATTTTGGTAACACTATCTAGCAATTTGATATTCAACCAATCATCTCTTAATTGGAACCATGAAAAAATAAATGTAACTCTATTATTCTAGGTAACTCAAGATTGTAGGCTACATTGTTGGCCATTTATAAAATTTGGTGTGGACAATAATATTTTGTGACAACTTATTATTCAATTTATTCTTAAAGAAAACTTACTTATAAGGTTGCAATATCAAGAAAACATAATTATCTACTTTAAGACTCTTTTTACTTCAATAATAGTGATTGTTTTGTGTCATTCTATATATGATATAGACATACTGTTCTTCAAATTTGAAAATACCTATTTTTCATGAATTATGTGATCTTCAATAACTTGAATTACTAGTATCAATTTCCATAATGATGTGATGGATGGTGAATGGTATCAATATAATTCAATAAATTGGATTTTTTTCCAAGGATTATAGAGGGAACTAGCATACCATCATTATAGTTGTGATAGTCAAAGCACCTATTGATAATTTATCTAAAGTGAAATATCATGGATACCTTTTTAAATATTTATTTATTATCTTAGTTTTAATTTAACTCAAGAATAAAGAGATGTAAGCCCCTTGATTATGAAAATAAGAGAATAAACATACTCAAAATATACTACTAAGGATATTAACATGATCACTAATAATAGGTCTTGGTGTATAGTATATTTTTTCTATATTCTTTGTAAATGTGTTTATCATTTTAGCTAATTTTTAATGGGGTAAATTCTTTTGACCTCCAGTTTTGAACCAATGAGGTCATAAAAATAGGACCTCATTCTCAATAGAAATATTCAAGAATAAAATCTTCTAGGATTTGAACCTTGGTGGAAAGAACAATAAAACCATAATTTTGAAAGTAATTTAAGGTAGTGGAACAAATTACTACACTAATCTTGAGAGAAGGTCATGCAAAACATTTTTTATTAGGCTTATAACAATTAAAAACAAAAAAACAAAAATAACACAAATAGGTTCCATACCATAACATAGTGATTTAGTTGGGGAAAATAACTTTAGGAGAATAATCCTACACTCAATAATCCACCTGAGATATTATTCATAAATAAACAATAGAATACAATATACTTGCAAAGGAATCTCCTCACAAGGGTATCATGAAAAATTGATCCATAGGTAACGCAACACCTATAAGATTCTTACACACAACCTAAATCTCACTGACCTCATATATAAGAGATACAATATATGAAACTATTAAATGGTATTATAAATCCATGAGATTAAACTAATCAAAAAGTGGCACCCAACTTATCTCCAACCAACGATACCCTATGATGTGTCAAAACATACAACAACATGTGTAACTCCTCTTTGTAGCTCATTTGTGTCAAACAACAATTTATATTTCTAATTACAAGAGATGCAACTTTTGGAGGCCATAACTTTTGATTTGGGAGTCCAATTCACAAACTATTTAAAGTGTCAAAAACCTTGTAATGTGATTTATCAAGATGTTGCTTATTATATCACTTATGACCAATTTTGGGCCCAAAAAATACCTCTAAGAAATTCAAATTTGACTTTGCAACTTTCAAAAATGGAAACTTTGATATCTTAAAATCTAGGTGCATGGTCTTACAATTAAAATTTACTAGCATGCTTATTTAGCCAATCCATAAATTTTGAGAATTTTTTTGAGCAATTTGTGCTCAAATATAAACTTACTATAAATAATAACATTATATAATTTCAAGGTTGAGACACCATTTTCCTAACATTCTCTCACTTATTGAACACCTTGCAAAAGAAAAAAGAAGTATTTGCACTAATTTAATTACTAGTGGTTATGAGGCCAATAGACTCCAAACACCATTTTAACTTCTTTGTGCTCATAGATTTAGTTAAATAATCATCAACATTAACCAAAGTCTCTACCTTAAGAAACTTTAGCCTGTCATCCTCAACCATATCTCTAACAAATTGGTATTAAACATAAATGTTCTCATTCTCATGCCAAATTCATAAATAGTCATTTCAAACTTTGACTATCATAATAAACTATCATTGCACCTTTTTTTATTCTAATATCTTAATATTGTCTCTTAAGACAAATGGATTTTTTTCAAGAATGAGTGGCTCCACCATATACTAAACTTCAATAGTGGAAAAAAGAAATTGGAAGATGTGAATTACTCATGTAACTAATTCCACTACTACATAAAGTAAACAAAAAATTACTAGTGGATCTTCTTTTATCAACATCACTTGCATAGTCTGGATCCATATAACCATAAATATCAAGGGAAAACTCATCTTCTATCAAATTACCAAGATAAAACAAATACTAATATAAGGTTCTCCTAAAATATTTAAGACTATTTTAATTGCATACCAATAAACTCTACTATGATTGTAATATGTTTGGAATAAATCCTACTACTTGGAAAATGTCTAGTGTGGTGTAGTCAATTGAATATATACAAATTCCACTTGCACTCTAGTAAGGTACTCTACTCATGTCTTCCATCTCTAAAGGGGATGTGGGACAATTTTAAGTAGATAAGTTCATTTCAATTATGAAAGGAACACATGATAGTCTACAATCCTATATTTTATACCTTTCTAAAACTTAATTGACATACATATTATAGACTAGCTAGAGCTTTTTGTTGACTCTAAATCTTTTAATTCCCATATCAACAATGTGTTTAGCTGCACCAAGATCTTTCTATTTGAATTTAGCTCTAAAAGAATTCCTTTCCCTTTATTGATGAATAACATATCATCAACATATAGGAAGAGATCACCATAAGATCTATAATAGACATATTGATCTAATTTAGAATACTCAAATCCCAATATAGACACATATGCATCATTTTTTTAGTACCACATCCTAGGGCTCTATTTGAGGCCATACAAAGCTTTCTTCAATTTACAAAGAAATTTAATATTATTTTTTAACATGTAGTGTTTTGGTTATTTAAAATAAATATCTACTTCGAAATAGATATTGAGGAAATTTGTTTTCATATCTTTTTTCTCAACCTCTAAATAATAAGAAATAGCAATTAAAAACAAAAATATAATGGACATATTTTTTGCAATAGGGGAAAATATCTCACTATAATAAACACCCTCAACCTAAGAGTAACCTTTTGTAACCAACCTTACTTTGTACTTCTCAATACCTCCATTTAAGCCATTATTTTTCTTGAACACCCATCTACAACAAACATGTTTTTTTCCTTTGGGAAATTGTAACATATTAAAATTAAAATTGCAATAAATACAATGCTCTAGTGCTATAACATAAATCAAAATTATTGGAATCTTCTCTATTGTGGCCAAGTCTTAAGTGCTATAATAGTAAAGAAACATTAATAAAAGAAAGCTGATGCCATTATAATCAATAAACTAAGACTACAATTATGTTATAGTACTAAAGACTTGGCCACATATTAAGGATTTTTTCATAAATACAATGCTTAGACAAATCAAAATTAAAATTGCAATAACTAAAACCTTCAATAAGATTTATTTAGCTCCTCATGCTTGTACTTTAGTTCTCCTAAATATAGCTTAGTGATTTCTTTATAAGAAACTCATTGCACAATTGTAATTCATTTTGTACTCTTTTCTTTTGAGTAATATAGCATTAATTTGTACAACTCTCATTTGTAGAAGGTTTATTTGTTTTCTATTTGATCCTGCAAGTGCTTGTGTTGAAAAATTCAACATGGTATTAAATCATGGATTCAACAAGCCCCTTCTCATGATTTGAGGGTTTTCATTTATTAGAAGCATAGTAGGGTCATATCTTTTCTTTATTGTAGATTTGGTGGTGGGAATTTTTTTATAAAGTCTAGAGAAAAAAGGGCATCACCATCATGTTCGTAGCATAAAAAACCCTAAGATGGGTTGTCATTTCATCAGAATTGTAGTTGTTAAAATTTGGGGTCAAATTGCATGGGGGCATAAAATTTGAGGCCATTTCTGGGGGTTTCTAAAACATCTAGGAAATTTGAAGTGAAATATAGGTAACCATCGTGCTCAGGAGGCCTACAAACCCTAAAATAACCTTTCAATTTGTCAAAATCGAAGAACAGTGAATTCTTTGCAAAATAATTTAGAAAGTTTCCATTTTCAAAAAGTTTCTATTTTCAGCAAGTTTCTATTTTCAAAAACTTTCTTTTTTGGAAATTTTCTAGTTTTGGCCATTTTCTATTTTTGGAAACTTACTATTTTTGAAAAATTTACACTTTTGGGAACCCTTCAAGCCTTCCAAACCATAGAAAGTGGCAGTTGGTTTTTTGCCCATAAATTTGTCCTACAAAGTTAAAATCGAGAAAATGAGATATCATTGGTAAGTTGATCTCAATGCTATAAGTGGTTTTGTTAGATTTTTCTCTTGGTGTCTAATATAGGCCATTGAAATTAGCATTTTTTTTCGTGCTTCTAGGGCCATAACTTGGGCAAAAAATCTCCATTTTTTTACTTCCACATATCATAGAAAGCTCTCAAAGTCACCTATTTAAATGTGCTATTAGATTTTTGAAATTTTACTCTCGGTAAATTTTATTTAGACTTTGGTGTTTTCACTTCATGATTGATTACTTGGTCATTCTGGCTTTTGGAATATTTCTATTAACAATGGATGGCTTTTCTTGGGCTATCCTACATGTATTTTCAACACTTTTCTCTATTTGAGTATTTTGAGCATCCTTTTTAAGCACTTCTTTACTTGGATACATGTTGAGGTAAGGTGTTAGTTTTGTCTATGGTTTTTGGATATTTTGCACATTTTGTTGTGCCTTATTTTATACATGTATGCATTGTAATATAAAGTGCCATAGGGGGTTGTGTAGTGCCTTTTATTTTTCCATCAGACCTTTATCCCATGAGTGCCTCTCTATGATAACATTGAATCCTAGAGATTATTGTCCCATGCATGTGTGAATTGGTTGCATAGCCTTTTTTAGTTATAGGTATTTTCTTGAGAAAATTTAGATTCCCCTTCATGCACTTCATGGTGACACACAATTTTAGTGGACCTAGCATGCCTCTCCCTTGTCAACATTATGGGGGCTTTCTACTTTTGGTGCTAATGCTTCCTTGTTTTTTTCTTTGGAGTTAGACACTCTTGCATTATAGTTTTGTAGAAGCAACCTTATATCTTCATTTGATTAGAAATGTTTAGACTATTGGCAGCTATATTTTCAACTAGCAGTTTTCTATTGCATGGTTGAGTAGTTTTGTTGGGTTCACTCATGTAGATTCTGGTGCCATCTATATCTTTGACTAACAAATGGTTTTTCGTTTGTTTTCTATTTGATTGTTCAAGTTGTGTCATTGGGGGCACTCATGAAAATTGTTATCTTCTTGATCTTGAACATCATCTTGGTTTTAGAGGAGGTACTTCATTCAACTCTATAGTAACTTTATCATTCGATAGTTGTCTATAACTTCTTTGTGCTCCAAGAATGTTCTTCATGTTCCTATTATTTTGGGACATTTTCTTGGAGGCTTATTAGTGCTTCATTGCTTCCTTTTCTTATCAATTCATGCTTCTTTTTATGTATTGTATCTCTTGTTTTTTGAGAGGGGTTTTTTCCCATGTGGTTTTTCTCCTTTTCTCTGCTTAGAGAGACTTTATTTGTTTGTACATGGGTACCTTATTAAGCCTATTTTTGTTGAGACCCATTTCTGCAAATTCATGCATTTAGAGTTTTTCTACTCACCCTAAGTTTCACTTAAGGGGGGTGTTAGAGAATTTTTAGCTATTAATTGCCTTTTTACAACGAGTTATGTTTTTTAATCTTAGGTTCACTTAGGAGTGCCTACTTCTAATTTAGATTTCATGAATCTAGTTGAAGTTTATTTAGAATTGAGATTTATTTATCTTCTCATGCTTTCACTTTAGTTCTTCTAAATTTATCGCAATTATTTCTTTATAAGCACATAATTGTATAATTGTAATTCATTTTGTATTATTTACTTCTGAGTAATATAGCTTTCATTTGTGGAACTCTTGTTTGTGGAAGGCATGTTTGTTTTCTATTTGATTTTGTGTGTGCTTGTGTTGCAAAATTCAACACTATAGTTTTAAACTATCTTTTGGTCGACCATGATATCGATGTTTATCACTTAAAAAATCCATAATATTCTGAAAATTGTGTAGGTTCTATCAATGAGGACTCTAATAGGAATCCTCACATCTTCACCTAGTTCTTCTAATTCATAAAATAACTCTTGAATATTTTGTTCAATTATGGAAAAAAGGTCTTTCAAATTTGATTTCTTGTTCTCAAACCTAGAATATGGTTCTAAAGTTTCAATAGATTATTTCAAGCCTTTTTTAGTCCTAACTTTGGTTTATTACTAGGTAACCTTATTTTTTAGGTTTTTTGTCTGTTATTTTTTTAATAGGGTTTGAAACTTGTAAAAAATCCAACTTACCTTTGTAAAATATAATATAAATTTTATTAAGAAAATATATTTCTAAAGTATTCCTTTGATAAATGGTGGCTAAAATTGAAATATCATTTTAAATACTAGCATGTTTTTGATTGAGATAAATGGGTTTTACAGGGACCTGAAACCCAAATCCAATAATAATAGAACTAGTAGCATACCAAAGTCTATCCAACTGCTAAACAGTAACAAAAATAGGGGAAGCTCCCCACCGAACCAAATAAAAACAAACTAGCCTACAACACAAAAAAAGATAGAAACTACTAACTAAGAGCTTTCATGAGCTCAATATTCTTATGAATCATAGTATTATTAATCTCTTCGAGTTCTTCCATAATAAATCTCAAGTTGCCTTTTTCCTATTTTTTGCTTCTGGTCCTATTAGAGGGTCCCGTGGAATACTGCATTGCACTGTATTTCTTGTCCAAGAACTAAATTTCATGTTTATAAACCTATGAAACTAGATTTTTATATTGAATACTTCTTAAATATTATACTCTTATGGACTTTGATGTTTTTTACTTTTTGGCCTCTGTTATTACAACTAACTAGTAGATCAAAATTTTACAGGTCTTTACCTACTACCATTATGATTATAAACGTACAAAAAACCTTCATTGCTCAAAATTTAAGACAAGATTCCTAAAAATTATTGAAAAGTAAATATAAAAATAGGAGAAAATAAAAATACTAGAATATACTAAGAACTCTACTATCCATGAGCTTCACATAACTATACAAATTCAATTGAGACTTGTAGTTTTAAATTCATGAATTGTGTAAAAATAATGATGACCTCATTTGGACTATTTAAATTTCTCTTCAACCAAGGCAATATTTTTAAAGTTATCAAATGTCAAAACAATACATGTAACTTAATGCTTGGTGTATAAGATTGACAATTTTTAGTATAATTCAAGAAAGGTAGTGAATTGACATCCACAAATTTTCTATTGGATATATAAGGTAGTGCTAGCATTGAAATTATCTTTAGTCAAGGTTTCATGAATTTTGTCTAATTTGTAAAGCCAGATCCTTAAAATTTTCTAGAATATTTTGCCAACACAATGACAATTTGTTGTTCCTTACATATATGACAAGTGGTTATTTTGGTAAGATGTGAATACCACATTTTTTTCTCTTTTATTTTTTTTTAGTTTTTCTATTGATCATGATAAAAAATGATTTACTATTAAAATGATTGCTAAACCCATGTGCTTCAATCCAAAGTGTCTTAGAATTCATTTTCATATTTTGCAATAGATATTTTATGAGGTTTCATGGTCTTAGAGTTTCTCAAATCAAGTCATCCTTTTATCTTGAACCCTAAAATGTCCATTGAATTTCATCAATTGCCCTCATTTTTTTCTCTCAAAGCTTGAAAAGTTTCCTAGAGTTCATCTTTTTTTCTTGACCTACAAAAAATCCATTAGGATTCATTCTATTATTTGAACCTCAAAAATTTAATTAGAGTTAATTCTTTCCTTTGAACC
Organism: Cryptomeria japonica; assembly: GCF_030272615.1. Lineage (NCBI taxonomy): Eukaryota > Viridiplantae > Streptophyta > Pinopsida > Cupressales > Cupressaceae > Cryptomeria > Cryptomeria japonica. The sequence continues at coordinate 238,953,297 of NC_081408.1, read as the reverse complement.
ATGGTTAATTTATCAGAGGTAATCATTTTCCTTTAACCTGGAATATGTCTATCAAAGTTCATCATATTTTTTTGACACCTAATAAATCTTGTAGATCTAATACTTTACTCTCTCCCTCGGTATCCGTCAAATATCATTGAATATTGTCATTTTCCTTTTCCATCCATTTATTTAACAAGTCATAAGAAGTCACACATTTCCTTTTCCTATTGATTCCCCATTGAAGTGCCAAAGATTGCCAATTTACATTGACACTTGATTCTTTTTTAGAGGTCATACAAATCCCTTGACCTCAGATGCCTCCCCATAAATGATCAAAGGTAATATTATTATTATACTCTCCACATTATTCATAGATGAAATAAGTTTACCCTTTCTTTTTACCATGAAATTCTAATCGGAGGAGCTTAAAAATGCCAAAAATTACCTAAATAACTTTAGGTGTCTCATGGATTCTCATAAATTAATTTAAAATGTTTGTTAGTTTGATATCATTACTATAATGTACTTTGCAATTATTTTAGTGAAAAGGGACTATTAAGAATGTTTGAAGGTATCATTAATGTCGTGGTTGCAAAATTATAGAGGGGACCAATAACATGAATTCTATAATAGATATAAATTATTGGTTTAATTTATATATCAAAAGTTTTGATTAATAAAAGCAGGATAGGCTCGTACCTTTACATATCCGCATAGTGACTCCTGGAGCACATGAGGGATGTGCAACCAGTCAAAAAGAACCCCACTAACATAGACCAAAAGCCCAACAGGGCAACCCAAAAGCTAGTATAGAAACTAGAAAACCAGTAGAAACAAAAACACTAGAAAATGGAAAACTAGCACAACCACCTAAGAAAGGCACAAAGAGATGGCCAACTAAATAAGAGAATTTTTATCCTTCCAATCCTAGCATAAACTTAACCGTAAGACCCCACTGCATTAAATATTAATTTAACCTTAACTTCAAATACATCTAAACTATTTAGTTTTAAATATGTGGTTATGTGATTATTTCATTGTTTAAATTTTGAAGTGTGTTCTTTCTTCCTTGACGTGCCTTGAAGAAAATCCAATTTAACCTATGATGATAATTGAACAATTCATATGAATGAAATTATCATAAGAGGATTGATAGCTCTTGCATTAATTTATTCGAAATATTATTAGATTATTATAAGATGTATGCACATTAGAATTGTTGATATGGTCTGGATTATAAGATGGAATTAGGGTGTCACACTAATGGTTCACAAGATTGTGAGAAATCAGCTAGCAATTAAAATGTATTATTATTTTGGCCTAATTATGCCAATGGTTGTATTGTGCAAGAAAAAGGAAGAATTGAGAGACATCAAGACCAAACTAAATACCTCTTGGGAAGTCCCAAGTGTAGCTCTACTAAGGAAATGAGAGTATTCTTGTTAGAGGGTTGTGTTTTGGCCTTAATAATGCAGGTCTAATTTAAATATGTTTTGGAGAAAGTTGTTTGGTTAGGCTTAAGTTAGGATAGGGTATGGATAGCCCTCGTTAAGTTAAAACCCATATGGATCTTTGTGTGGGTTTCAAAAAGGTGTTGTTAGGTCAATTTTATGGGTTCTTGTGTAAAAATAGGTCCCTAGGGTCAATACCTTGGGCTTGGGGACCTTTAGAACATGTGATATTGTCCTTTGGACTTGATGGGACTCTTCAAAAGCCTACTGGTTTGAAAGTGACGAGTTAGAGTTTGAGAGATAGTGTTAGGGTTGAAATACTTATATATCCTATGATGGTCAGAGGTAAAGCCATTACCCACTTCTTCTCTTGGAGAAATTTTTCTTATGGAAGAAGATGGAAGAGTTAGTAGATAAAAGAAAAGGGAGATTTTGCAGAAGGCAAAGGAAGGGAAACACATAGCTTGTAAATAGATAAGTCTTCATATCCTTCTCATGCTTAATCTAGTGCAGATTTATTGTTTATGTATGGTTACTCAGAGAAGTTTATTTGGAGAAGTTGCTAGAAAGGTTTTTGTAACAAGAATGGATTTATTTTAGATATCAGCATAGATCAAAATGGTGGACAATGGCTTTACTTAATCGGGGGTATGGCTAGGATCCATGAGGTCTCATGATGCCATCATGGATGGGAGGAGAGAAAGACCTCATTTGATTGTTTTGGTTAGTTATATCTCTAATGGAAAATCATATATTTGTCTCAAAAATGGGAGTACATGGGTGTTGGTGATGCTATGCATAATGTAAGGGAAGAGTAAGCCTTCATTTGTTATGTTTCACTATTCCATCTCGAAAAAAAAAATATGATGTTTTAAAGAAAAAAAATAGTCTAATGTAAAGTTATGAAGAATTTATACACATGAATAAAATCAAGATGAAATTGTGTGTATTCATATTAGTTGTTTCATTACATTAAGAAGGTTTAAGAGAAAGCCTTATTTTGTGGTTTTCCCCATTGTCTTGAAATGGTAATTTGAGTTATAATCCACTTTGATGTTTGAAATTTTCATTCTGTATTTGAAGAGCAAGCAGTGTAAGATTATATATTTTTTATTAAAAGAAATCTGTATGAATTTTACATTTTCTGATATGAGGAACCTGTATGGAAAGGTACGCATTAAGTATTCCATTTTATGTTCATGAAAAAGATTAGTCTCATTTACCAATTTCAAATAAAAAGTTTAGAAAACTTTGTATTCTTGAAATATAAATATATAGATGCAATACCAGTATAAATGTTTTTTATCATATTTTTCTATAAATGATAATTACCTATAGAGCAACCCACTATTTACATACATCAAAATGCCATGGAGCTGGCTAGGAACAATAATCACGATAAGACAGAAGTGAACCATAGATAGCAAGGATGGCAGTGGTACCCGGGGTGGAATTCAATGAATGGAAGAAACGATATTAGTGGTGCATTGCACAAATACATGAACCGGAGACTTGTACTCTTAAAGCCATCATATGCGTTTCTAATTTTGTCGTTGCACATGGTAATCTCTTATATTGATTTTAGTATTCTCTCTGATAAGATAACACCATCTTATGAGTCCGGTATCAACATAGAGAAAGCCAGCGGGAAGAATAGGGGTGAAGTTTGTGACATGAGCTTGACTCCGTACAGCCTCCATGAACCCTTCATTAGGCAACCGTCGTAGGCACGCTTTCGCCATTGGAACATTATATCTATTCACTTAGTACTTGAAACAATACTGAATTGGTTACTTATATCTTGACAAAGCGAGCACTAGTGGTATAGGTGTGAAATTTTGTGAAAAGCAAAAATACAGATTTGGCTAGGAAAGAGAAAACAAAACTTGGAGGAGAAATCAGAATAAAGAACAGAGGAAAAGAAACTCTATTAATTCATTGTGTCTTTACATTATGTGGAATGCATGATTTATACAAAGTTAACCACTGCTTTCAAGGAAGAAATTACAGAGGAAACGAAAATAGATCTGTCATATTGAACTAAACTAGTTGATGATGAAGGAGGTGGAGCATGAAAAATAACTAGTGTTGTTCCCTTTGTTAGCCTTACACTAACATCATGCAATCATTAGTGATGCCCATGAATCACCAAGAAGATTGTAAGAAACTTGAATTAACTATCGCTAGCCATTGCATGATTTACACTGCTAACACCCCCTCTTAAGGCTAACTAAGGAGAGATATGGGTCCTGACAACAAACCCTGATCAGGAACCCAATTACAAAGAAGAAAGAGGAAAGAGGGAAAACCCAGTGGGAGAAAAACCCCCCCTCAAAATTACAACTATTTGAAGTGCAGAAGAATATCCTTTGTGATACAAGAAAAGTGTGGACAACTGTCAAATGATGACTGCCATAGTGTTGAATGAAGAACCTCCTCAAAAGCCAAGATGATGATCAAGAACAAGAATTTGCATGAGTGCTCGCAATGACACTACTCGAACAATGATCAGATGTCAAACAAAAGCAATACATCTAAAATTCAAAGATGCAGGCGACACATGAATCTGTGCGAGTGACCCCAATGACACTACTCAACCATGCAAGAAGAAGCTGCTAGTTGAAAATACAGGTGCCAATAGTGAACTAATCAAACTTGAAACAAAAACAAGAAGCATTAGCACTAATAGTATACAATCTCATATGACAAAGGAGAAACAAGACAGGTCCATTGAAATGATGTGTCACAAAGGAGAAGATGAAGGCAAGGCCCGTGAACAGAGGTTTACGTCAGCTTCCATTCTTCAAAAATCTGCCTGCAAATAATTTGTCCTTCCTCCTAGCTCTGAGGCTTTGATACCATGTTAAATTTTCTGCAAAGCAAAAATACAGATCTAGCTAGGAAAGAGAAAACAAAACTTGTAGGAGAAATCAGAATAAAGAACAGAGGAAAAGAAAATCTATTAATTCATTCCGTCTTTACATTATGTGGAATGCATGATTTATACAAAGTTAACCACCGCTTTCTAAGAAGAAATTACGGAGGAAACGAAGACAAATTTGTCATATTGAACTAAACTGGTTGATGATGAAAGAGGTGGAATATGAAAAATAACTAGTGTTGTTCCCTTTGTTAACCTTATGCTAACATCATGCAATCATTAGTGATGCCCATTAATCACAAAGAAGACTGCAAAAAAACTTGAATTAACTATCGCTGGCCATTGCATGATTTACACTGCTAACAATAGATCTCGGCTATACAATCACCCATTCATATACAAGAAGATGGGCTGATAAATTTGACTGATAATAGTCGTAATGATAGTTGGACTTCTAAAAAGATGATGCTTAACCCCAACAACCTTTTCTGGATTGGTGGCTTGGGGAGCCAATCCACATGTCTCTCCCAAATAAATGTATCATTTTCTCTATTGGAATTCAAGAAAAATAGACTTGAGCGCCTATCCTCTTTGAGCGACTTCCCCAGGGTGAAATTTGATTGTCTTGGCATTATCAAAAGATGACTCATGACTGCAAACGAGAAGGCAAGGTAGTGTGTAGTTGGTCTATATCAATGCCTAGTCATTTTCTCTTTCAAAAAGTATGGTAGTACCTAGTAACATGCAACATGACTCTATAATCCTCCTTGACTGATGCACTCACCAAGTCCATATCCTTGATGAGATATGCTGAGATAACTACTGACTAGAAGGAATTTAATGTGTGTTGGCTATAAGTTGCATATCGCCAACACTAGCCTGGAAACACACTTTGAACCTATGAGTGCCTTATCTCTCAAGCAACAGGTAGTTGTTAATGCCAGGAAACACTCGAGTGAATGGTCTATAGAGTTGTGCCCTTACACCTTGATGATTAGGATAAAACACTGAGAATAAGTCTACAGTTAAATAATATATGAACAATCATGCATCCTACAGGTTCGTAAGACTATGTAGATGTGTTGATAGGCATTTCTTTCATCTAATCAATCTTCCTAGCTTGATACTTGAAGAACCAATGAACCCATAGCTTGAAGCTAGCAAATATCATTTTGAAGTTTTGTCATTTCATGTAGGTTGTGAGCATAGGAGGGTACTTTGAGCATTAATCTCGGACAATATACAATGTTATTCTATTTTCATACTTAACTTTCAAGAAGAGTTCCTTTTCGACTTTCATGCCTATTGAGAGAGAATCCTAATGCTAGGTGTTGCCCTATCCTTCATTCGATGATCAACAAATTGTTAACAAAGAATAATAGTGCAATTGTAGTACTTCAAATCTCTTCTAGATAACAATTAAAAACTAATACAGATAAGAAAAGAAAAACTTTTACGCTCAAGTTAGGGAAAAAGGAAATAAAATAAATTAAGGGTAGCAATGTTAGAGTTGTAGTGAAAGTACAGGTAAACATACTTTTAATTGATTTCATTATAGTTGATTGAGATGTGTATGAATAAAATCTTATGTATTAAAAAGATTGATTTTACTCAATATCAAATTAATATGCACCAGATGGATCATTATGAGGTACCGAGACAATGCTTAACAATGAGTGTAATATTGTGTCCATGCATCGTAACATATCCATTTTTCCAACCTTGAACAATTTTTTTAGACAAAATGGGATCAAACACATGTAATTGTTCAAGGTAAGGAGAAACCTCACCTTAATAAAGAATTCTCTAAATTGTGTTGTTTTTTTTCACATATTCACAAGTATTCAATTCTAAATGATTCATGTCACCTCCCATTGCTAAATCACTTCCCTTCACTATGCAAATAACCCAACAAAAAGCCCTATCAGTGTTGATTAGAACACCACTATAAATGACCTTAGATGGATAGTCATTCTTACTACTCAAAAAGTGTGTGGTAATAATGAGGAGTAAAGTCATTAAATGATTACACATAATTATAAGGAAAAGATCCCATAGTTTGAGCATGAAGCATATCATAGGCAATCAACTCCTTAGTCTAAGTTGGCAACATTTTACCCCTTGCCACTCCCTTTTATTATTAGTATATACCCCAATATTATCTAGGGGGTCAAAAACACCATTGCCTTCTCTAAAAATATTATTAATACATACCCCAATATTAGTACATTTATTTAGGGTTTTTTGAACTCCATCTTCAATATCGTACAAACTATCTTATTCTCTATTCCATTTGATAGGTTTTCTTCCAAAGCCTTTATTAATCCCATGATCAACTTTAGTTTCATTCTTGATGGACATACCATGATAGGGATGCCAACCCCCTTGATTCCTAGTCATGACCATAGTAAAGGGTGATCCATCCTCCTAATCAAAGTCTTCAAAGCTATAGTTTTCTTTCAGACAGTTAGACTCTTCCCCCCTTCTAACAATATTCTCTTCCTTTTCAATCTTGAAATCTTTAGGATTTATATCTTTAACAGTTGAATCAATAATACTTATATTCTCATCTTTTAAGGGGCTTTAGAAGGGAAATGTTTGGCTCAGTGGATGGATTTATTACCCAAAAAGCAATAAAATAGAAGGGTTTCAAATTTGATACTCTTAGTCTACACCCCCAACTTTGATTTGATCTCAATAATTGAAGGGAAATGTGAAGTTTTCTCAACACTGACATAAATTCTTGCAAAGACTAGTCGATTGTTAAAAGAAGTCATTTCAACAATAGATAGAAGTTCCCCAAAAGAAGTAGCAATCTCTCTGAAGACCTCTTCATCCCAAAACTCAAGAGGTAGCCCATGTAATCTAACCCAAATTGGTTTAGTAGTAAATTAAGAATCAAAATGATCCAGACTTGTTTCCCATTTTCTTAAAGACAAGGTTAATTTTTCAGTGACCTGGGGCTCCCCATAAAGGATTACCTTCAAATCTTAATTTTAGGTTAAGGTAAAGGAGAAAAAACCTTTAGGAATCGCTAAGATATCCACTTGTTCTTTGGTTTTCCATCTCCTTTGAATAAAGGAGCAAACAACCTCAATATTCGGCATAGTCCCATGAAATTCCCAACAAGAGATTGATCCATAAGAGAGATGATTTGATGAATAAAACAATTCAGAATAGAAATGGCATACTTACCATTCCATTGATTAGAAAATTTAGCAATCTAGGCACCAAAGATTTTGGGTTAGGTTTTACCCCAAGCAAGGCCACCCATGGTTTCTTGCCTCTCGATACAACAACATAAGTATAGGGTGTGGATCCATACAAGTCCTTGTGGACATCATTAGTGTGGGCCTCAGCCTAGGCATGAGAGCCCATTCAATGCTCAACATCAACTTGAAAAGAATCAAGTTTCCCATTCCCTTCATTAGCCTCAAAATCCACCAAGCCCATTGTATTTGTACCTCTTCAAACCCTGTATTCCCCATGATAGGCACCATCTAATCTTCCCAGATTCAGCCTTCCTAATCTTTCCCCTAAAATTCCTTGATTCAAACCTCCTTCTCTTTCTCATGAACGTCCCATGTACACCATTCAAAAAAATTCTTGAAATACACCAAGAACGGACAAGATTGGTATAGGTATTAGAAAAATTGTTGCTATTTATCTTAATGAAGTTTTTACTTTTTTTCTAAATTTTTAAAATATTTGATGAGCATATTCATTCTTGCTAGCTAGAGTCCAAGATGAAGAGCCTTCTTATTTACAAACCTAAACTTAATAATTACAAACTATTGTGCACAATTGTGTGAAAGACGTGCACTCAAATTTTTTTCTCTCTAATCTATTTTTATAAATTATCAATGAAAATTATTAGAAAATCAGCATCGGGTTTAGTATAAGAAATTTGTGCATAAAAATGTTTATATCTTCTTATTAAATTAATTACATATTCCTTAACACCTTTTTGCGATGTAATAAATTAGTCAAAGTAAATTGTGGTCCAATAATATTTTGAAAATGTTGCAGGAATGTATCTATCAATTCCTAAAACTTAACAATCAAATAACTAGGCAAGGAGCAAAATAATTCTAGGACATTATCTTTCAAGGATTGACGGAGTATATTTACAAGGATTTTATAATCATAAAAGAAATCTATTAGAAAATTAAGTTATTAGGGGTCACATCTTTATAACATTTATATATAATGTTCTAAAATAAGGTTGTAAAACCTTGTGTATTAAATGCTTTATAAGAGTATCCCATTTGAAATAATTATAATTTAATAACTATTAGATTATTAATTATTTAGGAATATAGTTATTGAAAAGGTGTGACTAGTGAGGCTAGTCTTCCTCCTATATTTAAGGAGGCTCTCTCTCATTTGAGAGATATTGAAATTTAGATATTTGTAGTGAGCTTTATCACTTTGTAGAAGAGGTATTATTGGCCATGTAAAAGTATTAGAGTGTCCCTAGGTTCAAGTCTATTTTATGATAGACTAAATTTGTAAGTGTTTTAACAAAATGATGTTTTATGGGATTTTTAACCTTAAAGGGTTTTCCCATGTTAATACTGTGCAATGTGTTAATTTATGGTTGTATGATTCTTAATGTATTTGTTTTATATCTTGTTTATAATTATTAGTATCGTAAGATCCTAATTTATAACCTGGTATCAAATATTATTAGGCTATACTAATAATTTTTACAGATTATTCTAGAAGATATGAAGAACTTAATGGGAAACATCTTTATTCTCAATCAAAACATATGGAAGGTGATATCTAAAGATTATTCATATTTTGTTTCCTTGCATACTTGAATGAAATTCCTTTAATGGATTCATGTGCTAATTTTTTAACACTTTTTACATTAAAGATATATCAATAGATAGATAGGGCAATACTAAAGAGTATAAAATAGATTCACTTTTTTCCCCTCTCACTTTAATGGACACTACACACTTGAAATTGGAATTCTTCTAAAGTGGCACATAAAACAATTGAAATAATTCCAAGAAGTTATCAAAATCATATTACATTAATATAAAAACATATATCGATGATGATGCAGCAGGGGACGAGGGAGACGACGACCCAGATGGGGAGGCAGTTCATTTGGCTTTTTCTTTAGTGTCGATTTGTCCCTGTTCTTCACATTGTTGTCTCTGTTTGTGTTGTTTATGGTAAACGTTGGCAAAGGCAATGACTAGTTCTTTGGGCTCTAGTGGTGATTGTGGAGGATTTTGGTGACGGTTTAGGGGAGTTCTTTTCAAAAAAAATTTGTGATGATTTTGATCTATTCAACTCTTATCACCTGGTTAGCATGTTGAGGCCTTTGGTCTGGAGGGTTTTTTGGTGGTTTGTGGCTAAGACTCTTCTCCTTATGGGTGACTTTTCTTACTCTTGTATTTGGAATTCCTGATCTGGTTCTTTGCTTGACATGATCTTTGTGGGGGTCTTGGTTTGTTAGCTAGGTCCAGCAGTTTCTGAGATAATGTGTTCCCTCCTAATGGCCTCGATCATCTACTTTTGTGTGGTGCTACTGATACACTTAGAGGTTTTGTTCTGTTGGTTTGGTGTCTTGCGAGTTGAGTTGTTCTTATATGCTGGTTCTTTTGGGCCCATGGGTTTCTCTTTGGAAGGCTCCCTCCTAGTTTTTGGGGGTCGAGTAGAAGTTTTTTTTTTTTAGGACTGGGAGATCTTCATGTTTGATTATTTGAGGGCTTTGTTCTTGTTTTCAGTTTCTTCTCTTCCTCTACTTCAAAACTTTGGTTGTTTCCTTGTTTCTCATCTCTCCTTATTCTCCTCTATTTTTCTTGATCTTTCAAGAGAGGGTTTATTGTTTTAGGTTCCTAATGAAACTTAATGGTTAGAGTTTGATATTTTGAATGTGTTTGGTTATCTTTGTTATTTTCTTGTGACCCTTGGTGCTATCCTTGATGGGGGTTTTATCTTCCCCATCTTCTCTATTTTCTAGGCTTTGGTGCTTCACTTTCTGCATCATTGGGTTACTCTTGTTTTTCCTATAGAGGTGGTCCTATCTTCTATTCAGGGGGAGATGGATGTTGCTGGAGTTGATCTTTCTCATATTGAGGTGGAGTTTGACAATTCTTGTGTTGCCTGGAAGTGTTGCTGGGGGATTTTTGGTTCCCTTCCTCTTGGTTGTAAGGATGATGATGTTGGTCTTGTTGATAAATTTTGTTTGTCTCCTATAGAGGTGAGTGTTGGTTGGGAAAGTTGTTCTCAGAGATGCATATTTTCAAGAATATGGTTATGGGAGCCATGATAAAACCCATGGTGGTTGAGGGAGCTCAGAAAAACCCTACGTTGTTTGCTTCTTGCAGGGACAAGCTGGACACTAGCAGTTTTCAAGGGTCCAGTTTGGCCAATGTTGGTTGTTGGTTAGGATTGGGCTTTGTGGATTTTTTGTGGCCTAGAGACTCTGTTACAGGTTCAGGGAGCCTGGGAAAACCCTTCTTGTTGGCTGAGGGTGCCTAAAAAATTTCTTGTTCTTTGTTTTTGAGGTCTATTGTTTATTGACTTAGATCTTATGATTATGCCAGCGTATTTTGTAATTTTTATCTTTTGATAGTTGGCTAGCGTTTGGTTGGTTGTTGCTGCCTAGTTTTCTTGTTTATGTTTGTTGCAGCCTTTGGGTTTTGGGAGTTGGATTCCTGTAAGTCCATTTGAAAACTTGTGGTCCGGTGGCAAGTAGTCTAGTCCATTTTATATTGGCAGCTCTCTGTTTGTAAAGGGTTTTGGGCCCCTTCAAAACCTGTTTATCCTAACAAAAAACATTACATTAATATATATGAGGAATTTTATTAATAGGTGTTTCTTTCACAATATTAAAAGAGATGGTGTATAATTTCAATCTCCTAGATCATCTATTATAATTGATAATTGATCATTTCTTTATAATGGTGCTTTAAAATATTTTTCATATTCATTTAGTATGGGTGGATATAGTAATGTTCCTTTTTCTCATTTTTATGCTATGTTCTTCTAAATCACTTTTTTATGAGACATGAACAAATAAGCATGCACCCCATAACAAGGTGTGTTGATCCTTCAATATAATATTTTAATACATTTGGTGCATCTAGTCTGAATTACCATCTTCATGTAGCCCTTCCAGATTACTAATATTATTATGTATACTAGTGCATTAAGTTGCACTACAAAAATTCACATGTGAAGTAGTAGGAATGAAGGGAAGGAACATGATGTATTACCTCAAATTTATTATTTAGAGGTATATATCTTATATCAAATTAAGAATATTCCTAATTGTAGTATATTTGATGAAAAAATTCTTTACTATCAAACACTAATGCATTTGACTCCAAATTTTGATGAATGTTTGCTGATATATCGACAAACTTTTGTCGAATTACCGACGAAATGCCCAAAAGATTTTCCTCACTTTTTCGATGAACATAAATACATCAAACCTTTGATGGATTATCATCAGATAATGAGATGGACAATGGAGGTGGTTTTTCACCAGTAAATTGATAAAATTTTTGCTCAGCATTCGACGAAAATAATCACAAAACAATGTGCAATGTCTCTTCAAAAGCGTCTATATTCGATGATATTGACCAAATATTTTGTTGATTTTACGATGAAAAAGCACCAAACATTCATCGATATTTCAACAATGTGGACTTAACATTTCATTGACATTCCAATGAAATAATCGTCACTTGTATAAAAACTACATCAGACATTTTTGTTTTTTGTTGGATGGGGTTCATCGAAATTGCAACGAAACCTATAGATTTAAAAAAAATAAAAAATTATTCATTCAGATAGAGTAAAATATTTTGACATATGTATTTCAGAATATGTTATACTGATACATGTTTTATCAGAATCATATAAAATATCAGGATAGGACTAGAAGGCTATCTAGATTATGCGAGTTATCCTGATAAGAGAAACCAAGAGCAAATTTATCATTAAGCATTAAGAAGGCTCAGCAGAATAACTAATGAAGTCAAGATAACACATTAGCATCCATCAAATAGTTGAATTTGTATTGATGGCAAACAAATAAAATGATATCAGAATAGTTATTCCAATCATGAATTCCTAACTGATAAGCCAACATCAAGGAAACCTATGGCAATGAAAGAAAATGAAGACAGAGTCCCTATCAGTATAACTAAGATAATGAATCACCCATTATCCAACAGTATAACTTATTCTAAAATCAAGTGTGTAATATGGCATTGGTACAACAATTCCAATAGCATACTTAACTAGAATCCCTAGGTGACTCCAAACCACCAAAGATTGGCTCCAAAAGGGAGTGGTTCATTGATCCATTATTCGGTAAGGGATGAGTGATGGCCATCTTGAGATTAACAACTTGAGGATGGATCCTTTGGGAGGGTGCGATGGTTTCATTACTTTCTCTAAAGGTATAAGGAATTTTTATTACAACAACATTGTCAAACTAAACCATCATGCAATTTTAGTTCTTGAATAGATTTGTTTTCTTGCTAATTTTGTCATGTGCTTGTATTTCAAATGCATAAGACAGTTCTGTAAGAATTTTCTTGGATACTCAAATTCTATAGTAGAAGTACCAGATATATACAAAAACATGTTATATATTTGACTAACAAATTTAAAATCGTGTTGTTCTTTATAACTATTTATTGTAAGCCACATGTACACCTAATTTTCTAAGGAGAAAAATGCTATAATTTTCTTTGGTTGAGTACACTATGAATGAGAGTAAAATATATGTAATTTGGGACACAAAAAATAAAGATTTCATGTGACAAAAATGATATTAGAATAGTTTACAAGGGAAATTTATACCATATCATGTGTGTGCAAAAGTGTTTGTCACTATTGGTGCAGGTCCTGAAGGATGGAAACCCCAAGTTCTTATGTTTATAGTATGGTTCTCTTACTCTCTTTGATCTGATCAATAGATTGGTTAAGCCTCTCCATTGACATCAATAATCTCCCCCTTTTATCTGTTGATGCCTGAATCATAGCAGATCAACATAGTAATATAATAATTAAAAAATTGAAATGGAATATTTCTCCATATGTACAAATACTTTCTACTTGTATTCCTTAAAATTGAAAAATCATATACAAGTAGAAAGAAGTAATGTGACAACCTTAATAGTTAATACTTAATACCCAATAAAAGTATTTAATATCATCCACCTACTAGATTCGTATAAAGTTCACATTTAAAAGAAAAATTGTAGACTTGGCAATTGATAGATGGGTGATATTGATTATCAAAGAAGATGGTACTTATACAACAAAAATTTACATAGTTCAGAAGATATATTTGCAGTCCCCCAAAAATATACCTTTTCTAAGAAACAATCCTATGTTTGAAGACAATGAAAATAGAAAAGTTCAAACAAAGGCAATTCACAAGTATCTTATGGTCAAAAGAGAAAGATTTGACAAATTTGTTCTGGTTAGAAATAATACCATTAATGCATCACTCATTCAAGATTCAAGAAGCTAATATATTGCACTTTGGGAATTAGCTAATGAAGCCTTCTTCACATCTCTTTTCAAGTTGTTCAGGTTAGATTTGTATTCCCTCAGTTTGGCAAGTAGGTTGGCCTTTACACTAGGTTGCAAACTTCTTGCCTCAAGATATTTTTTACGAATCTTCAAAAACCACAAATATGTCATAATGTGGCACAATATATTATAATATGAAAAAAAAAATTTCCCAAAAGGAACATAGAAAATATGAAAAATAAGCCTCTATTGTAAACCAGGAAAAAATAAAGTCAAATTAATTGTGTACCAAAGACTCTTATAAAAGTAATTAATAAATCTGACCCATACATCCTATTGTTACAAATCTATCCCATACCCTAGTTAGTCACACAAAGGGGCAAGACTCTTGACTAAGAAAAGCCATGGGGTGAAGAAAAATATCCTTACTTGGACAAAAAAATGCTGATTTGATATACTCATCTTGTACTCTCCCAATAGAGCCTTTGTTGCAAACATAATACCTCTACAAGTTGTAGCATCTCTGCCAAGGGATCCACCTAAATCCTACCCAAATAAAAAAAGTCTTGTAAAAAATCAAGAAATTATATAAATCCTAATTGGTATACTCAGATTGTTGGTGCTTCAAGTTGAGTTCATTATACTCAGAATAGGTTTTCAGATTACAATTGCAGGTGAGTAGTCATAGAATTTTTAGTATTCATCTTATAATATCCAGGCCATTGTCTATGTCATGTAAACTTTATGAGTATATTGATAATACAAACACTTAAAACCACCTCATTCAGTTACACAAGAGTAATAAGATAGAATAGATCAGGTTATATTCCACTAAAAAAGGGGGCATAAAACCATGAAAATGCCTATGGATTGGTACCCATATCAGGAGATGGAACATCTATCTGGACACCAATCAAGTCATGTATCTTCTAAGTAAAGACACGAGTAAGTTGCTCTAACTCACTAAGGCTTAAATTCCCTGGGGAATAACTAATGCCACCCTTAGCCCATATGGAATAATCTCTCAATTGGAAATATTGTGCCAACTAGGATCCCTTGCAAAATTTGTCATCCAGGGTAACATATGAGATGTGTTAAAAAGTAATATAAGTACAAAGGGTAACATACTGAAGCTAAGAGAACTAATAAAAATCGCATAAGCTTAAAAGTGCAGCATAATGAATATTGAAAAGTGCATTACCTTATTGAGATTCTCTCTATTTTGAGAATAGTTTAATATTCTCTACTTAACAGGGTCAACCATGTGAAGGTGGAAGATCATTTGGCCCCTCCCCCCCCACACCCTCACATCACTCTCAATTCCCCATACCCGATCATATAATATTAATCATTCATTCATTCATTAATAATATATAACATTCATCCATTCATCCATTAATAACTTATAACACTAATTCATTCATCCATTAATAACATATAAAATTCATTCAATAACATATTCACATTCATTCATTAACATATAACATTCATTGTTTCAGTTTTTACAAATTATCAAAAATATTGTTGTCATAATATGATTACAATCACTTTTTTTTGTTTCTTTTTTGTAGCTAAATAAAGAAGAAGTTGAGTATCATTTTTAAATCATCTATCCCCTCTACTCATGATCTTAATGTATGCCTAGTTGTGTATTCACGACATGGAGGCCGTTGTAAGGGGGGGTCTGCTGCAATAACAAAGAAATGTTAAATTGATATTTTTATTATTATTGTTATAAGTATTTCATTGATTAAAATAAAATTAGAGTTGTCATGTTTACTTGACGGGGCCACATCATGTTCCTAATCTTGTCTTATAGCCTCATGCTCAACATGCTAAACACCTTCTAAATCCTCTGGAGTTGAAACATGAAAGGTTACATTAATTAATACACCAATTACAATTAAATATCTTTAAAATAACATTAGAGTGGTCTTCTTTACCTGATGGATCCACATCATGTTCCTAATCTTGTCTAGCCCGATCATGCTCTACATGCTCTAAAGTTGAAACATGAAAGGTTACATTAATTAATACACCAAATACAATTAAAGATGTTTAATTGTATTAATCCATAATGTGTTCTATATAGAACATGAATAAATCCAATATAGGGATGCACACGACCATGACCTTCATCTTCAGGTTGTGCTCCACCCTCACTAGGTTGCATTCCAATGCCATGTGTAGTATTATCATTGCTTGCCTGTTTAAAACAATTAGGCACATAATTACTTTATGGTGGAAATTAATATTGAATAGATTGCACAAGTATTCATTTTAAAATAAACTTAATTGAGTTTATTTACCTATGTGTCGAATGTAATGGAAGCTTGTGTTTTCCCAGTCAAGAGTCTTAGGTGTTCAACCATGAATCCATAGCCTTGGTGGAAGGCAATCTTCAGGTCCTCTTCTGTGGGCACTCTCTTGAATTCAAAGCCCTACATTTTTGTATAAGATCATGAAGTTTTCTTCTATGGTGTGATGAAAGCAAAATTGTTTGCAATTTATTTTTTGGATGCAATATTTCACTTATTGATACTTACAATTTTTGCGGCCAATTTCATATAACCACCAGAGCCAAGTTTGTATTGTCTGTGTTTTTATACTCTTGCCGTTATTGCCTTCAATGTGTTAGAAAGCTTATGAAAAGTTTTAAATATGTTAGATTATGTAAAAAGAAAGAGTGATCAGTATATAATTACATTCTTGATAGTATCACATAGCTTCCTTGGCCTGGTAGTGTCTTTCCTTTTTTCTTTTTAGCCTTCTTCTTTCTATCCGACACTAGGTCCTTTCACTCCCTCTCTGGAATCATGGGGGGACACTCGTACTTTTTGTTATTATCTAAATGTAACCTATATTGGTCCCTCACATACTTTAGATAGGTACCAACTTTCTTAAGGACCTTGGTTTAGTTGAATGTGTTACTACCAAACAACACAACTAAATGATTAATGAGCTCATCTTTAAAATCTTCATTTTGGGCATTCCACCGAGTGCATATGGTGGTTCCTAAGATCTCCAATGTAATATCATTGAGATGTTTATAAATATACATCATTTCTTGCAAAAATATCATGAGATCATTAGTCTAAAAAGAGTGATCAATAAGTAAATTTCAATTGGATTATATATAATAGTAATTAAAATATTTTAAAATACTTGGTACCTTCTCTATCTTTATGGGAACGAAATCCTAGGTCACCACAAATGTGACTGACAATGTTCCTGTACTAGTAATATCGTTAAAGTGCAGTCGAAAGTTAGAATTTACCACAAAAATGTGTTAGCCTTGGGGCATCATGAATTGTCCATACAAGCATTGGATGGAATTGAAATTGTCTTTGTCCTATCGATCTAGAGACGTCATACATAGTGACACCATTCCATAGCTTTAGTAACTTGTCAATAAGAGGCTCGATATATGCATTCATATCTTTAACTTGGTACTTATCTAGTTGGATGAACATAAACATTACATTATTATTATAACCATTTTACTGCAATATATATAAATTAATGTACATGACTATTAAACTAAAAAGATATAAGTAATTAGGCAGCAAATAAGATAAATGAGATGCTACTATGTTAAATAAAATTGATGTAAACAAATACCTGGAACAATCATTGCTAACATTATGTGCTCCCTCTTTATTGACATCCATGGAGGAATGTTATTGTTGATAACAAAAACATGCCACACCAAGTAAATAGATCTCATCTCTCCAAATGGATTGACACTGTCCGCTGCCAATAAAAGCTTGAGATTACGAGGTTCTTCTTTAAAGTGTGGTCATTTTTACTCCATGTTCCTAAATGCAAAACCATCTGTAGGCATTCAAATAATGTCATCTCAATTTCTATTCCATGCATGTTAATCCATAAATTATGCTAATCTTTCACACCTAAATAATCGTTGCATACGTGGAATAATGGGAATATAACGAAGAACCTTGCAATATACCTATTTTGTTAGTTGATTTGTTTTATATCTACTGATATGACATTCCGGGCATTCTATTGCAAATTCATGTTGTTTATGATATATAATACGATCATTGGGATATGCATCTATTTCTTGATACTCCATTCCAATATCTTTCATAATGGCTGATAAATCTCGATATGAGTGAGGTAAAATATTTGATGGCGGTAACAAAAATTCACCTATCAATCTATAACAAAAAAAACAATTTGTTAATATAATGAACATTAATGGTACATATTTCATCCTTTATTCAGCACTGATGAACTAACAACAAAATAAGATGAAAAAAGATGACATCTATGACATACCTTAACATCCGTGAGATTGCTATGTTGGATAAACCATTCATAACCTTCAAGTTCACAAGCAACAATACAACAGAGAGAAGAGTTGTTTGGGAGCCTTCATAAAGGGGCTCGTATGCCTTCTCAAGTACAGGTAAATCATGAACATCATCAAAGTCATCTTGATCATCATCATGATGAGCTGCGCCACTAAATATGTCATGGATCAATGTATTTGTAAAATCATCTTCAATTGTGTTTTTTGGCGCATTATCATCTTCTTCCATAGGACCATTAACTTCATCTTTGATATTCTTAGATCCATGTTCCTTTGCTTGCAAATCCACATTCTCTGGGCCATAATAATCCATATCATGTGCCCTAGGGCGCCCCACCTTTATAATAATGATCAACACAAATAAACCATGATCAAGATCAAGTGATTTTTAATATATATATAAAATGTTAAATCGATATAAAAATTTACAAATTCAATCAATATAAAGAGATATAATTAACAACTTACCAATGGACGATAATCATGCCCCCCTTCAACATGACCATGTTGCCTACAATTTTTCTCCGCTACTGTGATTAAAAGTCTACTCATCTTTAAGCCCCTGAAATTATTGCAAGGATAATAACATTTCCCATCACCCTTTCTGTTCAATATAGCCCACAATCTAGCAAGTGTTTCTTCATATTGTTCTGTACTAATATTATCTAAAATGATTTTTCATTACCAAGCTTGATTATTTAGATAAATTATCGAAACAAGGCTCCAATCAGCAAACCCACCAACAAGGCCTTCTTGGCACAATGTCTCATCGGGATTTAACACATAACAAGGACAACTTAATGGATACAAGGCTTGAACAAAGGAAAAACATGTTCTTCAAAGGGACAATACTCTTGATCAATAGGACAGTAGGGAACAATGAAACCATGCTTCAAACATGCTGCTTTACAATTCCATTCATGATGTCAACGCACCTAGTTGACAAGGACTATGAACTTTGGATTTAGACTTTAGCCACATGGATCCAATTCACAATATTATGTCAACCTCAAGTGCCAATTAGAATAATCAAATAGGTTTGTAATTAAACATATAAGAATAGTCGGCTAGGGTATCAAACTATATACCTTTCAGCCGACCACAAATTAAGGTTGACTTTAAGTGTTCATCGGAATATAGTCGGACCATCGACGAACATTCTTGTTCATCAAAATTTCAACAAACGTCGGGGAGCAATTTTAAAAAAATAAAAAAATCTCACAATAAATTGAAAGGTACCCAATGAAACAATAAATTAATTCACATCCGTCGCATTTTGACCTAAAATGAGTTAGTGAAACCATCAAAATGATCATCTATTTATCCATATATAGAGGATAAAATATTTATCTATGAAATATAAAGGCTATTTAATATGCATAATTAAATTAAAAATTGATAAATTTCTCACTAGCATCCTTTTTTGAGATTAAAGAGATTTGTTATTCTATTTTTTATTTTATCCATTTGTTCAATCCTAATATTTATAACGACTAGTTATTTCCCTTATAAACTATTCACAAAGCAAACCTAGAAAGGGTAGCTTACCCATTGCTTGATTTTTGTATGGACCATTACTATATGTAGTAGTAAATCTACTTCTCTAATTTATTCATGCTTATTCTTATAAAAATATATGTTGATCTCCTTGCTACACATCCTTGGATTATATTCTAAATTTATGAGGACTATTATATGATCATTGGGAATGACAAATTCATAATATTTTGTTTTTTATTTGCACCAAGAATCAAGTTTTCTTGATTAATATGTTACTAACTATATTGGTGCTTATTTGGTAAGATTGTGCCATCAAAATATATTTTGTGTAGGTTATATTACATGGATGGTGAAATACTTTCATTGATACTATCTTCTATATGTCTTTGAATCAAAAGTGTGAAATATGATAGTAGCTCTTGAAAAATAAATGTCCTTTAAAATTTATGGAAGAGTTCTAGTTGGATACATGTAAAAGTACCATCTTACTTGAAGATGTTTCACTCTTTCTAAAGAATATCATTCGTAAAGATTAAAATTAACATTGAAGAATATGGTAAACTCACTCAAGTGAAACTATTCCATAGTAAAGTCACTTTGAAGATCATGGAAACCTTACTCAAGTGAAATCATTCCATAATAAAGAAAGTTTGAAGATCATGGGTACATGCTATATATTAGAATTGTATCCATCACTTTTAAAATTTTTGTGCAGTGGTTGGTTGTTAGGTGATGTCATTCATGGGAGTGCACATGAAATAATTATAATCTAATAAATATTAGAATATTTATTATTTATGAATGGGGGTTACTGAAAGGTGTTACTAGTGAAGCCATCCTTCCTCCTATATTTATGGAAGTTCATTCTCATTTGAGATGTGTTAAAATTTATATATTTATAGTGAGTTATATCAGCATGCAACAAAGGTATTCTTGGCTATGTATAATTATTAGAGGACTATCCATAGCTTCATTTCTATTTTATGATAGGCTACATTTTTAGTTTCAATAAAGTGATGCTTTATGGGGTTTTTTACCTGAAAGGGATTTTCCCGTGTATATCTTGTGTGATTTATTAATTTAGGATTTTATTAATCTTAATATATTTAAATTTTATATCTTGTTTATAATTATTAGTATCCAAAGATCCTAATTTCTAACAAAATCAATAAATGGAAAATAGTTTTACATAAGTGTGCAGTCACCTTTTCTATGATATTTCTAAAAAATGAGGGACCTTAATATTTTGTGAAAGGGGAGTTCAAAGGATATCAATGGAAGTGGGATACTTGTGTTATATATAGGAATAGTTGATTTCAATTGGATTATGTTGGCCAGTTTTTATTGTGAAAATAAAATGTTTTGAAAAAAAAATTTATAATAGCTTTAGTGGATGAATTGGATTGAGAAAATTTGGATTTTGATGGTTGATTTGAAGGTGTACCATGATAGGTAGGTGTCATATTGTGGTAGTTGGGCGAAGAGCTGGTTGATACATGTTTTGAGAAATAAAAAGGAGATTGGTTGAAGGTTTTATATAAGCATAGTGGTTGATATGATTCCCACACTACTAACATGGATAGCATTACCATTTTCTATAGTAGTAGCCATGATTTAACATATGTATGTGGGAAAATTGGCTATATATTTTGGCATAGGAACATGGATATATCAAATTTTGTTGGAGGAATGGAATGTCCAAGCACTTGTGCGTAACTATCCAGCTTTATAGTGCTATCATCCACTATGTGAGCTATGCGACATAGAACTTCCACATTCTATTCATCATCCTTAAACCTTCTATTAAGGGGTCCAATTCTCTAGCCAGGTGCTCTTGACTCACAAATTATATATTTGAATTTATTGTCAATATTTCCTAATTTTTCATTAGTCACTTATGTTGAAGATTCATCATCACGAGAAGCATGATCGTAAGAGTTCTCAATAATGATAGGTAAGGTAGGTGTTGGATTAAGAGAAAAGGATTCCACAAGATCCTTGGTGGGAATAAGTGAACATAAAACTCAATGTCAACACCTTTAGTTTTTAAAAGCATGGGAATCCACAAGTTTATAACTTCTTTTGACAGTGATATTGGATTAGGAACAATGGGTTATATGAAATTCATACATATGCATAAGTTCAAAAAACACATAATAGTTGATGGTAAATAAAGAAAAAAGGCTAAAAGTAATGGTAAAGGAATTAGTTTATGATTTCAATACCTTTTATAAAAATGTGAATGATGATGCAAGAAACTAACAAATGATAGGCAATTATACTAATGAAACAAGTAATTATATAATGCAATATAGAAATGAAATGATAAATTTTACAACCTAACTTAATATGAATTAATAAAATGATTGTTAAGTAATTAATGTAAGCATATTAAATATTAATTTTAAAAATTAATGTCTCTAAATGTTAAAAAGTTATGCAATTAAAATTAGATTCAAAAATCTAGATTAAAAAATATGCAAGTAATGTCATGTTCACCAAAATAAAAAAGAGGGGTTATGAGTGTTCACTTGCTTAAATATGAAAACTAAGAATAATTTCCAACCCTTCCATTTAATCGATAACAAGAACTTAGGATCAACTTCAATCCATTAGGAGAACTAACAACTATGATTAATTATTTTAATTTTAATTGATATGATTGGATATGAAATTATGTAAGAACTAAGTAGAATGATAGGAAATTAATAGTATTTAACATAAACAAAATGATACAAAATAGGAAGACAACTTGTAAGTATAGATCTATAGAGGAGATAGAAAGAGGAACGTATCTTTAAAATTTAGAACTAAAAATGTTGGTCAACTATGCTAGGTGCCCTATACTTGAAGGTTTTTTTGATTAAGTTAAGTGGGGAATAGCACCAACTAGTTACACATCAATATCAAAAGCAATCTAACCAATCATAACAAGGGCTTGGAGAGTGAGCCCACCAAAAATTTTAAGGTGTTTCCATTATCTTAAACTTCATATTCCTTATCACTATGTCCTACAAATCATTCCTTTCAAAATTTAGCCAAAAAAATTTGGTCACGTGAAAATTGGCATAGACCAAGTTATTTTGTTTGTTCAAAGGCTAGGATTATGTGTTAGTAAAATAGTGTCTCAACCTTGCAATAGTAAAAGGTTATTGTTGATAAATGAGCAGGGAAGGTTGCAAGGGGGGGTACCCCTCTTTTGGTGTCCAAGGGGAATGGCCCCCCCTAGTGTGGGGTCCGAGGGTTGCAATCCCTAGTAGGTGCTTTTGGAGGCAATGCACCGAAAGCCAAATTTTATGTATAAATATCTATCATAAATCTTGATCATTTATCATTAAGTCATAGATCTAATAGCTGATATTTTGTGTGCTTTGTTATTCCTAGAAGGCAACCCTATTTTATGAGTGCATTGTATTATGGTTGTGTATTGTGATGTGTTTGAAGAGTCTGGTAGCTGTTGAGTTGCCTCTTGATCTTTGTTGGTGATATTGCTATAAGAATCTTGCTTTGCAAGTATATTGTAATTTGTTGTTGAGTTTTGAATAATATATTGGGTTGCTTTTGGAATGTTGGATTTTTTTGCTGAAAGTGCTTTCCCCACATAAATCACTATATTGTGGTATGCATGTTATTTATGTTAAGTTTCTATAACTATTGTAAAGATCTATTAAAGTTTTTACATTATTATCCTCTCAAGATTAGTGTATAAGTCATTCCAATACTTAACTTCCTTAATTTATTTGGCCACCTTCATTTAATGATGGTCATAACTTATTTTTCCCATGCCAAATTAGGAGCTTTGTTTAAAGATACCTTCAAACAAAGCCCCTAATCTTTTACTCTGCACCCTCCCCCTATAATTTTTTATATATTTTTGGCTTTCAAACCTCATGTTGAAGGACAAAGTGGAATCAACTTGACAAACCATGTTGTAGAATTTTAGTCCTCAAAAAAGGCTTTTCAATGATTATAATTTTAATATATTTTTGTTTTATTATGAATTTATTATTTTATTTTATTATGAATTTTTTCTTTTAATTTTATTAAATATAGGTTTTTCATTGAACATCAAGATCTATATTCTATGCTAAATTGTAAATTACTTAAAACATTTGAAAAATATCTATGCATTAGGGATTGATGTCCTTGTTTCAACAATTTTATTTTAAAATTTTGATACATACAATGCTAGTTTTTTGTGACACCATACACCTATGTCTAAATGATAGTTAGTTTGACTTCAAAATGATGGCAAAATGGTCAGAAATTTCCTTGGGATTCATGACAAGGGACTAACCACCTCGTTTGAAATCCATATCTCTACAGTTCGTATCAGGCGTTGATAGATCTATCTTTTGATGCAACAACAAACTAGGCCAAAAAATGGTATCAGAGCATTGGGTCATGGGTTTGAATCCCCTCTGGTTACGTTGAGGGGGCGATTGTTCACAAAATGGTCAGTGCTCCCCTCGGGATTCATGACAAGGGACTAATCGCCTCCCGTGTGATCCATATCTCTACAGTTTGTATTGGGCTTTGATAGATCGATCTTTTGACACAACATCAAACTAGGCCAACACAAAATATAGTTTAAAAAAAATGTTATAAAACCAAATGCAAGCATTTGATATTGGAGTTGAAAGTCTAAATTAAAAAAAATATATAATTATATCCTTTTTATGTACAATGTCATATACATCACTTTCAAAAAAAATTGTTTACTATTAAAAACTAGTTATTAAAAAGGACGTAAAAAACTTACAGTTTAATTTCAATTTAAAAAAAAATATGTTTAGAATTTAGAGACAAAATCTCGCGAACCACTAGTTTGTATCATCTTCAATTCTTAATTACTATAGGTGTCGGAGAGTAAATATTTAGTTCAAAATGTTGATTTCAATGTAAAGTTTGACCAAAAATTTTAACCCATTATTCTAGGATCATCCCAATATTGTCATCTTGAATATTTAATAATTGATATAAAAGAATTAAAACAATATAAGAATAAAAGAGTGAAAATAAGCCCTCACGATAATTTTATAGGACATAAAAATACTTCATATTTTCATATACATATGACAATAATAAATTATAAGTTTAAGTTAAGGTCTAGATTCCTTACCCAAAATCATTAATCCACCTTATATAAACTTACAGTGTATTACAATATACACAACATATATACAACTAGCCTTCTTTATGGTATAACAAAATTTTCTATTCTCAAATTTTTGAAGACAATTATGCAGCAATAGTTTTATTCTTTTGGATATCAAATCTATTGTGCTTGTATTGTGAGGTAAAATGGAATCTATTATAGTCACTATCGAACAAAAATAAATTCCTCTAATTTATCCACATTTTCCTTCAAAGTTATTGTCACTAAAAGATGGTAAGATACATTAATGCATACATGCGATAATGAATATTTTTTTTATTAAGAAAATTATTTACTTTATTTATACAAATAAAATAAAACTTTACATAATATAAATATTAACAATAATAAATTCTTTTATAAAATTTTATTTGATCTTATTGATCAATATTAGATTTTTTCTTAAATATTCTTTTTAGATATAAATGATTGATTTAATTACTTATTAGATATTAAATTTTAAAATATTTTGAATTTAAATTTTATTAATATATTTTTCCTGTTAAAAATTTTTGATAGACATTTTGAATTAAAATATAATTCTATGTTTCATTTTTTAATTTTAAAATTTATATAATCTTTTTAAAATTTATTAAATATCTATTGATCCATTTCATATAGTTTGCAATGCATTTCATAGAAAGAGAGCTCTTTACACATAACCCTAGAAATATTATTCATGAAAAATTAGCGTCACTTTAAATCTTCATTTTGTTGGTAAATCAAACTTGTCAAGAGTACATGGACATTATTAGCTTAGAAAAACATTAATATGAATACATGACCAAAATAGGTGAGGCGATAAAATGGAAAAAAATATTAATATATTAATGAAACCAATCTTTCTTATTTATGTAAAACATAAGAAATAACATTTAATTGTTAGTGAATGAAAAACTAAAATTTTACCTATATGTTTTATTAAAATATAATAGATGCTTAATTTTCTCAATAGTCTAGATGGCTTTTACATAAATTTTAATAAATATAATAATTATATAATTCTTTAAAATATTCTGAAATAGAAACAACCTTGTTTTACCACCTCCTCACAAGTATACATTTATCTTCCTATACATCAGTGTTTCAATTACTTTGATAATGAAAAACATAAATTTTAATATGTAATAATATGGATATATATATAAAATTTATATAATATAAACAATTAGAAATTTACAAATTTATAGAATTTCAAAGCATTCTACTCAATGATATAAACCCACTTGTACATTGTTAAAAATCCTAGACTAATATTTTGCATATTTGCAAGGTAAAATTGTGACAGTAGTTTGCAACATGTCTGCCATAGGCTTTTACTTAAATGATAGTAGAAAGCACAACTTATTAAAGGTGGTGTAGATATTATATGTGATGACAACAAATGACAATATCCATCACAATAAAAGAAAACTAGATTACTCTTTCATTAATACAATTTATTCTGGTTGATGATTTTGATGTAATTAATTTGATGATAAAAATATATTTTTTCTCAAAATTATTCTACTAAATGAAAATAAAATCATTACAATATAGAAAAAACTAATCTTAAAGGCATTAAAAAAATACATATTTATAAATTATAAATGATAAAAGATAGAGTAATATTGGGGATGAACCCAACATTAGTTGCAAGTTGTGTTGACACAATAACCACTATTCAAATCCCTTTAAGCCTGCATTTGAGCCTTATGAATGCAGGTTGGAGCAGAATGAATAGATAAGGAGTGAAGTAGAGAGTTAAGGAGTGGATGATGGAAAAAATGAGATATAAGGGTGTTAATGTCAAACAAATTTGAAGATGAGGTCTCTAAAAAATGTGGCCTCATTGGTTTAGTCAAAAGCATTTACGACTTCGACTCTTTACGGATAAGAAAAAAAAAAGATAGAGATATTATTGATAGAAAATATAGACTGTATTCGACAATTATTTATATTTTTATTATTATATGCATACAAGAATAAAAAGCATTTTGATATCCCAAAGCATGATAACCTTTTATTTTATGATTATTAATAGTTAATTCTTTAACATTAATTACAAAATATTAACAATAACAATAAAACCATAATGTTAACTTCTTGACACCAAGCATGTACATCATAAAAGATTGGTATAGTTCATGACCAATGTCACATATCATGTAAGGAATGAAAACAACAATTTCCATGTCCATCCACATACGGCTTGTAGATTGTGAAATATAATGAAGTAAAGCTCAATATATGTTGCAGGCTGTCCTTAAAATAGAATGATTACTTTTTCTTGCAGGCAAAAATGAAGTTTTTTTGTGAAAAAAAAAATTACAGATTAGAATCTTGACAATTTCAAACCTGTTTTATTTTTTAATGTTAGGGAAGAATAAGTTAGTAACTTTTATTTATTTATTTATTTATTTTTTCTTTTATGTATGATTAGATGTATTGATGTCATATGTTGTGAAATAAGTTACATTTTCAAATTAGATAAAAGAAAAGATTTTATCAAAATTAGTCTTAACAATTATTGATCCTTCTTTTCTGTGTACTAGTCTAACAATTATTGATCCCTCTCTTCTATTAAAAAGAGCAACTGATATTTTCAAAGTTAGTCCTAACAGCAACTATAGATCCCTCTCCTCTATTAAAAAACAACTATTAATATTTTCAAAATTAATCCTAACAACTATTGATCCCTCTCTTTTATAAAAAAAGATGAATACAAACTAACAACAACTCTTATCAATATTTTATATATTGAATTTTTTCCCAGATTCTCTCATAAATTTTGGATTGTTCATTTAAAAACTATGGATATTGACATTTGCTTTAGCTATTTTTTATTTTAGTATATATTTCTGTAATCGTCACACAGTTCACCAGTTATCTACTGCCGGCGTTGATCACTAATATCGTCATTGATAAGATTGGCAAAAGCTTTTAGTATTTTGGGTTAGTATACTTCTGTAGTAACGAATATTTTTCCAAACGGTGCTTTCAACCTATTTTTTGAGAAAACGAAGAAAACGTCATTTCTATTTTTCCTGTCTTCTGCAAGGGAAAATCAATGACCCATCTGTGTCTTCATTGTTGGAGTAAGCTTCTAACACGTATCATTATAATATAATCTTCATTGCATGCCCTCCACTCATCCAACCTAAGTTTAGGGATCGAGCCGGCCACAATCAAGTATATCTTCCGACCGCTTGACCCCAATGAGCCATATAAACGCTCTTGTAGACTGTAAATTTTCAGGAACTAAAGCTCAATATTTCTCATATTTCCATTTTGAATCTGCCATCGTGTGTGGAAGATGTCTGTGCTATGGATTCCATACGACGGCAGCTGGATCTCCATCGGAGCTGCTGCAACAGTTTCCTGTATCATAGTTGCCATGGCATCTGCATCTGCTATGTTTTATGCTCCCATTCTCTGGGCGGTCATAAAACTGAAAGCTACAAGAAACATGCCTCCCTTACCTCCGGGAAGGATTGGAATCCCTTATTTGGGAGAATCCCTTGACTATATGAGGTCGTCGAGTAACCTGCTCGATCTGGACGTGTGGTACGATACTCGATATGCTAAGCACGGGGGGATTTTCACTACCCATATTCTGGGTAGTCCCACTGTTGTCATGTTTGGAGCGCAGGCCAACAAGTTTATCCTAATCAACGAAAACAAGCTGTTCAGAAACAGCTGGCCCAAATCTATCAGAGTTCTGATCGGAGAACACGCCATGGTTTCTTCCCACGGCGCCGACCACAAAAGGATGCGCCGGATTATACACTCCATGATTCTGGGGATCGAAACGCTCAAGAAGTCAGTTGGGAGATTTGAAAGGCTTGTGCTGCACCATCTGGAATCCGACTGGCGTCCTGGCCAAATCTTCCTTGCCCATAACAAATTGAGGGAAATGACGCTGTGTGTGGCGGCGGAGTATTTTATTGGGTTGAAGGCTGGAGATGGGTTGGAGAGTTTTAGGCGGCACTTTCACGATTTCAACGCGGGGCTTCTTTCTCACCCTCTCGATCTTCCCTGGACGGCCTTTGGGAAGGCCAAGCGCGCTCGTGCCGCCATGGTTGCTCAAATTGCACAGCTGATCCGTCTACGTAAAACGTCCTTGAGCAAACGTGGAGAAGAAGAAGAAAACTTTTTGGACATGGTTTTGACGGCGCAAAAGGCAGGGGGCGACTCTTGCTTGAGCGACGAGGAGATTGCAGACAACTTGATGGGGTTTTTCACTGGAGGTTATGATACCACTGCCTCCGCTTTGGCCACGATTCTTAAGCATCTCAGTCTCTCGCCACAAGTGTTACAACGCCTTCGTAAAGGTACCTGTGCTCCATATTCTGAGATTTCGAATGTGAAATGAGGTTAGAAGAATATGTAGAATTTTACTATTCAAAAATCTTGTATTCGTAACCTAATATTCTAAAACCTAATGTTGTCCAGATTGTGAAAAGCTCAGAGATAGCAAGAAAGTCGGAGAGCCTCTGACATGGAACGAGATTAAAGGTGTGGAATACTTGAGACATGTAATAGCAGAGGGAATGCGTGTTGTGCCTCCAGTACTCGGAGGATTCAAGCAAGCAAAAATTGATATCGTATATGGTGGTTATACCATTCCAAAGGGGTGGAAGGTGGGTTTTTATTTATTTATTTATTTTTAATCTGTAAAGGAAGTTATAATTCTTTAACACTGATTTTTAAAATTCATTATTGTAGGTTCATTACTCTATCAGACAAACAAGCAA
The DNA here is from genome assembly GCF_030272615.1 of Cryptomeria japonica. Lineage (NCBI taxonomy): Eukaryota > Viridiplantae > Streptophyta > Pinopsida > Cupressales > Cupressaceae > Cryptomeria > Cryptomeria japonica. The sequence continues at coordinate 238,923,734 of NC_081408.1, read as the reverse complement.
CAATGAGGATTACTTTGACAATCCAAAAGAGTTTGCCCCAGATCGCTTCAACGAGCGACACGAGCCATTTTCCAACATTCCTTTTGGACAGGGAAATCGAATATGCCCAGGAAATGAGTTTGCAAAGATAGAAATGGAAGTATTTCTGTATCATTTAGTGTTGAGATATGATTGGGATCTGATGGAGGCCGATGAACCCACTAGCATCTCATTCAATCCTCGACCTAAGCATGGTTTGCCTTTGATGCTTAAACCAGTAGCCTAAACAAGAACTGATATGTATAGGAAAAAATAATATGGCCATTATTGTATTGTTATATCAGTGGGCTAAACAAGTTGAAATGTATAGGCCAGAAGTATATTGTTTTTTGGTCGTTATCTCTCGTCATTTACAATGATTATTGTCTTATTATAATATTTTTGAATGTTTTGGAACATTTATTGTTTGTAAAATATTTTTGAAATGGTGACATATTTAACTTGCTATTTGAAAAAAGAGGTGTGAAAAAGACAAAAATAAAAATAAAAATAATATCATACAATTAAAAAATAATTTAGATCAATGTATGGGTTGTTGTACAAGTGTCTAAAATGTAGTTAACATATCTTTGTGTTGTCTTTAAGATATAATTTTTTTTTGGCTCATATCCTATGATTTGTTGTAGCATTTCTTCTCCATATTCATATTTTATTCTTTATCTTTATTATTTTATTTTAAAAATAATTATGGATGTTATAATTTATCCTATGATTTGTTGTAGCATTTCTTCTCCATATTCATATTTTATTCTTTATCTTTATTATTTTATTTTTAAAATAATTATGGATGTTATAATTTATCCTAGTTATTTAATAGCAATCCCTTATTCTTGGTATCATGCTTTATTCAATAAAAGAAAATATATTTTTATATTTTTGAGATATATTTTCCAATGCACTACATGTCCTTGGTCATCTATTTTTATATTTCAATTGAATTCTTCACAATTTATCTCTGATCATTAAATTTCTAGTTATAGAAAAGTTATCCATCTCTATGTATTGAGGGGTAGTGCTAAAAATAAAGATCAAATTTTTAGTTATGGAAAAGTTATCCATCTCTATGTATTGAGGGGTAGTGCTAAAAATAAAGATCAAATTTTTAGTTATGGAAAAGTTATCCATCTCTATGTATTGAGGGGTAGTGCTAAAAATAAATGGTAGAGATTACAACAAAGGGAAGAAAATCTATTTTTATATTTCAATTCAATTCTTCACAATTTATCTTTGATCATTAAATTTTTAGTTATGGAAAAGTTATCCATCTCTATGTATTGAGGGATAGTACTAAAAATAAATGGTAGAGATTACAACAAAGGGAAGAAATATGTATGTTTTCATGATGGTGGTTAAAACCTTGTTGATTAATTCACTCGTGTTCAAAATATTTAGTAGATGTTTAAAGAATAAAATAAATACCTAGGTATATGTTATCATCATTGTACATGATAACACAATTCTATCTTTAATTGAGTCATAGATGGAGTGTCTAATAAAATATAGTATATTTATATATTTCAATAATAGTTAAATAAAATATTTCAAAAAGTAAAGAAAAATAAATAAATTAAAAGACCAAGTCACCAAATAGATGTTATATATGTAAAAGATCAATGAAATGCAACAAAGTAATAATTGTAATTTATAATCATCAATTATAACAAAAACATGTTGTCTTTAATTATTCTAACATGTCAGTTATACTTCTCTTAAACATTGGTTGGTTAAAATTAAATTTGGATGGGTCTTCGAAAGGGAATCTAGGTTGGGCGGGTGAGGGAAGGGTGGTCAGAGATCTATGCGAAAGGGTTGTGGTGGTGTACATTGCTAACTTAGGCATTTAAACTTCTATTATGCTAAACATGATGGTGGCTTTATTTGGAATTTTTATTTCTAATGGCAGGGGCTACCAAAATATCATCGCCAAAGGTGATTCAAGAAAAATTAGCATGATACTATAATGCAAGGTGAATCCGTGTTGGTGTGTTGTAGACCTAATCAACAAGTGCCAAGGGTTCATTTCCACCTTTGGCAACATGAGGCTTCAACAAACTTTTAGGGAAGGCAATAGGTCTGTGAATAGGCTGGAAAATATTGGTCCTTTCTTTGAGAGGCTTAAAATTTAGACAATGTAGCATGAGTTACCTGTAAATATTCATGCCATTATTTTTGAAGACGTTAATCACAATGAGAACTAAAGACTTCAAAATTTTCTTTTCCTTCATTACCTTGTCCACATTGTTCTTTAGTCTTTTATTTATATGGACTTGCTTTCTTAAATCTAGTGATTTAGCTACGATTCCTTCTAAATAAATTTTATCTATGTATTTCCCTTAGATAATTTTTAACAACCCCTTTCTATTCCTTTTTCTTTCCTTCACTATAGAAACCATGGGTGGAGATCTTATTCAAATGGAGCCAAACAAATGTAACAATTTTAAACAAAATGGCATTTCTTGGAAAAAGGTGGTGGACGAAAATCTGTTGACTTACATTAAAAGAATGAATAGCTTCAACCCTTCTTTGTCTTATTAGTTTCCCCAATCCTAAGATGAGTGTAAAGTCAAAGTTTGTAGGGTAAAATTCATGATATCTATGGAGACCATTGTGTTTGGTATGGGTCTTGTGGTTCAAGTCACTACCTTCCCAAAAAAACTGAAGGGTAATTACAAGATATATTTCAAGAGATTCTTGAATTCAATGAAGAAATTTTCACACTTACAAAGTGGTTTCAACAAAGATGGCTTACCTGGGGTTTGGAAAGAGGTTACACTACTCCTCATGATGTTCATCACTTTGGATAGGATATTTTAATGGTTCCACTCTAATATTTTACCCATGCTATACTATTTGAGGTATGGTGTGAAGGTGAATTTCCCTTATTTTATTTTCCATCCTTGTCTTAGTCTATGGTTGTTGCCAAAACTAAAAATGCCCTTCCCCAACATCAATGGCTTATTATATGTTTGTGTAATTTCCACCTGAATTTAACCTCCACTTGTGGGTCGGTTAGTAATCCCTCTAGTTTCACTCTATGTGTTGAGCTATAAGATAACCCAAATAAGAAAGATGCCAATTCCACTCCTAAACCCAAGGGGAATTCTATCAATATGACTAAATTCAAGAAGATATCGACCCCACATTATTGAATGCATACTCGAAGAGCCCAAGGTAGAGGAGAATAATTCTAAGGAATTTTCTTCCTTGTGGTCTTCTAGTTCCAATTGGACCCCGAGCAACCAAGTTAATAATGTTGCCACCCCTTCTTCCCCACCTTTTGAATCCCCTCACCACTCACATGGGAACTTGTCAAGGAAATTGGATTTTGTTGCCTTTCTGTATAAGGTCAATGAAATGTGCAATGGATACAACAAATAAGAAGCTATAATTTGTTGTCTTTTGAGGTAACTAAAGGTTGTAAAAATAGAATTTAACAAGCTAGAAGTCTTTGTTGAAGAAAATTATAGAGCTACCAACTAGGAAACAAATGATAAGGATCAAAGGGTTTTGGAGGTGACAAAAACTATAGCTAAAAAGATTGAAAGACGGGAAGGAATTGGAGAGAAATTGAAGGGGCTCTATGATAAGATGGACTAGAAGGAGGACAAGAAGGTGATGACAAAGGAAATTGAGGTTCGAAGGGACAACCAAGCATCCCTAAAAAAGAAAGGAGGAAATGATAGCTCAAATGAATGAAGTGTCTAATAAGAATTAGGTAGCTCAATAGGCAATTAAGGAAGAAAGCAAGAAGAGGTGGGAAAGAAAGAAACATCATTTGGATTCCTCCCCTACTACTTGTTTAGAGGAACTAGTGTCTAGGGTGAAACATACCCTAGAGTTCCCTACTATTTCATTTGTTAACGATTCGAATGAGAGAATCTCCTTCCCTAGCAAAGTGAAAGTGATGAGCCAAGATTAGAAAATTGGGAAGCTCCCCACCAGTTAGGCCATTAGTTCATGTCTTCGATGGGATTGTATCTACTAGTTTTTTTTTTGTGTGTTTAGTTTGATCCAGTCTATTCTTTGGGTTTTTGAGGTTTCCAGATATGGGTTTCTGTTATATTCTATTCTTTTGTGGTAGCTGGTACTCTGGTTTAGGGTTATCACTTCTTGTGAGTCTTTGGGTTTCTTCATTGTAGTAGCTATGTAATGGTTCAGTCCTCACTTGGTTTAATCTAATCAAAATATGTCAATTCACTATATGTTTTAAACTATTATTCCAATTACAACTTGGTGTGTCTATATGTTTGGGTACTCATCACATTAACTAAGAAACTAAAGGATGCATGTTAGACTTATTTTACCTAAGCTATGTCATCTTCAAATCATTTAATTACATTACTTATAGGTATCATTTCCCATTACAAGGTGTCATCAATCAAATGTTCTTGAACCCCTTTTAATATTTTTTTGAGACCAACACAAGATATTATGATTGACATGATATTCTAAATTTTTAACAAAACCCAAAAGAGCATTTTGTACACTATAACCCATCAATCAATAGGACACATGAGGTTGATCAATGTGTAGTGATATGTAACCATTAGGGATAGAAGTATTGGAAATTTCCCTAAATCATATTGAAATGATTTAATTAAATGATAAATCATATGACTATTGTCTTAAATTCAAAATGATCAATATCTATAATAAGGAAGAATGAATAACAATCCCAAATATCCTTAGAATATGAAATATATTTATGATAACATAAATTTAAAATTAGTCAAAAGATTAATATTTAACATAATTTTAATACTCTATCTTATTTATATAAGAGCGTACAACTACTATTCGGTAATCATTATAGATGAGAGCTATTGTACATTTTAATGGTAATTTAGAAATTTATTGCAAATCTTTTTATAGAAGGTTTATTTGTCTTTGTAGGATTCTTGGATCTTGTCACTCCTTTCCTATTATTTTACATAATAACAAAGCTCTAGCTCTATAGATTTTTCTCTAGTTTCAACAATTTTTCCAAGAGATTTTATATGATTCAATTTATGGATCAATAGAAAAATTAGTAACATTTTCTCATAGAATCCATCTTAGTTTTTTAAGGGAAGTTCCATTGGTGGCAATATATCCACCATACCATCATGTTTTACTATATTTTAATTTTTAATATAAGCCTTTATTATGTAGATGATTTCAACTAGTTCTTATTTTCATATCTTTATTTGCTGAAAATGAATCTTTTATATTTTGTTACTAATATTTGTATCTACATTTGTAATCTATTTAACCTTTACACAAGTGATTAAGCCATTTAAGCAATGAAAACATGACTCCCATTAATAAAATAAATAAAAAATAGTATTTTAAGTTAAGCTAATGAATTATCACCAATAGTTCCACTTTAAACCCTAAAATCAAACTTTAAACACTTATAACTTTTGGTAAATGTTGCTATAGTTACTACAATTTAATCTAAAAAAAAGTTAACTGTCAAATATTCAACAATAGTCATATTAGATACTATTTTGAAGACAAATTAAGTGTATGATTAATCTCTATTTTTCTTTTAACAATTTTATTTGATGAAAAAAACCCATTTAATTTTTAACAAGTATGAACACATTTTTCTAAAAGTTTTCCGGCCCTACATTTTAAATTGTATATGATATTATATTTAGAATTAAACATTATCTTATGTAACAAGTCAATATAAAATAAAATAAAATAATAAAACAATATGATTTAAACCTAAATAAATAATTTTATCATTATCAACTCCTGTATATTAAAAACAAAATAATAAACAATTATTATAACTTTTAATAATAACAAATATCCAACCGCTAAATTAAATAATATTATAAAATAACTTTAATAATATAACTTTATCTTTGTTAAAAAAAGACAGAATGTCAGGAGAAGGAGAATCAACGTTTAACATGGATGTGAAAAGTTATTTGCACTAGTTGAAAAATATTTTTATTTATTATATTCATATTCTCGGCTAGAATTCAACAAAGGCGGCCACCACTTGTATAGATGGTCGGCATTTTGAGATGTGTGATTTTAACTATATTAAAATATGATTTCTAAATATTATGTGTCGTTATTATAATAATTGATGTTTAAGAATGCTGTGCAGCTTCCTATTGCTAAAATTATGCTACTCGAACTTTATAATTTTTATACATTTTCCTAAAAAACAATAATATAAAATAAAAATAAAAATAAAATAAAATCGCAATCAATACACATTAAAATTTCAAATCAAACAAAATTTGATTGAATATCTCAATGAAAAATATCTCAATTAAAAATATATGAAATAATATTAAAAATATTAATTTAAAATGATAAAAATAATTTTGGGTTGATTATTAAATTAAAAGAATATTAAAAAAAAATTATTGAAGGAAAAGAAAAATAAAGATAATAAAAATTAATAGAAGAAAATGGAAAACAATCTTAATCTTTTTTGAAGCTTACTTAAAATGTAATAATATAGAGAACAACAATAGATTGAAAATAAACAATTTCTAAATTAAGAGATGAATACAACTACATAATGAAAATAAAATAAGAAAAATATATATATAAAAAGGAAACAATTGATAAGAATGATAGAAGCTAATTGTATAGATAATAATAGAAAAATGAAGTAATTAGAATGATTAAACAATCAATCAAAATCCACGAGAATGATAAGTATATTTAAATGAACTATAACATAATATATTAACTAATATAAACTGAAACAAGCATAAGATTAAAAATATTTATATTTAAGTTCTTTTATTTTATTTTTTAAAATTTTCTTAAAATCTTCTCTTTGCAAATGAATATTTGTTTTTATAGTCCTCTTTATGTTTGGTATTAAAAAATTATATCCATTTGTTTAAGATAATTTTGACTCTTTAAGGTTTAAGGATTGTGAAAATGTTATCTTTTTATGCTCTTAATTAAATGTTTTCTTCCAAATTAAATTTATGATATTTTAGTAATATAAATTATCAAAAAAAGAAACAGAGCAAGGGTGGAGAGCCTCTCACTTCAATTAAGATTTAATGTGTGATTTACTTAAATGAAGTATTAAGAAAATGATTACACATAGTGGCCATTATAATTGGATGATTTAAGGAAAAAAAAATAGAATAAAGGGAAGAAATATGTATGTTTTCATGATGGTGGTTAAAACCTTGTTGATTGATTCATTTGTGTTCAAAATATTTAGTAGATGTTTAAAGGATAAAATAAATACCTAAGTATATGTTACATCATTGTACATGATAACACAATTCTATCTTTAATGGGATTCATAGTTGGAGTGTCTAATAAAATATAGTATATTTATATATTTCAATAATAGATAAATAATATATTTAAAAAATTAAAAAAAATTTAAAAAATTAAAAAACTAAGTCACCAAATGGATGTTATATATGTAAAAGATCAATGAAATGCAACAAATTAATAATTGTAATTTCTAATCATCAATTATAACAAAACATGTTGTATTTAATTATTCTTACATGTCAACTCTAGTCCTCTTTAACACTAGTTGGTTAAAATTAAATTTAGATGGGTCTTCTAAAGGGAAGCTAGGTTGGGTGGGTGAGGGAAGGGTGATCAAAGATTTGTGCGGAAGGGTCATAGTGGCATACATTGCTAACTTAGGCATTTAAACTTCTATTATGGTAAACGTGATGGTGGCTTTCTTTGGAATTTTTATTACTAAGGACAGGGGCTACCAAAATATCATCGCCGAAGGTGATTCAAGATACACTAGCATGATACTACAATGCAAGGTGGATCCTTTAGACCTAATCAATAAGTGCCAAGTGTTCATTGCCACCTTTGGCAACATAAGGCTTCAACAAACTTTTAGGGAAGGCAATAGGTCTGCGAATAGGTTGAAAAATATTGGTCCTTTCTTTGAGAGGCTTAAAATTTAGACAATGTAGCATGAGTTACCTATAAATATTCATGCTATTATTTTTGAAGACATTAATCACAATGAGAACTAAAGACTTCAAAATTTCCTTTTCCGTTATTATCTTGTCCATGTTGTGCTTTAATCTTTTATTGATATGGATTTGCTTTCTTAAATCTAGTGATTTAGCTACGATTCCTTCAAAATAACCTTTATCTATGTATTTACCTTAGCTAAATTTTGACAACCCCTTTCTATTCCTTGTTCTTGGCTTCGCTATAGAAACCATGGGTGGAGATCTTAATCAAATGGAGCCAAACAATTGTAACAATTTTAAAAAAAATGGTGTTTGTTGGAAAAGGGTGGTGGACAAAAATCTGGTGACTTACATTAAAATAATGAAGGGCTTCAACCCTTCATTTTCTTGGTAGTTTCCCCAATCCTAAGATGCGTGTAAAGTCTAAGTTTGTAGGGTAAAATTCATGATATCTATGGAAACCATTGTGTTTGGTTCAAGTCACAACCTTCCCAAAGAAACCTAAGGGTAATTACAAGGTAGATTTCAAGAGATTCTTCAATTAAATGGAAAAAGTTGCTCACCTACAAAGTGGTTTCAACAAAGATGGCTTACCTAGGGTTTGGAAGGAGGTTGCACTGCTCCTCATGATGTTCATCACTTTGGATAGGATATTTTAATGGTTCCACTCTCATCTTTTAACCATGCTATACTATTTGAGGTATGGTGTGAAGGTGAATTTCCCTTATTGTCTTTTTTCATCCTTATCTTAGTCTATGGTTGTTGCCAAAACTGAAAATACCCTTCCCCAACATCAATGGCTTATTCTATGTTTTTATAATTTCCACCTGAATTTAACCCCCACTTGTGGGTTGGTTAGTAATCCCTCTAGTTCTACTCTATGTGTTGAGCTATAAGATAACCCAAATAATGAAGATGTCAATTCCACTCCCAAACCCAAGGGGAACCCTATCAATATGGCTAAATTCAAGAAGATGTTGACCCCCCCATTATTGAATGCATAGTCGAAGAGCCAGAGGTAGAGGAGAATGATTCTAAGGACTTTTCTTCCTTGTGGTCTTCTAGTTCCAGGTAGATCTCGAACAACCCTGTTAATAATGTTTCCACCCCTTCTACCCCACCTTTTGGTTCCCCTCACCACTCACATGGGAACTCGTCAAGGAAATGGGACCTTTTTGCCTTTGTGTATAAGGTCAATGAAATATGCGATGGATACAACAAATATGAAGTTATAATTTTTTGGATTTTGAGGTAACTAAATGTTTTAAAAATAAAATTTAATAGGCTATAGGTCCTTGTTGAAGCAAATTATAGAGCTTCAAACTAGGCAACAAATGATAAGGATCAAAGGGTTTTGGAGGTGACAAATAATTTAGCTAAAAAGATTTAAAGGTGGGAAGGAATGGAAGAGCAATTGGAGGGGCTTTGTGATAAGATGGACTAGAAGGAGGACAAGAAGGAGAAGACAAAGGAAATTGAGGTTCAAAGGGACAACTAGGCATCCCTAAAAATAAAAAAGGAGGAAATGACAGCTCAAATGAATGAAGTGTCTAATAAGAATTAGGTAGCTCAATAAGCCATTAGGGTGAACTCACAATACTGGTTCCCACTTTTTGACCAACTTTGACACTTATATGAATATTTTGAAAAAAACCTTCACTTTCTGACACCTATAACTTTTAAACCGTTAAGAATTTGAAGATGATATAAACTAGTGATTTTTAACATCTTGTTTGTAGATTCTAATAATATTTTTTTCAAATTTGTTTGAATAAAATTTTATTGATTTTTCCATTTCCCTCAAAAAGTAATTTTTTACAGCAAACAACATTTTTTAAGAGTGATGTGTATCCCGAAACACATAATTTTTTTTCTATAAATGATAAAAACTTAATTCTTTTGAATTTTGGTTTGTAACATCAATACCCAGGGCATGCAGTTAGTTTGATAGTGATATGTTGAATATTTTTTATTTTATTAAGTTTCGAAGTTCGACTAATTATAATTTAGATATAGGTGTACGTTTGAACACATAACTTGTTCTATATATATCAAAATTCAATTTTCTTTTTTTTTTTAGAAAGAAAACATCAATACCTAGGGCATAGATATTTTTCAGATTTTTTTTGAATTAGTTTACTATTTTTCCCAATGCATTGAACAAAGAAGTTCATGTTCGGTGAAAAACCTACATTCATAAGAAATAAAATAAAAATATATTAATGAAATTAAATATACTGAAATTTATACTATTTGGAAATCTTATAATAAGGGCTAAATACTTTTTAAAAATAACTTTTAAATGAATTAATTTGACCCCCCAAAGGCTAATGTAAAATTGTTTTTTTATCGGCATTTGATAGATGCAAAGGAGACTCCATTGCAAGCATGATTTAGAAGTAGAGAGGTTCTATCCAGGAAATTTTGATCTAAGAGCCTTTGATTTAACTCTCTTTAATTAATTACTTAAAATGGGACCAACTAAAGCTTAAATCATTATATTTTCTAAAAAATGTATGATTTCAGCAAAAATCAGGACGTACCAAAAAGTGGGAACCAGCTTTGTGAGTTCACCCATTAAGAAAGAAAGCAAGAAGAGGGGGGAAAGAAAGAAACATCATTTGGATTCCTCCCCTACTGCTTGTTTAGAGGCACCAGTGTCTAGGGTGAAATATACCCTAGAGTTCCCTACTATTTCATTTGGTAAAGATTCGAATGAGATAATCTCCTTCCCTAACAAAGTGAAAGTGATGAGCCAGGGTTAGAAAATTGGGAAGCTCCCTGCTAGTTAGGCCATCAATTCATTTCTTCGGTGGGAGTGTATCTATTAGTTTTTTTTCTTTGTGTTTAGTTTAGTCTAGTCTATTCTTTGGGTTTTGTGGTTTTTGGTTATGGGTGTCTGTTCGATTCTATTATTTTTTGGTAGCTGGTATTCTAGTTTAGGGTTATCACTTCTTGTGAGTCTCTAGGTTTCTTCATTGTAGTAGCTATGTAATGGTTCGGTCCTCTCCTAGTTTAATCTAATCAAAACATGTCAATTCACTATATGTTTTAGACTATTATTCCTATTACAACTTGGTGTGTCTATATGTATGGGTACTCATCACATTAACTAAGAAACTAAAGGATGCATGTTAGACTTATTTTCCCTAAGCTATCCCCTCTTCAAATCATTTAATTACATTACTTATAGGTATCATTTCCCATTATAAGGTGTCATCAATCAAAGGTTCTTGAACCCCTTTTAATATTGTTTTGAGACCAACACAAGATATTATGATTGACATAATATTCTAGATTTTTAACAAAACCCAAAAGACCATTTTGTACACTATAACCCATCAATCAATAGGACACATGAGGTTGATCTATGTGTAGTGATATGTAACCATTATGGATAAAAGTGTTGGAAATTTCCCTAAATCATATTGAAATGATTTAATTAAATGATAAATCATATGACTATTGTCTTAAACTCAAAATGATCAGCAACTATCATAAGGAAGAATGAATAAGAATTCCAAATATCCTTAGAATATTAAATATATCTATGATAACATAAATTTAAAATTATTCAAAAGATAAATATTTAACGTAATTTTAATAGACTCTGTCTTATTTATATAAGAGTGTACAACTACTATTTGGTAATCCTTATAGATGAGAGCTATTGTACATGTTAATGGCAATTTAGAAATTTATTGCAAATCTTTTTATAGAAGGTTTATTTATCTTTGTAGGATTCTTGGATCTTGTGACTCCTTTCCTATTATTTTACATAATAACAAATCTCTAGCTCTTTAGATTTTTCTCTAGAGTCAACATTTTTTCCAAGTGACTTTATATGATTCAACTTATGGATCAATAGAAAAATTAGTAACATTTTCTCATAGAATCCATTTTAGTTTTTTAAGGAAGTTCCATTGGTGGTCATATATCCACCATACCATCACATTTTACTATATTTTAAATTTTAATATAAACCTTTATTATGTATATGATTTCAACTAGTTCTTATTTTAATATTTTTATTTGCTGAAAATGAGTAATATAATTAACCATTACACAATGATTAAGCAATGAAAACATGACTCCCATTAATAAAATAAATAAAAAATAGTATTTTAAGTTAAGCTAATGAATGATCACCAATAGTTCCACTTTAAACCCTAAAATCAAACTTTAAACACTTATAACATTTGGTAAATGTTGCTATAGTTACTACAATTTAATCTAAAAAAAAATTAATTGTCGAACATTCAACAATAGTAATATTAGATACTATTTTGAACACAAATTAAGTGTATGATTAATCTCTATTTTTCTTTTAACAATTTTATTTTTAATTTTTAACAAGTATGAACACATTTTTCTAAAAGTTTTCCGACCCGACATTTTAAATTGTATATGATATTATGTTTATAATTAAACATTATCTTATGTAACAAGTCAAAATAAAATAAAATAAAATAAAATAATAAAACAATACAATTTAAACCTAAATAAATAATTTTATCATTATCAACTCCTGTGTATTAAAAACAAAAATAATAAACAATTATTATAACTTTTAATAATAAAAAATATCCAACCGCTAAATTAAATAATATTATAAAATAACTATAATAATATAACTTTATCTCTATTAAAAAAAGACAGAATGTCAGGAGAAGGAGAATCAACGTTTAACATGGATGTGAAAAGTTATTTGCACTGGTTGAAAAATGTTTTTATTTATTATATTCATATTCTCGGCTTGAATTCAACAAAGGCGGCCACCACTTGTATAGATGGTCGGCATTTTGAGATGTGTGCTTTTATCTATATTAAAATATGATTTCTAAATATTATGTGTCGTTATTATTAATAATTGATGTTTAAGAATGCTGTGCAGCTTCCTATTGCTAAAATTATATTACTCGAACTTTATAATTTTTATACATTTTCCTAAAAAACAATAATATAATATAAAATAAAAATAAAAATAAAATAAAATCGCAATCAATACACATTAAAATTTCAAATCAAACAAAATTTGATTGAATATCTCAATGAAAAATATCTCAATTAAAAATATATGAATGAAATATATGAAAAAATATTAAAAAGATTAATTTAAAATGATAAAAATATTTTTGAATTGATTACTAAATTAAAAGAATATTAAAAAAAAATTATTGAAGGAAAGGGAAAATGGAGATAATAAAAATAAATATAAGAAAATGGAAAACAATCTTAATTTTTTTAAAAGCTTACTTAAAATGTAATAATATAGAGAACAACAATAGATTAAAAATAAACAATTTCTAAATTAAGAGATGAATACAACTACATAATGAAAATAAAATAAGAAAAAAAAAAAAATATATATATATATATAAAAGAAACAATTGATAAGAATGATAGAAGCTAATTGTATAGATAATAATAGAAAAATGAAGTAGTTAGAATGATTAAGCAATCAATCAAAATCCACGAGAATGATAAGTATATTTAAATGAACTATAACATAATATATTAACTAATATAAACTGAAACAAGCATAAGATTACAAATATTTATATTTAAGTTCTTTTATTTTATTTTTTAAAATTTTCTTAAAATCTTCTTAAAATCTTCTCTCTGCAAATGAATATTTGTTTTTATAGTCCTCTTTATGTTTGGTATTAAAAAATTATATTCATTTGTTTAAGATAATTTTGACTCTTTAAGGTTTAAGGATTGTGAAAATGTTATCTTCTTATGCTCTTAATTAAATGTTTTCTTCCAAATTAAATTTATGATATTTTAGTAATTTAAATTATCAAAAAAAGAAACAGAACAAGGGTGGAGAGCCTCTCACTTCAATTAAGATTTAATATGTGATTTACTTAAATGAAGTATTAAGAAAATGATTACGCATAGTGGTCATTATAATTGGATGATTTAAGGAAAAAAAATAGATTATGTATATTGAGACTATACCATTCCCAATGGATGGAAAGTGAGGATCTAATCTTTTTTTTAAGATGGTAATAATTATAATATTTCCTTCTTGATGCAAAAAAACAAAGAGAGGAATACTCTTAGAGTCTAAAGAGATTTGATCCAAATCACTTCAATGAGAGACATGATCAATTTTCCTACATCCCTCTTAAGCAAGGTAATTGTATGTGCCAAAGAAATGAATTTGTAGAGGTAAAAATGATTTTTTTTCTCTAGAATTTTGTGTTAAGATATTATTTACATTTGGTGGAGGAAGATGAACCTTTCAACAAATAATTGATGCTTCACTCCATAAATTGTTGATGTTTACTTCTTAAGCTAGTTGCATACACAAATTACTATGTACAACATAATAATAAATTAGCATTATTATTTTAGAACCTACATTTCAAAAGACATTATATTGTTTGTAAAAATTAAGGTAAAGCTTAACAATAAAGGTAAGATGCTCAATAAATTTAAATAAAGAAATGACAAAAACACATAGTTCATAATCTATATCTTTTACCTTAAATCACATTTCTCCTCTTATTGAGCCAAAGGGAAATGCATCCACTATCACTTAATTTTCTCCACAATATGAGTGATTGATGAGCTAATTGGATGTGGATTGTTATTTATTAAATTAATAAGGGTTTTGGAAGGACCTAGAGAATCTTTTATAAATTTTTCAAAAATATTAATTGAGAAAAAATTGAATAGAAACAACACAACAGATAACTAGGGTAGAATGCCAAAGATTAACCATAGCTAGAGATAGATTTCTATACCACACATCACATCCAAATGCTTGGAGAGTGAAAGTGAATAAAAATTAGGAGGACCTCTCTTCCTCTAATCTACAAATATGTAGGATGGGTCATTATCCAAATTTGAAATCATAGAGAAAGAGAGGGGAGAGTCCTCAAAAGTCATTTGAAAATGCACACCTCCAACAAAACTGAGAGGAGGAAATTTAACAAGAGTAGAAGGAAGAATAGAAGGAGCCATATTAGAAAGTAACATGGATATTTCCAGAATAGAAGAGAGTGGATCTAAATGATTTTAGTGACCAACATAAGAAATTTATAGAACAAATAGTCACTTCTAGAGAACATTGCAACTTGTTTAAGGTAAAATTTACTTTCATAGATTATCACTTGCATTAGAAAAAGACTTAATTTCACATCATAGTCCATTCATATATAAATATATCACTTGTACAATGTAGCACTTATATTTAAAGGTAGGACATGTGTAGACTATTACATGCATTAAGGAATTAATGCTTGCACAAATTATCACTGACATAGGGTAGATTAGAAACTGTATGAGATTGTCAGTTCCCATAATTGTAGCACATGCAAAAAATGATCCTTACATTGAATAATGTCTACATATATTAGTAACTACATAGTTTAAGGTAGGTTGACTTAGAATATTTTTAATAAAAGGATAATGGGTTGTCTTTAGTAGATGCAAGAGAAAGTACATACTTTGTAGTTCTAAAGAGAGGTGGATGTTCGCAATAAAATTGTAGTCATAGTAGTTAGTAGTTGACAAGGAGCTTCTAGAGGTTATCATAATCTATAATATAGCTTTGATGCTAGACATATAAATGCATAAGGAATGATGGTAGAGCTAGTGGACAGGTGGTAGAGTGGGATAAATTGTGATTAACTAAAGGAGGTCATGTAGTATGATTCTCCAATAAAAGAGTTATAATTTCATAACACTTTTATGATGCATGACCTACCAATGAAGGTTATCAATATGAACATGATTGTGAAGATGACCATTTTGTGTTGTGGGTAGTACACAAGCTAGTGCAACTAATGATTAATAAGAAGGAGATAAAAACAAGATGAAAGGAAGATGGTGGAGAAGATAGGGAAGTGAGAATGAAAAAGGTAGGTTATAACATCATTTTTTGCTCCCTAAGAATACACCAATGGGAGAGGTACTAATTAATGAACTTTCAAGGGATGGTAGCAGTATGATGAAAGGGGGATGACCAAGGAAATGGAGATAATGGAGGGAGAGGGAGATATAAAATGTTAGATGGAGATAAGGAAAATTATTATAGAGAAATGGGGGAAAAGTGGATGGACTTAAAGGAATTGGTTTTTAATCATGGAAAGGCAGAAAAGTGGGAAGTATGATATGTATAGATGTGTTGGCATTTTGATGATGTTTAGTTGTGATTGTCATTGATGGACACACACTTATTTGTTGTATGAGTTATTCTCAACCAGTACTATGTGATGTGTTTCTCAAACTGGTATTGTATGCCATTGTATGCATAGTCTTTGTTTGTTGAAGGTTATCGGTGTTTGCAGAAGAAGATTACCGGTCAAAGAATGACCAAGGACCTCAAGCAGTACGAGGACTTCAAGCGATATGAGGACCCCAAGCTAAAACCAATCTTTTTAAGATTGGAACACTCTACTCCAGTTTACTAGTCTTTGTTTATAAACGGTAATCAATATACTATGTTTTATTAACCCAAAAACTTGTAAAGTGTGATGAGTTATCATCCACTGACACCGATGCGGTGAATCTGTATCATGTTACAAATTGTGTCTAGATGCATTGTACCTTGGAAATTGTAGTCTAATCTCATTGGACCAACATGACATCAGATTCCTATATGAGGACATCAAAGTTTTATATGTGTGTAGAAGGGTTGCGTAAAAAGATTAGGTTTTTGCAAGAAGGTATCCTACGACAGAGATTGAATGTGCGAAGGACAAAAGACTGAAGTAATGTTGCAATGCATTAACAAAGAGCTATCAAGGATCTAACTAACCATTATGTGCTACTTTCTAGATCACTTACTTGTTGATTACTAATCTCTTCAACAAGTCTGAAACCCTTAATCGGGTAGGGTAGGCTTAGTTAAGCCTATCCAAAATCCTCTAACAAGGTGGTTCACAGTTGTGGATCTGAAATCCTTTAACATTGTAGTCTTTAATAGGTTTATCTCCTAACAGAGATCAGGATTCCTAACAGGATATGTCCTGGTGAAGAACATTGTAAGGCCTTAACCGGTCTGACCTTAACTGGTCTAGTTGCTATTTTGCAGATAGTAGACTTGTGAGTTTTACTCAACATGGTTTTTCCCATTTGGGTTTCCATGTCAAAATATCTTGTGTTATGGAGATTGTGTTATTGTGGGGGAATGCTTTATTTTCTATGTCTTTTCTGTGTATTAATCGGTTTACTGTTTAGAAGGCTATATCGGTCTGCAGTAAATTTGCTTAAGTGTTTGGTAAATTTTTTGGGTAAACTAATTCACCCCCCCTCTTAGTATTCATCAATTGGTATCAGAGCCAACCTTTCTTTAAGTCTAACCACTTGAAAGGAGATATGGAGGAATATAGCATGAGGGAACTCACTCACCATCTAGTTGAATCTGAGAAAGCCTATGATGAACTTAAGGTCAAGTATAAAGCCTCTTTAGCCAAAAGAGAACTTGCTAAGCAAATGCTGGAGATTAATGAAAACAACTCTTTTGATGAAGAAGACATGGATGCCCTAGTTGAAGAAGTGGAGAAATTGAATGAGTCCAAAACTAACCTGAGGAGGGAGCTTGAAGGACTAACCGTTAAGATGTATCAGAAACTGGAAAACTGAAGAAAAGCTGAAGATATAGTGAAGGACAAGGAGCATGAGATCTCTAAGTTGAAACAATAAATTGGTACCATTACCACTTATCTGCAAGAGGGTAAGGAAGAGAAAGAAGAAATGCAAACAGAATTGAATGTAGCAATTTCTCAAAATGAAACCCTAATGAAGACCCATGAAACTATTTCCAAGGAACTTGCTGAGATGGTGTTGCGAAGTTGGACCAAAAGATGGAATCAATGAAGCCATCAAAGGATACCTCTAGACTTGGTTTCTTTGCATATGAGGAAGGTGAATCCTTTGGAACCAAGACTGATGCACTAAAAGAGCAACCGATACCTAAGAACAACAGTAAAAGAAAAGGTAAGCCAAAGTTCAAACCTGTATGCTTTAATTGTCACAAGGAAGGACATATTGCCAATGTATGTAGGAGCAAGGCTTATAATAATTTCCCTTACATGCAAAACAATGTGTATGACCACAAGGCTAGAACTGATAGATTTAATGGTCATTGTTATGTATGCAATAAGTTTGGGCATAGATCTTTTGAGTGCAGGTCAGTTATGAACAACTCTAGAGGTTATGCATCAAGATCAAAAGGAGATGTCCTAGAACCTCTTATGAACCAGAACCCAAACCGGTATAAAATCTATGACCACAGGTCAAATGGTTATGGAGTAGCGAATGGTTGGAGAGCAACCTATGTGATCTGTCATGGTAGTGGTCACATTACTGCAACATGTAGGAGAAAGAATGTAAAGGTGAACATCGGACCATGGAGAGCACTTGGTATGGTATGCTATCATTGTAATAAACTGGGACATCTTACCAAAGCATGCAGACTAAGACACAATCCATCAGAAGACAAACTGGTCGACCCAGAAGGTAAAGAAAAGGTCGATGTTGAAACCGTTCAGGCTGATATGCATAAAATTTGGAAAAAGAAATCTGAAGAGAAGCCACAAGATGTACCAGTTTTCGCACCCAGTGTGGAGACCCCTGAATTAGAAAATTGAGCTTTGAAAAGCTTAAGGGGGAACATATCGGTAACAATGTTTTGAACCCCCGGATTATATCGGTAAAGTGCTTTTATCAGTATTGATTACCTATCGATCGACAAAATAAATAAAGTGGTAAAAGGTAAAATTAGGGTTTGTACTCTAACAGTGATGCATTTATTATGGTAGGTAGGAGCATGTATAAAGGTGATTCTTTTAGTCTTTTTTTACTTACCAAAGCATTTTTCTAACTTGAGAAGAGCAACAAAGCGATCAATTTTGCATTCAAAGAAATCCAGAAATCTTGTGCAAGATTCAACAGTTATTTCAAGTTAGCTAGAGTGGAGGTTAGAGTGGTAGAGAAAGCTCTTGGAGAAGTGTGTTGTGCTCGACATCGGCGAACCCTAGTTTGGAGTGAAAAGGTATTTTTTGTCAAATCACTCTTATCATTCAAAATTATTTAGACATGGCTTCTACATCCAAAGTCTCTTCTAGTTCTTCCACACCTGAGGAGTCATCTGAATCTCTCAAAAAGATGGTGAAATACAATGCCCTATCTCCAATTCCCACTGGAGTCATTGTCAAAGCGGATATTTCTGGTTATATTGATTGCCAACTGGAAGACCTAGGGTCTCTAGTGATTCATTCTCAGTTAAGTTTGATCTGTAGAAAAGATAAGAAGATTAAACCAGAGTACAATGTGATCGAGAAGAAGAAACTCCACAATGTAGTATATTTTCTCGAGGAATTCAGAGAAGATCATATAAGAATTATTCTTAGTAGGGTTCATGGTGACAAGATGTATCTTGAGCAAACCCATGATATTACACCAAAGGCAATCCATACCTTGACCAGTTTCTGCAATATTGGAGAAGTTTGTGTTCTTAGTAAGATCACAAAAATGAGAGTGACAGAGCTCACTAATTCTATGAGCGACAAGAGGGCAATGAATCTCAACACCATTGAAGATGACTTGGTGAAGTATACATGCATGGTGATTAGGTATAGATTATTCTATGCTAGCAGAATATGACTTGTGTACCTGCATGCAAAAACAACTCATGGAGAATTTGAAATCCATCAAAGAGGACAAGACACTAAGGTTCAAATTCAATCAACTACATGTCGGGTTGTTTTCCTATTTTCAAGGGTATTTTGCTGGAGTTGCTAATGTTCAATGGTCAAGTGACCTCTCGGTTACAAGAAAAATCAAGGAGAGTCTTCTAGCAATGGGATCTACTTATTTAGAGACTCTGAACAAGTATTTTGATGAGTTTAGATTGAAGATGAACTAGAGAACAAGGATATCAGGTCACCTAGTTAAGAAGTATGAAGATGAAATTTGTTTCATGATCAAAGTGGATCATTGCATTATGAAAATGATTGAGCCAAGACAAGATGAAGTTAATCCCATGGGATATGAAATGGTAAACGATATTCTTACTGGGTATGCCTCTATCCTACTTGCTTCATCGCTTGATTCAAAGAAGAGGACGGGTACCTACTCTGAGAGGGTTAATCCTACTGTAGTACCAAAGTAGAAGAAGAGGAAAGTTGTGCCATCAACATCAGCACCGGTTAGATTTGTTGTCAATCCTAAATTAACCAAGAGGTCACTAGCCAAGAAGAAACTGGAGGCTATTCTGTCAAAGGTATTTGAGAGGAAGAAGAGAACCAAGAACGAGAATAAGATTCAATAGACACTGAATCAGAAGATGAAATAAAGAAGGTGAGACAATCAAGTAAGAAGACCAAGCTAACCGGTAATGTACCTGCAACCTCTACAGTGGTAAATATACGCGTTGCCTCTTACAAGCCTATGACACATTTTAAAAGCATTATGAAGAATATTAGAAGGAAAATTCTTGATGATCTAAATGATTATTTTGATGATCTTAGCGATATTGAAAAGAAGGAGGTAGAGAAAGAACTTATTAAGTATTTATGTGATAATGATCTATCTCCAATTGATATTAAACCCGTTGTTTCTAATTCTTTGTATAATTCTTTGGATAATAAATGATGCATTGTCATTGAAAAGGAGCAAGAAATTAGGGAGAAAATTTTTGCTCAATATTTTACAGATGCCTCTAATTTTAAATTATTTGAGCTTCTTAATTGGTACAAAGGAATCTTTTTCATGCGAAAGAGAAGACTTTAGTTACTTGGAGGTAAAGTCTCTAAGGTGGAAAAATACACCCATCTGCAGGCTAAAGAAGTTGTTAAGATGCAGAATGTATCCAAAGAAAATCGACAGATTGAGCAAGAGCCTGACCTATGAAAATCTAAACTAGATGAAACCTTCAATGATCAGGGAGAAAAAGTAATTGAGAAAAATAACCCTATTGATGTGGATGCATTAGATGTTGAAGGTACTAAATTGGAGGAAGCTGATAAGGAGAAAGTCGATAAGGAGACAGCTGAAAAGGAGAAAGCGGAGAAAGAGAAAGTAGAGAAAGAGAAAGCAGAAAAAGAGAAAGATGAGAAAGAAAAAGCGGAAAAAAGAAAGCTGAGAAAGAAAAAGTGGAGAAGGAGAAAGCAGAAAAAGAGAAAGCTGAGAAAGAAAAAGCAGAAAAACAGAAAGTGGAGAAAGAGAAAGTGGAGAAAGAGAAAGTGGAGAAAGAGAAAATGGAGAAGGAGAAAGAGGAGAAGGAGAAACTAGAGAAGGAGAAGGCATAGAAGGAGAAACTGGAGAAGGAGAAGGAAGAGAAGGAGAAACTAGAGAAGGAGAAAGAGGAAAAAGAGAAGGCCAACAAGGAGGCTAAGGAGAAAGAAGAGTAGGAGAAGAAGAGACAAGAGGATATCAAAGCAAAGGAAGGTCGATAGAATTTTGAGACTCCCAAGGCAACCTGAGTTTAAGCCAAATAGGTTGATCTCACCGGTTAGAGTGAATTGACTCTTGCCTGTCTCACCAAATCGGTAGATGAAAATGAGCTCTCGAGAAGTATTCAACTTGCTCAAGAAATATTGGAGAAACTAAGAAGGAAGAAAGAAAAAGATGATATTCAACTTGCTATTGACACTCTTTAAGCCTTGGTCCCAGATACTCATCTTTCTAGTACCAATTCCTCACTGGCCTAGTTGAAACTTCTATGCACAATAGTGGGTGATCAAGTACAATCATTGGAAGATGCTACCCAGGCTACCGCAAAGAAAAAGCATGCAAAGGAACTAAAAATTTCATTGGTGAAGCAATCTAATGAAGAAAGAGCCAAGATAATACATCAGAGAGATGATATCAGTCTGGCCATGGCTGAAGGTAATAAACTTCTAAGCAAAATCTGGCAACCCAATCTATTTTGTGATGATGCTCTGAAGAAGAAGGGTCAACTCCAATCGGAGTTAAAGAAATATATAGACAAATTCAAGGTGCCCTATGATTTCTTCACAGTGTATGGGCAGACTATACAGAATCACCAGAAACAGATTGACAAGATTGATTCAGAGATCTGCAAAGCGGCCTCAAGATCTGTAGAAACTTCAGTTGCTGTTGTTACCTAAGTTGCAGATTCTTCATAAATGCTTTCTAAACATGGATGCTATTATTGTCACTCGAGAATTGAGTACTATTGATGCCATAGAGGAATTAGCATTCTAGATGAAGACTCGGAGTGAAATTACTGCCTCACTCCTAGATACCTAGTCTACAAACATGAAGGAATTTTTGAAAAACTTTAAATTCATTTTTAAAAAGTTTTACTCATTGTTGTCATAGACATATACTCTGTTTTCATGTTATGAAATATGAATTTGGCATGTTTGCATTACTTTGTCATTGTTGGCAAAGGGGGATTGATATTGAATTGAAAATTTTATGGAGAGTTGTATGGAAGTAGTACATGCTTTTAATTTTGGCAAAAGGAGTAGTGTATATGCTTAGGGGGAGTAATTTTGGTTATGGCATCATTTTTTTGTTTTGTAAACACTTAGATGTCAAATTTTCCTAAGTGTTGCCATCAATGCCACAGGGGGAGATTGTTGGTATTTTGATGATGTTTAGTTGTGATTGTCATTGATGGACACACACTTATTTGTTGTATGAGTTATTCTCAACTGGTACTATGTGATGTATTGCTCAAACTGGTATTGTATGCTATTGTATGTATAGTCTTTGTTTGTTGAAGACTATTGGTGTTTGTAGAAGAAGCTTACCAATCAAAGCATGACCAAGGACCTCAAGCGGTATGAGGACTTCAAGCAGTATGAGGACCCCAAGTGGCAGCCAATCTTTTTAAGATCGAAACACTATGTTCCAGTTTACTAGTCTTTGTTTGTAAACCGGTAATCGGTATACTATGTTTTGTTAACCGGCAAACTTGTAAAGTGTGATGAGTTATCATCCATCGACACTTATGCGGTGATTCTGTGTCATGTTACAAATTGTATCTAGATGCACTGTACCTAGGAAATTGTAGTCTAATCTCATTAGACCGAGATGAAATTAGATTCCTATATGAGGACATCATGTCTAGGGTTTTATGTTTGTGTAGAAGGGTTGCGTAAAAAGCTTAGGTTTTTGCAAGAAGGTATCTTGTGACAGAGATTGAACATGCAAAGGATAGAAGACTGAAGTAATGCTGCAATGCATTAACAGAGAGCTATCAAGGACCTAACTAAGCATTTTGCGCTACTTTCTAGATTACTTACTTGTTGATTACTAATCTCTTCGACAAGTCTAAAACCCTTAATCGGGTAGGCTTAGTTAAGCCTATTCAAAATCCTCTAACAAGGTGGTTCATGGTTGTGGATCTGAAATCCTTTAACATGGTAGTCTTTAATAGGACTTATCTCCTAATAGAGATCAGGATTCCTAACAGGATCTGTTCTGGTGAAGAACATTGTAAGGCCTTAATTGGTCTGACCTTAACTGGTCTGGTTGCTATTCTGCAAATAGTAGACTTGTGAGTTTTACTCACCGTGGTTTTTCCCATTTGGGTTTCCACGTCAAAATATCTTGGGTTATGGTAATTGTGTTATTGTGGGCGAATGTTTTATTTTCTATTTATCTTTTCTGTGTATTAATCAGTTTACTATTTAAAAGGCTATACCGGTCTCTAGTAAATTTTCTTAAGTGTTTGGTAAAGTTTTTGGGTATATTAATTCACCCTCCCCTCTTAGTATTCATCAAGATGTAAGTGTTGATAATAATATCAAATTATAGATAAATTATAGTAGGATAGAGAGGAGGTGAAAATTGAGTAAAGCTAGCAGATAGTTAAGAGATATAGCTTTCAGTTAGAGTGAGATAGGTTGAAGAGAGAGTTGGAAATGGAATAGGTAGAGAGGGATAGACTATAATTTGTTAAACATAAGTTATAGGGAGCTTTAGATGTCGAGAGGCCAAGCAAGATGTCAAAAAATATTGTACATATTCTTCTAGATAGGATGAACTATAGCTTGGGCATATGAAGGAAGGAATGAGATGGGTAGGGAGGAATATTCTATTGTAAAGAGACTCATAAATGATTTACATGAATATAGGGAAGAAATTATTATAATGACCAAGGCTTCTAATGGATATTGGTAAAAGTTACCCGAGAGGTAGAGTATTATACAGGTTTGTATGAGAAATCCATTCTAGAAAAGAAAAGATCACCTTCCCTATTATCAAGATCAAGAAGGTGTATTTTAATAGGTAGGGTATGTCCTATGTCAATTGATGAGCTTTTAGTGCATCCTCAGGGTCTTGATGAGGGTGCTAGAAAGACCTAAAGCTAAATTTTATATAATTTAATTTTTTATGTATGCTTGTCCTAGCTCCTTGGAGTAGTTTGTATTATAACAAATTTTATGATCATACATTCTATTATATAGATATGAGATAATTTTCATAGTGAGATGGTGTTATACAATGTATTATTTTAATTTTTATGTGATGTGATGCACTGATATGGTTATGCTTTTGTTATACCTAGAAGTGTTTTTGTGTATATGGTGTATATTATGGTGTATGCATGCTACAATGGATTATGATAATGGACATATACATAAGTTTAGATGTTTACAAATCATATGGGTTTCATTTATGAATAGTCTTATGATTATGGTTTATGGATTATATATGTTATGATGGCTTACGAATCATGCATGTAATGGATTGATTATTTTCTAGATAGTAACATACGATGATGAATTTTATATGAATACATTTATGATATTATGATGGTATAAATTATTAATGTGGAATTATTTATAATATATGCATTTATGATTTATGATTGTATGATATTTATGTTGTTATAGTTAAGGATTCACAAGGGGTTTATTATGGTTTATGTTAATACAAAGATTGTGACTATGAAGTGGTACTATTATGACTTTAAATTAATACAAGATATGTAGGATGAGTGTGGATGTAATGAATAATGATAGCCATTTTTCTTAATTATTGTTTTTATTACATTATCATGGGAAATGACCCAAACACATTACATAATTGCCTTTAACAAAAACAAAATGAAACTTAGCAAGTTTTTATTTATTTATTTATTGTTTATCATATTACAATGTGAGAATAAAGGTGTTGGAGTTATATTTTATTAGCTAATAATTATTTATTTAATTATTACTTTATTATACTCGATGCTTAAGCTAAACTTAGGAATCTTATAATTATTGAATTGCATTCTTGTTGTACAATCAATATGAATCCTCTTTTTTGGATCTCTGAATTCTGGCCTCCATAGTTTTTTTTGCTTCTCTCCTTTTGTTACAGGTTTGCATGCAGGTGATCTTTGGGAGATGTGGAGTTGATTTTTACTCATCTCCAATATGGTATCAGAGTTCATGATCTACATGCCCCTGTTCTCTTCATGAGAGATTCTGGGCCTTGTTCTTCATATCTGTGTATTCGGGGGTTTGTGCAGTTGTTTTTTTCTATTTCTGGGGGTAGCTTATTTTTTGGTACATTTTGGTGCCAAAAGGACCTCATGGTTGGATTTAGGAGGCTGTGTCCATGAATTTTGATATAAAATTTGACATATTTTTGGTGTCAAGTCTTCGGGAGGCAAAAAAAATATTAAAGCCCAGGCCATACGGCCTTGGGCACATAGTTCGAAAAAAAAAATGGATGCAATTTAACGGCTTGCCTATGCTGATAGGGTTAACATGGACCATCGAGGCCGCGTTAGTAGTTACCATTGGCGATCATCGCACGATGATCTCAATCGATGGTCTTTACACCAACCGGGAGTTGCTGCCACCGCCACTTGGGCTTTGCCACCACTACCACCGCCACTTGGGCTTTGCCACCACTACCACCTAGGAGCTACCGCCTCTGCCGCCCAAGACCTACTACTATTGTTGCCCGCTACTTGCTTTGCCTGGGCCTCGCCCGCCTAGCCCCACCACCGTCGCCTTCTTTGTAGCCCAGCCCAACCACCGCGACGTGCTCTTCTCGACCGATTGGCCCCATCTCCCCTACCAACCCACTGGATGCCCGTCTAGCTATCGCTTGACCACCACTCAGACACCACCTCCCTGCCACTAGCAGGGGGGTTTTTTTTGCTTGAAGGGTTTTTTGGTAGGCTATTTGTTTTTTTTCAATAACTTGGGCAAATAGAGATGTTTTTTGCAAAACCTTATATCGTCGGAAAGATATTTCTAAGCTATATCTAGATCTAGATGTTTGAACCTTTTGTTTTTCTTTTTTTATGGTGTTTTTTTTTGTCAAAGCTAGAAGTTCCTTTTTGCACTCTAGGAGACATAACTTGAGCATTCGAACTCTATTTTTTGAAAACTTTATATCATTGGAAATCTTGTTCTGTGTTATTTTTATTCATATGAGTTTTCTTTCTAGATTCTTCTCTAGGTGTAGTTTATTCAGTTTTTTTCTTTTCAGCACTTTGGTGAATATCTTGGATGTTTCATGTCCTGGGAGCTCTTTCTTTGAGTATAATGTCTCATCTTTGGTTGTTCTTTCTATTTCTAGTCTTTTGTCTCTTCTAATCATTGTATCATTTTATTTATACAAATGCACTGAGATAAAGTGTCATCATGCGTTATATACTTGGGATCTTGCACATCTTTTGCATTACTGTACATGCACTACTTATAAAGTGCCATGAGGGAGTTGATGTTTGCCTTTGTTTTCCATCTACCTTTGTCATGTGAGTGTTCCTTCCATGACATTCGCCTCATGATGTGTGTCAAGTGAGTCTTCCTTCCACAACACTATGCACTTTCTCTGCACCTTCGCTGTCCTTGGTTCTCCGTCATGCAGTTCTTGTTGGCCATTCTTTTCAGTGTACTATGTGTCCCTTTTCACCATTAGGGGGAGCTTTGTCTTGTTGTTGTAATACTTCCTTGGTTTGATTGATTAGCTCTTTAGGCTTTGGTGTTTCATGCCATTTGTATCTTCGAGTTTAGTTGTTTTCCTTTGTTTGCCATCAGATTCGAGTAGTGTCATTTGAGGGTAGTCATGCAGATTATAGTCTTCTCTACTTGGTCATGTTCTATTTCAATGGAGGTTCTTTAGATCACCAGTTACTCTTCAACAATGTTTACAGTTATTTCATTCTTCAGTGGTGTTCTTCATTCTCTTCTTTTTGTTCCTATCTTCTAGAACACTCTTGTTTGGAGGCTTCTTAGTCCTTCACTTGAGCTTTCATCTCTTCTTGGAGATTATTTTTTTTTCCCATAGGGTTTTCTCCCTTTTCTCTACTTTACAGAGGTTTTATTGTACCTGGGTACCTCATCAGGCCTAGTTGGAGGGACCCATTGTTGCTTTCTTGCATTTTTTACATGTTTTTTTTGTTCTTAGTTACTTTTTAGCTACTCCCTAAGTTCATCTTAAGGGGGGGTGTTGGAGTTATATTTTATTAGCTAATAATTATTTATTTATTATACTCCATGCTTAATCTAAACTTAGGAATCTTATAATTCTTTAGGGTTTCGAGTATCCTTTTATAAGGATTATCTCTTTGTATTTTCATAAAAACTGTAATTATTGTTGCACAATCAATATGACTCCTCTTTTCTAGATCTCTAAATTCTAGCCTCCATAGCTTTTTTGCTTCTCTCCTTTTGTGATAGGTTTGCATGCAGGTGATCTTTGGGAGTTGTAGAGTTGATTTTTCCTCATCTCCAATAAAAGGGAATGAAATAGAGGAGAGACGAGATATGTTTTAGCATGGTTTTATACAAAAAGTGTGAATAAATATAAATCCTTGGATAGTAGATAGAGTTTGTTTGATGTAGATCAAGAAATTAGCCAACTGGTTTACTCAAAGTGGTTATAAGTGTGGTGTGATGAGTGAAAAAAAGTAGGATATATAGTTAATTTATGTACAAACTTTTGGATGGGATGAGGGATTCATATTTCATGACATACATGAGGAGATTTTGTAGGTTATCTCATCAATATGGATATAAAATTTTAGATAGATCAAGGAAATGGTAGATTGGGGATAGAAATGGATATGGGTTTTTATTTCATGTTGGTATGTAGAAAGAATTCCCATTATTATATATAGTAATAGATGTTATGCATTACATTATGAGAACCTGTAATGTGGTGAAAATTGGGTTCACTAGTCTAAACGTATAAACTATAATTCCATCAACTACATTGGAGGTCAACCAAATAGACCCAAATTCATAGTCTTGGGAGAGTTTGACGCTTTGATTATTTCTATTTTATGATTTGATTGTTTGAATATGATTAAAAATTAAAAAATTAAATAACTTAAATGATGCAAAATTGATAGTAATCAACATAAACAATTAGATGAGAATCAATTGGGATGTACAAAAATAGAAATGAGATGCAGAGAGGAACTCTTGTTTGAAATTTGAGATCAGAATATATGGGCATTATGGCAAGGCATCATAGTCTTGACATGTGTCTTTGTGAAAAATAGGGGTCAAACTAGTCTTTGTAGTCTCCACATTGACATCTGATCAAATTTCAATTCAAAGGACACAAGTGCTAAGCACTATAGCCTTATAGGCTAAAAGTACTAGCGCACATAGTCTAGGTGTTTTCTATTTACTTATTTTGTGAACCTCTATCATAGTCTGCACTATGTTCCTATACCTTCAAACTAAGCCAAAAGCATAATTTTAGTCTCCAAATGCACAAAAGGAGAGAGAATTTGTCTTGGATATATAAGGGTTCTCCTAAGTCAAACCTCATATAGGTATTACCCTCCATTACAATAATGATGATTAAAAGGAGAGATTATCCTTGCATTGTAGAGGCTAAATCTGAAAACAAATGCTTCAATCAAAATGATTATACATTTGATTGTTGATGTAGTTATTTTTAGACAAGTCATCCAAGTGTTGATGCAATAACATGATAAATCATCACAACATACATGATGAGAATGTTCTTAAAAATATCTTGTTGCATCTTGATGTTCCTTGTACTCAAATCTATTCTTGATAGAATAATATTTTATATTGTGAGATTATGAATTGAGTGGTATTTTATATAGGGTGGTCAAAGTATATTTGTACTTTTGCTAACTTTCAACAATCACATCCCAATAATCTTCTTCTTTGATAAAACTGGTTGTACTTCTTTAATGGCTTGTGTATGTCATTATCTAGCTCATAATAAATTCTACTAAACATGTAGATTTTGAATGGAGCTGGGTGGGAAAGTTCATTCTGGTAAATGGATGGAATCTTTGCACCTCCACTGCATGGACATAAGGATTAAGACACACATGGTGAAGCACATGCAGATGGAGACAACAAGAAGGATGGGGACCCATCTGGGGACCCTCCTTTTGACGTTGGAGATAGGGGGGACCATGTGATGGGGTTTCAAATGGGGAGGGAATCTCGAAAGAGGGTCCTCAGCAGAAAAAGATTGTTATACAAAAAGATCACTCGAGATCTTGTGCTAGTATTGTTGGACCAAGGGCTGCAATTCAAGGATCAAAACCCACTAGAAAATATTGCTTTCCTTGTGTTTCTCACTTTTCTGACAAGGTGGAGAGTAAGTTTTCTATCTCTATTCTTGATGATGTCATTGGTCATAACATATCTCCAATGGCATTCACCCTAGTTGGGAAATTTGTTGGTCCTAGACCAAATATTGATGGGGTGAGAGATTTTACCAAAAATAAATGGCGATTGAAAGGCCAAGTTGAAATCTCAACAATTCCTAAAGGGTTTTTTGCCTTCAACTTCTTGTGCTTGGTAGATTTGGAAGGTGTTATATGTGGAGGACCCTAGATGGTTAGGAGATCATCACTCTCCTTAAGAAGATGGTCCCTTAACCAGGAGTTAAATGGTTCCTTTTTGGATTCGGCTCCTATCTGGGTTAGGCTGCTTGGGTTGCCAATGGAGTTTTGGTTTGAAGATGTCTTCAAGGGTATTACCAGTTCCTTTGGAGATCTTCTTTCCATAGATTCAATAACTGCAGCTAGAAAAAGGTTGGTGTATACTAGGATCTGTGTCAATGTCTGGCAGAATACTGATCTACCATCTTCGATTGATATTTTCTCCAAGTTGGGGAAATGGGAGAAAGCCATAGAGTATGAATCTTTAACCTTTTTTTGCTTCCATTGCAAAAAGGAAGGACATTGGGTGAGGGGGTGTGCTAGCATTAAGAGAAATCTTCCTAATGGTAAAGGGTCTCATAAACATATTTGGAGAGAGAGACAAAATACAGATGATGGTATATTGCAAGGGGATATGCAACAAGAAAAGGAGATTCTGGATTCGACCTCTATAGGTTCTCCAAAGGAAAAAATGGTAAACACTATGGAGCAAGAGATAGTCCCTTTTGTAATCAAACAGGTCCCCTCTTTCTCTCAAATACACATATCAGAAGATCTAGGGGGTGGGGGAGTTAAACCTATAGGTGATAACTGCTTTGACATGCCTCAAGGCTTGATTTATACTTCTATTCTTGATCATGAGGGTATTATAGAGGTAAATAATCTTGAAGAAGGAGAAATTGAAGTTTCTCTAGTTAATGAAGATTATCCAATATTGGATAAGCGATTCTCTATGGTCCCTAGAATTGAATTAGCCCCTAATGGGTTGGATGGTTTTGGATCTCAAGAATCAATCAAGTTGATGAACCCTAATGTCCTAAAGGAGAACCCCAAAACTCTGAGTAATGATGGGGGTATCCGCCTTGATCAAGACGATCCAAGATCTGCATGCAATGAAGAAGATGATGAAGAATCATTTACAATAGTTGGAAGAAAGAAAAATAAGAAAATGGGTCCTAATAGTGGAGTGCAAACTAGAACCAGGGCTAAAGAGGATGTTGGATATTCTAAATCTCCACCAGGAAGGAAATCTGCTAGATGGCATAGAGAATTTGAAAGCAAACAAAACATTGTTGATGGGAGGCAGTGGACTTTCTGGGAAACCTGTTCCCCAAGTAGAAAATGAAGATTATTTCATGGAACATCAGGGGCCTTAATGACCTCCACAAATAGGATATTATCCAGAATTTGGTAAGAGACCATAAGTCGGATGTTGTTTTAATCCAAGAAACTAAGATGAGTAAAGTTAAAGTTGAAAAAATTAACATTTATAACTCAGGAGGGGCTATTGGTAGTAGCTCTGATGGTGCTTCTGGTGGTGTTTCTATCTTCTAGAGTAAGAATACCATTGAGGGTGAAGCTATTGTTGTTGATTGTAACTTTATCTTTGTTAGGTTACACCATTAAAGGGATGAATTCTATAGGGTTCTATCTAATATCTACACCCCCAATACGAAGGCGACCAGGTATAAGTTCTGGAAAAAGATTGAGAAGATGAGGGGATTTTTAGCTCTAGAAAGCTAGCTAATTATGGGAGATTTTAATACCCCTCTCCAGAAAGCTGAAAAATTTAGGGAATCTCAAGTTCATTTGGACAATAGAATGGATTTTATGGAGTTCTTCAATGATATGGCTGTTCTAGATGTTGAGATGCAAGGGGCTTCCTATACTTGGTCTAACAGGAGGGATGGTGATGAGTTGATCCAAGTAAGCCTGGATAGATCCCTGATTTCTAATGAATGGCTTGCTAAATACCATTGTTCTTTATCCACCATTAACAGAGTTGGGTAGGATCATTTCCCTGTCTCCTTCACCGGTGATAATCTCATTAAGAAACACAAATTTCCCTTCAGATTGGAGAAAATATGGTTATCTCACCCTTCCTTGGAGGAAAATATATTTAGATGGTGGAATATTATTGTGAAGGGCACTGCGATGTTTAGAGCGGTTAAAAAATTAAGATTTGTCAAAGACAATGAAAGATCATGCAATAAAGAGGTCTTTGGAGACATTTTTTCTACTAAATTTGCTTTACAAATGGAGTTAAAATTGGTTTGGGATAGTATTTAGAAAGAGGGATATAAGTCTATGTCAAGAGATAAAGAAAATGAAATCCAAGTTGCTAGATATCATAGTAGTATTGCCAATGAAGAATAATTTTGGAGACAAAGGTCAAGAGCATTGTGGCTCTCGGCGGGGGATAAAAACACCAAATATTTCCACATGTCTACTATGAAACTCAAAGCTGCTAATAGAATATCCTAGCTGGTCATATATGGAAATGTCATTAATAAAGTGAAGGAGATTGTAGCTGAGGCTGTTCATTTTTTTGCTGCTCTTTTGATTGCTAAGCCTAATCTTTGCATGAGAAGCTGGGATTCTTTGCTGGAAAATATTTTGAAAGTTATTGGGGATGATAAAAAAAAACCTTATTTGCTATTCCTACTGCTCAAGAGATCAAAATAGCTATCTTTTCCTTTCAAGGAGATAAATCTTGTCTATGTCGTTATCTAGCTCATAACAACTTATACTAAACATGTAGATTTTGAATGGAACTAGGCAGGAAAGCTGGTTCTAATGACTTTTACAAAATCTTTATGCCTTCATCGCATGGACATAAGGATTCAGCTACACATGGTGAAGCACATGTGGATGGATACAACAAGAAGGATGGGGACCCATTGGGGGATGCTCCTTTTGATCCTAGAGATAAGGGAGAATCACGCAACGAGGTCTCGAATGGGGA
This sequence comes from Cryptomeria japonica, assembly GCF_030272615.1. NCBI lineage: Eukaryota > Viridiplantae > Streptophyta > Pinopsida > Cupressales > Cupressaceae > Cryptomeria > Cryptomeria japonica. Next base: position 238,891,195 of record NC_081408.1, on the reverse strand, counting down.
GGGAAACTTGAAAGAGGGACTTGAGCAGAAAAAGACTGTTGTATAGAAAGATCCCTCGAGATCCTGGGCTGGTATTTTTGGATCGAGGGCTTGAATTCAAGAATCAAAACACACTAGAAAATCTTCCTTTCCTTGTGTTTATGACTTATCCGACAAGGTGGTGGGTAATTTTTCTATAGCTATTCCTAACAATGTCATTGATCATAACATATCTCTACTGGCCTTCACCTTAGTTGGGAAATTTGTTGATCCTAGAGCAAATATTATTGTGGTGAGAGATTTTTCCAAAAGAAAATGGCAATTGAAAGGCCAAGTTGAAATCTCAGCAATTCCTAAGGGGTTTTTTGCCTTCAACTTCTTGAGCTTGGAAGATTTGGAAGGTGTTATATGCGGAGGACCCTAGATGGTTGAGAGATCATCACTCTCCTTAAAAAGATGGTCCTTGTTTGGACTCAGCTCCTGTCTAGGTTAGGCTGCCTAGATTGCTGATGGAGTTTTGGTTTGAAGATGTCTTCAAGGGCATTGTCAGTTCCTTTAGGGATCTTCTTGCCATAGATTGAATAACTGTAGCTAGAAAATGATTGGTGTATTCTAGGATCTGTATCAATGCCTGCTAGAGTATTGATCTACCATCTTCGATTGAGATTTTCTCCAAGCTAGGGAAATGGGCTAAATCCATAGAGTATGACTTTTTACCCTTTGTTTCCTTTCATTGTAAAAAGGGAGGACACTAGGCTAGGGGGTTTCCCAGCATTAAGAGAAATCTTCCTAATGGCAAAGGGTCTCATAAACATATTTAGAGAGACAAACAAAATAAAGATGATGGTATATCGCAAGGTGATATGCATCATAAAAAGGGGATTTTGACCTCGACCTCTATAAGTTCTACCGAGGAAAAAATGGTAAACACTGTGAAATAAGAGATGGTCTCTTCTATAATCATACAAGTCCCCTCTTTCTCTAAAATTCACATATCAAAAGATCTTGGGGGTGAGGGAGTTAAACCTATAGGAGATAACTACTCTTCCATGCCTCAAGGCTTGATTTCTTCTTCTATTCTTGATTGTGAGGGTATTATAGAGGTAAATAATATTGAAGAAGGATAAATTGAAGTTTCTCTAGTTAGTGGAGATGATCAATATTAGATAAGGGATTATTTGTGGTCCCTAAAATTGACTTAGCACCTTATGGGTTGGATGGTTTGGGATATCAAGACTCAATCAAGTTGACAAACCCCAAAAATCTGGGTAATGATGGGGGTATCTGTCTTGATCAAGATGATAAAAGATATGCATGCAATGAAGAAGATGATGAAGAATATTTTACAATGGTTGGAAGACAAAAAAAAAAAGAAAATGGGTCCTAATAGTGGAGTGCAAACCAAAACCAGGGCTAAAGCACATGTTGGCTATTCTAAATCTCCACCAAAAAGGAAATGTGCTAGATGGCATAGAGAATTTAAAAGAAAACAAAACATTGCTGATGGGAGCCAACAGACTATTTGGGAAACCTGTTGCCCAAGTAGAAAATGAATATTATTTTGTGGAACATCAGGGGCCTTAGTGGCCACCACAAATAGGATATTCTCCCAGATCTGGTAAGAGACAATAAGATGGACGTTGTTTTAATCCAAGAAATTAAGATGAGTAGAGATAAAGTTGAAAAAATTAACCTTTTTAAATCAGGGGGGGCTATTGGTAGTAGCTTTGATGGTGCTTCTGGTGGTGTTGCTATCTTCTGGAATAAGAATACCATTGAGGGTGCAACTATTTTTGTTTATTATAACTTGATCTCTATTAGGTTACACCATAAAAGGGTGACTTCTATTGGGTTCTATCTAATATCTACACCCCCAATAGGAAGGTGGCTAGGAATAAGTTTTAGAAAAGATTGAGAAGATGATGCGGTTTTTTGCTTTGGAAAGTTGGCTGATTATGGGAGATTTTAAAACCCTTCTCTAGGAAGCTGATTAATTTGGGGGATCTCAAGTTCATTTGGAAAGTAGAATGGATTTTATAGAGTTCATCAATAATATGGCTCTTCTAGATGTTGAGCTACAAGGGGCTTCCTATACTTGGTCTAATAGGGGGGATGGTGATGAGTTGATCCAGGTAAGACTAGATAGATCCCTGATTTATAATGAATGGCTTGCTAAATACCACTATTCTTTATCCACCATTAATAGAGTTGGGTCAGACCATTTCCCCATCTCCTTCACTTCTAATAATCTCATTAAGAAACACAACTTTCCATTCAAATTTGAGAAAATGTGGTTATCTCAACCTTCCTTGGAGGAAAATATATTTAGATGGTGGAATATTATTGTGGAGGACACTATGATGTTTAAAGTGGTTTAAAAATTAAGATTTATCTAAGACAATGTCAGATCTGGGAATAAAGAGCTCTTTGGGGACATTTTTGTTACTAAATTTGCTTTACAAATGGAGTTAAAAGTAGTTCAGGATAGTATTAAAAAAAAGGAATATGTCTGTGTCAATAGTTAAAGAAAATGAAATCCTTGCTAGATATCATAGTATTATTGCCAATGAGGAAGAATTTTGGAGACAAAGGTCAAGAGCTTTGTGACTCTTGGTGGGGGATAAAAACACCAAATATTTCCACGTGTACTATGAAACACAAAGCTGCTAATAGAATATCCCAGCTGGTTATAGATGGAAATGTCATTAATAAAGAGGAGGAGATTGTGGTAGAGGTTATTCATTTTTTTGCTGCTCTTTTGACTTTTGAGCCTAATCTTTGCATGAGAAGTCAGGATTCTTTGCTGGAAAATATTCTAAAAGTTATTAGGGATGATAAAAACAAAATCTTATCGGCTATTCCTATGGCTGAAGAGATAAAAAAGGTTGTCTTTTCTTTTTAGGAAGATAAAGCCCCTACTCCAGATGGGTACCCCATGTTTTTTTTCCAATCCTTTTGGCACATTGTTGAGAAGGATATTGTTAATGTTGTCAAGGAATTCTTTGGGTCAAAATCTCTCCTCAAGGAAGTCAACTCAAATTTTTTGGTTCTTATCCCCAAAATATCTAGGGAGGACTCTTTCAAAAAATTTAGACCTATTAGTCTATTTAATTCCTTGTACAAGATTATTTCCAAGGTTGTCACTTCTAGGCTGCTGGTTGTTATCCCCTACCTCATATCCCCACAACATAATGGTTTCATTTCAGGAAGGCAAATCCTGGATTCTATTTCTATGGTTCATGAGAATATTCACTCTTTGGTTGTCTCTAAGAAAGTGGGCCTTCTTATTAAGCTTAATATTTCCAAATCCTATGATAGAGTTGACTGGTTTTTTCTGAGAAGGATCCTCCAAGCTTATGGCTTTGATAATAGAGTTTCCAATATTATGTGGCAACTTATCTCCACTCCTACTTTCTCTATTATCATTAATGGGTCCCCCTCTATATTTTTCAAGACTTTAATGGGTTTAAGGCAAGGGGATCCCATCTCCCCCATCTTGTTCACAATCATGGCAGAATGTTTGAGCAGATATCTTCAAAAGATGGCTAGTACTAGGGAAATCACAGGTCTGAGACACTCTTCTTCCAATATTGTCTGTAAACATCAACAATTTATGGATGATACCATCCTCCTTAGCTCTACCACTATCCATGAAGAAATATCTTTGAAAGGCTCTTTACATTTCTATACTCAAGCCTCTAGTCAGAGTATCAATTAGAACAAAACTTTGGTCTTCGTTATCAATACTCCCCCTCAGAGGTAGAGAAAAATTCCTAACATCACTGGACATTCAATGGAGTCCTTTCCCTCAATTTACTTAGGTCTCCCTCTGGGATCATCCCCTCCTCATTCATTTTGGATCTCCATTGTGGAAAGGTTCAATAAGAAATTGGCAGGATGGAATGGTGCCTTGCTTAGCCAAGCTGGGAAATTACAATTGCTAAAACATTTGCTTCAAAATCTTCTTGTTTACACTTTGAGTCTTTTTATGATCCCGTCACAATATGTTGATGCTATTGAGAAAAGTTAGAAAATATTCTTATGGTCTAGAGTGGAAGATAGGAAAAGGATGCCTTTGGTTGCCTCAGAGAAGGTTTGTGTACCTAAAGCTTTGGGGGGTCTTGGCTTAAGGGCTATTGAATACTTTAATAACGCTTTTCTTGCTAAACAAGTTTGGAGGTTTTATGGTGATAGAAATGATTGGAATTCGGTGTGGTTCAACAAATATATTAATGGTATTTCAAATATGGTGTCTTTCTTTCACTCCCCTGATATTCCACATGGTTCTTTCATCTGGAATAGCATTATCAAGGCTAAAAAAGTGGCTGAAGTTGGAGCTGGTTGGGTTTTAGGTAACGATTCTTGTATCCGATTTTGGGAAGATGTTTGGATTTTTGATGAACCCCTTAGTTTGTGCCCTCATCTATTTCCCTTTGTCAATATTTTTAAAGCTATATTTGGCTCTTTTGTCTTTGACTATTGGCAAAATCATTCTTTGGTTAATCTGGAGGAAATTAATGTTATATTTTGTCAAATTCAGCAGGCTCTGCTATCCTTGTTTATTAATCCTTCGATTGAAGATTGTTTTATTTGGAGGTTAACCGAGGATGGATCTTCCTCTATAGCTTTAGCTGTTAAAAGATTGGTTTCTCCCTTGCCCCATCCTCTTGTTTGGGCCAAGGCTTGGGTTTAAAAACCTTACCCCTAAAGTTAATATTTTCTTTTGGCTTCTACTCCAAAATAAAATCCTTACTAATGACAACTTTGTAGGTCCCGGGGACAACTGAGAGGAGGGGGGGCTGAATAAGTTATCTAATAAATTCAAACCAAAATCTTATTAACCAACTTAATGCTTAGTACCAGTAAGATAGTTAAGTATGCCGGTAAACAGTGTTAATAGAAAATTGCTATACCGGTAAGAATTAGTGCATGAAACATAAACATAAAGTCATCCACAACACATGACACAAATATTTGTACATGGAAACTCTGTAAGGGGAAAAACCATGGTGGGAAACCTTACCCGCAATCAGATGATACTACTGCAGATAGTAAGTGTACAAAGAGGGGTCTGCACATGCAGAAAGGCAAACAGCCTAGAGATCACTGCTCAATCACATATGGGAGTCACACTGACTATAGTTGGATGGTTAAATCCAATGAGAATGTACTACACAAAATAACATCTTCATATGTTGGATTCAGTACCGGTGTAATGCTGATATGCTTCTACAAAAACCTAGCTTCACCTTCAAATGATGTCTTCGTGTATATCTCTGCTTGATCTCGCATATATCCTTCCTTAAATCTTTTTCGCATTCCACAATTGATCTTACAAATAAGATCTTACATTAGTAGGTCAGCTCTATAAGATATTACAATAAAACATTTTACAATAATACAATATCTGATGCAATAACCGATTGAACATGTCAGCTTAATGTATTTACAACAATAATAAATCATCTCCATAGCATGCCATGCTGATCTGGAAAAGATAAACCTGCTGGTGTAACCCTAGATAACCTGGACCTATTTGCCGGTAAAAGCAAATATGCAAATAAGAATATGCCAATGATTATTACTTCAAATAAAAGTGTCCACATGATGTCTTTGATATTACCAAGTGTCTTCCATGTCAATGCAGGTACCGGTGAACATTATATCCTACCGGTTAACCATATACCGGTGACTGTTTTGAATAGTTTACTGATTGCCGGTGAATGTTGCTATATCTCCAAAGTAGGTGTATTTAGTAGGTGTTGACATCAATGACAAAACCATACCAAAATACCAACAATCTCCCCCTTTGGCATTGATGGCAACACAAGATGGAAAAACCATCAAAGTGCCAAAACAGAAATGCCAAGTACAGAAACCAATTCTCCCCCTGGGAGTAATTATACCAAACTCTCATACCAATCTCTCCTCAAAAGATAATGCATTTTTCAATATATCTTTCCTTAATGTTTTTCCATATATCTCTCCCCCTTTGACATCAAATGCCAAAGTCACAAAAAGTCAAGTTCATACAAAATACCAACCAATTCAATATACCAACTACTCCCCTTGAGAAGTAGCTTCCTCATCAAATACCGGAATAAAAGATTTGTCCATTTAATTCTGCTAGTTTATGACAATCATCAACTGTCTAAGTCTCTATCGGTGGAGGTAAGACTCCGAGTTGATCTCTGAGATACTCAAAAGTTTCCTTAGGCAAAGGTTTTGTAAAAATATCTACAAGTTGTTCTTTGGTATTCACATAGACCAGTTTTATCTCCTTTTCTTCAACTTTTTCCCTTAGAAAATTGAGTTTGATAGAAACATGTTTTGTTTTAGAATGCAATACTAGATTTTTAGATATATCAATTGCTGCAGTGTTATCACAATATATAGTAATAGGTTCTTTGCATTTTACCTTTATGTCTTTCAACACTTGCTTAAGCCAAAGTACCTGTGTATAGTTTGTTGCTGCTGCAACATATTCTAATTCTACTGTTGATAAAAATGTACAACTCTGTTTCTTGCTTAACCAAGAAACTAATCTCTTTCCAAGAAAGAATGTTCCTCCAGTGGTGCTTTTTCTATCATCCACATCTCCTGCCCAATTTGCATCTATGTATGCATATAGATCAAAATTTTCATCTTTAGGATACCATAATCCAAGATTTGTTGTGCCTTGTAAGTACTGGAAAATCCTTTTTACTATTGATTCATGATTTTCCTTAGGATTACTCTGAAATCTAGAAACTATACATATTGCATTCATAATATCAGGTCTAGTTTGTGTCAAATACAGTCAACCTCCTATCATAGATTTGTATCTAGTTGGATTGACAGGTGTAGATTCATCCCTTTGAGATAATTTGTCATTTGCAGTCATAGGTGTGCTTACCAGTTTAGAGTTTTCCATCCCAAATTTCTTAAGTAGCTCTTTCAAGTACTTAGATTGACTCAAAAATATGCCTTTATTAGTTTGTAAAATCTGCAATCCTAAAAGGAATTTTATTTCTCCAATCATAGACATTTCAAATTCATGCTACATTTTAAGAGAAAATTCTTTGCATAATCCATCTTCTCCTCCAAAGATTATATCATCAACAAATACTTCCATAATCAAGATGTCATCATTAGTTACTTTGTAATATAAATTGCTATCTGCATTTCCTTTAGTAAAACCAATTTTTAAAAGATACTTATCCAATCTTGCATACCAGGCTCTTGGAGCTTGTTTTAGTCCATACAAAGCTTTTCTTAATCTGCAGATCATATCATTGTCATCTGTCAAAGAAAATCCATCAGGTTGTTCAATATAAACTTCCTCTTCAAGATCTCCATTCAAAAATGCACATTTAATATCCATTTGATAAACTTTGTAATCCTTGTGAGTTGCAAAGGCCAAGAATAATCTAACTGCCTCAATTTTGGCTATCAGTGCAAAGGTTTCATTGTAATCAACTCCTTCTTTCTGAGAATATCCCTTACACACTAGTCTTGCTTTATTCCTAACAACCTTACCATCTTCATTGAGTTTGTTTCTAAATACCCATTTGGTTCCAATTACATTTTTATTTTCAGGCTAGGGAACTAATGTCCAAGTATTATTTTTCTCAATTTGTCCTAATTCTTCTTCCATAGCTTTAATCCAAAATTTATCTTCACATGCCTCATTGATAGATAATGGTTCAATTTGAGAAATAAGACATACCTCTTCATTTGCCAATCTTCCTCTTGTCATGACTCCTTTAAATTTGCTTCCAATTATCTGATCTTCAGAATGATTCAGTCTTACATATCGGGGTGTCTTAGTCTGTTGTTCTTCTTCAATTACTATGGTATCCTCTGATGATACCGGAGTAACTGGATCATCATTTTGTACTGGTGGATTTACTGTTGGTTCATTTGTCATAATTTTTGTTATTGGTTCAGAGTCTATATACCTTGAAGTTCCTTTGAATTGTTCATCAATCTTTACATTTGTACTCTCAACAATTTTTTGTAATCTTTTATTAAAATATCTATAAGCTTTACTCTTAGATGAATAACCAAGAAATATTCCTTCATCACTTCTAGGATCAAACTTGCCAATATACTCATCTCTTCTAACATAACATTTACTTCCAAAAATTCTGAAATACTTAAGAGTAGGAGTATTACCAAACCATAGTTCATGAGGGGTCTTATCGGTTTCACCTTTGATGTGAACTTTGTTGAATGTATAGACAGCAGTGCTTACTGCCTCTCTCTAGTACACATGTGGTAGATTTGCTTCTGATAACATACTTCTTGCTGCATCGAAAATAGTTCTATTTTTCCTTTAAACAACTCCATTATGTTGTGGTGTCCGAGGTGCTGATAACTGTCTTTTGATTCCATTTACTTCATAGAATGTATTAAAATCTCTAGATGTGAATTCTCCTCCTTGATCTGATCTTAAACATTTAATTTTCTTATCGGTTTCATTTTCAACCATTGCTTTGAATAGTTTGAACTTCCCAAGTGCTTCTGATTTTTCTCTGAGGAAAGTAACCCAACACATTCTAGAATAATCATCAATAATTAGCATGAAATATCTATCACCTTGTAAGCTTTTATTTCTAGCTAGACCACATAAATCAGTGTGGATTAAATCAAGAGTATTATTGGATTTTTCTGGAATACTTTTGAAACTAGCTCTAACTTGTTTTCCAAATTGACATTCTTTGCAAATTGTATTATGAGGTTTCACAATTTTAGGTAGATCTCTAACTACCTTAGAAGTACTGATTTTTACCATGCAATTAAAATTTACATGACATAGTCTTTTATGCCATAGCCAACTTTCATCTATATGAGCAATTAAGCATGCCTTTTCACTATTATTCAAATGAAAGATATTACCTCTAGTTTGATTACCGGTTGCAATTTCCAAACCAGTTCTATTCATGATTTTGCATTTTCCATTTTTAAATTGTAACTAAAAACCTTTCTCAACTAATTGACCAACACTTAAAAGATTATGTTTTAATCCTTCAACATAGTAGACATTGTCAATGTTATGTTTACCATCAAGAGATATTGAACCCTTACCTTTGATTGAACAAGCTTTGTCATCTCTGAATCTTACTAAACCTCCATTGTATTCTTGAAAGTTCAAGAATTTACCTTTGCCTCCAATCATGTGATGTGAGCATCCTGAGTCAATAATCCATTCATCCTTTGATTCCACTTTAGCTACTAGGGCTTGTTCTACCGGTTGAGCAATAGATACTGGTTGATCTTCTATTATAGCAACAAAGACCCATCAGTTGTCTACTGGATCCTCATCAGAATCATCAGTCACACCTTCATCAACAATGTAACAAGATTTATCTTTGTTTTTCTTAAATCTATATCTCTGATAGTTAGGATTAGGTTTGTATGTCCTTCTAGCTTCTTCTCTTAGTCTAGCATGTCTATCAGGGCATCTTGAAGCCATATGACCAATCTTATTGTAGTTGAAACATTTAAAGGGTGCTTTACCTTCATACTTACTTCCAATTGGACCTTTTGGCATTTTTCTTGCAAATAGTGCTTCAAGTTCTTCAAGCTCTTCATTCTCCTTCTTGGTTTCTTCAAGTTCTCTTGCATAATAGGCTCTCCAGTCTGACTTATCAAAAGATGGAGTAGACGATGTTGATGCTTTGAAGGCCAAATCAGTTTTTATAGTAGCAACAGGACCAAATTCCTCAATTTCAAAAGCTGAAAGTTTTCCAATCAATGTATCCCTAGTTATTGATGTATTAGGCATTGTTCTCAACTCATTAATAGCAGTAACCTTCATTTTATATGCTGGTGGCAAACCTCTTAAGATTTTTGAAACAATCTCATCTTCACTCAAGGTTCCTCCACAACATTTGATACCTAAAACAATTTCATTTACTCTTTCCATAAAAGCATAAATTCTTTCATCTTCTTCCATTTTCAGATGTTCATACCTAACTCGGAAGCTTTCAAGTTTTGTAATTTTGACTGTGGAATCCCCTTCATTCAGTGTTTCCAAATGATCCCAAATAGCTTTTGCAGTTGATCTATCTGATAATCCCATGATTTGTTGATCTGATAATGTGCTCAAAAGTGCTTCTCTTGCTTTGCAATCATTTTCCTCATCTTTAGCTAAAGTAATAGGAGCAGTCTGACCAACTACAGCAGTAGTATAACCATTCTTAGTAACTTCCCAGATATCTTTACCAATACAATTTAGATGTGTCTCCATTCTGATTTTCCATATTCCATAGTTGGTTCCATCAAGTTTAGGACTATCCTTTTTGAAATAATTAGTAGACATTGGATCTCCTCAAGTTGTTAAACTTTTGCAAAAAGAGGACTAGGCTCTGATACCAATTATAGGTCTCGGGGACAACTGAGAGGGGGGGGGGGGGTGAATCAGTTGTCCAATAAATTCAAACCAAAATCTTATTAACCAACTTAATGCTTAGTATTAGTAAGATAGTTAAGTATGCCGGTAAACAGTGTTAACAGAAAATTGCTATACCGATAAGAATTAGTGCATGAAACATAAACATAAAGTCATGCACAACACATGACACAAATATTTGTACGTGGAAACTCTGTAAGGGGAAAAACCATAGTGGGAAACCTTACCCACAATCAGATGATACTACTGCAGATAGTAAGTGTACAAAGAGGGGTCTGCACATGCAGAAAGACCAACAGCCTAGAGCTCACTACTCAATCATAGATGGGAGTCACACTGACTACAGTTGGATGGTTGAATCCAATGAGAATGTACTGCACAAAATAGCATCTTCATATGCTGGATTCAGTACCAGTGTAATGCTGATATGCTTCTACAAAAACCTAGCTTCACCTTCAAATGATGTCTTCGTGTATATCTCTGCTTGATCTTGCATATATCCTTCCTTAAATATTTTTTGCATTCCATAATTGATCTTACAAATAAGATCTTACATTTATACCATACCCTGAGACCAATTTTAGTAGGTCGGCTCTACAAGATATTACAATAAAACATTTTACAAATAATACAATATCCGATGCAATAACCGATTGAACATGTCAGCTGAATGTATTTACAACAATAATAAATCATCTCCATAGCATGCCATGCTGATCTGGAAAAGATAAACCTGTCGGTGTAACCCTAGATAACCTGGACCTATTTGTCGGTAAAAGCAAATATGAAAATAAGAATATGCCAATGATTATTACTTCAAAGAAAAGTGTCCACATGATGTCTTCGATATTACCAAGTGTCTTCCATGTCAATGCAGGTACTGGTGAAAATTATATCCTGTCTGTTAACCATATACTGGTGACTGTTTTGAACAGTTTACTGATTGCCGGTGAATGTTGCTCGATCTCCAAAGTAGGTGTATTGAGCAGGTGTTGACATCAATGACAAAACCATACCAAAATACCAACAAACTTAAGTAAGATAGGATTCTTGATCCCAAATAGATGTCATTTGTGTCTCAATGCCAAAGAATTTGTTTCTCACCTTGTGCTTCACTACCCCTTTATAGCTAACGTTTGGAGTCTAATCTTGAAGAAATGGAAGATAGCTTGGGTGTTTCTAGATAAGGTGGAAGATTTATTTGTTCAATGGATTTGTCCCTCTACCAGTTCTTTTATTGAAATTATTTTCTCCCTGTTGTGTCCCTATGTTTCATGGCATGCTTGGAAGGAAAGAAACAACAAAATCTTTAGGGAATCATTTTATTCAATAGAGATTGTTTTTGACAAGGTGTGCAGAGCAATTAAAGAAAATATGATGTTAATTTGCAGTGGCATTAACCACCTTCTCTCCACTTCTATTTCTAAGGAGGATAAGAGGATCTATGTGGAGTGGGGGTTAGTGGATGATATTAGCAAACTCACATCAAATAAATCTAGAGACAATGTTGTCTTGAATTACCCCCGAGAGAGATGGGTGAAAGTTAACTTAGATTGGGTAGCTAAGGGGAACCCTAGAAGTGCTGGAGGGGGGGAGTGGTTAGAGATTCTAGAGGGTTTTGTCTGGCTGTGGTGGCCCTTCCTTTGGGCTCCTAGTACAATCATATAGCTGAAGCTATGGCTGTTGTGGAAAGTCTTATAATCATTGAGAAATTGCAATTTAAAAAAGTTTGGATAGAAGTGGATTCCTTAAATATTATCAATTGCCTAAAAGGTTTGGCTAAGCCTTCTTATAAAATTAACAACATTATTATAAGAGCTCATAATATTATTGAAGGCTTTGATAGGTGTGTTAGTGCATACCTTTAGGGAAGCAAACAAGGTTGCTGACACTTTTGCAAACTTAGGAGTTAAGTTATCAACCCTTTTTATGTGGCAAGGTGAAAGCAATATGTCCTTAGAGGCTAAGGAGAAATTATTTTTTGATCATATAAATGGGAAGGTTGCTCCCTTATTATCTCATGATGGCCCTTAGATTGAGTTGTATCATTAATTATGGTCATCTTGGTGGGAAGTTTCTAGATTGCATAAGGTGGACTACCCTGCACACTTTTTGGGCAATTAAGTGTTTGCTCTACCTTGGTTCTTCTATTCTCCGTTGTTTGTGTAGAGTTTATTTTTTATCTGGCGAGGAGGTGTAGTTGGAATTTCTAAAACCATGGGGGGAAATATTAGTAGGAATGAGCAGACTAGCTATGAAGGTTGGAAGAAGGAACATAAAGTTTGGAGAAGATTATAGAAAGGGGGGATAACTGGTTATATGGAGAAGCTACATGGGATAAAGGATTAGGTTTCCAAACTCTTCATCAAGAGATGGAACAAGAAGAGAATCACCCTGTTTGGGCAGATGATGAATTTGGATGAGAAGTTGATTGCGGAGGTGACAGGGTTGTCGATGGAAGGGGCCAAATTCTTCAAGGATAGAAAATTATCTGACAATGCGGTGAAGACCTTTCCCAAGAACAAAGACGAAAAGGAGAGGCTTGTCAAGTACGATAGGACTTACTTTGTTCCCAACCAGGTAAAAAGCTTTTGGCATAAAAATTTGAAAGTGGTTATGGAATTTTTTATGCGTGATGGGAGGTTTACTAAACTTTATAGCTACCATTTTGTGTTTCTGAATCATTTTAGATATGGGAATAAGGTTTCCTTTCCCTTTTATTGGGTTCTTCCCTTAATGACTATTTGGCTGACCACATTAAGAATCCTAAGTCGAGCTCTTTGGCTCATCACGGGTTAATCCTTTTAATTTATGAGCATTTGGAAGCTAGGGTTAACAGGTTAATGGCTAGTCTAGATGATAAAGAGGAGGAGTATATGATGATATGATGAATCAATAAGGATCCAGACAACTAATGAGACAAGGGGTGAATTAGTAAATGGAAAACCGATTTAATTTTCACCAAACTCAAAAACAATCTCACAAGTCAATCTCTGAACTAATTGGTTCAAACACTAAAATTTAAATTGCAATAGCACAATCAAGTATACTAGTTGACTGTCATATCAAAATAACAGTAAAACATATCTGAAACTCCCAAACCATTTAACCAAAACATCAAAATACTTTACTAACAATAGTAAAAGCACATTTCAGATTACTGCTAGTCATCTTAACATAACTAAGTGGATTTAATAGTTAAGAAAATTAACCATATCAAACGTAACCACAAAAACCATTCACCACTTGACACAAAATTTTTTGACTTGGAAACCCAAATGGGAAAAACCATGGTGGGAATGAATACCCACAAGTATTCTGAACTCTTCTGAAGTTCACCCTGTTAGGAGCCAAGCCTGTTAAAGCTTTACAAAATGTCATGTTAGGAATAGATCCTATTAGGGACCACCCACTTAAGGGATTGACTATAATTCTCTGTTATCTAGGTAATACCCTGTTAGGAGTAACCTCGGTAGAGGATTTGAAACCCAAGCTAATGGATCACCTGGTTAGAGGATTTAGAAATCACAAACACTGTTAAAGCTTACCTAGTTAAGGGATTTAATTACTATTGTAATTGTTAGAGAACAACAGGGGTTTGCTGATCTAGTAAATAGCAATACTCTTCTTAATCAGATCCTTTTCATGCTCCTATCTTCCTTCACACATACTGCAGATACTCCTTCTGGTTTGACAACTAATCACACTGACACCTAACCAAAATTGCCAAGACTATAACAAAACAACTCATTGACTTTATAAGAAAAAAAATAGGTCGGTAACACATCAAAAACCTAAGATCTCATAGAGATTACAGACAAATCGGTTCAAGTATGACTGTTAGATTACATATCAATCATCGCACATTGTACAAGGAAACCTTGATCGGTCCTTGATCACTACTTCATCGAATCCTGTTACCCATCACACAGTTTTCTCTTCATGCAATGTATTCGCTCATTCTCAAGATAAAACTGTTATCTCTACGTGCCAAAAAACACTTGAAACTCATCACATACAACATGCATACGTGGCATGATCATTACTGTAGTCACATAAATTTTCCATTTGAATATTTTCTATTTATTTGATTAAAAACCCACTATCCATCAGTTAATTAGATTAATATTTAATGAATTCATATTCAAACATTCTCCTATTAATTAAATAAATTATTGAATTTATTTTAATTAATTCATTAAACCAAATTCACAATCAATTAAATGAATAAATCTTATTTATTCAATTTAATCCCCTTTCTTTTTTTAAATAAATAATTAAAAACATTTATTTAAATCATTTATTCCCCCCACTTGCATTTTCCTACAAATGCAAGTTGCAACCACAAGTTGAAATAAATTAATTTTATTTTAAGTAAAATCTTATTTTCCCTCACCCACCAAATCCACTTGCAATCCTAATCCCCTTTTAGATTCTTCTAACCTCTTCCTAATCAGCCTAATCCATCCCCTAAATACTGTCACATTCCTAAGCAACTTGGAGTCACTTCTCAAAGACTTCAAAGTCTTTAAAAAGCATTGAATGCTTTGTGTGTTCAACAATTTAACCTCTAAAGTCTTCCAAACCACTTATGGCTCTTACATGACCATTAATGGTTAAATCCACTTGCACCCATGGTTAGGGACTTTGACCCCTAACTCAACCCTCATGTGACCCATGTGTCTTCTCAAGAATTTATTGCTTTGACCATGGTTATCCCTTTAACCTTTGCACAAGATTTTATCCATTGGATAAAAGCATTATTCTTTGAATAATAAATTTATTCACTCAACCCAACCTTGACCTTAACTCCCAAGTTAACCCTCAGGTCATGTCAAGCATTTAATGCTTCTTCCCTCTCCTCTCAACCTATCTCAAATTGACACTTGTCATCCTAAGATTGGGTTGAAAGTACTCACATGGATTTCAAACCATTCAATCCTGACCCTTGTTGAGATTGCTCAATCTCAACCATCCATTGCTCCATTTTTCCTATAAATAGAGCCCATTTCTTCATAATTGAGATCTTGAAAACATGTATGCATATAAGTTATAGAGAATTTTAGAGAGCATTTAGCATAATTAGTCATATTCACTCTTTTGGTTAAAATTAACAAATAGCATTTAGGTAACTCATCTTTCTTTGGTTATTAAACTTGCATTTGCATACTTTTCATAATCATCTACAATCTTGAACCTCCATAAGGCATCCATAGTGAAAAAAAGCTGCTGAGAGCTACACTAATTTGGAACTTGGAGAGGAGAGGAACAAGGGAGGAGCCACTATGAATGTTTTGGTTAGCATTTGGAGGAGTTCAGTTCACCTCTTTTCTCTTTGTATGCTTTTCACTTCTTATTTAGTATATCTCTTGATATGCTTGTGTAGGATAATCTTTGGTTGAATAACACTAATGTTTGTTTCTTGTGCTCTTGTGTGTGTTTCCATCAAATAGATTTTCTAATCCTTTTTGTAGAGCATCATTTGGTGAACCCGATGTGAATCCAACAACATTTTTTTATAACAAACTAACTTTTTGACTGTTTAGCTTGACACACAGGTCTCGTTGTGGCACTTTTGTTCGTGCTTTAGCGCTATTGACATTTGATCTTTTAGCGCTATTGTTTTTAGAATAGCGCTATTGTCTCAAATTTAGAGCTATTGCCCATCTTATAGTGCTTTTTATTATTAAGTAGTGCATTTGTCCATGGTTTAGCACATTTGTATTGTTGTCTAAGTCTTATTCTTTAGTGCTTTTGTCTATAATTTCACGTGTTTGTGTTAAGTAGTGCTTCTTTTTTTACACAAAGTAGCGCTATTGTAACAAAACATTGTAAAAAAGGTTGTGTAATCGATAAAATAATTTTTCTTAGGCTTGTGGAAGCCCACCATATGTTTGGATTTTACTAACTTTTCGCTTCATGTGTAGGTTTTAAAACTAACCCTTTTTTTTGCTTAAAATAAAAAACACTTCATTTTGGTGCTCTAAAACTTACAAGCAAATCTCATTTCCTTGAAAGTTAGGAAACAAATCTTCATTTGGTGCTCTAAAAATCACAACACAATTTTGTTTACTTGCAAGTTAGGAAACAAATCTTCATTTGGTGCTCTAAAAATCACAACACAAATTTGCTTTCATTGCAAGTTAGGAGACACTCTATTTTGGTGCTTAAAAAAAGACAAGACAAATCTCATTTCTTGCATCAAATTTAAGAAAATTCGCAATCAACACTTCAACTTTTTGTGCAAGTAAAAAGAACAATCAACTTGTCAAAGTTTTCTTATTTCAAAACGATTTACTTCAAGCAAATGTGCTTTTCATTTAGTTGGCCAGGATTTCAATTTCCTAGTTTACTCAACATTTTGCCATTGGAGTTAAAAAGAACACCATGATTGTTGGAGCAACATCTCCAAATAGTTAGATCACATTGCAATGACAAGTTAAAAAGAACAAGTGTATTTTATTTTTGGCACACTTGTGCAAAAGAGTTTGTTGAGTGGTGCTACTTCTAACACACACTATCCTCTCCCTTGGCTTTCGTGGTCCTAGGTGCAAGAGAAAAGTGTTAGTAATACTCAAATTTTACCTTTTTAAGAGAGGCCTTCCAAGAGACACATCACTCTTGGGAACAACCTCAAGTGGTAAATCCTTCGAGCCACTATATAAATTAGGTGAGAGCGAAAGTTGTAGCCTTGGGTATAGTTGTTCCTACAGTGTAACTTGCTGAAAGGACAAATGGGCCCCACCACAAGTTACAAGGCTCTTAAGTGAGTCACTGCAAAATGAACTTATGTCCAAAAAAATTGAAAATTACTAAACACTTTTATGTAGTAGCCCACCCATTCTATTGATTGAGGATATTTGTGATAAATTCAGTGCAAGAGCATAGAAGGTTTTTCTCCCAAGATACTCACCATACATATTTCCTTGAGTAGAAACATAGCTTTTTGAAAGGTTACTTGTAGCCCAATAAAAGTGGTGATTACCCCATCATAGGGATCATCTATTTGTTATGCTCACACAAGACTTAGTATATCACATCCTTACCTAGCACGGCGAGATTTATAAGGTATGTAGTACCAAAGTCGAAGAAATATCAAGATGTGGGTTGAAATTATCGCAACTAGCCATTTGACCTTACAGATAAAGAGTGTTTAAAGTATTTTTCATTTTTGAGTCAAGACCAGTGCAAATTGAGCCAACTTCAGGCTTTGGAAAAACACATAAAATACATTTAAAGGAAAGGGTCATAAAAAATTCAAAAGATTGGGTCGATCTAGACCCATACTTGTGCCTTTTGAGGCAACATTCTTGTGTTTGTGTGCTTGCCTTGTTTTCTTGTCAAAGAAACATCATAAACCCAAATCAAAACAAGTATTCATCCAACAAAAACATTTTCAAAAACACAACAGATCAAAAACAAAGAGCAACAACAACAAGTATCAAACTATATGACCATTCTTCACATCTTGAGAAAGAAGAATCTTTATCAACACATCAACTTGAAGAAAAGACCATTGAGTTCAAAGGCTTTTATCAAAAGGAGGAAATTTTTCTATCTTAATAGACAAATCTTTGTCTCTCATAGAACCTTATTACGTCACATGCGTCTATACCTTCAAGGGAAATCAAATGAGTTTGATCAAGAATCATTGAACCGTAGAGCTTTTACTCAATATAGAGCTTTGAGTTATCATCAAAATAAGGGAGGCAAGATCAATCCTACCTTCTTTCCAGATATTTGTATCACATATAACTCAGATAGGGTAGAACCACCAACCCCTGAACAAGAAGAGGAAGAGTTTGTTCCTTTTATAACACAACGTTTCTATTGAAGTTAAACATCTCATCCATTATCATATTCCTATCTCATCAATCTATTCCAACTCTCAAAACATCAAGAGGTTTTTGTCCTAAGTTCTATTTTGATATTGCTTGAATCAAACACAATACATCACTTTTTAGAGTGTCTCTACATCTAGGATAAACTCATCCTAAAAGACATTTCTACACAGGTTAAAACTAGTCCATGAGTGAATCCTCTCATTATTAGGTAGTTGGGTCTGTAACACATCTCAGGCCTTTCTAAACCTTATCACATCAAACTTTGTCAATCAAACACAACAAGCAATTCAAGAAAGAACTTTGGTACCATCTACCTTTAGTGCTCGAGATCCATATGCAAAACACTTCACACAACATCAATCTTTTATTTCATAACCAACTTATCATCATTTTCATCAAGCTTCAACAAAAACTTGTAAACAAAATGGCTCAAACCAGATCAAGGTCTAGACAACAAAAAATTGAGGAAGAAGAGGAGGAAAATATCAATGAATTCCAAGAAGCTCTTGAAGGAAATCCAAATGATGAAAATCCAAGTACTCCTACTCATATGGAAATAGAAAGGGCACAACACAACCCTCTCTTTAATAGACTTTTTGATGAAATACTCAGGAACAATGCTGATGCTCACTTTTTAAGACTTGCTCAAGAGGGGGGCTAAACTACCCTCTAACTTTGATGTTGCACAACTAAGACAAGCATTGGAATGCCAAAGTCATAATGAGGATGAAAGAGGTCGAGATCACATTAGATATAACCTTCCTCAAGGTAATCCCCCACCTCCTCCTCCTCCAAATAAAATAGACATGTTACGGCAACAAGTCAAAAATCTCACCCAACAACTTCATAGTGGTGTAAAAACCAATCAATTTTCACTCAATGACATTTGTCCCTATCCCTTTGATAGGAATCTTCATATGCCACCTTTTCCATGAGGGTTTGAAACACCCAAGTTTGAAAAGTATAGAGGAAAAGGAGACCCTTGTGATCATGTTAGAGAATTCCATTCAGCTTGCCTCGAAGTGGCATATGAGGATACATACCTAATGAGACTTTTTTCCCAAAGCTTGGGAGGAACAACCATCATGGTTTTCCTAATTACTAGGTGGCATTAGGACATTTGAAGAACTCATCCAAAAGTTCCTGGCACATTACTCACACAACATTGAACATGATATCACCATGGTAGATCTATTTAACACTAAAAAAAAACCGAGTGAGCTATTTTCAGTCTTTCTGCAACAATGGCATCAAATGTCTAGCAGACGGTCTCTTCAGTTACCTAAACAAGAACTAATGGAAATATTTATTTCCAACTTAAATTACGAAATGGAATTTCACCTAGACGTAAAAGACACAGACTCTTTCAATGAGATGATCACCAAAGGCTTAAAATGTGAGTGGGCTCTCATCAAAAAAGGGCTTATCAAGATATATAATGAGCCAAAGGATGGCCCTCGCCCACACTTCAATAGTGACAAGCCTAACTTATGGAACAAAAACAAAAATGTCGTCAACGACGGGGTTGTAGATTGAAGAACTATCAAAAGTGCACAACATATGGTTTGATTTGTAGGACAAAATCCCCCACCCAAGAATAATACAGTTGCTCCTCCAAATCAAGGATGCAACACATTTCAAGAGGAACCCAAACAATGTCAACAAAATTTTAACCAAAATGAACATACACTCCCTTAGGGGAACCCATCAAAACAGTGTTACGTCAATTGGTTTCTCAAAATCTGGTGACCTTACCCAAAACATCAAATTATGAACCCCATGTCAAACCTTCATGGTGGAGGGATACTGAACATTGTGATTTCCATCAAGGGAAAGGGCATAAGACAAGCAATTGTCACAGATTGAAAGATCTTATTCAGGATCTTATTGACTGAGGTGAAATCAAAATCGAAGGACATGACCTAAAGACAACAAACAATGATCATCTCATGTTTAAAAATCCACTTTCATCGCAAGATCAAAGGGGTCCTTCCACTTCAGGGAGAAACACAGATACCACCGATTATATGCAAGACATGTATAATTACACTGTGAATCACCTATATGATGCCAGTGAACAAATTGCAACTATTACCATCAAAAATCCCAGCTCCACTTGCAATATTGTTATACATCATGACAAGATTACCATAAAAGCAGCTCCACAAGGCACCCCATCTATCACAAAGTAGTATAACATTGTGGAACAGTTAGACAAAATGCCCGCATTGATATCTATCTTAGAGCTATTGTACCTATCTCCATCCCATAAAACAATCTTGGATCAATCTCTCCAGGAGGCGTCAGTCCCTACAAACCTAAATACAGACCAGTTCCAAGCTATGGTTGGAAACCTAAGATCATCACCTTGTCTCACTTTCTCTGAAAGTGGCAATGCATCCTTCCAACAACCTCACAATGCCTCACTCCACATTGAAGGGTTTATCAACCAACATAGGATCAAGTGAGTCTTGATCGATAATGGAGCAGGCTTGAATATCTATACACTATAATTAGTCATAGCTTTGGGATATGCAATTGAATCAGTGGATCCCCATAAGAAGATAACAATCAAAGCCTATGATGATGTAGAGCGCTCATCCAAAGGAGTTGTTGTACTACCAATCCGAGTAGGTCCTGTGGTGAAACACATCATCTGTCAAATTCTGGACCTTCCTCTGCCAAATAATTTGTTGTTAGGAAGACCTTGGATACATGCCATGCAAGTTGTTCTATCCACCTACCATCAATGTATCAAGTTCCCGCATATTGGTGTAGAAATCACAATCCTGGGTGATGCAAACCGCTTTACATATTGTCATAATATAAGTCATCAACTAGAGATTACCATTCCCAACAACACAGAAGCCATCTCATCCACATCATATGTAAGTCCTGCCTCTCTTTCCAGTTCAAACACTACTATACCCAAGCAAGAAAAGCTCAAGATAAAAATAGAAGAGGAAGGTCTTGGGGAGTACAATTTGAGCCAGCTCTTTTGTGTGGGACAAATTCCTACTTTTCCTAGAACTCATGATAAATGTAAAGGTTATTTCAAACATCATTGATCAAGCCAACATGTACTTTGATGCCATTCATCCTTGGAAAGAGTCAAGAAGAAGAAACCAGAGATGAGGACTTAGCAGAATAGATCTATAAAGACCCAATCACTGCAGACATCCCACAAGCTAAGCTTCCCACAAATCAGTATGGAAAAGGCCTTCTCATTATGCAAATAATAGGTTATGATGGTCAGAGTGCTTTGGGGCCTTGCAAGCAAGGATGACATGAACCGTTGCAACCAGAATTAAAGCCCAAAGATAACACAAGATTAGGCTTTCAAAAGGAGATCCTTCCTAAACTCAGATTCAAAGGAAAACCTAGCAAACCTCTATATCATCCTACAACCTAACGAGGTCACCTTTGATTATATCAGCAGCACTATGCGCCATAACAATTGCCCCATTGAGGCTAAAAATCCTAGCAAAACCATCTACAACACCAATCATCCCACCAATCAAACCAACAACTCCATCAACCATAGCAACCGCATCAATAACACCATTGGCACTATCAGAATCCACAACAGTATCAACAACACTAGCAATTCTAATAGAACCAACAGATTCAACACTTCCAATACTCCTTGTATCAGATTCATTGATCCCCATAATCCTTCCTACAACACTGATCATTCCATCTATCCAGGTACATCAGTCGATCACACCTACAATGTTTAACTCAAAGGATATCCCAGTATGGTATAGTAAATGGATACTAGAAAGTGACTCAGAGACTGACTCACATGAGTGGGAATTTGATTCCATCTAGCTTAATACTTCAGATGAGGAAGATACATCACTACCTCCACCCCACAAAGACATACCTATTTACGGAGAAGCATAGATAAAGACCTCTTCGGTTTCTGAGTTGGAAACTACTTGCACAAACCCTACATCACATCCTATGCCTGATTCTGATAGGGAGAGTACCATTAATGACCTTCATCACAACGTCTTAACCCTCACTGACACATATAACAAACTTAACCTAATCAATGAGGTAATGCCCATTATCCATCCTGAACTCATCAAATGAAACCAACCTAATCCCCCATGTCTTGACCATTTCCAAAATGATGAGGTGATCATTAAATTTTTAGAACTACATGATAACATACCAAGAAGGGATCACAAAGCTAGATTCACCATTGAACTTAATAGCACAGCATACTTTAGGGTGGATGCAAAACCTTTCAGCTGCAAAAATATAACAATACAACATGGATCTTTCAATGAAAACCACAACATGGATCTTTTAACTCCAGAGTAACAACCTAAGTTTGTCGAATTCTTCAAACAATTCTAGATCAACTTTGCATGGTCATATGCAGACATGCCTGGTCTCGATCTTGATTTAGTCATGCATCACCTCACCATGGAAGAAGGAGCCAAACTTGTCAAGAAGAAGCTTGCAAGATGCATCCTCAGATTGTAGTACTAGTCAAAGGAGAACTTAAGAAACTCTTGAATGTTGGTTTCATTAGACCAATTGATTATGCAGATTGGATATCCAATATTGTGCCCATCAGTAAACCAATTGGGGGCATCCATATCTGTACTGACTTCAGAGATCTGAAGAAGGCATGTCCTAAAGATGAATTCCCCCTACCAAACATGGACATAATTGTAGACCTAACAGCAGGACATGCTATGCTTTCACTCATGGATGTCTTTTCAGGATACAACCAGAAAAAGATTGCACCAGAGGATCAACATAAGATGGCCTTCACATGTCCATGGGGAACATACTGCTGGAATGTAATGCCTTTTGTTCTAAAGAATGTAGAAGTGACCTATCAAAGAGAAATGACCACCATCTTCCATGATATGATGCATACTATAATGGAAGATTATGTTGATGACTTACTGGCAAAATCACTAACAAGAGAAGATCATCTAGAAATATTAGAGCAAATTTGTAACAGACTGGAACAATATCATGTTTGACTCAACCCAAAGAAATGTGTCTTTGGAGTAACCTCAGGGAAGCTTCTAGAATACATTGTCTCAAGCAAAGGCATTGAGGTCAACCCAGCAAAGGTCAAAGCAATCATGGACATACCACCTCCAAACAACATCAGTCAGCTAAGGACATTACAAGGGTGGCTACAATCCATCCGAAGATTCATTGCACAACTGGTAGATAAGTGTCACTCCTTTACACACCTGCTACATAAAAACATCCGCTTTCAATGGGATACCAAATGCCAGCAAGCATTTCAGATGCTTAAAGACTACCTCATGAATACACCATTGCTGATCCCACCAGATCTGAGTAAGCCTCTACTACTCTATATATGAACAACAAATACAACATTAGGAGTGCTACTGGCACAACACAATGTAGAAGGGAAAGAGTGTGTTGTTTACTACATCTCTCGCACATTGGTTGGCTATGAACTTAATTACACACCTATTGAGCGAGCTTGCCTAGCAGTAATCTTGGCAGTGACTAAATTGAGGCACTATCTATTGACACGTAAAGTACAGCTAATTGCAAATTCAACACGTTATGAGTTCTTGGTCGAATAGCTTTGGATTCCCACTTATGATATCCCCGAATCCGAGATGATATGTTGCCTTATTGAATCCAAATCCCCATGGTATGGTGAGTTCTACACCTACTTCTATGATCACACACTTCCTCCTAACCAATCGAATAACCAACATAAAACCTTCATTTGCCAAACTGCTCGATATACCATTATTGTTGAAACTCTATATTGACGCAGTCTTGATTGTACTCTCCTTCGATGTCTAGAGCAGGATGAGATAACAAAGGCCTTGGAAGAGGTACATGAAGGAATTTGTGGAACTCATGCAAGCGGTCTGTCCCTAGCCAAGAAACTCATGCGCACTAGATACTATTGGCCATCCATGGAAAAAGACTCCTACTAATTTGTCAGAAAGTGCAAGAAATTCCAAGTTCATGGAGACCTGATACATGCACCAGCAGAGGAATTGCAACCAATTACAACACCATGGCCTTTTTGTCAATGCAGCCTTGACCTTGTGGGTGAAATTCATCTATCTTCATCCAACGGCCACAAATTCATCATTACCACCACTGAATACTTCACAAAGTGGATCGAAGCTGTTCCACTTACCCAAGCCACCGGAAAGCAAATAGCCTCATTCATCCTTAATTACATCATCTTCCAGTATGGTGTACCCATGTCCATCATCATAGATAATGGTCTTCCTTTCAAAAATCAAGATGTCCATGAGCTTTGTAAGAAGTTTCATATCCAACACTGCTTTTCCACTCCCTATCACCCACAAGGCAATGGTTAGGCCAAAGCATCAAACAAGGACATATTAAGAATCCTCAAGAACATAGTCAATGATGTCGGTCATGATTGGCATGTTCAATTGAATCCATCACTATGGGCATATCAAACTAGCATTCGAACCCCTACAGGAGCAACTCCCTACTCACTAGTCTATGGTGTAGAAGCTATCTTACCTATCGAGGTCAAGATACCATCTCTATAGGTTTACTTGCACAATCTCATAGATGATGAAGCATACAGAGTCTCACGTCTCCAATATTTATAGCTACTTGATGAGAAATGACAAGCTACATACAATCACCTCAAGGCCTATCAGCAGGGCATGAGCATAAGCTATAATCATCGGGTTATACCTCGTACATTTGAGGTATGTGATCTTGTTCTTAGGGAAAATCCTTGTAAATGACCAAATAGAGAACATTAGGGAAAGTTTGAATCAAACTGGCTGGGTCCATATGTTATCACTACTGTATTTGGGTCCGGGGTATATCAGTTGGCTACTTCAGAAGGAGAACTGCTAGTAGATTCGATCAACAACATGCATCTCAAATGGTTTTATACATAAGATGCATATAGCATCAAGCTCCCCTACATATCAGAAAAACACTAAAAACATTTAGATCAATGTCCTAAAGAAAATACAAAAACATCAAAATAGTAAAGAAAAATCTTGCATCCAAATAGTGAACAACCACTGCAGTGGCACCTTGGGTAAGTGCGATGGTGAAAACCTGGCAAACCGGTGCCACTCATAAAGGCTATGTCTCCATTGTCTTTCAAATGTGTTGTGATCACATTCATTTCATCCATTCATCCATCCGTCCAAACCATGGCCTGTTATTGATCTGCAATCAAGGATAATACTTCATGTGTTTCACATCCCACTTTTTCATGGTCATGTCTAAATTGGGGGCAATGCCCTTAATCTAGTTGATGGAAGTGGATTCTACATTATTTTGTGATTCATTGAGTTCTTCATTGGAAAACTGTCTCTGAAAATACCAAAAACATTCAGAAAATTGTCTCACAAAAACTCCAAAAACATTGGAAAAATGTCTCACAAAATCCAAAAACATCAAAAAACATCAAACAATAAAAAACATGGCAACACATTGTACATACATTTTTCAGAGAAGATACCAAACAAACATTGTGAAATACTCAAACAATGGCCACTTATCTGATCAACCAAACAATCAACATCAAAACATGCAAACTGTCTAAACAGAGATGCATCCTTCCTTACCAAAACAAAGACAAGATCACATTTTCTTTGACAAGAAAATTTTGTTTAAACTATCAAGTACTTGGTTAGATTTGTGGGTTATTTATTCATTTATATCAAGTTCTTATGCTACTCTGGGATATCCACAAGTTATTAGAGTGGCTGGGATGGCTCCTAAACATTGTTTGTATGACTTCTGCAAATAATTCCAATGAAGTAATGGGGCATGTACTAACGGTGTCTACGTGGGAAGTTCACTAAGCTACATGATCTCATGCAAAATATAGTTAGAGATAACTAAGGCTTGCTGACTACGGCATATACCTCGACCATATGAGCATGAACCATTATCGAGGGTCCATATTATTTATTCTTTATTTATGTTGTTTGTTTGTAGGTATGATGCTCCATCCTTGGTTCCTACTACCTCATCCAAGTTCGATAATATCATGCTCAATAATGAAAATAAAAGAACTATAGATCGTCATTCCATCTCATCTATTTATATTGCATTCTGTTGTGTATCTCCCATCCATTTACCCATTCATTATTCATATGCATAGTTTTGTATGCAAGTGTGAACAAAGTTAATATGAGTAGTTATGTGAAAATTGAGTTGATCTTGGATGAAATCACGATAGAGTACTTTGATACATCATCAGTGCATCATGCAAAGTTTACACAACCTTGCATTCATCTATCATAATTACATCTTCATCATTACATTTAGTTACATTTGCATAGAGTGCATTTCATATCATTTAGTTGCATTTAACTACATATAGTTCATTGTCATTTATTGGCATTAGTCTCATTATATCATTTCATCATTGCATAATCATGACATTTAGATTCATTTATATGATAAATTTGTCCTTGTTTGCATTTACTATCATTATTAGCCAGTACCATGCATTAATTTAGTGTCAGTTACTGATCATCATTTATCATCATTTAAAACACGTGTACCATGCATTTCTTTAGATTCCCATAGTTGCATACACTTATTTATCTAACCATTAGTCAAGTGCATTCATTATATCCATTTAGTATATTCTTATACTCATTCATTTTATTTCCTTTAGGATTCATTAAAAAATCATTCCTTATCCTTTTAATTGCATTAAGGTGCAGTTATTCATTACACATGAGTTGCATTATCATTACATTATCATTTCTCTTCATCATATTTTTTTGCCATTTAGAATCAGAACAAAACCATTTGTTTCCACATAGGTTCATACATTATCCATATGCATTCATTAAGAAATCATCATTTAAACATTTTTACTTTACATTTGTTTATCCATATTACACTCATCTAACAAACATCTAGATGCATTTACATACATAAATCATTCATTCAACACATTACATTAACATCATTGCATATCATTATCTCATCATTGCATCAAAATAAAGTATACAAGTACTATCTATACCATCATAATCATCATTCATTATGCATACATAATCATCGTGGCATTACATAAATGAAGCATTGACATCAAATCATACATATCAACCTGCATCCACATGTTAACATCACATCATAAAATATGCATATAGACATCATATAGGAATAAATCATCATGAAACATGCATAAACATCAGATCATCATATAGCAAGTACAAGCATCCATCTAAGCATAAATCATAAGATCATCATCCTACATAAGCATCCATATATATCATCACAAAAAAAATGGGATCTCCTTATATATCATATCATATCGACAAAAACATACATGTATCAGAGTACAATGAAGTCCAAAATATCGGCTACCAAGAGCCATCTAAGACACAATCCAAAATGACAAATATAAAAGCATACAAAATGCTCTCTTAGATGCCACTCTGACCAGATGTTGCACCACCTTCACCACCCTCACCACCTGCTCCCCCACTAGCCCCTACACCACCTGATCTATCTCTCCGTGGAGGACCCATCACACCACCACTGCTCTGCATCCTTTGAGACCGCTCTAATCTCGCCCACCGCATCTGTGAATAGCTCAATGCTTACTGACTAGCTGGCACCACCTGCTCATATAACCCCCACCAATACTCTATCTCAGCCTGTGCTCGTCGAATCTCCCTCATCACCTCCCCACTAGGACCCTGTGCTCCTAGTCCAACCCAAGCTCTCTCCTACAGCTCTGCTGATCTCTCCACTACATCATCCCTCTCCTACAACACCACAGTTAGCTCTGACTCTCGTGCAAACAGCTGCGCATCTTTTGCTACTACCTCTACCTCCATATCTTCGAACTGAGTCTGCAAAACTAGTATCATATGATCCCGTAGATCTCCACCCCTATATCCATAGGTGCCTCTCCAGTGGCTCCCTCCCCTGTATCCATAGGTGCCTGTCCCTCACCTACATCCCTGCCACCTAGTCTCATGCCTCCCTGCATCAAAGGTCCCTGGGATAGCCACAAAGACTTCCCACCTCTCCCTCTCCACTGCAAACGTCCACCATTACCACCTCCACCTCTGAATCCACCACCTCCTCCAAAACCTCTACCCCCCCTCCTCCTCCATCACCACCTCCTCCATCCCCACCACCACCATCCCGTCTCCCTTGTCAACCACCTCCTCCAAAACCTCCACCCCCTCCTCCTCCTCCTCCATCACCATCTCCTCCATCCCCACCACCACCATCCCCTCTCCCTCGTCCACCTACTACTCTGTGACCTCCTCTCCTCCTTCGTCTCCATCCCCTATCCTCCTCAAAATTTGGAATCGGATTTGCTGGATCTGATATCTGAGGAATCGGATGTGCTGCAATGTACTGTGTGTACTCATCTGACACCCCAGCATCTACTACCCCTGGCCTCATCTGCCATGGTCTTGCCTGTAAGGTGCGGAACTTTGCCAATTCCTGATCATAAGGTAGCACTGGCCCCCATTAATACCTCTCTCGTACCACCTAGGCATACTCTCCAGAACCACTATGCAATCCTTGCCGTCGCCCAAACTATCTCAAAACTCTGCCAGGAAGCTGTCTCTCCACATTGTAGGTTGTCCTACCAATGAGGTATCATGTCATGAACACATACGGCAATGCCTCTACATCATCCTCCCACATCTCACACTCAATATATGACCTCCAAATCACTGTATCCAAATCATCTAGTGCCCGTCATCACGACTCTAACTTCCCCAGGTGGGGCTGACTCATCATACCTCCATACATGTATACATATGGTTGGTCCACTACTCAGAATCTTAGACACATTGGTCGAGTAATACGTAAGTGCTCCCATGTCCAAATATGTGGCAATGTGATGCCCACTCCCAATGATCCCACCCCTCGGTATACTACCTTATGAAGATCTTGATATAAGTGCGATAGCACACACGATCCCCATGAAAACCGGGTCCCCTCTATAATCATCTACTCGATCACCTGACCACACCCAATGACAAGTCCATGCGATCATCGATCTGGACATAGCAGTCCCCCAACAATCCCTGATAGCACTGCTGGTAATGGCTCATATAAGGTTGCTATATCCTCCCAGGCTATCGACCTGTCATCAATAAAGACATCCTCATCAAAAAATCTATACACTGCTGTTGTCCCCCAAGCTCGATTATAGCTCACCAACTCTCCTCGAATATGAATGTGCAGGATGCGCCATACATCCTCTAGTGTCACTAACGTCTCACCTTTGTTGGGAAAAATGGTGTCTCAACCTTGCATTTATGCGAGGTTACTATTTATAGTAAGTTTTTATTTGAGCACGAAATGGTGTGAAACTCTCCCTGAAGCTTCTGGTTGGCTAGATAAGCATTCCGGTAAAGTTTCATCGCAGGGTCACAGCTAGTTTTGAAGATATTAAAGTTTTCGTCTTGGAGGGGTGCAATAAAATGTTTAAACTTAATTTTGGGGACTTTAGAGGCTCCGAAATGCCCTGAAAAGTTGCCATAACCGGCGAAGCGGGTTACGAGGTGATAGAGCACTTCACGAGCTTTCCGGCGCTTCAAACGGTTCGTCAATCGGACACCCAGTTCTCAAGTTATGGCCTCCGAAAGTTTGTACTCCTGAAATAGGAAAAATAATTTGTATCGAATACATAAATGAGCTGTAAAAGGGAGCGACACGTGTTGATGTGTGCTTTAACATGTCATAGAAGGGAGATAAGGTCGGCTACACCTTATTGGGTGGTTTTAGCCCATGGTTTTGTAATACCGTTTGACGGTTTCTTGTATTGTATCTTCTATTTATGAGGTGTGTGAGATAGAGGTTGTGTGTAAGAGTCTTATGGCTATTGAGTTGCCTCTGAATCTCTGATTAGTGGTACTCCTGCGAAGAGCTTGCTCTGCAAGTATTTTGTAATCTATTTTTGATTGCTGAATAAAATATTGAGCTACTTTTGGAGGGTGGGGTTTTTCTCCCGAAAGGGTTTTCCCCACGTAAATCATTGTGTTGTGGTATGAATGCTATTATATCTATTTCTATTTTCTGTAACTGTTGTAATGATCTAAAAAAAAGTTTTGCATTACCCTCCTCTCAAGGTTAGTGTAGGAAGTTGTTTCCGCTACTTAGCTTCCTTACAAGTGGTATCAGAGCCTGATCACCTTTGGTTTCATTTGTGGGCAGTTGGGTTTTTTGAACTAATCCAGATTTGAGTGGGAGCTTGTGCAGAAGACACTTTTTGATCTTGTTGCAGGAATTTTCAGATGGCGAGTTCGTCAGGGAGGATAGAGGTGGAGAAATTTAATGGAAGTAATTTTGAGATGTGGAAGCTGAAGATGGAAGATCTGCTAATAGATCGAGATCTTTGGGATGCTGTTGATGCGAATGTCCAAAGACCCTCAGATCCTACTGCAGCAGCTCAGTATGATGTTATGGACCGAAAAGCCAAGGGTCTAATCAGACTGTGCCTGGCAGACTCTGTTCTAATCAATGTCCATGAAGAAAACTCTGCAAAGAAGCTATGGACTAAGCTTGGTGAGATGTATCGAGTGAAATCTTTATTAAATCAAATTTTCTTAAGAAAGAAATTGTATTCCTTGAAGATGGAAGAGGGTGGACGAATTGCAGACCACCTAGAAGCATTCAATATGATTGTGGCTCAATTAGTATCCGTCGGTGTTAAGATGGACGAGGAGGAGAAATGTCAGATCTTGCTTTGTTCTTTGCCTGATTCATGGGATTCTCTTGTTATGGCTATCGGTAGTACTTCTGTTGTTTTGAAATCTGAAGACGTGGTGGGTGCCCTACTCGGTGAAGAGATGCGAAGGAAGGTATCCATCAGTTCAAAGGAAGCCCTAACCGTTCGTGGAAGACCTAAGGAGAAAGGCAAGAAGAATGAGAAGCGTGGCAAGTCCAAATCCAAAGGGAGATCAAAATCTCCTGGAAAGTCCAAAGTCATTTGCTGGAATTGCGGTAAACCGGGTCACATCCGTAAGGACTGCAAAGAAGAAAAGAAGAAGAAAAAGAAAAAGTTCGATTCTGATTCTGAGTCCGACAAGGAAGATGGCGATGCATTTATTGCGGCTTTGGCGACTCATGCAGGTAATGATGCCTGGCTAATTGACTCAGGTGCATCTTTTCATATGACTTCCAATAGAGATTGGTTTTCTGAATATGAAGGATTTAATGGAGGTAAGGTGTACTTGGGTGATGATTCACCTCTAGACATTGTTGGTCGAGGTAAAGTTAGAATCAGGTTTTCTGATGGTAGAATAAAAGGGATTAATGATGTGCTACATATCCCTGGATTAAAACGAAACCTATTATCTGTGAGCAAACTGATAGATGCGGGTGTGCAGGTAGTCTTTTCTGAAACAGGATGTAAGATGATTAAGGGTGCTATGGTAGTTGCTAGAGGTGTCAGGTTTGGCACTTTGTATAAGCTTGAAGCATACACTGTTGAGTGTAATAGCACTTCTGTAAAAAGTAAATCTGCGGATACTTCACTGGAAGATTTGAAGGTTTCACCTTCAGCAGATGGAAATGGTTTTTGGGTACCTAAGGGTGCTCTTTCGTCTGAAGCAAAGTTACCTGCAGAGAAGACTATGTTATGGCACCAGAGACTTGGCCACATTGGAGAAAAGGGTCTAAGGACCTTGAAAAATAAAAATCTTGTTGAAGGTTTGAATGATTGTAATCTTGACTTTGATTTCTGTGAGCATTGCATTTATGGAAAACAAAACCGCATTCAGTTTTACTCGAGTTCTCATAAAACTTGTGGTGTTTTGGACCTTATCCATTCTGATGTGTTTGGTCCAGTAGATGTCTCTTCGATTGGAAAATCCACATATTATGTTTCATTTATTGATGATTTTAGTAGAAGGACATGGGTTTATTTTCTAAAGAGTAAATCTGAAGCTTTTAGTCGTTTTAAAGAATTTAAAGCAATGGTTGAGTTGCAGACTGGAAAGAAAATAAAATGTTTGAGAACTGATAATGGCGGTGAGTTTTGCTCTAATGATTTTGATAGATTCTGTAAAGACTGTGGAATTAACAGGCAGAAGACAACTCCGTATTCTCCACAGTAGAATGGAGTTGCAGAAAGAATGAACAGGACACTGATGGAAAAGGCTAGGAGTATGTTGAGTGGTGCTGGTCTTGAACAAAAGTTTTGGGCTGAAGCTGTTGCCACTGCTTGCTACCTGATTAACCGGTCTCCTACATCAGCTCTTGTTGATAAAACACCTATGGAAGCATGGTCAGGTCACAAGCCTTCATTGAGACATCTTAGAGTTTTTGGTTGCGAGGCATATGCACATGTGCCAAAGGAGAAGCGAACAAAGTTGGAGAACAAGGCTGTGAAATGTATCTTCATCGGGTATAGTTATGGTGTGAAAGGATACAAGCTTTGGGACCCTGTTGCACAAAAGGTAATTCACAGTAGAAGTGTTATTTTTAGAGAAATTAAGTCTCCTTCTGTTACATTGCAGCCAGAACAGACTAAAAAAGAAGATGTGATTCAACTTCCTTCTACACCTAAAAGAGTTGAATCAAGACCCCTAGATAGGCAAGAATTTGAGGAGAGCTCGTCTAGCTCTGAATCTTCAGAAGAGGAGGAAGAACCTCCAACTCAGCTTGTTCGAAGGTCTACAAGACATAGACAACCACCTGAAAGGTATTCACCTGATGATTGGAGATGTATTTTTGCTCTGAATACTAGTGTGGATGAACCGAAATCTGTAGAAGAGGCATTAGGTATGAATGATGCAGAATCCTGGAAGATTGTTATGGAGGAAGAAATGGCAGCTTTGAAAAAGAATGATACATGGGATCTTGTACCATTGCCTGAAGGATGAAAACCTGTTGGTTGTAAATGGGTGTTCAAGAAAAAGATTGGTTCAGATGGAAGCATTGAGAAGTATAAAGCAAGGTTGGTTGCAAAAGGCTACTCTCAGGTTGAGGGTGTTGATTACGGTGAGATATTTTCTCCTGTTGCAAAAATGACGTCCATTAGATTTTTGCTTTCTATTGCTACTGCTTATGATTTAGAGGTTGAACAAATGGATGTGAAAACTGGTTTCCTTCATGGTGATTTGGAGGAAGATATTTATATGACACAGCCAGAGCACTATGTGGTGAAAGGCAAAAGTAATTTGGTCTGTAAATTGAAGAAATCTTTGTATGGCCTCAAACAAAGTCCTAGGATGTGGTACCAGAAATTTGATACATATGTGTTGAGTTTGGGATTTGAACGTTCTAAATCAGATCACTGTGTTTATTATAAATCTTATGGTGATCATTTCTTATTCATTGCATTGTATGTTGATGATATGTTATTCATTGGTAAAGGGAAAGGTATGATTTCAGAACTGAAGTCTCAGCTCGCTGCTAAATTTGAAATGAAAGATCTTGGTGCAGCAAAGCACATTCTTGGGATGGAAATTAGAAGAGATAGGGTGAATAGAAAGCTATGGCTAGGCCAGAGTAAGTATGTGAATTCAGTGTTACAGAGGTTCAACATGCAGAATTGTAGACCATTGAGTGTTCCTTTTACAGTTGGAATGAAACTATCTATTTTAGATTGTCCTACATCCCCATTGGAGATGGAAGACATGAGTAGAGTGCCTTACCAGAGTGCAGTTGGAAGCTTGATGTATGCTATGGTCTGTACTAGACCAGATATTGCCCAAGCAGTGGGAGTACTTTCTAGATATATGTCTAATCCTGGTAGAGTTCATTGGGATGCAGTCAAAAGAGTCTTCAGATATTTAAAGGGTACTTCAGAGTATTCTTTGTGTTATCAAGGTAATTCAGTTGGAGACATGACTTCCCTTGATATCCATGGTTATGTGGATTCAGATTGGGCAGGTGATATTGATAGCAGAAGATCCACCAGTGCTTATGTGTTTACTTTGTTTGGTGGTGCAATTAGTTGGATGAGTAAGCGACAGGCTGTGGTTGCTTTATCCACTACTGAAGCAGAGTATATGGCAGCTACTCATGCTTGTAAAGAGGCCATTTGGCTTAAGAGACTGTGTTCGGATATTGGAATAAAACAAGGTACAGTGACAGTTTACTGTGACAGTCAGAGTGCAATTAGCCTAGCTAAGAACCCGACATTTCATGCCCGGACCAAACATATTGATGTTCAGTATCATTTTGTTAGAGATATGGTCGAAGATGGTACGGTGAAGCTGGTTAAGGTGGACACTTTGATGAATGTTGCAGATGCTTTAACTAAGGCTGTGAGCACAGAGAAGTTCAGATGGTGTTCAGAGTCTATGGGCCTTATGGCCCCTAGCAATTGATTCATTGTGTTGACATTCCCTTCCGCTCATGCAAGGTGTTCGACAAGTGGGAGATTTGTTGAGAAAAATGGTGTCTCAACCTTGCATTTATGCGAGGTTACTATTTATAGTAAGTTTTTATTTGAGCACGAAATGGTGCGAAACTCTCCCTGAAGCTTCTGGTTGGCTAGATAAGCATTCCGGTAAAGTTTCGTCGCAAGGTCACAGCTAGTTTTGAAGATATTAAAGTTTTCATCTTGGAGGGGTGCAATAAAATGTTTAAACTTAATTTTGGGGACTTTAGAGGCTCCGAAACGCCCTGAAAAGTTGCCGTAACCGGCGAAGCGGGTTACGAGGTGATAGAGCACTTCACGAGCTTTCTGGCGCTTCAAACGGTTCGTCAATCGGACACCCGGTTCTCAAGTTATGGCCTCCGAAAGTTTGTACTCCTGAAATAGGAAAAATAATTTGTATCGAATACATAAATGAGCTGTAAAAGGGAGCGACACGTGTTGATGTGTGCTTTAACATGTCATAGAAGGGAGATAAGGTCGGCTACACCTTATTGGGTGGTTTTAGCCCATGGTTTTGTAATACCGTTTGACGGTTTCTTGTATTGTATCTTCTATTTATGAGGTGTGTGAGATAGAGGTTGTGTGTAAGAGTCTTATGGCTATTGAGTTGCCTCTGAATCTCTGATTAGTGGTACTCCTGCGAAGAGCTTGCTCTGCAAGTATTTTGTAATCTGTTTTTGATTGCTGAATAAAATATTGAGCTGCTTTTGGAGGGTGGGGTTTTTCTCCCGAAAGGGTTTTCCCCACGTAAATCATTGTGTTGTGGTATGAATGCTATTATATCTATTTCTATTTTCTGTAACTGTTGTAATGATCTAAAAAAAAGTTTTGCATTACCCTCCTCTCAAGGTTAGTGTAGGAAGTTGTTTCCACTACTTAGCTTCCTTACAACCTTGCACTAAGTGAAATGTGCATGTCTCACTATGTCATCGCTATGTCAATGCTGTGATCAAACCGTGATTCATCCGAATCACGAGCATATACATAACATCATACAGGCATGTTGCTGCAATACAATCCACCTTAGCCTCTTTTAATCGATCACGCAGCACCTATGTGGTGGGATGCCTCTTGCGCATCTGTAAGACGTGAAGATCCTCCTACACATGTGCATTAACCATCATCATCAGTTGTTTTGTTTCAAACTTTCGTAAGTTTAAACCTAAATTATCAACAGATACTTTGATCAAGTATCTTCGAGTCTCAACAGGTAAGCAATCATGGCACACCTAGATTACAATAGACATTTATCCTAATGACCTAAGTCTCATCAGGGCTCCTATGGTTCAAAACAACTCTCACCTCACATCTCCATCCATCTATCATTGACATCAGGAGAATCTTTTTCAAACACACTAGGGCATCTATTTTCCTACACAAAAGTGCTATTTTGAACACAACAATGCTAATATGTTCACAAAAGTGCTAAATCAACTATGCAATAGTGTTAAACCAATAATAGTGCTACATCGACTATACAATAGCGCCACCTAACAACAACAATGCTCAATCAACTACTCAATAGCACTACACAAACAAAATCGCTAAAACAGCTACACAATAGCGCTAAAATTGACAAAAGCGCTAAAACCACTATACAATAGGGCTATAGCAGCACAATAGCGCTAATTTAGTTGACAACAATGCCAAAACACAGTTTTAGCGCTAATGTGTTAACTCAACTTGGACTAAGCAATAAACACACCAAAAATGCATGAAATTCAAAATTTTAAATTCACATA
Organism: Cryptomeria japonica; assembly: GCF_030272615.1. Lineage (NCBI taxonomy): Eukaryota > Viridiplantae > Streptophyta > Pinopsida > Cupressales > Cupressaceae > Cryptomeria > Cryptomeria japonica. The sequence continues at coordinate 238,854,868 of NC_081408.1, read as the reverse complement.
CCACTGGTCCGTAGTCATTTGGCCGCTGGAATCGATGAACTTGCTCTAAATGGTGCTCTGCTATGGGAACCGGCATCTCGACTACTCCTTGCCCTTCCAAAAAGTTACTCCCAAAGCTCAATTTTCACAATGGACGCGAATGCAAATGAACCTATTTTTACCCCTTCCTTCCATATATACCCTTCATTGTAACCCTAATTTTCCCCCGCTCATCACCATGGTCCCCATGAACTTCCCAAGCCTCCCATTTCTCCATTTTATCTCTGATTTCTTCTATTTTTCACCAGTATTGGTAAATTCTTTTCTTCTACCACCTTGCCAATTTTCATTCTTTTTCGAGAGACCACCCGATTTTTCCAATTTTTTCAGCCCATCTCTTGAGGGGGCATACCACCCATTAAATTAACATTTTATGGGGCATATTTCTTCACACCTATTTCTCTTTCTTTGAAATGACGCGATAAAGTGCACCATCTCAAAGAGGGGCAAATGTAGTCACATAAATCTGTCCATTTCAATTAAATGAATATTTGCTATTTATTTGATTAAAAACCCTCTAGCCACCAGTTAATTAAATTAATATTTAATTAATTCATCTTCAAACATTCTTCTATTAATTAAATAAATTATTCAATCTATTTTAATTAATTCATTAAACCAAATTCTCAATCAATTAAATGAATAAATCTTATTTATTCAATTTAATCCCCTTTCTTCTTTTAAATAAATAATTAAAAACATTTATTTAAATCATTTATTCCCCCCCACTTGCATTTTGCTACAAATGCAAGTTGCAACCACAAGTTGAAATAAATTAATTTTATTTTAATTAAAATCTTATTTTCCCTCACCCACCAAATCCACTTGCAATCCTAATCCCCTTTTAGATTCTTCTAAACTCTTCCTAATCAACCTAATCCATCCCCTAAATATTGTTACATTCCTAAGCAACTTGGAGTCACTTCTCAAAGACTTCAAATTATTTAAAAAATATTTAATGCTTTGTGTGTTAAACAATTTAACCTCTAAAGTCTTCCAAACCACTTATGGCTCTTACATGACCATTAATGGTTCAATCCACTTGGACCCATGGTTACGGACTTTGACCCCTAACTCAACCCTCATGTGACCCATGTGTCTTCTCAAGTATTTATTGTTTTGACCATGGTTATCCCTTTAACCTTTGCATAAGAGTTTATCCATTGGATAAAATCATTATTCTTTGAATAATAAATTTATTCACTTAGTGCAACCTTGACCTTAACTCCCAAGTTAACCCTCAGGTCATGTCAAGCATTTAATGCTTCTTCCCTCTCCTCTCAACCTATCTCATATTGACACTTTTCATCCTAGGATTGGGTTGAAAGTCCTCACATGCATTTCAAACCATTCAATCTTGACCCTTGTTGAGATTGCTCAATCTCAACCATCCATTGCTCCATTTTTCCTATAAATAGAGTCCATTTCTTCATAATCCAGGTCCTGAAAATATGTATGCATCTAAGTTATAGATAATTTTAGAGAGCATTTAGCATAATTAGTCATATTCACTCTTTTGGTTAAAATTAACAAATAGCATTGAGATAACTCATCTTTCTTTGGTTATTAAACTTGCATTTGCATACTTTTCATAATCATCTACAATCTTGAACCTCCATAAGGCATCGATAGTGCAAAGAGCTACTGAGAGCTACACTAATTTGGAACTTGGAGAGTAAAGGAACAAGGGAGGAGCCACTATGAATGTTTTGGTTAGCATTTGGAGGAGTTTAGTTTACCTCTTTTCTCTTTGTATGCTTTTCACTTATTATTTAGTATCTCTCTTGATATGTCTGTGTAGGATAATCTTTGGTTGAATAACACTAACATTTGTTTCTTGTGCTCTTGTGTGTGTTGCCATCAAACAAATTTTCTAATCCTTTTTGCAGAGCATCAATTACTATTCACCATTTTATCATAAACCAATACAACTAATTCACCCAGCTCCATCGATTAGGGTTTGGCACATTAGTAGGTATGGCTACTGGTTGATCTCACTGCTTCTAAGCTTATATCAGTTTTATTCACTTCCTCAATTACCGATTGCAAAACAAAATCATTACAACATCATTACCAGCTACAATTGACATCAATGACAATACAATAGTTTATTAATACAATCTTCAATCAAATACCAACAATCTCTCCCTTTGACATTGATGGCAATTCAAACATCAATACCCTTTGACTGTGATGATTGAGAGAAATCCACATACACAAGTTTAGGAATCTTGGTTTACATTTTACCATGTACTCTCCTTAAAATGAGTCTCCATATCTTTAGTAACTAGCTATTGTTCTTCTCTCCATCAATAATACAATTCTTCTCTATTATCATTTAGTTCTTCTCCCCCTTTGACAACAATGCCAAAGTGAAAGTAAAACATGTAGTTTCATACTTCACTATTCTGTATCAACAATGTGCAACTTGATGCTCCCCCTGTGGAATAAATCCACTCTACACCAATCCTTCTTCAAGATTTTTCAATTAGCTCTGGGACTGATGTTTTCCACATCTACTCAATTGGCCTCATGTAGGGTCACAACCCCTAGTTGACTTCTAAAATACTCAAAAGTAGTCTTATGTAGAGGTTTAGTAAACATATCCACTAGATGCTCCTTAGTAGATACATGCTCTAGTAACACATCTTTACTCTGCACTTTCTCCCTCAAGAAATGATATTTCAGCTCAATATGCTTGGTTCTAGCATGCAACATTGGGTTCTTTGAAATATTTATTGCACTAGTGTTATTGTATAAAATCTTTATCGGTTCTGTGATCTTCAACTTGAACCCTTCCATAATGTGTTTCATCCAAATTGCCTGGGTACAAGTCATATATGCTACAACATATTCAGCTTCAGCAGTGGACTCTGATATATAGCTTTGCTTCTTGCTACTCCATGATACAAGTCTTCCTCTAAGAAAGAATGAACCATCAATTGTTCTCTTCCCGTCATCAACATTTCTTACCTAGTTTGCATTTGTATAAACCTTCAAATCAAAGTTACTTACATATGGATACCATAATCAATAATCAATAGTACCTTTCAAATATCCGAATATCCTTTTAGTTGCAATCATGTGTGTCTCCCTTGGGTTCTTTTGAAATCAGACAACTAATCCAGCTGCATGAGCAATGTCCAGCTTATTGTGAAAACATAGTGCATTTTCCCTATCATTGATTTGTACTCCTTTTCATCAGTGAATGCAACATCCTCCTCCTTAGATAGTTTACAACCTATAACCATTGGTGTCCCAACTGCTTTACAGTCTCCCATTCCAAATGCCTTCAATACTTCTTTCACATATTTGGACTATGTGATAAAGATACCACTCTTCATCTGCTGAATTTCTAAACCTATGAATAATTTTACCTCTCCTACCAAAGACATTTCAAATTCACTTTTCATCTCATTTGCAAAGTCATCACTCATGTAATCATTTCCTCCAAATATGATATCATCCAAAAAACACTTCACTAACCAGTATCTTATCTCCTTTAGTCTTGAGATATATATTGTTGTCTTCACTGGTTCTTTGAAAACCTATCTTCACCAGGTGTGAATGTAGTCTTTCATATCATGCTCTTGGTGCTTGCTTCAAACCATATAGTGCCTTGTTTAGTTTACACACCATATCCTTTGCATTAGTCAAAGAATAACCATCTGTCTATTCAATGTATACTTCCTCTTCCAGTATTACATTTAGAAATGCTGACTTCACATCCATCTGATATACTTTGAATCCCCTTTATGCTACAAATGCAAGTAGAGTCCTAACACCTTCCAATATAGCAACTGGTACAAATGTCTCACCATAGTCTTCTCCTTCTTCCTATGCATAACCTTTTCATACCAATCTAGCTTTGTTTCTAGCTACTACTCCATATTCATTCAGTTTATTCCTGAATACCCATTTAGTACCTATCACATTTTTATTTATTGGTCTTGGTACTAGGGTTCATGTATTGTTCTTCTCAATTTGGTCAAGCTCCTCTTCCATAGCTTGATCCGATGATGATCTCCAAAGGCTTCCTTATCAGTTATGTGCTCAATAGTAGAGATCATGCAAGAATTCTCTTTGATTCTTCTTCTAGTTAACACACCAGTATCTTTATCTCCAATAATCTAGTCAAGATTATGATTGAGTCTCACATACCTTGGAATAACATGATCATTATCTTCAGGTTCTTCTTCCTCACTATCATCATCTACTTCTATAGAATCTACATGTTCCAATTGAACTGGTACTACAACATTCACTTCACCAGCTTTTGGTTTCACCAGTTCTGGTTCTAAAATCAGAATGTAAGGTTCATCTTACTTCTTCTCCTCACTGGTTTCTCCTGAAACTTCAGGAGACTTATCCACTCGGACATAAGCACTTTCAATGATTCTCTTTGTCTGGTTGTTGTAACATTTTTAGGCTTTACTCTTGGTGGAGTAACCAAGAAATATGCCTTCATCACTCCTAGCATCAAACTTACCAACATAGTCACCTGTCTTGATAAAACATTTACTGCCAAAAATCTTAAAATAACTGACATTAGGTGATTTACAATACTAGTATTTATAAGGAGTTCTATCCTTACCTCTCTTAACCAATATTAGGATCATAGTGTATACAATTGTGCTGATAGCTTCTCTCTAGAAAGTTCTTGCCACACCTCCCTGTATTAGCATCGCTCTAGAAGCTTCAACAACCGACCGGTTGTTCCTCTCTACAATACCATTCTATTGTGGTGTCCTAGGTGCAAACAGATGCCTCTTAATTCTATTGTCTTCATAATATCTAGTGAATTCCATTGAAGTAAATTCACCTTCTTAATCAGTCCTCAGACATCTTATCTTCTTACCACTTTCCTTTCTAGCTAAGGCCTTGAGTGCCTTAAACTTATTAAAGGCTTCTATTTTGTCCTTCAAGAATGTGACCCACATCATTCTTGAGAAATCATTAGTGAAGATCATAAAATATCTATCACCTTGAATACTTTTAGTCCTTATTGGTCCACAGAGGTTTGTATGAACCAAATCTAACAAATGTTCTACTGAGAAATATTTTCTCTTAAAAGTTGAGGATGTCATCTTTCCTAAATAACATTCCTTACACAAAGCATTCACCGGTTTGTCCAACTAAGGAAAACCTCTTACTGTCTTGGACTTACTGACTTTGAGAATGTTATCAAAATTGATATAACAAAATATTTGATTCCAAAGACAACTATCATCTAATTTAGCAATTAAATAGTTGTTTACTTTAGGATTTAGGTGAAACATGTTACCTTTTGTCTGCTTGCCGGTTGCAATTAGTTCACCTTTGCTCCCATAGATTTTTGAAATTCCATTTTGAATTCCAATGGATCACCTCTATCATTGAGTTGGGATACATTCAAAAGATTATGCTTTAATTCTTCAACCCAGTAGACATCATCTACACTGTTCTTTCCATTAAAAGAAATGGGTAAGTGCACAAAGATGGTGGTAAAAAAGCGGGGTATAAGTAGACACTTTTTTTCTGAAATTAGGTGAACCTGAACTTAGAGGCAAAATTTGAAAGTCATCCACTCAAGATATGAAGATAATCAAAGAACAAATACTATAGTACTTTGAGTCTGGTTTCCAAACTACTAAACTTTTTCAAAATTGGATAAGATTAATGGGGTCAAATCCTTCGTGCACAAAAAACTGACCCTATTTTTTTTTGAAAAACATAACATAGTGTCTGACATGCACATCAAAAAAGTCATAGTTAGATTTAGTATTTTGACAAATCCTTTGGCAGAAAGATAGTTAAGAGTGAGCACTAGAAAATGTGTATTTGTTTGTAATTTTTTGTTGAGTATTTTTTTTTAATGATTTTTCCAATTGAGCACATCCTGAAAATTTGGTACCTGTTCGTTCGCGAAGCATAAGTTACACTAAACAAATCGAAAATACAATTTTTTTTTTAAAAATTGTAAAGAATCAAGTGCAATACAATAATATATAAAGTTTTTTAAATTTGGATACGTATATCAAAAGTTATTAAAAAAATGGTGCACCTATGTCTATGAGAACTATGGAGACACTAGTAAAGCAAATTCAATAATAATATGTTATTGTTGTTCAAATTGAAAAAAACTTATATGGTTAGAAAGTTCAGAAGATGGGTGAAAATATGGTGGCAATTTTAGAAATACCCACTTTATGAAGTGTAAACCTGATGATGACAAAGTCGATAAACCAGGTTGATAAAATAAAACACGTCAAAAATGAGAGAAATGGAGGGAAATCAAACTTCCAATCCATAGCTTTGTCATCCAGGCCTATTTCCAAGCCTAAAAAGTCAAAAGCGCGTACGGGGTACGTATGGTTTAAAAAGCGCGTGCGGGGTATTTATAGTGTAAGAAGCGCGTATGCGCATGTTTCCCATTAAACAACACGTACGTGCTATTGTATAATATGATATTCTATGTATAATATGTGTATATTCATATAATATATGTAATATATAATATGTGTATAATATGACATTGTATATATAATATGTTTATATACATTTAATATATTAAACATATATATACACATGTAAGTGTATCGTCTCTCCCTCTCAAATGCATACAAGGTCTCTCTCTCTCACTCTCTCTCTCTCTCCCCTTCTCCCTTCCTCCATACCCCATCCCTCTTTCTCTTCTCTCCCTCCATACCCCACTGCAACTGTGTCTGCACTTCTATAGAAGTAAGTGAATTTATTTCTTATCTGCAACTTCCTCTTTGATTTTTATCATGTATTCTCTCCCTCCCTCTACCTCTCCCTTCCCCCCATGTTCTCTACCTCTCTCCATCTCCCCTCTCCTCTCCCTCTCTCTCCCTCTCTCCCTCTCTCTCCTTCTCCCCTCCCTCTCTCTCCCTCTCTCTCTCTCTCTCTCTCTCTCTCTCCTTCCCTCTCTCCCTCTCTCTACTTCCCTCCCCCCTCTTCTCTCCCTCTCTCCCTCCCTCTACCTATCCCTTCCCCCCATGTTCTCTCCCTATCTCCCTCTCTCTCCCTCTCCCCTCTCCTCTCCCTCTCTCTCTCTCTCTCCCTCTATCTCTATCTCTCTCTCTCCCTCCCCCTCCCCCTCTCTCTCTCTCTCTCTTTCCCTCTCCCCTCTCCTCTCCCTCTCTCTCCCTCTCCCCTCTCCTCCCCTCTCCCCTCTCCCTCCTTCTCTCTCCCTCTCCCCTCTCCTCTCCCTCCTCTCTCTCTCTCCCTCTCCCCTCTCCTCTCCCTCTCTCTCCCTCTCTCTCTCTCTCTCTCTCTCTCTCTCTCTCTCTCTCTCTCTCTCCCTCTCTCTACCTTCCCTCCCTGTGTGTGTGTGTGTGTGTGTCTCCCTCTCCCTCCTTCCCTCTCCCACCCCCCCTCTTCCTCTCCCTTCTCCTCTCCCTCCACCTCCCTCCTCCTCTCCCTCTCCCCTCTCCCACCCCCTTCTTCTCTCTCTCTCCTTCCCTCTCTCTCCTCCCTCTCCCCTCACCTCTCCCTCTCTCCCTCTCTCTCTCTCCCTCTCCCTCCATCTACCTCTCTCTCTCTCTCTATCTCTCACTCTCTCTCTCTCCCTCTCCCTCCTTCTATCTCTGTCTCTCTCCCTCTCCCTCCTTCCCTCTCTATCTCTCTCTCTCTCTCCCCCTCTTCCCTCTCTCTCTTTGTGTGTGTCTCTCTCTCCTCTCCCTCCCTCTCTCTCTCTCTCCCTCCCCCCCTCTCTCTCCCTCTCTCTCTCTCTTTTTCCTCTCCTCTCCCTCTCTCTCCCTCTCCCCTCTCCTCCCCTCTCCCCTCTCCTCTCCCTCTCTCTCCATCTCCCCTCTCCTCTCCCTCCTCCCTCTCTCTCTCTCCCTCTCCCCTCTCCTCTCCCCTCTCCTCTCCCTCTCTCTCCCTCTCCCCTCTCCTCTCCCTCCTCCCTCTCTCTCTCTCTCCCTCTCCTCTCTCTCTCTCTCACTCTCTCTCTCCTTCCCTCTCTCCCTCTCTCTACCTTCCCTCCCCCCCTCTATCTCTCTCTCTCTCTCTATGTGTCTCGGTCTCTCTCTCTTTGTCTCTCTCTTTGTCTGTCTGTCTCTCTCCCTCTCCCTCCTTCCCTTTCTCTGTCTCTGTCTCTGTCTCTCTCCCTCACCCTCCTTCCCTCCCTCTCTCTCTCTCTCTCTCCCTCTCTCTCTCCCTCCCCTCTCCCACCCCCCTCTTCCTCTCCCTCCTCCTCTCCCTCCACCTCCCTCCTCCTCTCCCTCTTCCCTCTCCCACCCCCCTCTTCTCTCTCTCTCTCTCTCTCTCTCCCTCCCTCCCTCCTTCCCTCTCTCTCTCCCTCTCCCCTCTCCTCTCCCTCTCTCCCTCTCTCTCTCCCTCTCCCTCCATCTACCTCTCTCTCTCTCTATCTCTCGCTCTCTCTCTCCCTCTCTCCCTCTCCCTCCTTCGCTCTCTATCTCTGTCTCTATCTCTGTCCCTCTCCCTCCTTCCCTCTCTCTCTCTCCCTCTTCCTCTCCCTCCTCCTCTCTGTCCACCTCCCTCCTCCTCTCCCTCTCCCCTCTCCCACCCCCCTCTTCTCTCTCTCTCTCTCTCTCTCTCTCTCTCTCTCTCTCTCTCTCTCTCTCTCTCTCCCTCTCCCTACTTCCCTCTCTCTCTCCCTCTCCCCTCTCCTCTCCCTCCATCTACCTCTCTCTCTCTCTCTCTCCCTCTCCCTCTCTCCCTTCCCTCCCCCCTCTTCTCTCCCTCTCTCCCTCCCTCTACCTCTCCCTTCCCCCCATGTTCTCTCCCTCTCCCCCTCTCTCTCCCTCTCCCCCCTCTCTCTCCCTCTCCCTCTCCCTCTCTCCCTCTCTTTTCCTCTCCCCTCTCCTCTCCCTCTCCCACCCCCCCTCCTCTGTGTGTGTGTGTGTATGTCTATCTATGTCTCTATCTCTCTCCCTCTCCCTCCTTCCCTCTCTCTCTCTCTCTGTCTCCCTCTCCCTCTCCCTCTCCCTCCTCCCCTCTCCCCTCTCCCACCGCCCTCTTCCTCTCCCTCCTTCTCTCCCTCCTCCTCCTCTACCCCAATGTTCTCTCCCTCTCTCCCTCTCTCTTCCTCTCCCCTCTCCTCTCCCTCTCTCCCTCTCTTTCCCTCTCCCACCCCTCTCTCTCTCTCTCTCCCTCTCTCTCTCCCTCTCCCTCTGTCCCTCTCTCTTTGTCCCTCTCCCTCCCCCCCTCTCTCTCTCTCTCTCTCTCCCTTCCCTCCCCCCTCTTTTCTCCCTCTCTCCCTCCCTCTACCTCTCCCTTCTTCCCATGTTCTCTCCCTCTCTCCCTCTCCCTCTCTCTCCCTCTCCCCTCTCCTCTCCCTTTCTCCCTCTCTTTCCCTCTCCCACCCCCACTCTCTCTCTCTCTCTCTCTCTCCCTCTCCCTCCTTCCCCCTCTCTCTCTCTCTCTCCCTCTCCCCTCTCCTCTCCCTCTGTCCCTCTCTCTCTCTCTCCCTCTCCCTCCCTCTCTCTCTCTCTCTCTCTCTCTCTCTCTCTCTCTCTCTCTCTCTCCCTTCCCTCCCCCCTCTTCTCTCCCTCTCTCCCTCTCTCCCTCTCTCCCTCTCCCTCTCTCTCCCTCTCCCCTCTTCTCTCCCTCTCTCCCTCTCTCTCCCTCTCTCTCCTTCTCCCCTCTCCTCTCCTTCTCTCTCCCTTCCCCCCCTCTTCTCTCCCTCTCTCCCTCTCCCCTCTCCTCTCCTTCTCTCTCCCTTTCCCCCCTCTTCTCTCCCTCTCTCCCTCTCCCTTCCTCCATACCCCTTCCATAACTTTTTTAAGGCTTATTAGCACGTACGTGATACTTTTTACTAATAAGCGCGTATGTGGTACTTATTACTCATAAGCCGAGAATACCATTGGGCTTGCCAACATTTTATGGCCTAGCAGCGAATATGCGGTTATCAATGTAGTGTGTACACAGTTTATAGACATAGTTTTAGTTGCCCAAGAGCCTCAATAGCCTCAAAAGAAGTTTTTGAGGTCATTGAATTCCCCACTGGAATTGTGTCTACACTTCTATCACTGTTGTATTGTATACATAAAAGTAAGTGAATTTTTTGTTTTTTGCATGATTTCAAATGATTGAATTGTTGTTTTTATTAGTTTTTTATTTTTGCATGGTTTATAATGATTAAATTGTGATTGTTTAATAGTTTGATTCCAAAAAATAGTAATAAGATGCATACTTATGGTTATTTATTTATTTTTGAACTTTTCTTTACATATATATGTAATATGATTCTATTTAGGTCAACTGATCTCAACCATGGGAAAGAACAAGCGAGGAATGATGGAACAACGAGAGGCTCAAAAGGAAAGACAAAGGCAATGTATGAAGAAATTGTGTGACATAAGAACAATGGGAGAAGAAGGTATGTCAACCTCAACATCTTAATTTGATTTACCAAATGAATATAATGCGACCTAATGCAATTGAAGAAGATACCGCATTGAATAATCAATTAAATGATGAGCATATTACACCTTCTCTACTTGATGAATTGAATGTACATAATGCACCAATGTTAGCACCTCCTAGAATCATTCGTAGGAAACCAAAGTATCTAATTGACATTGATGAGAATATATTGAAGTCAATGCCCAATAAAATGAATGAATGAACTTGTAGGAGAATGGTTAAAAGAATATGGAAAAACAATTTTAAAAACTTAAATCAAACCTCAAGATGTCAATTAATTGTTCAAATGATTAAAAATTTGAATTTTAGAAAGACAATGAAAATTCTAGGCTTAAGATCACCTGAAAGTAATAGTGAAAGAACTATTGTCAAAAATCTATTTGATGCATATCAATCTATTGGTTCAAAATCACGTAGTAAAGATCCTAATGCTACTCGACGTGTCATTACATCAACCATAATGAGCAAGAAAATAAAAAAAGATTGTTTGATAAGAAAAACAAGTAAGTCATTGAACGTTAGTAGAACAACATTAAGTAAAGCATTAAAGAGGTGAGAACAAATAGAGGAACCTAACAATAATTCTCTTTGGGCATTCTTGGGTAGACTACCACGCAAAGACAAGGTTGTTGTAGATGCACTAAAAACATTAATTGAAAATTTTTGGCATGAAAACACAAGAGTATCACCCAACCAAAGAGATGCTGTTAGAAGGCGAATTGGGTCTAAAAATCATGAGCCACATGTGAAACACTATTTGGATATGACTCAAACTAAATTTAATGAAAGATTCCTTCAAAAGTTTCCTCAAATAAAAATTTCTCAAAGATTTTTTGAAATGACAAAACCTTTATATATTAAGATTAATCATGTACGCACCACGTGTTGTTGTAGGATACATATTGAATTTTCCATGCATTATGATATTTTTCATCATATTTGTTCTACTTTGCACACTAACGATGTTTTGTAGGAATGTAACATACAAGCACCTCCTAAGTCGACAAGAGAATTTATTTCAAGTGTGTTATATAATAGACATGATGGTTGCATTTATTATAAGATGCCTTGTGTGGAAGGTTCTTGTGCTATATGTGGTGGTTTGCAACATTTACCAAGATGCATACATTTGGAGAGCACACATGAAATTGGTACGAAACTAGTTTCTTTCAAAAAATACAAGACAGTCACATATGGAGTTAAAGATGGAAAAGATTTGAAGAGATGTGAGCTAGTAAAAAATGATATATGTGTAGCTCAATTTATGAAAATGTTTCAAGAGAAACTAGTTTATGAGTACATAATGCATACACTTAGAGCTCAATGGTTAGATGAGCAATTCAAGTTGTTTTTGCTCTTCATGCATGTATTGTTTGTGGGAAGAATGTGAATCACAAGAGTGGGTTGACAAATGGTCTTGTAGATCATTGGTTCCCATTGATTCATATCAAATTCCCAAAGCACTACAATTGAGCCAGATGGAGACATCCGTGGATTTTGACCATGTATCCGACCTAGTGGATTCAGGTGATTTTTTGAGTTAATTTTTTTGCAAGTATTCTTTTTGGTTTATTTTGTTGTACATCATACTTTATTTTTGGTATTAATTAACACTTTATAAAATGTAGGTCATGTGTATGCAGTTGTTGTAGAAGAGAACAATGAAGAAGGAATAGATTACTATTTGTGTCGTTGTGTTGAGCCTAAAAGAAAATTGACAACCACAATCATTGATAGAGAGGGTATTGAGTACCCAATAGGGTTTGTTGTCATGACAGGAACATGGCTTCAGAGATACCCTATCAAGAATTCTGATGTTTGGTTGTTTGAGGACTTTGAAACACACAGACATATTCTTCATTTCTCTAACCTTGTTGTTGCAACAAATATTCATTTGATGAAGTATCGTGGTAGACCTCATAACAAGATTTTATGGAAAGTTCATGAATCTGACCACGAGGCAATACTTGACACAATATGGGTTAGAGCTGATCCTGAAGGCTCACTTGATTGATTCTACGGTTCAGAGTAGAATGATTTTGAGAATTTTGTATAAATCATCGATGAATTGTTCTATATTCATTTTTTGTATATATAAATGCCCATGAGCTAATTTTTACATGTTTAGGGGCATAATTTTGTATATCTAAGTGGCAATGAGCTGATTTGTACATATGTACATGCCAAATTTTGTATATTAAAATGCTGATGAGCTGAATCGCACATATTGTAATGCCAAATTTTGTATAAAAGCCCATGAGATGATTTGTATATTAAAATGGTGATGAGTTGAATCGCATATATTATAATGCCAAATTTTGTATAAAAGCCCATGAGATTATTTGTAAGACAATTTTTTGTATAATCAAATAGCCAAGAGCTGATTTGAATAATATGTGACAATGTTTTGTGACTATTTTGTGTGTCAATGTTTTGTGACTATGTTTTGAGTATATGTGATGTGTCCCTGGTCAATCATGAGCATTCTTGATTCTTGTATAATCATGGATAACAATTTGAGTCATTATCAGGTCATAGGGGTGATAGATTGAGACTAGACACAATTTGAGCAAAAATTGTCATTGTTGTCAAAAAAATTGTCAAAAAAGTTGTCAAGCAACTTCTACATTGTGTTGGTACTCTCAACGTTCTGGTACTTTGGGATGCACGACAGGGGCATGCCTAGCATAAACATGCCCACCCAAACACACTCGCGACATTGGTTTGTGAACACGAGGAACAAAATCAATTCTAGCCAATCTTGCAACTTTTCCTTGCAAGCAACTGACGGTTTTTTGAGCAGGCAAAAAAATGATACTAATTGAAAATGGCTTCGAGTCATTGAAAACCAAAATAGGCCATTGTAGAGGATCCTCATGTGACCCCACGAGATCAAACAGATCGACCATATGAGTCGTGGATTGGAAGAAACAGTCTGTCAAATTTTGATAATTTTTTGGACTCAATGCACTTGAGAGATCTCACCAGTAGGGTATGACTCTCGACGTTTTGGTGCTTTGGAATGCATGATAGGGGCATGCCTAGCATAAAGATGCCCACCTGGATGTGCTTGCAATGTTGGTTTGTGCACACGAGGAACAAAATCAATTTTAGCCAATCTTGCAACTTTTCCTTGCAAGCAACTGACGATTTTTTGAGTAGGCGAAAAAATGCTACTAATTGAAAATGGCTCTGAGTCATCAAAAAATGAGATAGGCCATTGTAGACAAGCCTCACACAACCCCACAGGATCAAATAGATCGACCGTATGTACCATGGATTGGAAGAAACAGTCCATCAAATTTTGACAATTTTTTAGACTCAGGGCACTTGAGAGATCTCACCGGTAGGGTATGACTCTCGACGTTCTGGTGCTTTGGGATGCATGACAAGGGCATGCCTAGCATAAAAATGCCCACCCAGATGCGCTTGTGATGTCAGTTTGTGTACACGAGGAACATAATAAATTCTAGCCAATCTTGCAACTTTTCCTTGCAAGCAACTGATGGTTTTTTGAGCAGGCGAAAAAATGCTACTAATTGAAAATGGCTTCGAGTCATCAAAAACCGAGATAGGACATTGTAGACAAGCCTCATGTGACCCCACAAGATCAAATAGATCGACCGTATGTGTCATGGATTGGAAGAAATAGTCTGTCAAATTTTGACAATTTTTTGGACTTAGGGCACTTGAAAGATCTCACCGGCAGGGTATGACTCTCGACGTTCTGGTGCTTTGGGATGCACAACAAAGGCATGCCTAGCATAAACATGCCCACCTGGACACACTCGCGATGTCATTTTGTGCACACAAGGAATAAAATTTGACCATTGCGAGCGTGAGGGTGCTCTCACACCAAACACTTTATTGTTTAAATGCATATTGTCGATTTTTGTTGTTTATATTCATATTGTTAATTACATATGCAAATATTCATTTAAATTTATAAAAGGGCAGCCACCAAATACAATAAATACACAATAATGAAATGAATACAAGGAGTTTTGTATGGTTAATTCAACATTCTAGAGATTTTATCAAATCATATTCCATGATTGCAATGCTTTATATCATATATTTTTGTTTTTTATATTCATATTGTTGATTACATATACAAATATTCATTTAAATTTATAAAAAGACAACTACAAAATACAATGAATAAAAAATAATGAACTCATTACACATTTACTGGATCGAATATCGATGTTTATATACGTATGTGGGAAAAGCAGGTCGATAGAACTCAAAATGTGAAAAATGGAGCTCTATGGAGCCTTGCTCACACACCCACAGGACTTCTTGGTGCAAGCTATGGAGTAATGAAGTATCACTCAGCTTCCCAAGGTTGGTCCCATGGTTCTCTATCTTACACGGTCCCTCAAACCAATGTTTTTGCTCTTAGATCACTGAGCAAAATGGTTTAGGGATAGAAAATGCAAGAACGAGGGATGCTTTTTGTTGGTTTTAATATGAGATGCATCCTAAGCTATGCATGATTCTAAAAATGCAATAAACTAACTATAAGATGACAAGGTTAGTATGAATTCTATCCTAACATGATATATTAGTCTATGATTGAGCTAAATGATAAAGAAAGTATTCTAAACATGTATATTTAGACTAATTCCTAGTTAAAAGAGAGGCTAAATGATGAGCATATATGAAATGAAAGCTTGAATGTATTTGAGCATAAGTATGATACTACAAACTTGGATCTTTTTAAATGAAGAAGTGAGGGCTCTATTTATAGTAAAAATAGGGCAATGGATGGCCAGGATTGAAAGGTTTAATCAAGGGCCAAGTTTGAAAGTTGGGAATCCATGTTTGCAATTTGCACCAATGAAATGATGACAAATGTCAACATAGGGTTGGGTTGAGAGAAGGGGTTGGAGACATTAAATGCCTGAGAAGACCTCATGGTTATCTAGAGATAAGGGTTAAGATTAAGTTAGGCTTACCCATTGGATTAAGAGTTAATCAAAGTATAAACTCTTGTGCAAATAATTAAGAGATAATCATAGTCAAAGCATTAAAGGCTTGATGAGACCCTTGGATTGGATGAAGGTTAGGTTAGGCAAAAAGTCTCTAACCATGTAAGAGGGTTGAACTAACCATTAATGGTTTGGGAGACTTTGGAAAATTAAGTGGTTGAAGACTTGAAGCCTTTAATGGTTATCAAAGACTTTAAGGGTTTGAGAAGTGACATCCTTTTGCTTAGGGATGTGACAAAGTTTAGAAAATGGGTTAGGCTAATTAGAAGTGATTAGAAGAGTCTAGAAGGGATTAGAGATAGGTTTTAGGATGCAAGTGGGAGATGTAGGAAAATGCAAGTGGATGGAGGGATAATAGGATTTAATTGAAATAAAGTTAATTTAATTCAATTTGGTTGTAATTTGGGGAAATTCAATAAATTAGATTTATTCAATTTAGGATAACTATTTAATTAAATTTGAATTTAATTAAAAGTGGATAGGGGGGATTTAATTGAATAAAATGATTTATTCAATAAATGGGTATAGTGAATTTAATTGAGTAATTTACTTAATTAAATAGAGGAATGTGGGTAATTTAATTAAATTGGATTTATTTAAATAGAGAAATGAACATAAAATATTCATTTAGGAATATGGTCATTTTTATACGTCTACATTTTGCCCCTCTTTGAAGTGACATGTGTGCACATGTTATTTCAAAGAAAATGATGGGTTATCGTGATTTATGATCAAATGGAATATTTGTGTCACTCTTATTTTTCATGTCGTGCCCCATATTTGATTTATGTGTGATGCCCCCTCAGAAGATGAATCAATTTTTTTAAAATTTTGATTGGATTTGATGATTTGTGTGTAGTATGTATGATTTTGTCTATGTGAAATGTTGAAATTGATTCATCTTCTGATAATTTATATTGTGTAGGGTATAAGGGACTCCGCGAGCAAATTACATGCCCGGTTCCTTAACCCTAATTTCATTTTCCTCCTATAAAAGGGGAAAAGGGCTTTGATTTGATTCATTTGTGCATTGTTGACTTTGGAGAAAGAGAATTTGGAGAGAAGTCAAAATGCCTATTCCGTATTCCAGGCATCATTTTGAGCACGTTCGGAGGTATTCGAGACTTGTCGCATATGGACCATTAGTAAGTCAACACTTTTGACTCTTTTTTGATTTTTGATTTTGTTGTTTTGGGTCATTTTTTGATTTTTGAAATTCGGTTTTAGCGTTTTAGCACGTCAAAGTTGCAAATTAGCGCATACGAAAATTTAGGTAGTGCATGAAGCTTAATTTTAGGGCTGCGTCTGAAACAAAATAGCGTAGCGCATAGAAAGTCTAGGTTAGCGCAGGGAGTGAAAATAGTGCATGCCGAACGTAGGGTAGCGCTTCAGGTCAATAGGGTAGCGCGTAGGGTAGACCTAGCACATAGGGGTCATAGGGGTTCGCATGGGTAAGGGGTTTTAGCATGTAGGGTAGACCTAGTGCATAAGGGCAAATAGGAAGCACCAGCGAGGTATAGGTTAGTGCATAGATAGGTTTTAGCGCATAGGATAGGTTAGGTGGCACATAGGGGTAAAATATTTGCGCGTAGAGTCAGTCTAGCGCATAGGGTAAAAAGACTAGCATGTGGAAAAAATAGCCTAGCGCATGGGTAGATTTAGCGCATCAGGAAATTTTTTTCGAGATGAGGTGATTTGTGAATTTGTTGTGTTTTGCTGTCATGGTTTTTATTGATTTGCCCAATATGAGTGTCAATATAACTTGTGTTGATTTGCGATATTTTAAGCTATGCATAGATATTAATGTGTTGATTTGATCAAAGCATGATTTGTTTGTGCACTTTGTTTTCAAGTTCAAATGTGAGAAGCCTGATTTGTGTTACAAGCTGATATGGGTTGGAAACTTGAGTTGTTTTACAAGCTGATATGGGTGGGAAACATGAGTTGTGTTACAAGTTTATGTGATTTAGAGACTTGAGTTGTGTTACAAGTTTTGATATAGTTTTTGATAACTTGAGTTGTGTTACAAGTTGATATGAAATGATAGGATGTTGAACTTGATGTAGATGAGCAAATTGTTTCATGTTGTTGATGTGAGTTTGATTTTGATATCTTTGTTTTGATGTGAAAAATGATATTGGACTTGTTTAGTTGGTTGACAGGAGCGATTGGGCGTGGTGCAGTCACGTGAGTGATTTCTTAGGCCTTAGACTCTGATACCTCGGTTGACACAGGCCGACCTAGATATGATTGAGAGATGCGGGTTGACGTCCTTGTTGGATATGCCTCAGTTCACTGTGAACCGGGGGCTACTTATAGCACTTTCCGAGAGGTGGCATAGCGACACAAACACCTTCCACTTTGCCACAGGTGAGATGACAGTCACACCAGAGGACTGTTACAGGATTCTTTGCATACCAGTAGTAGGTGCACTACTACCATATGAGCAGTTGGAGGAGGGTGGCATAGAGGCACTTCACCATATTTTTCACGATGAGACAATCTGCGGCTATGAGATCCTATGGCAAGAGTTCCTAAACCTGGATTATGCACCACTTCCATTAGTACTGGCAGGGTTTATTGGTGGATTCCTTTGTCCTGATCGCAGGTCAAAGGGATTCTCTGTGGGATGGGGGTTGGTGTTAGAGGACATGGTTACACAGGGCCATAGGTTCGCATGGGGATCAGCTATGCTAGCCCATCTGTACAGAGACTTGCACGAGGTAGTATACCTAGGTTACAACAGTTTGTTAGCTGGCATGACACTTTTATAGGTATGGTGCTGGGAGCACATTCTGGCCGCGAGGCCATTAACAAACAGAGATAGGCCTGTTGGATGTGCTTATGCTTATGGATACAGGGGTCTAGTTGTCCAACGAAAGCTGGGCAAACTAGAGCATTGGAGGAGAGTGTTGGATGACATCGATACAGTCACATGGCGACCGTATAAACGGTGTGAGGTGTGGGCGGAGGACGGGTTGGAGATGCCCTACGTGTTTGTGATGAGATACCTGATTGGAAGGACCCCATTTGTTATTGAGAGGTTTGTGGTGACCAGAGTTTTGAGACAGTTTGGTCGATAGTAGGGTATACCTCAGGGGGCTTGCTTATATGCACGACAGAGGCAGGACGTATCAGATTGGGGCCCGACCATTGATAGTGTAGTGGTGGTGGAGGAGTTTGTCGATTTGGCGGGCTAGATATGGGATTATACCCCAGAGATTTTGGATGCGGGCATGATCGATGAGTTCCCAAGATTGTTTGCCACATGGGCAGTGGCCATGATATCGGATCCTGAGGAGATGCAACCGGCATTTGATGATGATGATGAGGAGGGAGAGGGGGATGATGAGGATGATGGAGATGGTGGAGGAGGACGATGAGGGAGAGGAGTTAGAGGGAGGAGGGGAGATAGAGGGAGGAGAGGAGATAGAGGTGTGGAGAGAGCAGTCAGACAGATGGTGATAGACAGGGGGAGAGACGGATTGGCTATTGGAGCTGATGGAGAGGGGAGGGTGGGGGAGGTTCTAGCTGCAGTGGGGGGTACTGATGAGGTGATTCAACCAACGTAGAGGAGGAGGATGGATGTGCTCCCACCTCTAGCACCAAGGACAGGCAGAGTTAGAGGGGATGCCCTTGCACAGGTACCATTACGGGTTTGGGTCTCTACTCATGTTGAGGATGCATAGATTTGGACCCTGTAGGTGACTGTACAATAGTTGCAGGCATAGGTTTTGACATATCAGCGACAGATTGCATAGTTGACCACGGAGTGGGACATAGAGATAGAGCAGAGGGGGTGAGCGGAGGAGCTTGCAGCCAGCATGTAGAGAGTAACGGCAGGTGGTCCAATGAGAGACACCCTGAGAGAGCTATCTTTGAGAGCTCAGAAGGCGGAGTACTACTAGCGGCATTATGAGGCTGCAATACCCAGGGATCATCGAGTACAGAGCTTCACATAGTAGATCTCGAGATACTGGGTCACGGTCCGAGAGCCAAGGTGTGATAGGGCCATCGAGACAGGATCCCCCTAGAGATCCAGGGGTGGGGACATCTAGAGCTAGATCATCTCCGTGAGGGGATAGCCATACTTGAGAGATGGGGTCTCTGTTGTATTTTTGATCATTGTATTCTTTGTATTGGACACAGTGATGATATATTTTGTACATTTTGATCATTTTTGGGAGATATATATATATATATACGACATCATTATCTTTGATCATGTGGTGTGTTATATGGATGTATGTGCTTTATGTGTTTTTGTCTTTATGTGATGATGATGCAATGCTTAGATATATAATGTAATGTATGATGCAGGATGTATACTTTTAATATGTTTGTGAGATGTATCTTGAAAATGAGATGTATGATTTTATATGCTGTGAAAGGTATCTTTGAGATGTATGATAATGATATGTAACGAAGTGAAAAATGATATGCAACTAATTGGAAAATGATAAGCAACTATGTTAAAATGATATGCAACTAATTGTAAAATGATATGGAACTATGTTTTTGGAGCATCCTCATTCTGCATTTGTCATCCTGATACAACCATATGTTGTTTGCTTTCTTTGTAGGTATCATCATTGAGCATTGATTTGTTTAGGATATGTTGAAAATTTATACAAGCATAATGGTATAATTAAACCATGATGACCTGAGAAAAATTTACATGATGTTTGGATTTTGCAAGATAGCACAAGCGTCAAGGTATAATTGAACCGGGATGACTTGAGTGCGGATTGCGTAAATAGACAAGATTAAATCATTTGTATACGTGAAGTGGAATTAGGCCTTCAGTGATATTTGATGTATCACATCTCGAGGCAAGTATTCACACAGTACAAGTGATCGCCTCCCAGACAAAAGACTAAGAAAATATTGGAAGTTCCCCATGATCTCTTAGCTTTGAAGCATTTAGTGAGAAAAGGAAGAGAATCCAATAATTTTAAAAAAGTTCAAAATGCTATAATGCAACATTCAGTACTTCAAAAAATCATCCATCCTTGGTAATTTTGTGAATTTTGTGTTTTGTTTTGCGATGGAGCATAGTTTTGGTTGTTGGATGCCATGCTTCTGTGTTTTGACATCTTGAATGTTCGCAAGTTTTGATGATTTTAATGCCCCTAGCTGAGTGTGCCTCTTGATGTGAATATGTATAGTGATTTCCAAGCCATGGTGGAATGTGATAAGAGGGTATATATGGATAACCCAGGATAGTGACTATGCTAAATATGTCCTGAATGGATATGTGCTAAGTGTCGGGCGATGGTCGATAGTGTTTTTTTTAAGGATATGGATAAAATGGTATGGAGATAGATAGAGGAGCCGTTCTTTTGCAAGAGCACCTGTTTACTAGGTTTTCACCATTTGTTTTTATTGTACTTTGTGTTTTTTCTTTTTTTGGATTTTTTAATTTTTTTTGCTTGTTTTGGCTTTTTCCATGCACTAGGCTACTTAGGTGTAGTACTTCTTCAGATGGATGCTGTTGGTTGGTTTGTCGAGCACATCTCTTTCTGAAGTTGTTAGCTGATAGGCACCTGATCCATAGACTGATATGATGACATAGGGACCCAACCAGTTAGGTTCAAATTTCCCTTTCTTTTCTCGATCTTGCTAATTTCTTAGATTTTCTTTGAGGACTAGGTCACCAACTTTGAAGTTGTGAGGGATGACCTTGTGATTGTAGCTCCTGCACATGCGTTGTTGATATGCTTTGAGATGAGTGTAAGCATGTTGACATCTTTCATCTAATAGTTCAAGTTCTTGTAGTCGGTTAACTTGATACTCTTCATCTGGGATTAAACCTTTCAAAGAGACTCTGAGAGATGGGATTTCTACTTCCAGGGGTAAAATGGCTTCTGATCCATATACCAATGAGTATGGTGTTGCTCCTATAGGTGTGTGGATGCTGGTTCTGTATGCCCAAAGTGCTGGATTGAGTTGTACATGCCAATCTTTACCTACATCATTCACTATTTTCTTTAAGATTTTTAGTATTGTCTTGTTAGATGCTTCTGCTTGACCATTTCCTTGTGGGTAGTATGGTGTAGAGAACCGATGTTGGATTTTGAATTTTTCACATAGTTCTTGTACATCTTGGTTTTTTAAAGGTCATCCATTATCTATGATGATTGAACTTGGAATACCATATCTGCAGATCAAATAATTGAGGATAAAAGAGGCAATTTGTTTCCCAGTCACTGTGGTCATGGGAACTGCTTCTATCCATTTGCTAAAGTATTCTATTGCAGTTATAATGAACTTGTGTCCATTTGAAGTTGAAGGATGAATTTTGCCAACTAAGTCTAGTCCCCATTGACAAAAGGGTCAGGATGTTGTAAATGGCTGCAGTTCCTGTGCAGTTGCATGTATCAGATTACCATGGATCTAGCATTTAGGACATTTCTTGGCAAATTGATATGAGTCTTTCTCCATTGTAGGCCAGTAGTATCCCATTCTTAGAAGTTTTTTAGCAAGAGTAGTACCACTTGAATGTGTGTGACAAATACCTTCGTGAAGCTCGTGTAAAGTGGAATCAAAATCATTACAATCAAGGCAACGAAGAAGAGTACCATCTAGACCTCGATGATACAAGGTATCAATGGTAAGGGTATAACGACATCTTGCCAGATAAAGTTACGTTTTTGGTTATAGGATTGGTCAATTGGTAAGATATTGTTCTTGAGGTAGTCGTATATTGGTCCATATAATGGAGAATCTGAACCAGTTAAGGCATAGATAACATGGGATTCAGAGTGGTCATAGGCTAGGGAGAAAAGTTGCTCTACTAGGAACTTGTAACGACTTTGTTGCTTTGGAATTTGTAGTAATGAAGCGACAGTAGCCATGGCATTAGCTGCTTTGTTGTTCAACCTTGGTATTTGCTCGAAGGTGATGTGCACAAAATACTATTTGAAGTCATCCACCATTCGCTTGTAGGGTAGTAGCTTGTCATCCTTTGTCTGATAGTTGTTTTTGATTTGATTGATGACTAGTTGTGAGTCTTCGTAGACCTTTAACTCTGTGATTTTCCATTCTACGGCCATTTTGATGCCTATAACCAATGCCTCATATTCAGCCACATTATTTGTGCATGGGAACATAAGCCTATATGATCTGGGTATAGTGTGTCCTTCAGGAGTGATGAATAGAGTGCTAGCACCTAAACCATGTTGTGTGTAGGATCCGTCAAAGTATAGGGTCCATTGTTTGGTAGAAATAGCAAGAACGTCCTTGTCTGAAAATTCAATCTCCATGGTTTATTTTCCTGGTAGTGGTGCTTCAGCTAGCTGATCTACAATTGCTTTTCCTTTGATGGCTCATCTTTCTGTGTATTGAATGTCGAATTCACTGAGAATCATGACCCATTTAGCCAATCGGCCTGTAAGAGCTGCCTTGCTAAGTAGATATTTGAGAGGATCAATTTTTGCGACTAGCTTAATGGTGTGTGCTAGCATATAATGTCAGAATTTTTGAGATACAAAGACCACTGTTAGGAAAGCCTTTTCAATGAATGTATAGTTGAGTTCATAGCCATTCAATGTCCTACTGATGTAGTATATGGCTCATTATTTCCCTTGTTGATCTTCTTGTGCCAATAGTGCCCCCAGTGATATATCTGTTGTCGAGATATATAGGATAAGTGGCTTTCCTGCGACTGGTGGTACTAGAACTGGTGGATTCATTAGATACTATTTGATTTGATAAAAAGATTCTGCACATTTGGCTTCCCATCTGAATGGTACATTTTTATGTAACAAATGGTTAAATGAGAGACTTTTATTTGCTAGTTGAGCGATGAATCGCTTGATTGATTGAAGTCATCCTTGTAGAGATCGGAGTTGACTGATATTCTTTGGTGGTGGCATCTCCATAATGGCTTGTACCATTGCTAGATCTACTTCAATACCCTTAGCTGAGACTATGTAGCCTAGTAACTTGCCTGATGTAACCCTAAAGACACACTTCTTAGGGTTGAGCCTGACTTGGAATTTCTCCAATCGATCAAAGATCTTTGTTAGGATGCCAAGATTTTTTGCTTTGGTGAAGGATTTAGCTAGTAAATCGTTCATGTAGTCTTCCATAAATGTGTGCATCATGTCATGAAAGATTGTTGTCATTGCTCTTTGATAAGTAGCCCCTGCATTCTTTAAGCCAAAAGGCATAACATTCCAACAGTACGTTCCCCAAGGACAGGTGAACGCTATTTTATCTTGATCTTTTGGGGCTATTTTGATTTGATTATAGCCTGAGAAACCATCCATTAGTGAGAGCATGGCATGGCCTACTTAGATCTACAATTATGTCAATACTGGGCAGAGGAAAGTCATCTTTTGGACAAGCTTTGTTGACGTCTCTGAAGTTAGTGCATATTTTGATACTACCATATGGTTTTGATAATGGAACGATGTTGGAAATCCATTCTGCATAGTCAATGGGTCAGATGAATCTGACATCTAATAGTTTCTTTAGTTTAGTTTTGACCATGAGTGCTACCTGTGGATTCATCTTTTGTAGCTTTTGCTTGACTGGTTTAACTCCTGAAGAGATGGACAAGTAATGCATGATCAAGTGTGGATCGACTTCAGGCATATCGGCATATGACCAAGCAAAGTTAATTTGTTGTTCTTTAAAAAAAATGATGAATGCTGATCTTTCTTCCTCTGTCAGAGATTCTACAAGGTGTATGTTTTTGACTGCTTCTGTGGTACCAATGTTGATTGATTGAGTGGGCTCAATCAATATGGGTGATCACTCATGAAAGTGCTCAGGAAGAGTGTCAAGTCTCCCATAGTTAGGTGCCTTAAAAAGGTTTTCACCCTCAGATGCGTCCTTTATTTTTACTTTTTTGTGATCTAGAGCTGCCATTGACTGGTTTTCAGCATTAGATATTTCATTTGGTTTATTTTTGCGACTGAGAGACTTGGCACTCCCTGATTGGTAGACATCGTTACTTTGTTCACTGGTAGAGCCTATTTCTAGATTTACAGTACATAGGTAATGGATAATAGATTCATCATCTAGGAAAATTGGTATATCATGGATTTCAAGTTCATCCCAGTCGATGAGGTTAGGAAAGACAAGCGGTAAGATATCATTTGGTGAATTAAGTTCTGCTACTGTAAGTGTCAAGACAGAGATTTCATCGTGATGGTTCTTGGTTTTAAAGAAGTCTAGTATTTCATCGAGGTCTTCGATGGTATTATCTTCCATGTAGACTTGTTCATAATGTTTCTGTTCACTTTCCTTGGCATCATAGATGTTCTGTGGTCCAAATTCAAGAGGTCTATCTTCTGCGTTATGTTCTTCCTGAGAAAGGGATATGGTGTTAGTATCATTAGGGATATCTGTAGTAGCATTTGAACAGGTAACCCATTCATATTCATTGGAATTAGTCTCTAAGGAATCATCCTAGATTCTATTAGTGTTGTAAATAGGTATGTTGTATGGTGAAAACAAATCTTTGATGATGGATACCATTTTAATAGTTTTTGTTGATTCTATGTCAGATCCTGCTTCTACTTTCTGTATTTGTTCATAGACTATGCTTCCTCGAGGAGGAATAATGGTATCCGGAGATGATATTATTTGTTCTTGAGATATTGGTGTTTGAATATGAGCTACTTCTACCGATATGGCCCTTTTGTGGCTTAGAAGTTTTTCCTGATGTAACTTCTGATCTTGACATTCCCATGCCTTGCGGATTGTTTCTGCTGATTCAAAGAGTGCTTCCTGCTAGGATTCTTCTTTGTACTTCTTCTTTACTTTCCATTGAGGTTTTGCAGTTATGTGGGGCAACTTTCTTAATAGGAAAGTGAGCTTACAACCCAATCCTGTTTTGTCTCTATTGGGCTGTGAAGGAAGATCTATGGGTTCAGTGACTCCTTTTTTGTGTTTCCCAATAGGTCCCTTACCATCATATCCTATTTGCTACATGATTAAGTATCCTTTTCCATATAGGTGTGTAGGTAGAAAAGTGTCTAGAGTAGCTACTCTGTTACCTTCTTCCTCATCTTTGTATAACCAGCTAAGAATATCCTTGTCTTCTGATTCATGTGCTAGAGTGCCCAATTGGATGAAGGTACCATCAAATTTGGTGATGGGATGAGTTACTAGATGCGTTGATGTAGTAGGCAATCCATGAGATCTAGGTGATGTTGGCAATTTGGCCAAACATAAGGGCTCCAAAAAGTATTCTCCCATGCCTTGGTCTTTGATTTGCATTTTCTGCTTGAAATCTCCAAATAAGGACTTGGGCTTTGCTGTTTGTAGATCTGATGTTGAAGATCACTACTTTTCTCTATTATGAGGAACCAAACTGTCTTGGGCTGCCCCCATTGCATTGCAATGTTGAAATGGATTGTGATCAGCAAATATGGAGATTTCTTGTCCATCATAAGGAAATTTGACACACTGGTGATACGTAGAAGGCACTGCTTGCATTTCATGTATCCAAGGTCGCCCTACCAAAATATTGTAGGTGAGATCTATGTCTAAGACCTGACACATAGTATCTTTTTGTACTGGTCCCACTTGAATAGGTAACATCATGGTTCCTTTAGAGGACCTTTCCTCATCATCATATGCCTTTATGGTAATCTTCTTGCAGGGATCAATAGACTCTTCTAAGAAGCCTAATGCACGGATAAGTTTTAAAGTACATATATTAAGTTCGGCTCCTCCATCTATTAAGACTCGTTTTACTCGGTGTTTGCAAACAATGACTTCGATATGGAGAGAAGTGTTATGCGGATGACTCAAGGAAGCATTGTCATGCTCTGAGAATCTGAGGTTATGAGGTCCTATCATATGGGTGACCATGGCTTGAAATCTATCTGTATCCAGATTTTGAGGTACATTGGTTTCCAATAGCGCTTGTTCCAATATGTCTTTATGCTTCGGTGATAGTTTCAGCAATTCTAGTATAGATATCTAAGCTGGAGTTTTGCGTAGTTGGCTAACCAAGTCATCTTGGATTTTTGGTGTGGTAGTTGTAGGTGACGTATGTCCTTTTAAGACATATTTTTGAGTTCAGGTTGTTACATTGACAGATTCATGATCACGCTGATCTCGGATGGTGATGACATTTACTTGATAATCTTCAGCTGATATGTGATTTATGGTGTTGTTGTAGATATGGTTGATACGAGCTCCGCGTGTATCATCCAAGGTTGAAGCTCCATCTTTGTTGTAATTTGGGAGAGGATTTTTAAAGGCTCCATGATCACCATTTGTTTTGAGACCATCTACCGTTAAGTCACCTTGATCAATCATATCTTGTACCATGTGTTTCAATCTCATGCAATCGTTCGTCCGATGACCCTTGTTACGATAGTAATCACAATAGTGTGAATCATTCCACCAAGGTGGTTTGATTTGGGGTTCATAGTTGCTGATTGGAGGCAAAGAAAGAATCTTGTTTGCCAAAAGTTCTCTGAATGCTAATACTAGTGATTGCCCCAGTGGTGTGAAGATACGCTTTTGGAAATTGTTCGTGTTGTTGCATGAATTATTGTTAGGTCCTAGATTCATGTTTTTCTTTGAGTATCATTGGTGTTGTTTGTGTTGAGTTGTCCTTGATCGGTGTTTGGTGCATATGTGTTAGTATTTGGATTAGCATTTTTAGGATTTTTCATATTTTGAGGATTTCCAGATAATGCAAGCACTGGTTGCTTAGATTTGGGATCATGTGATTCATTGTTACCTTCATTTTTGTTTCGAGTCCAAAATCGAGATTTGTCTAGGTTGGTGTTGTTCTGGTTATTGTAGTTTGATGAGTTTGTTCCTTCCTTGCAGAATTTGAGTTTTCCCTTTTTGACACACGCTTCCTCTACTTGAATGCCATTTTCAATTAATTTAGCGAAAGACGGTATGCATTGAAGTTTTAGCCTGTAACTCATTTCACCATTCAGATTGTCAATGAATATTTCCATTTTCTCCTTTTCAGGAATATCTCGAGGATATCTGGAGACCATACGCCGCTAGCATTGAAGGAATATCATGAATGTTTCATTATTCTTTTGTTTGGTGTTGCAAACATCTAGCATAGTTATGGCATGTTGGATGTTATAGGAGTATTGGGTTATGAATTTATTAACCAATTCATCAAATGATCTGACAGGTGGTGTAATTTTGGATAACCATTCCATTGTTTGCCCTCCCAGGCTTCTTGGGAATAACCTCATTAGATAGGTGTCATCATGAGCAAACTCAAGACTCATGGTACAAAATTCTCTGACATGATCACAGGGATCACTTTTTCCATCGTATTTGTCAAATTTAGGCACATATAAGTTTGGAGGAAAAGGCACCATGTTCGATCTTCTGTCAAATGGATAAGGACAGATTTCATTTAAAGAGTACTGCATTGTTGTCCCTTGTTGCATGTCATGTATTTGTCTTTGTAACATTTGCATTTTTTGAGTAAGAGCAACCAAAGGTGCATTATTTTGTCGAGGAAGAAACTCTTCCCTTGTATTAGTTCTTAGCTGAAAAGGTGTGTTAAATGGTATATTTTGCTCTGGAGTTTCTAACTTGGGTATACACATTTTTGGTATACATTGTTCTGGAATGTGTTGCTCAGGTATGTGTTGTTCAAGGTTATGAGTTTCTTCTTCTCTTTGTTGTTCTTGATATGCATATTGTCAAGATCTGGTTCTAAAGATGTTTGTGTCTAAATCTTTGGGAAGTTTAATGCCTTTACTTATAAGCATGAGCAAATATTTTTCTTTGTCATTTTCCATAAGCCTTTCTACAAGCTTTTGGAATGAAGGGTTTTCCTGACATTCCTGAAGAAGCACTTCAGAAATTTCAGTCTCTTCTAAGTGTGGAACTTCAAAAGGATTTGACAACCTTCGATTCATACTAGACTCTACGTGTGTCTCGCTTTGTTGGTTTCTTTGAGAGCGAGTAACAAGCATTTTAGTAGAAACTTTCAGTGACGAAGGGGACAAAATCCTCATTGATATGTTGCTCAGGGGTGGGTGGTTCTAGTTGAGATGTGTTATAAGTGATACACTCGTCGGGCAAGAATGCTGAATTGATTTTTCCTCCACGGTTTATGATTTGGTTAAAAGCAGACTTTTGATAGTAGGCTCTTGTTTTTAAGGGCTCTTTGTCAAATTCGTTGGATCTGTTTTGGATATAATGTTTGACGTGATGAAGGAATACCCGATGAGATTTGAAAAGTTGACGGTTGATGTATAAAAACTTATTTCTCTTGATGAACTTGGAAAAACTAGGTTGTTGTTTCTTCAATGTGATGTTACGATAAAGGTTCTTTCTTCTCAGAATATGGGGATTAGTCATGCATGAGTGATCAATGGTTTCCTTTGATTTGTTTGGATTTAGTTGATCTTGTTTGGAAAATTTCAAATTTTACTCTATCAAAGTGAAGGTTTAGATGCCCCTTCACGACAAAGCGTGTTAAATGATATGGATAAAAGCCTCCCAATATGGAGACTTGATTTGACAACTTGAAATTTTTAAACAAGTGTTTTTGAGATGAAATCTATAACATGGTAAATGATTTTGTTGATACTGATGATGAGGTTTTCAGATTATGATAAGATAGACATGTTTTATCATGCGATCAGTTTAGGATTTTTACAACGTTTGTTTTGACACAAATTTAGCTCAAGAAATAGTTTTAATGGTTTGTTTTCGCTACTCTGCTTTGATGAAAAATGTTGTTTGATAATGAGAGGCTTTTGAAAATGTTTTCAAAAATTTTAAAATTCCTCACTGTTTTGCCCTCTGTCTATATGTTTTTGATCATGCGCTAAAATAGGGACAAAATACGCTACCAAAATTACTTCAAGTGCTAAAATTATGACCACACGCGCTAAGCTATCCCCAGACATGCGCTAAAGCTTTGACTATTCAAAAAATTATTTTCTACCTATTTAATAAGTCATGCGCTAGCCTGGGCCTGTGACTCGCTAACTTGTGAACCTGATGCGCTAATGTTTAGCTTCCACGCACTAAGTTGATGCTTTCACGTGCTAGACTATTTTTCTGATCTGCTAAATGTTTTGATATTGGTTTGATTTTGGGATAAAATGCTATTGTTTGGAACCGACGCACTAACTTGATGGTTGGATGCGCTAACAAAAGTACCTCACGTGCCAAGAAGTTGTTCTTATGCGCTAAAATGCCCTGATTTTTCCTTTGGTTGGTTTTTTGTAAATTTTGGATTTTTGTTGTGAATTTTTTAGGTTTGATGGATGATTTTCTAAAGTAGTAAATGCAAGCACGACACAAAAAGTACAACCATTTTGCCTAATCTAACAAAAAAGTGTATGTTCTGTGAGGATGTGTTCAAATCCCCAATGTTTTAACAGGCTTGGATACGAATAATACACTTCAGAAAGACTCTTTATTCAAAGGTCATAAATAACATCATAGCCCACTAGTCTTGATACTCCGTCAGCTCAAACAACCATGTCACCCCTAGAGGGCGCCCATTTTTTGCCTTTTGACAGAAATTAACTCAAAGTGAATCGCTTCATAGTTGAGTAGTTATCTTGGGAGATATATGGTGAGTAATCTTAGGGGCGGATTCTTCCCCACCCTTGCACTATGATGTTATAAATGTCTGGTTACTGACTCGGTTCAAAGCTTCTATTTCTATGGTTCATAATCAGGCTTCCTGTTCGGCCGTCAATGATAAACTCACTCAGGAGGCTTTTCAACCTTTAGAATAAAGACTTTACGTATCTCGAAGATACTGGGGGAAGGCTAATCACTGCGCGCAACCATTGAAAAGGACTTTCATCACTTTCCATGTTTGATTATAGTGGGTTAGAATTCTTGGCATCAAAGCTGTTCCTCACTTAGGTCGTTCCCTTCACACCGGCCATAAACGGCTTTAAGAGTTGATTTCAACTCCTCGGGAAGGCAGGTCTGCTAAAGGATGTAAAATACTTTGAAGGAAAGAAAACTTTTTAAGAGAGATTTGGTTTTTTTGAATCACCCAGTTAAGGGGAGAGCATATACCTTCCTCTTTGGATTCAAGGCAATCACAAATTCTTTTTAAACCTTCAATTCAGTGATTTTCTAACCTCTACTGGGAGATGTTGCTCTAAGAAAAATCATGGTGTTAATTTTACTTTTTCAAAGCAATGATTATTTAATCTAAGGAAATAACCGCGTCAACAAAGCAAAAGATTCGTTTTGGTCAACAAATAAAAATCGGTAAACAAAAGGGGAATCACTTCCCTCTTTAATTGTAACAAAAATTTTGAGGTGAGGTTCTTTCCTTTGCAAAAATGAAAGTGGATCCTTTTATGCACCAAAGGATGGTGAGGTTCTTTTTAAGCTCTATTTTGCGAAAAAGAAAATTTTGTGTTGTTCTTTTTAGAGCCCAAATTGAGAAATTTTCTCCTAGGAAAGCAAGAAAAGATTTTGATTTGTTATTTATTTTACTTGCCCAAAATAAAAGTGAGTTCAATTTTATTTAAGCAAGAAAAGAAAAAAAATTGAAATTTTGCCTAACTTAAAAAAGTTAGTAAAAATTTAAACTACTTTAACTCTAGCCTAAATAAAAATGGATTCGAAACCTGCAGTCAACTGTTAGTAACCTACAGAAAACTAGTCAATTTGTTGGCAAAAAGGCAAATTCTGAAGACTTCCACAAGTCTAAATTTTAGTTTCTGTTACAAATTAGTTTTTTTTTTCTGGTGATGCGCTACAAAACAAACTGTACACGCTACAATATAACAGCGATGCGCTAAAAGAAGGTTTCAACACGCTATACTATTTTCAAGATGCGCTACTCTGTGCACTGAAAGCACTGCTCTATTTTTCTCCCGCATCGAGACCTATAGGAAAATTAGTAATCTAATGCGCTGATAGATATACTTTACGTGCTAGATTATGGACTCCACGCGCTGAACAGTAAACTGAATGTGCTAGGCTGTTAACCGGATGCGCTAAATAGTTAACTTAATGCGCTAATTCATTTTTCCCACGTGCCTACAAAAGTGGATATATTTCAAAATCGATTAGATATATGGGGTTAAGCCCCATGGTGGGTGCCAGAAATATATGCGGGAAAAGCGGGTCGATAGAACTCAAAATGTGAAAAATGGAGCTCTATGGAGCCTTGCTCAGACACCCATAGGACTTCTTGGTGCAAGCTATGGAGTAATGAAGTATCACTCAGCTTCCCAAGGTTGGTCCCATAGTTCTCTATCTTACACGGTCCCTCAAACCAATGTTTTTGCTCTCAGATCACTGAGCAAAATGGTTTAGGGATGGCAAATGCAAGAACGAGGGATGCTTTTTGTTGGTTTTAATATGAGATGCATCCTAAGCTATGCATGATTCTAGAAATGCAATAAACTAACTATAAGATGATAAGGTTAGTATGAATACTATCCTAACATGATATATTAGTCTATGATTGAGCTAAATGATAAAGAAAGTATTCTAAACATGTATATTTAGACTAATTCCTAGTTAAAAAAGAGGCTAAATGATGAGCATATATGAAATGAAAGCTTGAATGTATTTGAGCATAAGTATGATACTACAAACTTGGATCTTTTTAAATGGAGGAATGAGGGCTCTATTTATAGCAAAAATAGGGAAATGGATGGCTAGGATTGAAAGGTTTAATCAAGGGCCAAGTTTGAAAGTTGGGAATCCATGTTTGCAATTTGCACCAATGAAATGATGACAAATGTCAACATAGGGTTGGGTTGAGAGAAGGGGTTGGAGACATTAAATGCCTAAGAAGACCTCATGGTTATCTAGAGATAAGGGTTAAGCTTAAGTTAGGCTTACCCATTAGATTAAGAGTTAATCCAAGGATAAACTCTTGTGCAAATGACTAAGAGATAATCATGGTCAAAGCATTAAAGACTTGATGAGACCCTTGGGTTGGATGAAGGTTAGGTTAGGCAAAAAGTCTCTAACCATGTAAGAGGGTTGAATTAACCATTAATGGTTTGGGAGACTTTGGAAAATTAAGTGGTTGAAGACTTGAAGCCTTTAATGGTTATCAAATACTTTAAGAGTTTGAGAAGTGACTTCCCTTTGCTTAGGGATGTGACAAAGTTTAGAAGATGGGTTAGGCTAATTAGAAGCGATTAGAAGAGTCTAGAAGGGATTAGAAATAGGTTTTAGGATGCAAGTGGGAGATGTAGGAAAATGCAAGTGGATGGAGGGATAATAGGATTTAATTGAAATAAAGTTAATTTAATTCAATTTGGTTGTAATTTGGGGAAATTAAATAAATTAGATTTATTCAATTTAGGATAACTATTTAATTAAATTTGAATTTAATTAAAAGTGGATAGGGGGGATTTAATTGAATAAAATGATTTATTCAATAAATGGGTATAGTGAATTTAATTGAGTAATTTACTTAATTAAATAGAGGAATGTGGGTAATTTAATTAAATTGGATTTATTTAAATAGAGAAATGAACATAAAATATTCATTTAGGAATAAGGTCATTTTTATACGTCTACATTTTGCCCCTCTTTGAAGTGACGTGTGTGCACATGTTATTTCACAATTGACATCATAACTATGCATTTAACTTTAATTCCTTTGCAATTGAAATGTAGATTACCTCATCGGCTGATCCAAGAGCTAATGTCTTCGCTGTCCTCTCCTTGTCACTCTTAGGAGTTTTTTTGAAGACATACTTAAATGGATCCATGTTATGGCCATACCGCGAAGGAGTCTATTGTAGATTAAATGTACAATTAATATAATGTACTAACATAAATATATCAAAAACACTTAAAAGCTATAATATAGAGAACAATGATGTACCTGTGCCTCAGATGCTTCTCCAATGGACTGAGGATGGCTCACCATCGATGTAGAAAGAGTTGCTATTACCTATAGAAAAAATGTACAAAGATTAAATACAATTAATATAATGATAAGTATTGAAGGTTGAAAACAATTAATTTTACATATCAAACAAAAGTGTACTGGATCCTGATATGCTTCTCCAGTGCAAGGAGGAGGGTTCTCCAATGACGAAATAGGTATGGATATTTGCTGTATGAAAAAAATATAAGATTATAATATATCACAAGTTCACATGTACACGTGCATATAATCATGAAATCAAGAAAATAAAGTAGAGATACATACCTCCTCCCTCTCTTGATTCGCGGGCAAATCAGGTGCATTCAACATATCCACAAAGCTCAATGGCCACTATACATGTAAAATAGACAAAAAACACTAATCAATCTACAAACCCCAACTAATACTTGATTTCAACATTTTCAAACAATTGTACAACTAAAAATGTGTTCAATTACCTTCTTCACACGTTTTGACATCTTCGAGATATTCTTTTTCTTTAGACGAGCCCTAGATGGGGAGGGGGTGCCCTAAAACTAGAAAATTAACATGAGATATTAGTACAGGTAATAAATTAAACACAATTTTAAAAATCTAAACTGAAATGACTTGCATATTCCATTAAAACAATACATAAAAAGTGTTGTACAAAATATGATACCGTATAGCCTTGTAGGCCAAAATTGATCGCTGACAGTGTGATGTCATCAATTTGGGACATTTCATCCCTTGTCAACACCTACAAATCAGAAATTGGACCAAGCATTAAAGATAGTTAGTATATCTTGTGTTTTTTTGAATTCAAAGTGTACTACTCTATTTTAACATGTTACAAAATTTATACCTTAGGCGTTGAAGTTGCAGCTCTGGTAACTGGGGGAGGTGCATGGGATACTGCTACTGCATCCTAAAATGCATATTATTTGTCTCAATTTAAATCGATGTATAAATGAAAATTCATTTATGTAATTACAAAATTAAAGTGACTGATAAATAAAATGTTATGAATTCAAATCAACACACCTATGTCTGTGGCTCATGGGCAAACACCATGTCCATCAACTCATCTATCAGTGTGACATCCTCAACTGTGTGAGCTTGACATCTACAACCACAAATCATGCATAGATGATATGAGTATCCATCTGCATTGGCTGCATCATCTATCCCCGAGCATATACTCGAGCAACTAACACACATGCTCGATGGGCTCTTTGTCGCCCTCTAATGGCTCATCATCCAATACAATAGGATGTGCTAATGATGTCCCATGCTAGATGATGGCACTAGTCAATGTTGTGGCCACCTAAAGAGTTTGTAGCCCCATCGACTCTTTTAGCTCTAATGGGATAGCCTGATGCATGTTGGGTTTGGGTGCTAGGGGGCGGCAACTCTCCGCGGCTAATCACCTATGGGCTCCAGGTCTATCTTGGGTAGAGCCACCACTTCTACCATGAAACTCTCTCATGTCAAAATAACTTGGGCGCACATTGAGGACAAACTCACAATATATTTTTCTCAAAAAATATAATGGCACCTCATAATTATTACAAGGTGGATCGTCAAAGACCATCCACCACCTTTGCCAAAAAAGATTCTTCATCTACACATTGTTACACCAATGTAAGGGAAACCTCTTTGCATTAGGAGGTAATGACTGACCAGTTTTGGGGTCAACAAAAAGGGCACATATTTGTTGTTTAGAAATATTTTTGTTTTTAACTCCATCGTATGATAGCCCATTGGCATAGAATTGACGACACCTATCCCTAAAGCTTCCCCATTTGGTAATTTCAGTGGAAACAACTATGGCACTACTAGCTAATGTTTCTAGGCTAGTGGCGAGGGATTGATGATGGTCAAGTTCAGAAGTTTTCAATTTTACAATTAGTCTATTGATTTTGGAAGTATTTTGTCCTAACTGATTAATTAATTCTTCCTGTGTTTTGGCTATGTAGTCAAAAGGAAGAATTGGGGGTTGTTCTTGTGTGTTTTCAAGAGGTGCATTTGGTTGTTCTTGTGGGTTTTTAGGAGGTGCATTTGGTTGTTCTTGTTCTAGATTAGAAGAATCTAGTTTTTGAAACAAAAAATGAAAAAACCTAATCAAAATTAATGAAATTAAATACAAAATGTAAAACAAATTGCATAAACCAGAAAGAAAGACAAAAATAAATAAATTTCACACCCTGTTCATGGTTTAGCTTAAAAAATGGGAAAAAAAGAGTAAAAAATGCGCTTTTCAAGTAAATGAGGACCCAGTTTTTTTTAAAAACTTTTTTCATCAGGCACCACGTATGTGGTTTTACTAGGATTATTAGCGCGTACGTGCTCATTTTCCTATAAGCAGTGCATACGCACTAATTTTCCTAGGCGCAGTGCGTACGTGCTTAGTTTCCTAAGCTTAGTGCATACGCGCTACCTTTTCTAGGCTCGGGAAGAACAAACCTAAGCGTGTATGTGGGAATTTGAAATTTTAAAACCACGTACGCACTGCTTGTTTTTCCAAGTTTTTTTTGGGTGGTGTCCACTTTTCTGACCACCATCTTTGTGCACACGCCCAAATGGTTCCCTTTCTGTTTACCATGCAGGTTGAGTCATTTCCAAATCTCACCA
Source organism: Cryptomeria japonica (assembly GCF_030272615.1). Lineage (NCBI taxonomy): Eukaryota > Viridiplantae > Streptophyta > Pinopsida > Cupressales > Cupressaceae > Cryptomeria > Cryptomeria japonica. Next base: position 238,818,985 of record NC_081408.1, on the reverse strand, counting down.
CTCCTCCATCAAATTCCTTCAAAGTAAGAAATTTACTCCAATCACCGGTCATGTGGTGTGAACAACCACTATCTATGATCCAATCATTAGAACTATCTGTACGAGAAGCTAATGCCTTCTGATCAAATGTCTCCTTTTTAATGGAAACAAAGATAATGTCTTCATTAGCATCTTCCTCAGATTCATCATCTATGATTCCACCATCAACTGCAATGAGGCAATCTCTTTTGTCTTTTCCTTTGTACTTCTTGTACTTCTCACGTTTATGCTCATTGTCACCATTAGGACAGATAGCAGCAACATGTCCAATCTTGTTACATGCAAAGCACTTCAAAGGTAATTTACTTATGTACTTACTGATACATCTAGGTAATTGCTTTGCCAACAATGCTTCAAGCTTGACCAAACTATCTTCATCATAAACTTCTTTGCTAGATCTAGACTCATAACTATGTCTGACATCTTTGCTTTTCCTCACAGGTGGTTTAGAAATTGAAGCTCTAAATGCAGATTCAAATTTTTGAGCACTACCATAATAACCATTTAAGTCAAATGCAACAAGTTTACCAATGATGGAGTCAAGAGTTACCTTAGTTTTATCAATAGACTTTATCTCCTGAATGGTTGCAACTAGAACATCATAGACCAGTAGATGGGTTCTCAACAGCTTACTAACCACTATGGCATCCTCCACTTTACCACCAACACTCTTGATCTCACCAACTATCTCCTTGATCCTTTGACCATACTATTGAATATTCTCACCTTTAGGCATCTGCATGTTATCAAATTTACCTCTTAGAGTCTCTTCTTTGGCAATCTTCACATGCTCATCACCGCTATAGATCTCCTCAAGTTTCTTCCACACATCATAAGAAGTCTTCAGACCATGGACATCAACATTCTCTGAATCAGACAAAGAAATGATAATGGCCTCCAATGCTTTATTATTCTCTTGTTGCTCTTTATTTTGATCATCAGACAAAATTCTACTAGGTGCAGTATATTTTGTAACAATATGTTCCCAGCATTGATTTCCTAGACTCTTGATATAGATTTTCATCCTATCACTCCATATTCTGTAGTTTTCCCTATTAAACTTTGGACCTTCTTTCTTCATCATGTTCTTCTAGATCTTTACCTAAAGTTGTTAGGGTTAGACACCAGAGGACCTGAAAATATTAGATACCAATTGATGATATGATGAATCAATAAGGATCTAGACAAGTAATAAGAGAGGGGGTGAATCAATAGATATAAAACTGATTTAACTTTCACCAAACTCAAAAATAATCTCACAAGTCAATCTCTAAACTAACTGGTTCAAACATTGAACTTCAAACTGCAATAGCACTGTCAAGTATACCAGTTGACTGTTATATAAAAATAATAGTAAAATAGATCTGAAACACCCAAACCATTTAACCAAAACATCAAAATACTTTACGAACAATAGTAAAAGCACATTTCAGATTACTGTCGGTCATCTTAACATAACTAAGTGGATTTAACAATTAAGCAAATTAAGCATATCAAACATAACCACAAAAACCATTCACCACTTGACACAATGATTTTTGACATGGAAACCCAAATGGGAAAAGCCGGGGTGCGGATGAATACCAACAAGTATTCTAAACTCTTCTAAAGTTCGCCCTGTTAGGATCGAAGCCTGTTAAAGATTTACAAAATGTCTTGTTAGGGACCACCTGGTTAAGGGATTGACTATAATGCCTTGTTAGAAGAAATACCCTATTAGGAGTAACCTTGGTAGAGGATTTGAAATCCAATATAATGGATCACCTGGTTATATGATTTAGAAAGCACTAAGCCTGTTAAAGATTACCCGGTTAAGGGATTTAATTGTTTTAATTGTTAAAGAACAATAGGGGTTTGCTGGTCTGGTAAATAGCATTAATCTTCTGGATCAGATCCTTTTCATGCTCCTATCTACCTTCACACATAGTGCAGATACTCCTTTTGGTTCGACAACCAATCACACTAACAGTTAACCAAAATTGCCAACACTAAAACAGAACAATTGATCGACCTTATAAGAAAAATAATAGGTCAGTAACACATCACAAACCTAAGATCTCATAGAGATTACAAACAAATTGGTTCAAGTATGACCATTAGATTACATAAAAATCATTGCACATTGTACAAGACAACCTCGACTGCTCCTTGATCACCACTTCATCAAATCCTATAACTCATCGTGCAAATTCCTCTTCATGCAATGTATTCACTCATTCCCAAGATAAAATTGTTATCTCTACACACCAAAAACCACTTCAAAAAAAATATCATATACAACATGCATACGTGGTATAATCATTACCATTCACCATTTGATCATAAAACAATACAATAGATTCACCAAGCTCCATCGGTTAGGGTTTGGCACATCAATAGGTAGAGGGTTACCAGTTGATCTTGTTGGTATTTTGGTATGGTTTTGTCATTGATGTCAACACCTACTTGTAAAGTGGAAAATCGATCGAACCCTAGTTGCTCTCCCCTCTTCCAACTCCGGGGAGAGAGAAGGGAGGTTGCTAGGGTTGATGGTTTTCACTTGGGAGACTTTACATTCAAAAGAGGGGTTGAAACCCACAAGATCCAATCCCACACAATGCAAGATTGGATGCTAAATGTGTTTCAAGGGTTAAGACAGCAAGGCTACCCTCTTTTGTAAAGAATGTGCATAGAATGATCAAGCTAGGAATGCATAGAAAGTGAGAAAGATTCGCTTATGAACTGAGATAGGGATATAGGATGAGGCTACAGACCTGGAATTAGTAGTAAAATGTCGAGACGGCACTGTCCTGCAAATTTGAGCAAAAGTTGACAGGATGATGGTGCCCGGCGTGCACACGGTCCTCCGAAAAATCCGCGAAACGAAGGGGGATCTATTCATCTCTGCACAAGGATTCCAGATCTTCAATTTCAGTTGCGTACCTGCAACCTACACACAGAAAAGCGAAGATGATTGGGGGGTTAGGGATTATGGGGTTTGCCCTTAGGTCAAACCCCGGTTTTGGAATTAACCAAGAAATGAGAAATGCTGTAAATGTAAATGATTGTAATGTAAAACAAGTACTAGTACCTTGTTGTAAGAATGTTTGTATTCTTACATGCGAAGGTGTAGATGTTGTTGTATGTCGTATGTTGTATGTTGTAGTATGTGATCTCCTCTTCAATGGTTGAATCCTTGTCTTGAATGCAACACTTGGCCTTGAATGGAGACTTAGAAGGAATGCTTGAATGCTTGAATGCTTGAATGTTTGAATGCTTGAGTGTTTGAGTATTGTTTTCACATATATTCATCCTCTTTTTAAATCTACCCAAATGGGAGAGGAAAATGTAGTTTATATACTTGCCAATTAGGGTTGATAGACTGATTTTCTCGACCTTAGGCCGACCAGGAAATGTTATTTTCCAATTTGCAAACAAAAAGACCCGAAGTCCCATAGGAGACTGGGCCCAAAATAGGGCTAGGGACCAGGGCGCTGGACGCCATGGTCCTGGGGGACCAGGGCGCGCCCTGGTCCTGAAGGACCAGGGCGCTGGGCGCTCTGGTCCCACCTCCCAGGACAGCAAGGTGCAAAGGAGGTTCAGGCCAGGGTGCTTGAAAAATGCAGTTTTTAGTGTCATAAACAGGTTTCGGGGTCTCCATTCAGGTTGCGTGTTGCATCGCCATCGTGAAGACCGAAATGCAGTCGAAATTGCAAGTGTCACAATTTTAGGACGCTACATTTAGCCCCCACTTTAGTGGGAGTATGTATGCTCATACTTCCAGTAAAGTACAAGGAAACAACATTGAAAGACTTTCACCACGTCAAGGAGGCAAGACACACCAAGCCCCCAGTGGACTAAGGATCTTACGACTTCGATTGACAAAGTAAAAGGGAAGATCACGAGGGAGAACCATGACTGTCAGTAGTAAGGTTCCCTCACTATGAGTCATGTAAGAGAAATACCAAAAATTTTCAAGGCAAAGCTAAGTTCACCAAGAAATTTTCAAGTATCCTGAAGGGATAGACAGGGTGTATGCCCCCCTAGTTAAAGCGATCGCACATGCCTCAACGGGGGTGATTGTTTTAACGTAGTGATACACATAAGAAATGAGAAAGGAAAGGAGCACATTATCACAAAGATTTAGCCCCCAAGTGTGAGATAAACCCAAGGATAATAGACACAAAACACAAAGCACAAGGTGACTTCGCTTTCCTCGGGGTCAGTATGTTGTATGATAATTCATGTATATATATCATATGTATGTATGCATAATTGTTCTTCATTCCCCAATCAAGGAAGGTCACCTAGAAGAAGGGAACACATGTGTCTTTTGAGTCAACATGAGAGAGACCAAAAGAGATCTCAATGCTTTGCATCGTCCTCAAGTAGACAACACTAAGGACAACAAATAGACGAATAAGAATAACATATAGAAGAAGTAACAAAAGAGAGGAGGAGAGAATCTGCTATGCTAATGAAACTAGTCTAGCACGTCATCTACCCCCCGATCTTGCTGATCAATGTTTCGGGAAGGCAGGGAACATGCTAGAGGAGGAACATCCAACACAGTAGATGGAGCTATCACAAGATCCAAACAAGGGCTATGTTCATGTTCCAAGCCACGTTGTTCTTGTCTAGGAGCTAGGATAAGTGCTTTAGAAAATTCGTTAGATAAATGGTTATCAATATCAACAAGTTCATATTCACTATCAGAAGCAAGAGGAGTAACATTTTCATCATGAATAACATTTTCATCTATATCATCATCAAGATTTATAAAAATAGGATCTTTAACTCGCACAGGATCAAGACCATCATGCATCTTATGTTTAGGAGATTTTGGCTCAATTTCTAGTTGAGGAGAAAATGGAATAATGCCTGTTGAAGGTGTTTTTGGAGATTGTAAAGTTTGAGAAGCGGCTGCTTGAGCCCTAAGACGACGCTTTCGTCGGTGTTCACGTGCAGAACAATTTCGTCTAGTCTTAGTAGGAAGTGGAGAAGATTGAGGAGGAGGAATATTCTCATCCTTATCACTTGGGTGTTTAGGTTGTGGTCTTTTAGGCTGAATAATAGGAGAAGAAGAAGGTCTCTTCTCTCTATAAAAGGAAGGAGGAGGAACTGCTCCATATAAAGGAGGAATTTTTGGTTTAGGAAGAAGACCAAGTCCATCATGATGAGAAGGTATAGGTCTACTTTTAGAAGGTTTATTAGGCATAGACATAGTCACATCCATAGGGATGGGTTGGGAATCTTCTTGAGGAAAGACATTAGTTTTATCTTTCAAAGGAAGAACTTCCTTCTCAAAAACGATTGGAATATCAAGTTTAGGTGTTCTAGGTTCACTTAGAGATAGGATCATATCTGTTTTCCACTTTTGATAAGATTTGAAAAGATGATCACTTCGTGGAGGAAGATATTGGAATTGTTTAGGCCAAAAGTAATCAATAGGAACACTAGAAGTTCTTTCAGCTGGTTTAAAGAGACTATGATTGACAGTAACAATTTCACCATTATGGGGAAATTTCAAACACTTATGAATAGGAGAAGCAATAGCTTTCATGGAAGATAGCCAAGGATAGCCAAGCTTCACACGAAATTGTTCGGATGAAGGAATAATAGAAAAGTTCACATCAAGGGATTTGTTATGGACCTCAATAGGTAATGTAATAGAACCAATTGCAGGAGAAGAAAATGCATCAAATAATTTCACAACCACATCTGTTTTGTCATAGATCACTTGATTCAATTGCAAAGTAAAAATAAATTCTTCAGTAATAACATTAACCATGCACGAAGGATCAATAAGCACTCCACGGCAAGGTGTATTCTTGACTTTTGCAACTATGTATAAAGGACCATCAGGTGCTCTGATAGTTTCACTAGAATCAAATGTGATGGAAGGTTCTTTAGGGTTTTCTTGCTGCTCTACAAAGTTAATCACATTCGGAGTCATAGACACAAGACCATCAGATGAGAGAGAGGAATCATTAGCCTCAATCACATTAGAGGTATGAGAAGGTAATGGATCAATAAAAATCTGAAGATTTTGGTTAGGAGGAGCTACAGATGTGTTGCCTTTATCATTCACTCTAGAGACAAAATAGTATTATTATCAATCAAATCTTGAATTTTACCCTTTAAAGAAAAACATTTTTCAGTATCATGCCCAGGCTGACGATGAAATTGACAAAAAGATTTGTTATCAAAATAAGGTGAAGTAATCTTTGCAGGATCAATTTGCCTTATAGGAGGAAGAGTAAGCACATTTTGTTCCAATAACTTATTCATAATACTATGCAATGATTCATTCAAAGGAGTATACTTTCTTTCTTTCTTGAAAAATTTAGAAATAGGAGGCACACCTAATGCTGCATTCACATTGTTGTTGATGATGTTTTCATTGAATTTAATGGAATCTCTGTTCGGTTTAAACTTCCCAAATGGTTGTTGACTGCTATCACCCTTATCACTCGGAGCCATAGGATGTGATTGTTCCATTTGACTCACAGTCAGTTGATAATTGTGAAGAGTTGCACACAACTGTTGGAAAGAAGTAAACTCAGAAAATAGAAGTTTGTCTCGAATATCTTTTTGTAAATTAGAAATAAAGATTCTTTGAATATCATTGTCAGGCACCGGAAAAGAAATTTGAGCATACAAATGCTTATATCTACCAATGAAATCAGTCACTTTTTCTTTAACACCTTGTTTACAATGCATTAAATCAATCAAAGTAACTTTAGGACTTATATTGTTTTGAAATTGTTGAATGAAAGCATTTGCAAGTTGTTCGAAAGAAGTAATAGAATAAGAAGGCAAGGAGCAATACCATTGCAGGGCTTTGTCTCTTAATGTTCTAGTAAACAGTTTTGCAAGCAACCTTTGGTCATAAGCAAAATCAGTGCATATTGTTTGAAAAGTCTTAACATGTGTTAGAGGATCACCTTTACCATTATAAAGCTCCAAATGCGGGATTTCAACATGTTTAGGAGGGATAGCTCGAACAATGTCAAGAGAAAGTGGGCTCGCAACATCAAATGTGGGCACACTAAACTTAGATTGATTCATAGAGGCAATTTGTTGCTGTAAAGAAGAGACAGTTTGTGCAAGATTGTTGATGGTCGCTTCAGTCGAAGAGTTCATATTAGATGTGTTAGATTGAGATGGAGGTGTTATGTTATTGAAAGAAGGTAGAGAGTAAGGTGGCGGGACCCTATGATAGTTAGTCAAAGGAGAGGATTGGAAAGGAGGAACACTACAAGGAGGAATGGAATGGTTAAATGAATTGCCCCCTTGCGTCATGTTCATTTGTGGAGATGTAATAGGAACACTCATTGAAGGAATGAATGAAGAAGTCGGATTGAATGAAGGAATAGGGTTAATTGAAGAAGAAGGATTGCCCCCATGACTAGTGATCACAGGGGGAATGTCTTGTATAGAAGTAGTCATTATGTTTGATGTAAAGGTAGGTATGCTAGCAATAGAAGTTGTCAAAGGAATAAAATGATTGACTTGAGTGGGAGGTTGTGTATAACCTAAAGATTCGGCACAACTCTTCATAGGCATCACATTCGAATCCACAATGTGTGCAATACCATGCAAAATATCAACTCCATTCTTATCACTTTGAAGCATATGTTTTAGACCCTCAATTAAAGGAAGAGCTTGACTATCGGGGTATTCTTGAGACATCCATTGTCGAAAATCATCAAATTGATTATCCAATTTCACAAGTTGTTCTACAGAAACCTCATGGAGAGCTTCTTCATCATTAGGAGGATTAGAGGAATTACCCATGTCCTCGTTAAAAAGGCTATTCAAATTAGGTTCCATCTCCTCGATAGTTAAACCTTGGAAAGACTTAATTCTACGGCTTCGTCTAACGGGAATAGTGTAAGTAGGGCTTATTGTTGTAAAACTCATGCACTAGAGTGGGAGAGAAGATTTTGAATTTAGAGGTAGCAATTTTCAGTAAAATCAGCCAATCTTCTAGATTTAAGCTGTTAAATGCAATCAAGACAATCTCCCGAAATTTCAGAAAAAATGTCCGGGACCGTGGCGCTCGGAGTGCACACGGTCCTTGCAACTTTTTTTGAAATTTGCAGGGATGAAAGTTATGATGATTTTAGAGCTAATCCGAAAAAATTGAGTGATTTTACGATCTGTAGATAGGCCAAATTAAAGTTGCAATCTCAAAATTGAACACTACCAAGATTGTCGAAAAATGCAAAATTTGAATTTTGAAAAAGAGAGGGAAACTAAAATTTTGAATTTTATGATTTTAGAGGGAATGTCAAAAGCAATGCAAGTTTTGAAATTCAAAAGTTGACTCAATTTCACGCAAAATTCAATTTTGAAAGCGGAAATCAAAGTTGTTGTAATTAAGCATTTAATTTCAAAAGTCACAAATTGCAAGAATTTGAATAAAGCACTGAAATTTCGAATGAATGCAAACACACTTTTCAGATTTAGGACAGTAAGAACACAATTTTGACATGAATTTCAGTTTCAATGATTTTTGAATGATTAGAAGCCTTAAACCAAGCAATCACAAGACCAACTTTGACTGTAATTTTGAAAGTGTTATAATTGATAAAATCAGCCAAAATTCTGGATTTTAGCAGAAAAATACAGTAAGATCTTGCTCCCGAAATTTCGGAAAAAATGTCAGGGACGATGGCGCTCGGAGTGCACACGGTCCTCGCAACTTTTTTCCAAATTTTCAGGGATGAAAGATATTGTGATTTTATTGTGGAATCCAAAGTTACAGCTGATTTGGAGATGTTTTGATCAGTGAAATTGTCGGACAAAGGTTAAATCAAGAGGGTTTCAAAAATTAGGGTTTTGACACTTAACCACTTAATTTTCAAAATTAAAGCATAGATATGAATTGATAATTTGTAATAGAAGGACAGATCTGAAACAAGCATTAATAATTAAATATTTCACAAGTTCAATTTTCAAAAAGAAAATTTAGGGTTTTTATGCAATTAACCTTTAAACTTTGCAAGAGATCAAACATGGAAATGTAATCAAGGAATCAAATTTTCAGATCTAAGCATGAAAAAATCAGAAAGGATGTTCACGTCGGGTTCACCAAAATGTAAAGCGGAAAATCGATCGAACCCTAGTCGCCCTCCCCTCTTCCAACTCCAAGGAGAGAGAAGGGAGGTTGCTAGGGTTGATGGTTTTCACTTGGGAGACTTTACATTCAAAAGAGGGGTTGAAACCCACAAGATCCAATCCCACACAATGCAAGATTGGATGCTAAATGTGTTTCAAGGGTTAAGACAGCAAGGCTACCCTCTTTTGTAAAGAATGTGCATAGAATGATCAAGCTAGGAATGCATAGAAAGTGAGAAAGATTCACTTATGAACTGAGATAGGGATATAGGATGAGGCTGCGGACCTGGAATTAGCAGTAAATGTCGAGACGGCGCTGTCCTGCAAATTTGAGCAAAAGTTGACGGGACGATGGCGCCCGGCGTGCACATGGTCCTCCGAAAAATCCGCAAAACGAAGGGGGATCTGTTCGTCTCTGCACAAGGATTCCAGATCTTCAATTTCAGCCGCGTACCTGCAACCTACACACATAAAAGCAAAGACGATTGGGGGGTTAGGGATTAGGGGTTTGCCCTTAGGTCAAACCCCGGTTTTGGAATTAACCAAGAAATGAGAAATGCTGTAAATGTAAATGATTGTAATGTAAAACAAGTACTAGTACCTTGTTGTAAGAATGTTTGTATTCTTACGTGCGAAGGTGTAGATGTTGTTGTATGTCATATGTTGTATGTTGTAGTATGTGATCTCCTCTTCAATGGTTGAATCCTTGTCTTGAATGCAACACTTGGCCTTGAATGGAGACTTAGAAGGAATGCTTGAATGCTTGAATGCTTGAATGCTTGAATGCTTGAATGTTTGAATGCTTGAGTGTTTGAGTATTGTTTTCGCATATATTCATCCTCTTTTTTCATCTACCCAAATGGGAGAGGAAAATGTAGTTTATATACTTGCCAATTAGGGTTGATAGACTGATTTTCCCGACCTTAGGCCGACCAGGAAATGTTATTTTCCAATTTACAAACAAAAAGACCCGAAAAATAGGGCCAGGGACCAGGGCGCTGGGCGCCATGGTCCTGGGGGACCAGGGCGCTGGGCGCCCTAGTCCTGAAGGACCAGGGCGCTGGGCGCTCTGGTCCCACCTCCCGGGACAGCAGGGTGCAAAGGAGGTTCAGGCCAGGGTGCTTGAAAAATGCAGTTTTTAGTGTCATAAATAGGTTTCGGGGTCTCCATTCAGGTTGCGTGTTGCGTCACCATCGTGAAGACCGAAATGCAGTCGAAATTGCAAGTGTCACAATTTTAGGACGCTACACTACTAAATACACCTTCTTTGGAGATCCAGCAACATTCACTGGCAAACAGTAAACTGTGCAACAGTTACTAGTATATGATTAACCGACAGGATATAATGTTCACCGATACCTAGAATGACATGGAAGACACTTGGTAATGTCAAAGACATCATGTGGACACTTTATTTTGAAGTAATAATCATTGGTATATTCTTGCATTTTTTCTTTTATTGACAAATAGGTCCAGGTTATCTAGGGTTACACTGGCAGGTTTATCTTTTCCAGATCAACATGGCACGCTATGAAGATGATTTATTATTGTTGTAAATGCATTAAGTCGACATGTTCAATCAGTTATTGCATCGGATATTGTATTGTTTGTAATTTTTTTTTATTGTAATATCTTGTAGAGCTGACCTACTAAAATTGGTATTAGGGTATGGTATAAATGTAAGATCTTATTTGTAAGATCAAGTGTGGAATGTGAAAAAGATTTAAGTAAAGGTATATGCGAGATAAAGCAGAGGCATACACGAAGACATCATTTGAAGGTGAAGTTAGGTTTTTGTAGAAGCATATCAGCATTACAACGGTACTGAATCCAGCATATGAAGATGCTATTTTATGTAGTACATTCTGATTGGATTTAACCATCCAACTGTAGTCAGTGTGATTCCCATTTGTGATTGAGCAGTGAGCTCTAGGCTGTTGGCCTTTCTGCATGTGCAGACCCCTTTTGTACACTTACTATCTGCAGTAGTATCATCTAATTGTGGGTAAGGTTTCCCACTGTGGTTTTTCCCCTTATAGGGTTTCCACATACAAATATTGGTGTCATGTGTTGTGGATGACTTTATGCTTATGTTTCATGCATTAATTCTTACTGGTATAGCAATTTACTATTAACACTGTCTATCGACATACTTAACTAATTTACTGGTATTAAGCATTAAGTTGGTTAATAAGTTTTTGATTTGAATTTATTAGACAACTAATTCACCCCCCCCCCCCCCCATCTCAGTTGTCTCCAGGACCTACAATTGGTATTAGAGCTTAGTCCTCTTTTTGTAGAAGTTTAACAACTTGAGGAGATCCAATGTCTACTAGTTATTTCATAAAGGATAGTCCTAAATTTGATGGAACGAACTATGGGATATGGAAAATCAGAATTGCATTGGTAAAGACATCTAGGAAGTTACTAAGAATGGTTATACTATTGCTGTAGCTGGTCAGACTGCTCCCACTACTTTAGCTAAAGATGAAGAAAATGATTGCAAAGCAAGAGAAGCACTCTTGAGTGCATTATTAGATCAACAAATCATGGGATTATCAAAGAGGTCCACTACAAAAGCTATTTGGGATCATTTGGAAACACTAAATGAAGGGGATTCCATAATCAAAATTGCAAAACTTGAAAGCTTCTGAGTCAGGTATGAATATCTGAAAATGGAAGAAGATGAAAGGATTTCTGCTTTTATGGAAAGAGTAAATGAAATTGTTTTGGGTATCAAATGTTGTGGAGGAACCTTGAGTGAAGATGAGATTGTTTCAAAAATCTTAAGAGGTTTTCCACCAGCATATAAAATGAAGGTTACTACTATAAATGAGTTGAGAACAATGCCTAATACATCAGTAACTAGGGATACATTGATTGGAAAACTTTTAGCTTTTGAAATTGAGGAATTTGGTCCTGTTACTACTATAAAAACTTATTTGGCCTTCAAAGCATCAACATCATCTGCTCCATCCTTTGACAAATCAGACTGGAAAGCCTTTTATATAAGAGAACTTGAAGAATCCAGGAAGGAGAATGAAGAGCTTGAATAACTTGAAGCACTATTTGCAAGAAAAATGCAAAAAGGCCCAATTGGAAGTAAGTATGAAGGTAAAGCACCCTTTAAATGTTTTAACTACAATAAGATTGGTCATATGGCTTCAAGATGCCCTGATAGACATGCTAGACTAAGAGAAGAAGCTAGAAGAACATACAAACCTAATCCTGAATATCAGAGATACAGATTTAAGAAAAACAAAGATAAATCTTGTTACATTGCCGATGAAGGTGTGACTGATGATTCTGATGAGGATCTAGCAGACAATGGATGGGTCTTTGTTGCTATAATAGAAGATCAATTGGTACCTATTGCTCAACTGGTAGAACAAGCCCTAGCAGCTAAAGTTGAATCAAAGGATGAATGGATTATTGACTCAGGATGCTCACATCACATGACTGGAGACAAAGGTAAATTCTTGAACTTTCAAGAATACAATGGAGGTTTAGTAAGATTCGGAGATGACAAAGCCTGTTCAATCAAAGGTAAGGGTTCAATATCTCTTGATGGTAAACATAACACTGACAATGTCTACTATGTTGAAGGATTAAAACATAATCTTTTAAGTGTTGGTCAATTAGTTGAGAAAGGTTTTCAGTTACAATTTAAAAATGGAAAATGCAAAATTATGAATAGAACTGGTTTGGAAATTGCAACCGATAATCAGACTAGAGGTAATATCTTTCATTTGAATAACAGTGAAAAGGCATGCTTAATTGCACATATAGATGAAAGTTGGCTATGGCATAAAAGACTATGTCATGTATATTTTGATTGCATGGTAAAAATCAATACTTCTAAGGCAGTTAGAGATCTACCTAAAATTGTGAAACCTCAGAATACAATTTGCAAGGAATGTCAATTTGGAAAACAAGTTAGAGCTAGTTTCAAAAGTATTCCAGAAAAATCCAATAATGCCCTTGATTTAATTCATACTGATTTATGTGGTCCAGCTAGAACTAAAAGCTTACAACGTGATAGATATTTCATGCTAATTATTGATGATTATTCTAGAATGTGTTGGGTTACTTTTCTCAGAGAAAAATCAGAAGTTCTTTGGAAGTTCAAACTATTCAAAGCAATGGTTGAAAATGAAACTGGTAAGAAAATTAAATGTTTAAGATCAGATCAAGGAGGCGAATTCACATCTAAAGATTTTAATACATTCTGTGAAGTAAATGGAATCAAAAGACAGTTATCAGCACCTCAGACACCACAATAGAATGGAGTTGTTGAAAGAAAAAATAGAACTATTTTCGATGCAGCAAGAAGTATGTTATCAGAAGCAAATCTACCACATGTGTACTGGAGAGAGGCAGTAAGCACTGCTGTCTATACATTCAACAAAGTTTGCATCAAAGTTGAAACCGGTAAGACCCCTCATGAACTATGGTTTGGTAATACTCCTACTCTTAAGTATTTCAGAATTTTTGGAAGTAAATGTTATATTAGAAGAGATGAGTATATTGGCAAGTTTGATCCTAGAAGTGATGAAGAAATATTTCTTAGTTATTCATCTAAGAGTAAAGCATATAGATGTTTTAATAAAAGATTACAGAAAATTGTTGAGAGTACAAATGTAAAGATTGATGAACAATTTAGAGGAACTTAAAGGTATATAGACTCTGAACCGGGAATAGAAATTATGACAAATGGACCTACAATAAATCCACCAGTACAGAATGATGATCCAGTTACTCCGGTATCATCAGAGGATTCCACAGTAATTGAAGAACAACAACAGACTAAGACACCCTGGTATGTAAGACTTAATCATTTTGAAGATCAGATAATTGGAAGCAAACTTAAAGGAGTCATGACAAGAGGAAGATTGGCAAATGAAGAGGTATGTCTTATTTCTCAAATTGAACCATTATCTATCAATGAGGCATGTGAAGATAAATTTTGGATTAAAGCTATGGAAGAAGAATTAGGACAAATTGAGAAAAATAATACTTGGACATTAGTTCCCTGGCCTAAAAATAAAAATGTAATTGGAACCACTGTGTAAGGGATATTCTCAGAAAGAAGGAGTTGATTACAATGAAACCTTTGCACCGGTAGCCAGAATTGAGGTAGTTAGATTATTCTTGGCTTTTGCAACTCACAAGGATTACAAAGTTTATCAAATGGATATTAAATGTGCATTTTTGAATGAAGATCTTGAAGAGGAAGTCTATATTGAACAACCTGATGGATTTTCCTTGAAAGATGACAATGATATGGTTTGCAGATTAAGAAAAGCTCTGTATGGATTAAAACAAGCTCTAAGAGGTTGGTATGCAAGATTGGATAAGTATCTTTTAAAGATTGGTTTTACTAAAGGAAATGCAGATAGCAATTTATATTACAAAGTAACTAATGATGACATCTTGATTATTGAAGTATTTGTTGATGATATAATCTTTGGAGGAGAAGATGAATTATGCAAAGAATTTTCTCTTGAAATGCAGCAAGAATTTGAAATGTCTATGATTGAAGAAATAAAATTCTTTTTAGGATTGCAGATTTTACAGACTGATAAAGGCATATTTTTGAGTCAATCTAAGTACTTGAAAGAACTACTTAAGAAATTTGGGATGGAGAACTCTAAACCGGTAAGCACACCTATGACTAAAAATGACAAATTATCTCAAAGGGATGAATCTACACCTGTTAATCCAACTAGATACAAATCTATGATAGGAGGTTTACTATATTTGACATAAACCAGACCTGATATTATGAATGTAGTATGTATAGTTTCTAGATTTCAGAGTAATCCTAGGGAAAATCATGAATAAGTAGTAAAAAGGATTTTCTGGTACTTACAAGGCACAACAAATCTTGGATTATGGTATCCTAAAGATGAAAATTTTGATCTATATGCATACACAGATGCAAATTGGGCAAGAGATGTGGATGATAGAAAAAGCACCACTGGAGGAGCATTCTTTCTTGGAAAGAGATTAGTTTCTTGGTTAAGTAAGAAATAGAGTTGTACATCTTTATCAATAGCAGAATCAGAATATGTTGTAGTAGCAACAAACTGTACACAGGTACTTTGGCTTAAGCAAATGTTGAAAGACATAAAGGTAAAATGCAAGGAACCTATTACTATATATTGTGATAACACTGTAGCAATTGATATATCTAAGAATCTAGTATTACATTCTAAAACAAAACATGTTTCTATCAAACTGAATTTTCTAAGGGAAAAAGTTGAAGAAAAAGAGATAAAACTAGTTTATGTGAATACTAAAAAACAACTTGCAGATATTTTCACAAAACCTTTGCCTAAGGAAACTTTTGAGTATCTCAGAGATCAGCTCGGAGTCATACCTCCACCAGTAGAGACTTAGATAGTTGATGATTAACATCAACCGAGAGAATTAAATGGACAAATCTTTTATTCCGGTATTTGATGAGGAAGCTACTTCTCAGGGGGAGTAGATGGTATTTTTGTATGGACTTAAATTTTGTAGGTTTGGCATTTGATGTCAAAGGGGGAGAGATATATGGAAAAACACATTATCAATTGAGGAGAGATATCTATGGTGAAAATTGGTACAGGATAACATAAAATAACTCATGTTGCTTCTAGGGGGAGAGATTGTCACCTTGAGGAGATTGTTGGTTTTACACATGGCATTTCTGTTTTGGCACTTTGATGGTTTTTCCATCTTGTGTTGCCATCAATGCCAAAGGGGGAGATTGTTGGTATTCTCATATGGTTTTGTCATTGATGTCAACAGCTACTAAATACACCTTCTTTGGAGATCCAGCAACATTCACCGGCAAATAGTAAACTATGCAACAGTTACCGGTATATGATTAACCGATAGGATATAATGTTCACCGATACTTGGAATGACATGGAAGACACTTGGTAATGTCGAAGACATCATGTGGATACTTTATTTTGAAGTAATAATCATTGGTATATTCTTACTTGCATATTTGCTTTTACCGGCAAATAGGTCCAGGTTATCTAGGGTTACACCGACAGGTTTATCTTTTCCAGATCAACATGGCACACTATGAAGATGATTTATTATTGTTGTAAACGCATTAAGCCGACATGTTCAATCAGTTATTACATCGGATATTGTATTATTTGTAAAATGTTTTAATTGTAATATCTTGTAGAGCCGACCTACTAAAATTGGTATTAGGGTATGTATAAATGTAAGATCTTATTTGTAAGATCAAGTGTGGAATGCGAAAAAGATTTAAGTAAAGGTATATGCGAGATAAAGCAGAGGCATACACGAAGACATCATTTGAAGGTGAAGTTAGGTTTTTGTAGAAGCATATCAGCATTACACGAGTACTGAATCTAGCATATGAAGATGCTATTTTGTGTAGTAAATTCTTATTGGATTTAACCATCCAACTATAGTCAGTGTGACTCCCATTTGTGATTGAGTAGAGCTCTAGGCTATTGGCCTTTCTACATGTGTAGACCCCTTTTGTACACTTACTATCTACAGTAGTATCATCTGATTGTGGGTAAGGTTTCCCACCATGGTTTTTCCCCTTACAGGGTTTCCACATACAAATATTGGTCTCATGTGTTGTGGATGACTTTGTGCTTATGTTTCATGCATTAATTCTTACCAGTATAGCAATTTACTATTAACACTGTCTACCGACATACTTAACTGATTTACTGGTATTAAGCATTAAGCTAGTTAATAAGTTTTTGATTTGAATTTATTAGACAACTGATTCACCACCCCCCCCCCTCCCAGTTGTCTCTGGGACCTACAGATCTCACTGCTTCTAAACTTATACCAGTTTCCTTCCCTTGCTTAATTATTTGTTGCAAAACAACATGATTAAAACACCATTACCGATTACAATTGACATCAATGACAACATAATAGTTCATTAATGCAATCTTCAATCAAATACCAATAGTATATCCCTAGTGATGGTTGAGATGATTTTTCTCATCTGATGAAAAGCTCATCACCTCTAACCCCCCTAAATAGAGGGTTAGATTCCCCAAGATCAACAATGATATTTCGTCAGTGGAGGAAACCTTTACTATCAAGGTGAAGCCCAAGGGGAAGGGTAAGATGATTATTTTATCTGATTCTGATTTTGGGGATGAGTAGCATCCAAAAGTTTATGAAAAATAGGAATCAAAACCAATGGACTTGGATTCCTAGGACTTACAAGACAAGCTAGAAATGATGTTTGATATATTGGGAACTGCTAGAAGTGCCCCTGTTGATATGTATCGATTCCAACACTGGGCGTTTCATGAAATTAAGACCCTACGTCTTAAGAAAAGAACTTCCTCAGCTAAATTGGAAAGAATTGAAGGGGTTGTGGAGAAATAGGGTCTAGCAATAACAAAGAAACATGGGAAAGGAAGCGTTTTTGAAAACAATGAGTGTGCCTTGTGGAAAGAAGATGAAAAAAGTGACGTTTAATTGCCTTATAAAAAATGGTGAAGGTAAAGAGATTTTTAAGTACAGATATGATGAAAAGTTTGGGGAGATCAACCCGAAGATACATAAAATTGCAATTACCCTCAAGAAGATCATGGAGAATAGTGTGGCTATGCTGAGAGTGTCTACTACCAATATGTTTTCTATGGTGGCTAAATTGGAGAAAATGCACAACGACAGGAGCTTCATGGATCTAGAGATGGATGCTGGGGTCTCTAGGTCCAAGGATATCCCTCTCACCATGAGGAGGACTACAGAAGGAACCAAGGTTGTGGAGGATCCTATGCCTCAAGATCTTCTTGATCTTAAGGAAGATGCAAAGACCATCTTAATGCTAGAGAAATAAGTTATTGATAGTCTCAATATTTTCATGTAGTTAGGTGGTTGTTTTTTATTTTGTTTTTGCTAGTACCTTGCTAGGTTTTTGTTGTCTTTTCCTCTAGATGTTGTGATTGTGTTGTCCTTCTCTGTTGCAACTCGTTATGTTTTGTTGTTAATGTTAGTCTAGATACTTTATTGATATATCTTTGGATTTGATGTATGGGGTTTTGGGTCCCCTCAAAACTTGTTTTTGCTTAATCAAAAACAAACATATCCCAATATCGAGGCTAGATATAGTAATGTTAGGGTCAAAATGTTACTCTCCAAAAAGATTTAGCTAGAAAGGGTCAAATACTAGCAACAATTGCTAGTGTCCTGACAAAAGAAGCCTCAATTTTTATGGAAGTGAGATAATACAACACTAATATTAGATCAAGAATTCATATTAGGATTGACAAAAATTAAGTAATGGATAATGTGCATTAAAATTTAAAATAAGATACAACCCAAATGATCTTGAAATTATATTGGGGAATGGAGACACTATAGTAATGTACTTGAGATGAATGTGGAATTGTAGGGGGGTAAAATTTAAAACACTACATTTAGCCCCCATTTTAGTGGGAATATGAAGAGATAGAGTATCTAAGAGAAACAATTGTTAGGGATACAATGCTAATAGGTTTGAGGGATGAAAATACCCCCACCATAGGATCCTATGAATCCATTCAAAATCCTTATAATAGAGACGAAATGATCAACATTATGTACTACAAAAAATAATGTTTCTAATTATGTTAGTTGAAGAGACATCAATGTCAAAATGTCTCAATCACTAATATCATTCTTAACATGTTATTTCAAGATCATTGTTCCACTTATAGAAAGAACAAGGACATACACCAATTGATAAGAGAAGAATGCATTAATTCCATTACCCAACAAGGTGTGTTATATTCAATGATTCATGTAGAAAAACAAAATCATCACACTAGCAATCCATTATATGCTAGGTAGTCAATTTTTTAGGAGATCCAATCAACAAAGATAATCCAAACCTGAGTAGGGATGGACAAAACCAATCATAGTGCTAGGGTATGCTATACTAGCTAACCAAGAAAAAAGGTACAAAGATTGAGAACCACGCCTCAAGGGGTGCTATGTAATACAACGCTATCACTTTAGGGGCACTGATATGAATGAATAATAAGAAAAAAGAAGGCCTCATGTGACCCCCTTAAGATGTCAACATATTGTCATGCTAATATCTTAAGGTAGATAGAGATCCTCACAAAGGATCAATTCCTTCAAAACAATGGAGTTATCCTTAACAAAATGGAACAGTTCTAAGCTAGGAGGAAAGATCCTTGTAAAGGATGCGCTCTTTAAGAAAGTAAGAGATAATAGTAAAAGAGACACCTTTAAGAAAGTTTAAAGAGATCCTTATCAAGGATACATTAATTTTAAATGTGGGGGAAGATATTTTTGGCTAAAGATATCTATATCTAAAAAGAGAGAATATCTTTAATAAATATGATAACTTCAACTAAAATGGGAAGAAGATCAAACATAGACATATTCCCAATCACTAGGAGATGGGATTAGTGATTAAGTATTGCACACTTTCAACACCAATGAGACATCATTTTTAAAAGACATCTTTCAAGAAATTAAGAGGTCCTAATCAAGGATACACACCTCCAAGAAAGGATAAAAATCACCATGAAGAATAAATAATTCTATGTAGGAAAGGATATCTAGTTATAAAAGATACAACTCAACAAGGGCAATGTTGATCCTTAATAAGGATGAATGATATGAAAACTATTCTTCCACCTAATAAAGATACAAGAATAACTAGGCTATTATATTTCTATCCAAGTATGCTTGCACATTAAATTGTACCCTCATGAATGACAATAAGCCCCCAAGAGGTAGGATACCCATGTAACAAAGTGAGGAACTACATAATAGGAACTTAAATGTTATTTAGAAGGGATAAGATGAGGGTGAAATTGATTTCCACTTTTTAATGATTGATATTAGTTACAATAAGTTATTGAATTTTACACTCTAAATAATGACATTCATTTGTTGAATGGCCATGCATTTGATAATACAAACAAAAAGAAGGATTGTCTTGATTTTTTTTATGATTTTTATTTTCCATTTTTTGAATGGAGAGTAATCAATTTGGCTTGAAGAAGGTGAAACACAATACTCTCATGTTGTGATGAAAAATTATGAGAAGAATACATAGATTTATTGGATAGTGGGGGTGTCGATGTTGACGAGGAACAAGGTTGAAAACCTATACCTTTTTTTAAAAATGTGATGTAATTTTTTCATGAGACTCAATACTTTGTTTTAAACATCCTAAAAAATGTCCATTGTATCCCTATTTAGAAATAATTCTAAAACCAACTACATATTACCTCAACTCCCTTTACCCCAAACATTGGATGCATTTCCTCATTGAGAAAGCTATGTCCTCCTAATACGAATTTGAAAATCACATGACCAAGCTTAGCATAAGGTGCACACACATATGAAACACAATTAAAAAAAATTCCATTAACACATTTCATCATTTACAAAACTACAAATACAACCAAATTGAACACAAATTAAGGAGGATTGGACAAGCCTACTTGGTTGGGTTTTCCTTGACTGTTGAAGGAAATGTATCACTATCAATAAGCCCTCCTCCAACTATCCATACTCAATATAGTCCCTCTTTCCTTCTCAATTTCTCACCCTCAATTCTCACACTGAAGAACAACATTTTTACACTCAAATCCTCTTCTTGCATGAATGACTGTCTCTCCCTTTTTGTATGAAACTAAGAATATACTCCCTCCCATTGAATTTTTTCCATGTATGACCACTCCCACTTCCTCACATCATACTCAGGATTACCTAAGATGATACCAAGTGTCCACTATTTCACAACTCTCACACATTCTTATCTAAATAGTCAAACTGACCACCATTAGAAATGACCAAATTATAAAAGATGTTAAACTCAAAATCTAACTTTAATATTCCCAATTCACACCTAGCCCTTAATATTATGTTTTAGGATGTGAAGAATGCATTGTAATTGTTGATAAATGCAAGGTAAACATTGAATTAACATGAATACAAATGCCACATTCAACATTGAACATATTTAACATATTACATTTGCAAACCTTACACAAATCAATTACACGTTACACTTATAGACCTTACATCCGTTAATTACACATCTCTACATTCACATGTTACCTTATAAAATTTTTAATAATAGTATAATATTAATAGAGGATCTTAGCCTCTCCATATAGGGTAGGCAAGCAATACTAGTTTTAAAATAATATGATCATGCTACCTGCCATCCCATTGGTCATGGGATACCTACAAACTTGATCCAAACATGTCCAATACAAAATATTAAAATAGCTTAAATAACTAAATAATAACAACTACAAATACTTGATAAATTTGCAGATGTAATTGAGAAAATTCAGAAATATTTCCTATGGTCCGGGGTTGAGGAGAAGAAGAGATTTGCCCTCATTTCCTGGGATAAAGTTTGCAAACCAAAGAAGGTGGGGGGGCTTGGCCTGAGAACTATTAAAACCTTGAATAAACCCCCTGGGACAAACAAATATGGAGAATCTATCAGGGAATAGGTGAATGGAATGAAATTTGGAAGGCTAAATACTTATGTCTGAATCCTACCATGGAAGATTTACTTGCCTTAGATCAGATCCCGATTAGATCTACCTTATGGAACAATGTTACTCATGCAAAAGGAATTGCGAGTCTGGGAAAAGTGTGGGCCAATGATAATGGTAGAAAGGTAGATTTCTAGGATGATGTCTAGTTTGGATGTTCTCCTCTCAAATATCATTGTGTTCCTTAGGTGATCATCCAAGCCTGGAAGAACAAAATTGGTGTGAAAGATACTGACTATTGGAGAGATCAGAAGTGAGTGGACTTGAGCAATATTGATCCCAACTTAAAGAATTTTAATATGAAACTCAACCAGGTTGTCATTAATCCAAGAAGGCACGACCACTTGGTGTGGGGAGGAACCCCTTCAGGGATTTATTTAGTGTCTTCTATAGTCCTTATGTTGGCTTAGTCTCAAGACTCTATCCCCTACTGGGCCAAAGCTTGGTTTACAGGTTTGACTCCTAAAATACAGGTTTGAATTTTGTTACTATATCTAAGATATCTGAGTTAGATAATTATTTGGTTGATTCAGATGATGAAGATTATCAAGGATACGACATAGAGGTGGATGTCAAGGTGGATCCCCATACCACCGGGTCGAGAAAGCATAAAATGATAACTAGTAAAGAGGAACAGGGTAAAGGGTCGATCAATCAGAAAAAGAAGGGGGAGGATGATGATAGTTGGTACAAGGAAGAAGAGGAGAGTGAAGATGACATATAGATAGATAGTGAGGAGGTTCAAATTATCTCAAGCTAAAAGACAAAGGGGAAGATGGTGAGAGGTGAGGAGTTGGAAGCCAAGAACCTGTCACCCCTTGCTACCAGTTCCAAGGATCAAAGTAAGGGCTTGGCTGGGGAGAATACCCCCAAGAAGGAAATTAAGACAATTGAGTGGAAGAAGG
Source organism: Cryptomeria japonica (assembly GCF_030272615.1). Taxonomy (NCBI): domain Eukaryota; kingdom Viridiplantae; phylum Streptophyta; class Pinopsida; order Cupressales; family Cupressaceae; genus Cryptomeria; species Cryptomeria japonica. The sequence goes on along the minus strand of NC_081408.1, from coordinate 238,796,391 downwards.
TGGGTCTGGAGGTGAAATTGAACCCTGTGGGAGATCAGGCTTAGGATGGCTCCCCTCTCGACTTCAACCTCTATATCAAAAATGGTATGGACTACTTCAATAAGGTCTTCTTTTGGGTTCAGAAGGAAATTAAAAACATAAAATCTAAACAGGTCCAAGAAGCTAGCAAACTTGAAGCTTTAAAAGCTATTGGTACTAGCAAGTTCATCTCTCTACCTGACTGCTTAAGTGAGCTAACTAAAGCTATCAACAATGTGGAGGAAATTATAATGCCCAATGCAATAGCATTAAAACCCTGGAAGATATAGTAGGGGCAACTAAAAAGAAGATGCAAGGGATTGAGAGGAGACCCTAAAAAATATTGGGAACTAGATTTACAAGATTTTAAAGGCCACTTCTAATAGTATCAAGGTCCCTATTAGCAAATGCGAACAAGTCTAGGGGGATAAGGCCCTCGAGGACACTACTGAGGAGAAGGATGGAACCCTTGAAGATAAGGAAGCTGGTTTCAAAAATAGTACAAGAGCAAGTATCAGGAACAAGTGAAACCAAAGCAAGGACATTGAAGATATAAAGAGGACTGTTGTGAAAATGGTGCAATTGGAGCTGGAAGTTGCCAAATTCATAAAGAACTTCACCTAGGCTTGGTTGTTCTTCTCTGTTTTTCTATTGTCTAGTGTTTAGTTTCTTTGTGTTGTTTCTTTTCTGCTACTGGATTTTTGTTTTTGGCCAACTATCCTTTTTGTGGTTGTTGTCTTTTGTTTTTCTGGTGGACTCTGATTTCTATCTTTTGAATCTTTGATGTAAACAATTTCAGGGACCCTTCAAAGCCTATTCTCCCCTAATAAAAAACAACTACAAATCACATAAAATTATCTAACATTTCCATACATTTCTTTTATGATTGAAATTTCATTAGTAATCAATGCATGCCTAAAATAGACACTCCCAATTACCCACCTATGATATTATTCATTATCCACATAAGAACATATACAAATAAGCAATAACTGAATCTCATATTGCATAGGAAATTACATGCTATAAATGTCGTCCATATAATCCAAAAATGTTCATCAATAAACATAAGTAAACATTATTGTCTAAGTATCAAATAAATTCTCCATTAAAAAATAGTAGCATCATAAAAAAACGTCTTAATGTCATAACAAAATGATGAAAATATTGATGGGACGCATTTTCTCAAAAATAAACTATGTACAATTTATTGGTTGTATTTTTAAGTTTTTTCTCAGAAATTTAATCTAAAGTCAATCCTATTTATATTTAATAACAAAAATATTAAATCAAATTTGATAATGGAACCAAGTCCAAGTCAACCCATTTTTTTAGAAAAATAATAATTTAATCAAATTGTATAAGTTTTTAATTCCACCACACTTTTTCTTATAAACAAAATGGGAATTTTTTCAAATAGGCACAACTTTCTCCTCAGGTGTCTATTTTTCAACTTCTTATACCCATTAGAAAGTTCATTTTGTACACATTTGACACAATACATTTACACACCTTACAAAAATCAATTACACATTACACTTATAGACCTTACACACATCAATTACTCATCTCTACATTCACATGTTACATTATAAACATTTCACATCATAGTATTAACATTAACAGAGGACAAAGGGAGTGGAAATGAGAAGGAGATTGAGTGTAAGAATTTTGGATTAGGTGGGAGATGGGGAAGAGAATGGAGAATGTGATGATGATGGCATTGGCCTAGTTGTAGGAGTCTTTTCTGCCAATTCTAGAGGCATTGAAGCCCCTATGGGGTGTTTCTAGGGAGTTTCCCTTTTGTGTTTTACTTATCTTCTATTCTTTGCAATGTGTTTGGGGAATAGTTGTGTTCCAAGGGTTGAAGAGGGAGTGGTTTTGGTTGGCACGATTCTATATTTCTTGACTAGTGTGATGCCCCTTGTGCTTGCCATAGTTAGGGTTGTGTTGAGTTTGTTATGAATGGGGTGTTGTGTGCTTGCCCTATATCCTCACAGCTATTAGGGTTGTTTACTAGCCATGTTTGGTGATGGAGATGATGTCTCTATGGTTGATCGTGATGCTAAGGATGGACTCTTTGAATTTTTGAGAGTTAATGTTTGAGTTTTGACCTTTGTATTGCACATGCTTGCAACACCCCTATCTCCTTTCAACTTCTTGCTTGGTGTTGGTTTAGGGATTCTTCGTCCTTTGTTTATTGCTACATATTTAGTAATGGGTTTGTATTTTTTTGCCCAAGATTGGATCTATATAAACATTGACCATATGGAGGAATTAACAAAGTGATGACCATGTTGAAGATAATTTTTTCTCCAATTTAAACAATTGCAGAATAGCTTCCAAGCCTTCCAAATGGATTGCAAAGGAAAAGATCCTTTAATACGAAGGAAGGGTGCAAGAAAATTTTTATCCAATGAACAATCATTTTTCCACTTATTGTTCTTATTGGTGAGAGATATTCTATAACATACCAAGGACTTCCAATGTTTATTACATATAGTATCACGTATTAGGGTATGTGCACAAAGATGGTTGTTAGAAAAGTGGACACCACCTAAAAAAAACATGGAAAAAAAAGCAGCACGTACGCGGTTCTAAAATTTGAAATGACCGTGTACACACTTAGGTTTGTTGTTCTTGAGCCTAGAGAAGGTAGTGCTACGCATTTCTTTCAGGGAAAGTAGCGAGTATGCACTACCTCTAGGAAAATGAGTGCATATGCGCTACTTATAGGAAAATGAGCATGTACGCACTAATAATCCCAAAAGAACCGCGTATGTGGTGCCTGTCAAAAAATGTTTTTAAAAAAAAACCGGGCCTTATTTTCCGTCAATAGCGTGTTTTTAGTTTATTTTTTCTTCATTTTCTCTCCTAAACTATGAGCGAGGTGCTAGATTTCTCCTCTAGACACTACGGATCAAGCTTAGTTTTTGTTTATTTTTGTCTTTCTTTCTAGTTTGTTCAATTTTTTTATCATTTTGAATTTAATTTCATTAATTTTGATTACTTTTTTTTATTTTTTGTTTCAAAAACTAGATTCTTCTAATCCACAACAAGAACAACCAAATGCACCTTCTAAAAATCCACAAGATACACCCCAAATTCCTCCTTTTGACCGCACACTTGAAACACAAGAGCAATTAATTAATCAATTAGGACAAAATACATCTAAAATCAATAGACTGATTGTTAAATTGAAAACATCCGAACTTGAGCATCATCAATCCCTTGCCACTAGCCTAGAAACATTAGCTGGTTGTGTCGTAGCTGTTTCCACACAAATTACCAAATGGGGAAGCTTTAGGGATAGGTGTCGTCAATTCTATGCTGATGGGCTATCATACGAGGGAGTAAAAAACAAAAATATTATAAACAACAAATATGTGCCCTTTTTGTTGATCCCAAAACTGGTCAGTCATTACCTCTTAATGCAAAAGGTTTCTCATACATTGTTGTACCAATGTGCAGATGAATAATCTTTTTTGGTAGAGGTGGTGGATAGTCTTTGATGATCCACCTTGTAATAATTATGAGGTACCATTATATTTTTTGAGAAAATTATATTGTGAGTTTGTGCTCAATGTGCGCCCAAAATATTTTGACATGAGAGAGTTCCATGGTAGAGGTGGTGGCTCTGCCCAAGATAGAGTTGGAGCCCATAGGCGATTACCCGTAGAGAGTCGCCACCCCCTAGCACCCAAACCCAAGGTGCATCAAGTTGTCCTTGTAGAGTTGAAAGAGTCGACGGAGCTACAGACTCTTCAGGTGGCCACAACATTGATTGGTGCCATCATCCAACATGGGACGTCATTAGCACACCCTATTGTATTGGATGATGTGCCATTAGTTGCTCTAGGTGGCGATAGAGAACCCATCCAAGATATGTGTATCAGTTTCTTAGGAATATGTTGAGGGATAGATGATGCAGTCAGTGCAAATGGATCCATATCTCATCTGTGCACAATTTGCAAGAGTAGATGTTAGGCCCGCACGGCTGAGGATTTTGCGATGATAGATGAGTTGATGGACATGGTGTTTTCCCATGATTGACAAACATAGGTGTGTTTATTTGAATTCATAACATTTAATTTATCAATCACTTTAAATTTTTAATTACATAAATGAATTTTCATTTATACATCAATTTAAATTGAGACAAATAATATGCATTTCAGGATGCAGCAACGGTATCCCATACTCCTCCCCTAGTTACTACAGGTGTAGTTAAAATAGAATAGTACACTTTGAATTCAAAAAAATACAGGATATACTAACTATCTTTAATTCATGGTCCAATTTTTGGTTTGTAGGTATTGACAGGGGACCAAATGTCCTAGATTGATGACATCACGCTCTGAGCGATCAATTTTGGCCTACAAGGCTGTATAGTATCATATTTTGTACAACCCTTTTTATATATTGTTTTGATGGAATATGCAAGTCATTTCATTTTAGATTTGTAAACTTATGTTTAATTTATTATCTGTATTAATATGCCATGTTAATTTTATTTTTTTAGGGTACCCTCTCTTTGTCTAGGGCTCGTCCTAAGAAAAAGAATTCCTTGAAGATGCCAAAATGTGGGAAGAAGGTAATTGAACACATTTTTAGTTGTACAATTGTTTGAAAATATTGAAATCAAGTATTAGTTGGGGTTTGTAGATTGATTAGTCTTTTTTGTCTATTTAACATGTACAATGGCCATTGAGCTATGTGGAGTTGTTGAATGCACCTAATTTTCCCATGGATCAAGAGAGGGTGGAGGTATGTATCTCTACTTTATTTTCTTGATTTCATGATTATATGCACGCTTACATGTGAACTTGTGATATATTATAATCTTATAATTTTTTCATACAGGAAATATCCATACCTATTTCATCAATGGCAAACCCTCTGCCATGCACTAGAGAAGCATCTCAGGATCCGGTACACTTTTGTTTGATATGTAAAATTAATTATTTTTAACCTACAATACTTATTATTATATTAATTGTATTTAATCTTTGAATATTTTTTGTATAGGTAATAGCGACAGTTTCTCCATCGATGGTGAGCCATCCTCAGTCCATTGGAGAAGCATCTCAAGCACATGTACATCATTGTTCTCTATATTATAGCTTTTAAGTGTTTTTGATATATTTATGTTAGTACATTGTATGAATTGTACATTTAATATACAATAGACCCCTTCGCGGTACGACCATAACGTGGATCCATTTAAGTATGTCTTCAAGAAAACTCCTAAGAGTGACAAGGAGAGGAGAGCAAAGACATGCTCCTAGATCAGTTGATGAGGTAATCTATATTTCAATTACAAAAGAATTATAGTTAAATGCATAGTTATGTTGTTAATTGTGAACTATTTTCTACAAAATAATTCTAACTTGGCTTTTGAATTGTGGTTTTCCAACCATCTACAGAGCCATGTACTGCATCTAAGAGGCTTGATTTTGATGATCCACCACAAGTTTAGGATCATATAGTGTTATTTTTTGTCATAGAATGACCAATACATGTAGATATATTCTATATTTTTATTGTTTATCGATTTGGACATGGCATATGCCACATTTTTGTAATACTTGTATTGACTTGGCAGATATGCCTTTATATATATATATATATATATATATATATATATATATATAAATATCAATATTTGATCCAATAAATGTGTACTAAGTTCATTATTTTGTATTCATTGTATTTTGCGGTTGTCCTTTTATAACTTTAATTGATCATTTGCCTATGTAATCAACAATATGAATATAAATGTTGCTTTTAGTGTTGGACTTTTGTGCAGGATTTTGTCGAGTACTTTGCTAGTTTTTTCGCTATTTGTCCCATTTAATTTCTTAATGGTTTAATCTTTTATGGTTTCTTTGTAAAGGGTTTAAGGGTCCCTTCAAAACCTTATTTTCCCATAATAAAAAACAATATGAATATAAACAACAAAAATATATGATATAAAACATTGCAATTGTGGAATATGATTTGATAAAATTTCTAAAATGTTGAACTAACCCTACAAAACTCCTTGTATTTAGTTCATTATTGTGTATTCGCTATATTTGGTGGCTTCCCTTTTATAAACTTAAGTGAATATTTGCATATGTAATCAACAATATGAATATAGACAACAAAAATCGACAATATGAATATAAACAACAATATGTGTTTGGTGTGAGAGCACCCTCATGCTCGCAATGGTCAAATTTTGTTTGTTGTGTGCACAAACTGACGTTGCGAGTGCATCTAGGTGGGAAGGTTTACACTAGGCATACCCCTATCATCCATCCCAAAGCATTGGAATGTCGAGAGTCATACCATACCGATGCGATCTCTCAAGTGCCCTGAGTACAAAAAATTGTCAAAATTTGACAGACTATTTCTTCCAATGCAGGACACATATGGTCAATCTGTTTGAACCCCTAGGGTTGCATGAGGCTCCTCTACAATGGCCTATCTCTATTTTTGATGACTCAGAGCTATTTTCAATAGGTAGCATTTTTTTGCCTGCTGCAAAAACCATCAGTTGCATGCAATGCAAAGTTGCAAGATTGGATAGAATTGATTTGGTTCGTTGTGTGCATAAAATAAAGTTACGAGTGCATCCGGGTGGGAAATTTTATGCTAGGAATGCCCCTGTCATGCATGCCAAATTGCCAAAATGTCAAGAGTCATACCGTACCGGGGCGATCTCTCAAGTGCCATGAGTCCAAAAAATTGTCAAAATTTGACAGACTGTTTCTTCCAATCCAGGACACATATGATCAATTCTTTTGAACCCATAGGTCATGTGATACTCCTCTACAATGGCCTATCTCAGTTTTTTATGACTCAGAGCCATTTTCAATTGGTAGCATTTTTTTCCTACTGTAAAAATCGTTAGTTGCATGCAATGCAAAGTTGCAAGATTGGCTAGAATTGATTTGGTTCGTCATGTACACAAACCGACATCATGAGCGTGTCTAGGTGGGTAGATTTACACTAGGAATTCCTCTGTCATGCATCCCAAAGCACTGGAATGTCGAGAGTCATACCGTACCGGGGCGATCTCTCAAGTGCCATGAGTCCAAAATATTATCAAAATTTGACGGACTGTTAAATCAAAATAGGACACCTATGGTTGATCTATTTGAATCTGTTGGGTTCTGTGAGGCTCCTCTACAATGACCTATCTTGGTTTTTGACTGCTCAGAGCCATTTTCAATTGGTAGCATTTTTTTGCTTGCAGCAAAAACCATTAGTTGCATGCAATGCAAAGTTGCAGGATTGGCTAGAATTGAATCGGTTCATCATGTGCACAATACAAAGTCACGAGCACATTTGGGTGGGAATTTTTACACTATGCATACTCCTCCCATGCATCCCAAAGTGTTGGAACATCGAGAGTCATACTGTACCAGTGCGATCTCTCAAGTGCCTTGAGTCCAAAAAATTGTCAAAATTTGACAAACTGTTTCTTCAAATCCAGGATATATATGGTCGATCCATTTGAACTTGTGGGGTAATGTGAAGCTCCTCTAAAATTTAATATCTCAGTTTTTGATGACTCGGAGCCATTTTCAATTGGTAGCATTGTTTTGCCTATTGCAAAAACCATCAGTTGCATGCAATGCAAAGTTGCGGGATTGGCTAGAATTGATTCAGTTCATCATGTACACAAACTGACATCACAAGCACGTCAGGGTGGGTAGTTTTATGCTATGCATGCCCCTTTCATTCATCCCAAAGTGCCAGAACGTCGAGAGTCATACCCTAACAACGAAATGTAGAAGTTGCTTGACAACTTTTTTGACAATTTTTTTGACAACAATGACAATTTTTGCTCAAATTGTATCTAGTCTTAATCTATGATCCCTATGACTTGATAATGACTAAAATAATTCTTCGTGATTATACAAGAATAAATAATTCTCATTATTGACCAAGGACACATCACATATACTCAAAACATAGTCACATATTATTCAAAAAATTGCCTCTAAATATGGTCAAATCAGCTCTTGGCTATTTGATTATACAAAAAAATGTCTTACAAATTATCTCATGGGATTTTATACAAAATTTGGCATTAAAATATGTGCGATTCATCTCATCACCATTTTAATATACAAAATTTGGCATGTACATATGTACAAATCAACTCATTACCATTTAAATATACAAAATTATACCACTAAACATGTAAAAATCAGCTCATGGGCATTTATATATACAAAAATTGAATATAGAACAATTCGTCGATGATTTATACAAAATTCTCAAAATCATTCTACTCTAAACTGTAGAATCAATCAAGTGGGCCTTCAGGATTGACTCTAACCCATATTGTGTCAAGTATTGCCTCGTGGTCAGATTCATGAACTTTTCATAAAATCTTGTTATGAGGTCTACCACGATACTTCATCAAATGAATATTTGTTGCAACAACAAGGTTGGAGAAATGAAGAATATGTCTATGTGTTTCAAAGTCCTCGAACAACCAAACATCATAATTCTTGATAGGGTATCTCCGAAGCCATGTTCCTGTCATGACAACAGACCCTATGGGGTACTCAATACCCTCTCTGTCAATGATTGTGGTTGTCAATTTTATTTTTGGCTCAACCCAATGACACAAATAGTAATCTGTTCCTTATTCATTGTTCTCTTCTACAACAACTACATACACATGACCTACATTTTATAAAGTGTTAAGTAATACCAAAAATAATTTATGATGTACAACAAAATGAACCAAAAAGAATACTTGTAAAAAAATTAACTCAAAAAATCACCTGAATCCACTAGGTTGAATACATGGTCAAAATCCACTAATGTCTCCATCTGGCTCAATTGTAGTGCTTTTGGAATTTGATATGAATCAATGGGAACCAACGGTATACAAGACCAGTTGTCAACCCACTCTTGTGATTCACATTCTTCCCACAAACAATACATGCATGAAGAGAAAAAACATACCATCTATCTTGTATAAATTACCAGTGAACTTGAATTTGAACTCATAAATGAGTTCATGTCACTCAATCCTCCAATTGTATAACAATCTAGATATTTTTCAATGTTAGATTTAGTGAACAACCAAAAATATCTATGAACCATTGATGTACCTAGATTACCTAGACCCATCATAGACTTACACCATCACACAATTGTTTTTGCATCTATTAGCTAAGCACCACCTTCGTACTTCAATTCTTCTCTAGCTAGGGTTCTTTTCACACATGCTCCTGCACCATCGTGCTCTCCCTTACCATGTCCAACCTCAGTGAAATTCCAAAAATGTTGTACACTACTTGTCATATACATCCTTGTCAACCAATAAAACATCCTTACATTCTTGAATTGTGTGGTGCAATTATCTGACCATGTTAAGTGTTTGTTGTATCATATATTCCTTTCCCTTAAACTATCATAGAAAACTTTAAATCATCCTTGTACAAACTTTGATGAATGAGTATGATCATCACTTATGTAGAAGTGGTACTCTCTTACAACCTTTCTATCCTCCTTTGTGCTATCATCTGCATGCATGAATGCTATGTATACAAAAATAGAAACTTGTGTAGAGTGATAATACATAGATTGCACTTCATTTTGAGGTTGTAGTGTATAATTTTCAGAGAAATCAATGATAGAGACAATGGTGCCAAGAGGAAATGTGTCCTTACATAAATTTAATTGTTCATCTAACCATCGAGCTCTATGTGTATGCACTATGCACTCATAAACTATTTTCTCTTGAAACATTTTCATAAATTCAGCTACACCTATATCATTTTTCACTAGCTCACATCTCTTCAAATATTTTCCATCTTTAACTCCATATGTGATTGTCTTGTATTTTCCAAAAGAAACTAGTTTCGTACCAATTTCATGTGTGCTCTTCAAATGTACACATCTTGGTAAACATTGTAAACCACCACATATATCACAAGAACCTTCCAAACAAGGCTTCTTATAATAAATGCAACCATCATGTCTATTACATAGCACACTTGAAATAAATTCTCTTACCAACTTAGGAGGTGCTTGTATATTGCATTCCTACAAAACATCGTTAGTGTGCAAAGTAGAACAAATATGATGAAAAATATCATAGTCCATGAAAAATTCAATATGCATCCTACAACAACATGTGGTGTGTACATGATTAATCTTAATATAAAAAGGTTTTGCCATTTCAAAAAATCTTTTAGAAATTCTTATTTGAGGAAACTTTTGAAGGAATCTTTCATAAAATTTAGTTTGAGTCATATCCAAATAGTGTTCGACATGTGGCTCATGATTTGTAGACCTAATTTCCCTTCTAACAACATCTCTTTGGTTGGGCAAAACTCTTGTGTTGTCATGCCCAAAATTTTTAGTTAATGTTCTTAGTGCATCAACAACAACCTTGTCTTTGCCTGGTATTCTACCCGAGAATTCCCAAAGAGAATTATTGTTAGGTTCCTCTAGTTTTTCCCGCCTCTTTAATGCTTTACTTAATGTTGTTCTACTAACATTTAATGACTTACTTGTTTTGCTTATCAAACAATCTTTTTTTATTTTCTTGCTCATTATGGTTGATGTAATGACACGTCAAGTAGCATTAGAATCTTTAGTACGTGATTTTGAACCAATAGCTTGATTTGCATCAAATAGATTTCTCACAAGAGTTCTTTCACTGTTACTTTCAAATGATCTTAGGCCTAGAATTTTTATTGTCTCTCTAAAATTCAAATTTTAATCATTTGAACAATTAATTGACATCTTGTGGTTTGATTTAAGTTTTCAAAATAATTTTTCCATATTCTTTTAACCATTCTCCCACAAGTTCGTTCATTCATTTTATTGGGAATTGGCTTCAATATATTCTCATCAATGTCAATTAGATATTTTGGTTTCCTACAAATGATTCTAGGAGGTGTTAACATCGGTGCATTATGTACATTCAATTTATCAAATAGAGAATGTCTATGTTCATCATTTAATTGCTTATTCAATATGGTATCTTCTTCAATTGCATTAGGTTCATACAGTAAATCAAATGTCTCTTCTTCAATTGCATTAGGTGCATAATGTTCATTTGGTAAATCGAATTGAGATGTTGACGATGACATACCTTCTTCTCCCATTGTTCTTTTGTCACATAATTTCTTCATATTCTGCCTTTGTCTTTCCTTTTCAACCTCTCATTGTTCCATTGTTCCTCACTTGTTCTTTCTTGATATCAGTTGTCCTAAATAGAATCATATTACATATATATGTAAACAACAGTTCATAAACAAACAAATAACCATAAATATGCATCTTATCACTATTTTTTGGAATCAAACTTTAAAAAAATCACAATACTATTGACAAAACTAATAAGAACAACAATTCAATCATTTGAAATCATGCAAAAATAAAAAATTCACTTACTTCTATGTATAAAAAAGTGATAGAAATTCAAACACAGTTCGAGTGGGGCCTTCAATGACCTCAAAAACTTCTTTTGAGGTCATTGAAGCTCTTGGGCAACTAAAAATATGTCTATGTACCATGTACATGCTACATTAATAACCACATGCACGTTGTTAGTCCATAAAATGTTGGCAAGCCCAATGGTATTTTTTTTTCCATTTTGTACTAATAAGTTGTGCGTACGCTCTCCTAATCCTTAAAAAAGTTATCGCAAGGTAGAAAATAATGGGCTCAGTACCTCGTACATGCATACGAGTAATAAGTGACGCATACGTGCTCCTACGCCTTAAAAATGTTATGGTAGGGTAGTGAACTAATAGGTTCAGTACTCCATATGCGCTATTGGTAGTAGAAAAAATGTGAATGAAAAGGGAGAGAGAGAGAGAGATAGATAGATAGAGAGAGAGAGAGAGAGAGAGAGAGAGAGAGAGAGAGAGAGAGAGAGAGAGAGAGAGAGAGAGAGAGAGGGGGGAGAGTAGGGGGAGGGAGAGAGAAGGGGGGCGGAAGGGGAGGAGGGAGAGAGGGAGAGAAGGAGGGGAGGAGGGAGAGGAGAGGAGAGGGGGGAGGGAGAGGAGAGAGGAGAGGGAGGGAGAGGAAGAGAGAGTGAGAGGGAAAGAGGGAGAGGGAGAGAGAAAGGAGCAGAGGAGGGAGAGGAAGATAGAGAGAGGGAAGTAGGGAGAGGGAGAGAGAGGGAGAGAGAGAGAGGGGGGAGCGAAATTAGAGAGAGGGAGAGAGGTGGAGTGAGGGAGAGAAGGAGAGAAGAGGGGGGAGAGAGGGAGAGAAGAAGGGGTATGGAGGAAGGGAGAGGGAGAGTACAGGGAGAGAGGAGGGAAGGAGGAAGAGAGGGAGAGAGAGAAAGGGGACAGGGAGGGAGAGAGAGAGAGAGAGAGAGAGAGAGAGAGAGAGAGAGAGAGAGATAGAGAGAGAGATAAGAAGGGGTATGGAGGAAGGGAGAGGGAGGGGAGAGCAGGGGGAGTGAGAGAGAAGGAGGCAAGGAGGGAGAGGGAGAGATGGAGAGAGAGGGGAGAGAGAGAGAGAGAGAGAGAGAGAGAGAGAGAGAGAGAGAGAGAGAGAAGAGAGAGAGGGGGGAGGGGGGGAGGGGGGGAGGGGGGAGTGAGAGAGGAGGCAAGGAGAGAGAGAGAGAGAGAGAGAGAGAGAGAGAGAGAGAGAGAGAGAGAGAGAGAGAGAGAGAAAGAGAGAGAGAGAGAGAGAGAGAGAGAGAGAGAGAGAGAGAGACCATACCACAATATGACCCTTAGAACATAATATAACCCCTAACAACATCTAAGGGGTCATAGGGTGTCCTAAGGGGTCATATGACACTATATTATCCCTTAGCACACCATAGGACTTATAATGACACCAAATAGTGTCTTAAGGGGTCATAGAACACCATATGGTGTTTTTACGGGTCATTGGTGTCCCGAGGGGTCATATGGTATCCTGTTGTTATGGGTCGTATGGTGTCTTAAGGGGTCATATGGTGTCCTAAGGGGTCATCGGACACCATATGACCTCTTAGGAAATAATATGACCTCTAATAACACCTAAGGAGTCATATGGTGGGCTAATAAAATGATATATTAAATTTAAAGTTATGAATAGAACATCATACAATAGAACATCAATAGTTTAGTTTTGATATAGCTAAGTTAGACCATTGTTATCATAAGAGAGACTCCAAGCGAACAAACAATGAGGCTTCGCTGAAAGGCAAGCATAAGACCTTGACCTAACCCTTAGAGTACAACCTAAGTTCTAAAACATATGATGCTATTAAATTTGCAAGGTTATAGGACTGATCTAGATTGTGACTATAGGAATTATAGACTTGATTTCTTTCATGGTTATGTATCGTTCCAAGCCTTTTGACAAGTGATGATCATCATATACTACCACTGCCATGCATAAAACAAACTTTAATTTCTTTAGGTGATAGGCATTGTGTAACAACATGGGAACTCTTGCATACCAACCACTATCATTCTCCAGGACATCATATGTGTTACTCTCCCTCTTTCTCTTGCTACCAATTGTTTCCTTCTAAAAAACAAATTGCAAGTACTCTGACTCATCATGTTGCTTTGCTGACACTATTTTCCACATCTGCTCTGCTCATTAAAAACACATTCAAGAAGAATATTGATGCAGGTTTCCTTGTTTGTCAGGGTAATGCACCTGTGGTTCAATTTCAAACCCTATTCCTCCTATTCAATATACACACACAAATCCATCAGTCAATTTTCTTAAGAGAGCATGCATGATTAAAATCAAAGAGGAAGTTGCAGACAAGAAATAAATTCACTTACTTCTATAGAAGTGAAGACACAGTTGCAGTGGGGTATGGAGGGAGGGAGGGAGAGAAGAAGAGAAAGAGGGATGGGGTATGGAGGAACATCATACAATAGAACATCAGTAGTTTAGTTTTGATATAGCTAAGTTAGATCATTGTTAGCATAAGAGAGACTCCAAGCGAACAAACAACAAGGCTTCACTAAAAAGAAAGTGTATGAGCTTGAGTTCTAAGACATATGATGCTATTAAATTTGCAAGGTTATAGGATTGATCTCGATTGTGACTATAGGAATTACACACTTGATTTATTTCATGGGTATCTACCGATCCAAGCCTTTTGACAAGTGATGATCATAATATACTACCACTGCCATGCATACAACAAACTTTAATTTCTTTAGGTGACAGGCGTTGTGTAACAACATGGGAACTCTTGCATACCCACCACTATCATTCTCCAGGACATCATCTGTGTTACTCTCCCTCTTTCTCTTCCTACCGGTTGTTTCCTTCTAGAAAAACATATTGCAGGTACTCTAACTCATCATGTTGCTTTGTTGATACTATTTTCCACATCTGCTCTGCTCATTAAAAACACATTCGAGAAGAATATTGCTGCAGGTTTCCTTGTTTGTCATAGTAATGCACCCGTTGTTCAATTTCAAACCCTATGACTCCTATTCAATATACACACACAAATCCATCAACCGATTTTCTTAGGAGAGCATACATGACAAAAATCAAAGAGGAAGTTGTAAACAAGAAATAAATTCACTTACTTTTATAGAAGTACAGACACAGTTGAAGTGGGGTATGGAGGGAGGGAGGGAGAGAAGAAGAGAAAGAGGGATGGGGTATGGAGGAAGGGAGAAGGGGAGAGAGTGAGCGAGAGAGGGATGGTGTATGGAGGAAGGGAGAAGGGGAGAGAGGTAGGGATGGGGTATAGAGGAAGGGAGAAGGGGAGAGAGGGAGGGATGGGGTATAGAGGAAGGGAGAAGGGGAGAGAGTGAGAGAGAGAGGGATGGGGTATAGAGGAAGGGAGAAGGGGAGAGAGGGAGGGATGGGGTATAGAGGAAGGGAGAAGGGGAGAGAGGGAGAGAGAGGGATGGGGTATGTAGGAAGGGAGAGAGAGAGAGAGAGAGAGAGAGAGAGAGAGAGAGGCACCTTGTATGTGTTTGAGAGGGGGAGACAATACACTTATATGTGTATATTTATACTTAATATATATATATATATATATATATATATATACACAATATCATATTATACACACACTCAAAATTTAAACAATAGCGCATACGTGCTATTTATAGTAAAAAGAGTGCGTACACGCTGTTTATAGTTAAAAGAGTGCGTATGCACTTCTTACACCATAAGTACCCGGTACGCGCTTTTTATACCATAAGTACCCCATAAGTGCTTTTGATTGTTTAAGTTTCAAAATAGGCCTAGATGACAAAGCTATGGTTTGGAAATTTGATTTCCCTCCATTTCTCTCATTTTTGACATGTTTTATTTTATCAACTTGGTTTATCGACTTTGTCATCATCACATTTACAATTCATCAAGTGGGTATTTCTATAATTGCCACCATATTTTCACCCATCTTCAGAGCTTTCTAACCATATAATTTTTTTTTAATTTGAACAACAATAACATATTATTATTGAATTTCTTTTACCAGTGTCTCCATAGTTCTCACAAATATGGGTGCACCATTTTTTTAATAACTTTTGATATACTTATCCAAATTTTAAAAAAACTTTATATATTATTGTAGTGCACTTGATTCTTTACAATTTTAAAAAATAAAAATTGTATTTTGGATTTGTTTAGTGCAGCTTATGCTTGGCACACGAATAGGTACCTAATTTTCAGGATGTGCTTGATTGGAAAAATAATAAAAAATAAATACTCAACAAAAAATTATTAAAATATACACATCTTCTAGTTATCACTCTTAAATATCTTTCTGCCAAAGGATTTGTCAAAATACTAAATCTAACTATGATTTTTTTGATGCGCACATCAGACACTATGTTATGTTTTTCAGAAAAAATCAGGGGCTGTTTTTCGTGTGTGAAGGATTTGACCCACTTAATCTTATCCAATTTTGAAAATGTTTAGTAGTTTGGAAACTATATTAAGAGTACTACAATATTTGTTCTTTGATTATCTTCATATCTTGAGTGGATGACTTTCAAATTTTTCTTCCAAGTTTAGGTTCACCTAATTTCAGAAAAAAAAGTGTCCACTTATACCCCCCTTTTTGACCACCATCTTTGTGCACTTACCCATGCCTTGAGTTTTGGGATCCAAAGTACCCAAACCCCCTTTAGACTTTGGTTGAATACAATGGAGCCAAGAGAAGATCTAGAACTTGTCCTGCCATCACAATTCATGCATAATAATTAATGAAAGATCTTATTAAGATCTTCATAACCTTTATTATAGGGCATCCAACATGAAGATATAATAGACATGAGAGTCCAAAAAGTTACAGTTTATCACCCGAACATTGCTGACTAATGAAAGCTATCTATTGCCCCAATTGAAGATTTTTTTCTTCAACTTAATGAGAAACCAAGTCCATTTATCATGGACAAAAAATCCCAGCAAAAAGGGGATTCCAGGGTACCTAGTAATCTACCCATGCTTATGTTTCCATTGCATGGGAATCCATGGTGGGATGAGATCAGGACAGATCATTTAAACTCTATTTTATGATGAACTAACTTAGAACCCAAGACAAAGCAATGTAAATCCAAAACCTCCAAAACATATTTAATTTTTAATTCTGAGTTTTGGATAAATAACAAACTGTCATCAGCAAAGTGCAAATTTATAAGAGCTAAATTATTAGGAATAGGAATATCATTAAGTAAACCCAACATATTGGATTTTCACAAGAGATAACCCAGTGCGTTAGTAGCTAAAACATAGAGAAATGGAGATAGGGGGAAACCTTTCTTGATTGACTGTTGTAAGGGAAATGGGCCAGAAAGGGGATCGTTAATCATCAATTGAGAATTAGCATCATTAAATAGAATTTGTACACATCTCCATATTTTTGGGTCAAAGACCAAAAATTAAAACATTTTAATAATAAATCTCCAATGCATTCTGTCATGTACTTTATCAAAGTCAAGTTTTATCATCAAGGCATCTTGCCTTCACTGTTCAGCCCATTCACTTATCTCCCAAGCCAAAAAAAATAATGAAAAATGAATCTTCCACCAAGAAACCCTATCTTCTTGGGTCTAACTATCATCTTGATCACTGGATTAATCCTATTAGCTATTGCTTTAGCAATGATTTAATAGGAAGTGTTGATGAGTGTGATAGACAACCATCCTGAGATAAAGGCTAGATCCTTCACTTTTGAAAGGAACATAATCAAACCTCTATTGATATTTGGTCCTAAAGATCCATGCTTTCTTCTAAATAAGCTACAAAAAAATTATCCTTAATATAGGGCCAAAGGGTTTGATAAAATTTCATTGAAAAACCATCAACCCAGGGACTTGTATTTACTGCCATAGAAAATACAACATGATCCAAACCTTGAATAGATAAGTCTCTATCAATAAAATGACCATAATCCTTATCAACCTTCCTAGGTATGATGTCCTCAAACATATCTGCTAGAATTAATTTAACATCATGCCAATTTTGATCTTCTCTAAAGAGATTCTCATAAAACGCTTGAAATATATTCTTAATATCTTCTTGGTTTTTAAGAACCTGACCATCTTCAACGTGAATTAAACTAATAAACTCCTTTTTATGTTTATTCTTTATATAATTAAATAAGTATTTGAAACCTTTGTCTTTAAACCAGTGTAATCTAATAGGGATTTTAGCTCCTTGCCCTTGTAAAGATCCATTTTATGAAGTTGTGTTTCAATAGCAACTATAGAAGTTTGTATAGGTATATTACTAGGATCAACATTGAGTAATCTCCTGCCCCTGAAAAGTTTTTTCTTTCCTTTTTTGTTGCCATACTAATCTCTTTCCAAAGTATTGTAAAAATTCCACACATTGAGAAATAGAAAACTGTGACCATTCCCTATAAGACTCCCCTTCTTTTGGTCTAGGAATAGACTTCAAAATTTGAATCAGAGCATCAACACAAGATGAGAAGTATTAAACGTAAATGGTAGTTTATAATCTGTAACTTATAAGCTTTCGCTTGCAACAATACAAATGATAGGAAAATGATCTAAAAGAGTAGTAGAATAATCAACCCTCACAAGGCTGCCACAAGAACCTTGGACTACTTACAGTTTAGGAGATATATAAAACCTATCCAATCTAGTTAGTTTTCTATTAACACCTAGCCTACAGTTAGTCCAAGTAAACCAGTTATGCTTATGGCTTGACAATTTGTTTTGTATAGGGTTTGAAACTCCAATAGAATTGCGACAAAGTAACCATTTGTCAAATTCTTCATTTCTTAACCTAATATGATCAGGCTAACTATGATCAGCATGGTGTTCATCCATATTAAAATCCTCTACAATAATCCAATCAACATGTAGAAGGTGAGTAGACATCCATTCCCATAACTCACATCTTTCTTTTTAAATTTTTAAAATGTAAATATAACGAAAACCAATAGATTGATCACTGATAAAGGTGAAAACCCAAACACAATTATTTGAAGAATGCTCCCCTTTATCAATAAGTTTTCCACTTGTTAAATTCCAAGCACATTAATTTTCAACCTTCAAAATGCAAATAATCTGGGATGATAGAAAGTTTTTTATTTGCAGAAAAAAAAATTAATCAAGTGGTACGGTCAGCTCCTCTCCTATAGTTCCACGTAGGAACTATTAATCATGTTTGCATTACATCGTTTTTGTGATACACTGATATTAAAAACTCTTAGCCCTACATGTTCGCCCACAAAGCTCTCACACAAATTTATCAACTATGACTGTCTAGTCACATCAGACAATACACTACATTCGTTATGTTATCCCATTCTATACGGAGTCTCTTTCTCGCCATCTGCCAAAACCCTAACGGATGAAACACAGTTTCCCTCGTTGAAAAACCCCAATTTTTGCTTCACGGGATCAACAAAGAGTCGAGGCGATTGGATACACAAATAGTGTCCTTACATATCGAAGCGTAGAGAGATATTATGTAGGTATCGTCACAAACAAGAAGAACATAGATAGGTATATATCTTGCACGACTGACTAAGGCACCAGTAAGTACTGTTCTAAAGTTTTCTGAAGTGCCCATCACCACTAGAAAATACATGGTGGAGAATTTGATAGTAAAAAACTCCGATGGAAGCTTAAAATTCGACGTTCACCCATCGACGTAACGGGGATTTTCTTGAGGAAAGGTCACGGACAAATGTTACGCCCCCACGCCATCATGAGTTTTGAGTAGTTTATTATATTGCCCATAAATCAAGTGTTTAAAGCAATCTGTCTGCTGGAATGAGCTGGAATTTATTGTAGTGTAGTGTTGAATGAGACCTGCACAACTGATTTAAACGTGAAACGCGTGATTTTATTTTCTTTTTCTTTTTCTTCAAGAATCTGGCGTGATTCTTGTTCTTAGGCTTTAACACGTTTTATTATTGTTAGAATAAATTATTTACAATGATTGCAACAGCCAAGGCATGTTTGTATACTTTCATCTACTTCACATTCATAACAGCAACAGTATTTTGCTATGTACGTAGACTTTCATATATTACACATTTGCTTATAAATTGAATCTCTGGGCCTCGCTTTTTCAGCGTTCCAATTGGAGTGTTCTGGTGTGTGTTGATTTTTCTCTGTCTTCCGGTTTGTTTTCAGTTATAAATTCATGAACTAAAGCTCAGTATTTCTCATCTTTCAAAGATAAAAATTCAGGATCGTGTTGTGGAAGATGTCTGTCCTATGGATTCCATATGATGGCAGCTGGATCTCCATCGGAGCAGCTGCAACAGTTGCCTGTATCATAGTTGCCATGGCATCTGCATCTACCATGTTTTATGCTCCCATTCTCTGGGCGGCCATAAGACTCAATGCTACAAGAGACATGCCTCCCTTACCTCCGGGAAGGATTGGAATCCCTTATTTGGGAGAATCTCTTGACTATGTGAAGTCGTCGAGTAACCTGCTCGATCTGGACGTGTGGTACGATACGCGATATGCTAAGCACGGGGGAATTTTCACCACCCATATTCTGGGTAGCCCCACTGTTGTCATGTTGGGCGCGCAGGCCAACAAGTTTGTTCTAATCAACGAAAACAAGCTATTCAAAAACAGCTGGCCCAAATCTATCAGAGTTCTGCTCGGAGAACACGCCATGGTTTCTTCCCAGGGCGCCGACTACAAAAGGATTCGACGGATTACACAATCCATTCTGGGGATCGAAACGCTCAAGAAGTTAGTTGGGAGGTTTGAAAAACTTGTGCTGCACCATCTGGAGTCTGACTGGCGTCCTGGCCAAATCTTCCGCGCCCATAGCAAATTGAGGGAAATGGCGCTGTGTGTGGCGGCGGAGTATTTTCTGGGGTTAAAGGCTGGAGAAGGGTTGGAGAGCTTTAGGCGGCACTTTCACGATTTCAACGCGGGTCTTCTTTCTCACCCTCTCGATCTTCCCTGGACGGTCTTTGGCAAGGCCAAGCGCGCTCGTGCCGCCATGGTTGCTCAAATTGCTCACCTGATCCGTCTACGTAAAACGTCCTTGAGCGAACGTGGAGAAGAAGAAGAAAACTTTTTGGACATGGTATTGAGGGCGCAAAAGGCAGGGAGCGACTCTTTCTTGAACGACGAGGAGATTGCAGACAACCTGTTGGGGTTTCTCATTGGAGGTTATGATACTATTGCCTCCGCTTTGGCCACGATTCTTAGGCACCTCAGTCTTTCGCCACAAGTGTTACAACGCCTTCGTAAAGGTACCTGTGCTCCATATTCTGGGATTTCGAATATGAAATGTGGGTAGAAGATTATTTAAAATTTTACTATTCAAAAATCTTGTGTCCTTCAACTAATATTCTTAGCCTAATATTGTTCAGATTGTGAAAAGCTCAGAGATAGCAAGAAAGTAGGAGAGCCTCTGACATGGAACGAGATTAAAGGTTTGGAATACTTGAGAAATGTAATAGCAGAAGGATTGCGCGTTGTGCCTCCGATACTTGGAGGATTCATGGAAGCAAAAATTGACGTCGTATATGGTGGTTATACCATTCCAAAGGGGTGGAAGGTGGGTTTTTATTTATTTATTTATAATCTGTAAACGATGCTTTAATTCTTTAACACTTTTGAGTTTTAAAATTCATGATTGCAGGTTCATTACTCTATCAGACACACAAGCAACAAGGAGGAGTACTTTGACAATGCAAAAGAGTTTACTCCAGATCGCTTCAATTATGAGCGACATGAACCGTTTTCCAACATTCCTTTTGGACACGGAAATCGAATTTGCCCAGGAAATGAGTTTGCAAAGATAGAAATGGAAGTATTTCTGTATCATTTAGTGTTGAGATATGATTGGGATCTGATGGAGGCCGACGAACCCATTAGCGTCTCATTCAATCCTCAACCTAAGCATGGTTTGCCTTTGATGCTTAAACCTGTAGCCTAAACAAGTTGATATGTATAGGAAATAAAATGGCCATTATTATATTGTTATATCAGTAGGCTAAAGAAGTTGATATGTATAGACCATAAGTAGTTGATATGTATAGGCCGTAAGTATACTGTTTTATGGTCTCTATTTCACGTGTTTTGTAATGATTATTATCTTAATATAATATTTTAGATAGGAATTATGTTTTTCTATCATTGAAAAAATCAATCACTTATTGTATATTAGTAGGCTATTCATGATGTTATATTTTGGACTATGTTATTATGGTTCATAATTGATATTGAAGTTTATAGTTCCAAAGAAGTTCTATATTTGCTAAAATAATTATGAAATGGTGATACATTGAATTTTGTATAATTATATAATACAAATCATCTTCTTAAAAAAGGAACTTTTTCATTACTAATCCAATTTGGATGGACATCGTATTGAAATGGTGATATATTAAACTTTGCATATTATATTCTTTCTGTTGTCTTTCGGATACGATTTTTTTCTCACGTGTAACCTTCTTTGGTTACTAGTTCTACAATTTATTGTGCTATCCCCTCTACATATTAATTGTTTTTTCTTTATTTCTATTATTTTGTTTTCTAGAGAATTATGGATGTTTCTTATTTTAAACCAATCCCTCATTTGGGCATCATAGTTGCTTCAATCCAAAAATATATTATTGAAATGCTTCAATGCAAAAATATATTTTTGAAACGCTTCAATACAAAAATATATTTTTGAGATGTATATTCCAACGCATTACATATCCTTGGTCGCTTCTTTTATATTTTGATTTAACTCTTCTAAATTTATCTTTCATATTTCAGAGTAGGTAGAAATACTTGGATGAAATATTAAGGAGTAATGAAATGTATTATATATGATAGTGGAGTTTTTTTTTTTGTGTGTGTGTGTTAAATTAAGGTTCATACATAAACATATAGTCCTAATATAAAAAATCCAACCTTGAACATTACACTTTTAATAATCAAGAAAGTTGTCCATCTCTATGTATTGATGATTTATAGTGAAAATCATTGTTATAGATTACAATAAAGGGAATAAATGTCCATCTTTTCTTGATGGTGGTTAAAACCTTGTAGATTGATTTATTAGTTTTTAAAAGAGTTGGGGGATGTTGAAATAAAAATAAAAATACCTAAGTATATGTTATCATTATTGTACATGTTAACACAATTAGCTCTTTAATGGAGTCATAGATGGAGTGTCCAATGAAATATATTCTATTTATATAAGTCAATAATAGATAAATAAAATTCCAAAAAAGTAAAAAAAATTAAATTAAAAGATAAAGTCACAAATGGGATGTTAGAAATTTAAAAAATCAATGAAATAGTACAAATTAATAATTGAAATGTTTAATCAACAATTATAAAAAAATCACGTCGTATTTAGTTATCCTAACTCACTTCACTAGATATACTTTACACTATGATGCCTATTACAACTTGATGTGCCCATATGTTATGTATTGATCATTTTCCTAAGTCATACCCTCTTCCAATTATTTATTTGCATTACTTATAGGAATCATATCCTATTTGAGGTATCATCAACCAAAGGGTCACGAACTTTTTCCTAATGTTTCAAGAGACCAACTCAAGTTGTTTTAATTAGCACGGTGTTCCAAATTTTCAATAAAATCCAAATGAGTATTTTGTACACTATAACCTACCAACCAATATGATACATTGGGTTGATCTATGCATAGCGATATGAAAGCATTAGGAAGAAAAAATATTGGAAATATCCCCAAATCATATTGAAACTTTTTAATTGACTTATAAATCATATGCCTATTGTCTTAAATTTAAAATGATATACATCTATAATTAGTCATTGTTAGATATAGTAAAGAACAATGACTAAGAATGTTTTTGATTAAGGTAAACGGGTTTTACAGGGACCCAAAACCCAAAAGTTTAACAATTTCAAGAGAATAAGTGTCAAAGACCAGAACCGGTAGGAAAAGATAAACCAACTTGGGCCAAGACCAGAAGATCTACTGATAAGAATCTAATAGATCTACATTTTCCTAAATAATTTTCCCGTTGATAGCCTCCAACTCGTCCATGATAAATCTAGAGTTGCCTTGTTCCTGGTACGGGTACACAGAGTTGTTGTAGTATACGGATGACAAATCTAACCACTTGCACTCTTCACTTTATTTTTCTACTTGGAGTCTGAAGGAGTCACACTGGCAATGGGATCAATGGTGTAATCCACAATCATATTATTGACCCTCATCAAGCCTTCTGAACTATTATTCATGGCAGGCTTATTGATCTCAACCAGATTTTTCAAGTGTCCTTTGATTTCTTCCACTCTCACCTCCAAATTTCATATTCTTCTTTCATGATTCGATTTCATCTTGTACACATCCTCACTAACTTTCTAGGTCAAATGGAGGATTTTCTCCATTTTACTGGGTCCATAGTTGTCCTTAAAAGTATCCACAATACCCTTTATACCCTCTTTTAACACTTCAATCTCCATGCCCATCTTCAAGAGACAATCCAATTGACTATTGGCCACAAAGGAAATGTAATTATCCAAATCTAGGTCAATGACAACCCTCCCCTGTTTCCCAGGATCAATGTCTATGAGGATTGGTCCCTAGATTTTTATATTTGCCAGTGACCGACCTAAGGTTCTTGTTGCACCTACTATGACTTATCTGAGGGGTAACATTTTGAATGGGGCCCTCACTAGTAGGAAGACAATAGATAGTATCCTCTGACAAGTCTTGATCCTACCAATCCTTGGCAAGCTTGCTATCTTCTCCTTCCAAATCTGTGTGAAAAACCACCTAAACCTCTGGTTTGGAAGAAGAAACATGGCTTTTCATAACAGGGGACAGCTTGACTTCATGGGCCTTGGCATAATCCATAATAAGTCAAATAAGGCACTCATGGAGGATCGGATTATCCATATTCTCAGCATGTTTCTCCAGACTATGCCTTAAAGAAGAAAGAAGATAAAACAGAATGGAAATTTTCCTATCATACATGAAGTGATTCAAAATGACAAAGTTAAATATCCTAAGAATATCCTTAGAATAAGAATTAGAATGGTGATAGCATGTTAAATAGAATGTTAAATATCCTTAGAATAAGAAATAGAATAGTGATAGCATAAGTTAACAAGTAGTCAAAAGATAAATATTTGACAAAATTTCAATTGACTCTCTCTTATTTATATAAGATTGTAAAGCTACTATTTGGTAATCATTGTGGATGAGAGCTATTGTATCATTAATGTTTAATTAGAAATTTATTGCAAATTTTTTTATAGAAGGTTTATTTGGCTTTGTAGAGTTAATGGATCTTGTGACTCCTTTCCTATTATTTTACATAATAACAAAGCTCTAGCTCTATAAACTCATCTCTACTTTCAACACTTTTTTCAAGTTATTTTATATGATTTATCTTATGAATCAATAGTAAAATTAATAACATTTTCTCATAAATTAGATTATAATTTCTTAAGGGAAGTTCATTTGGTGACCATGCATCCACCATACCATCATATTTTACCATTTATTAGTATTTAATTTAAACATTTATTATGTAAATAAGATTAATTACTTATTCTTTTAATATCCTTACTTTTGAAAAAGAATCTTTTATTTTTTATTACTAATATTTGTGTCTACATTAGTAATCTAATTAACCATGAAAAACACTAAATATTCCACTTTCATCCATTAAATCAAACTTCAACATTTATAACATTTGGTAAATGTTTTGGTATTCATATTTAATATAGGAAAATTTCTAGCATGAAATATTTAAGAATAGTTATATTCAGATATTATTTTGAATACAAAAATAAAGTGTACGATTCATCATTTAAGATTCCACAACAATAAAATTAACTTTTTATAGATTCTCATAAAGCTATTTTACTTCTAACAATTTTATTTGACACAAAAAAACCCATGAGCACAACAACAATGGTCCAGCAAGGGTTTGAATCACGACACCACATGTACCAAGATAATGTTTTAATTTCTTACAAATATTAACACTCTTCTGTGAAAAGTTTCCAACTTAAATTGTTTACTTTTACATGATATTATATTTATAATCAAACATTATCTTATGAATGACTCAAAATAAATAAAATAATAAAACATTATGACTTAAACCCAACTAATAACTTTGTGGGTCATTATGAACTCTTATCAACTCCTACATATCAAAAGCAAAAATAATAAACATTTATTATAAATTTTAATAATAAAAAATATCCAACTGCTAAATTAAACAAGTGCTCCAGGGCAGCATAATTCCTACCTAAGAATGCTACGGTGGGTTTAGAGTTGTTTTATTTTGATAATTGTAGAATTGTAAGGAGAAGTGAGCTAGTACCTATTTATTACAGTTTGATAGGTGCAGAATTCCTGATTCCGATCACTGGGTATGATATCTAGTACAATCATCATCAACATAGAACTAAGCACATTCTTTTTTCTACATTTACTGTTTCAGCTATTATGTAATTTTGGTGTGATTACTTTTGATTGATTTAGCATTCTAGATATTAGACATTGATTTAGCATTAGATTTTAGACCTCCAAATTAATAATAGGGTGTCCTACAATAATTAAATGTAAGGTTTAATACATGTAACCCTTGTTTTATCATTACTAAAAACTTGTAAGAAGTGGTACTTCTGAAATAAGTATTCGCTTTGATTAATTTTTCAACTTCCATTACCTTAAGAACTACTTGATACTTAGAAAGAAAGTTATTTTTTATCATCAGAAGTAAGTTTAATAAATATAATAGAGAGGAATCATCAGAAAATATTTAACTGATGGTCATTCCCCCTTAATTACTATCAAACTCTAGTCGGATAAATGAGAGTATGTTATCTAAGATGCTTGTACAATCAGTTTTGGGCAATAACAAAACTTGCAGTTTTTACCATGACCATTTAAATGTGTAGTTGTTTTGGAATCAGAGAGGATTGTAGGACGTGACGCTAAATAAACAAGTGCACAGTTATATTGAATATAAATATGAAGATGCATTATTTTTGAGAAGTGGTTTTTTTTCTAAAGTAATGTGAATAAATTGTAAAAGGTTATATATAACCATAATCTTATTGCTACCATAGAAAATAACTTCACAGCAGCACCCATCTCAATATTTTTATATAAAAAAATTTGGCAATCAATGAACATTTAACTTTTAAATCCAACAAATTTTGATTGATTATTTCAATAAAAAATATATGAATGAAATATATGGAAAAATATTAAAAGAATTAATTAAAAATGATAAAAATGATATTGGATTGATTACTAAATTCATATATTTTTAATTAAATCAAACAATATTAAAATTTCACATAGAACTTTCGAAAGATCTTTTAATTGTTTTTTATTTTCTCTATTTTCCCTTTTCTTCAATGAGTTTCTTTTTGTATTCTTTTAATTTAGTAATCAATCCAATATCATTTTTATCATTTTTAATTAATAGAAAATCTCAATCTTTTTAAAAGCTTACCTAAAATTAAAAGAAAATAGGAAACAATCTCAATCTTTTTAAAAGCTTACATAAAATGTAATAATATAGAGAATAAAAAATAGGATAAATATAAAAAATTTCTAAATTAAAAGATTAATAAAACTACACAATGAAATTAAAAGAAAAAATATAAAAGAGAACGAAACAATTGATAAGAATGAAAAAAGCTAATTATGTAGAAAATAATAGAAAAATGAAATAGTTAAAATGATTAAACAATCAACCAAAATCAAAGAGAATGGAAAGTATATTTGAATGAATTATAACATATATTAACTGATATAAAAGGAAACATGCATAAGATTAGAGAGATTTACATTAAAAAAAAATCATTCTTTTTTTTCCTTAAAATCTTCTTTGGCATTCATATATGTATGAGCAATCTTCTTTATTTCTGGTATTAAAAAAATATATTTAATGTTTTCTCGATAATTTTAAGTTTTAAAAGTTTAAGAAAAATTGCACACTTAATTAAATTTTTTCTTGCAAATTAAATTTTTGATATTTTAGTAATTTTGATTTTCAAAAAATGAAACAGAATAAAGGAGGAAACTCTCTCATTTCAATTAAGATTTAAAATGTGATTTAAATTAACAATGTAATAAGAGAAGGATTACATATATTGGTCATTATAATTGAATGATTTAAGAAAACAAAAGCAAATTTTGTATATTGAGGCTATACCATCCGCAATAGATGAAAAGAAAACTATTTTTTAAGATAGTACTGATTATAATATTTCTCCCTTGATACAAAAAAAGGAAAAACGAATACCTTAAGAGTCTAAAGAGATTCGATCCAAATCACTTTAATGAGAGACATGATCAAGTTTCCTACATCTGTCTTAGGAAGGGTAATTGTATATGCCATAAAATGAATTTGTAGAGTTAAAATTAATTTTTTCTCTATAGTTTAGTGTAAAAATATGATTTGAATTTGGGGGAGGAAGATGAACCTTTCAACATATAATTGATGCTTCACTCCATAAATTGTTGAACTTTACTTCTTAAGCCAATTGCATACACAAATTACTATATACAACATAATATTAAATTAGTATTTCTATTTTAGAACCTACATTTTAAAAGGCAATACATTGATTCTTAATTCACTCTTGATTGAATCCGACCCTCCAATTTTTCTCAATCATATTTTAAAATATATATAAAAATTAAAGTTAATGCTTAAGAGTTAAGGTAATATTTTCAATAAAATTAAATAAATAAATGACAATAAGACATAGTTAATAAGCTATATCTTTCTCCTTAAATCATCTTTGTCCTCTTATTGAACCAAAGAGAAATGAGTCCACTCTGTTTTAATTTTCTTCACAATATGAGTGATTGATGAGTTAAATAGATTTTGATTGTTCTTTATTAAATGAAGAAGGGCTTTGAAAGGGCCTAGAGAATCTTTCAAAATGAACCAAACATAAAAACTAAGCAAAAACTGAATAGAAATATCACAATAGATAACTAGGGTAGAACATGTTAAAAGATTAACCATATCTAGAGATAGATATAGCACACATCACTTATAGAGGCTTGGAGAGTGAAAGAGAATAAAACTTAGGAGGATATTTCTTCCTCTAATCTACAACTATCTAGGATGGGTCATTATCAAAATTCAAAACCATAGGGCATGAGAGGGGAGAGTCCTCTAAAGTCATATGAAAATGTGCACCTCCAAGAAAACTAAGAGGAGAAAACTTAACAAGAGTAGAAGGAAGAATAGAAGGAGCCATACTAGAAAGTAACATGGATTTTTTCTAAAATAGAAGAGAGTGGATCTAAATCCTTGAAATGACAACAAAGTCATCCAAAAAAATCATAAGGAAAAATAGTAAGGTGACCATGTAGAGCATTCTTCCACCAAGTTGAGGAATGCTATCAACAAACACCAAAGGGGAAATGAAAGGTAAAATTCCTAATAGAAAAATAGTATCTACAATGAAACATAATAGTCTCATATTAAATCATATAACAACAAGATGTATCATTAACCTAAAGAGAAATTTCACCTAGAACAACTTTCGAAAGATCTAATTCACCCCAAATGTGAGAAAAGAAGTATGATTAAAGTTCTTTGATGTTGAGTCCACCACAAAAATATTTCTAATAGTATTACCAATAGCCCCATAGGCTAAACTATACGAGAAGTGTAAGGGAAGATAAGGTCATCTTACTGAAATAGGAAAACTGCTAATACACTATTTCAAAGGATTGAAAGAAGAAGACCATTGGTCAATCGAGAGGGATTGTGAATTCCACATCCAAGTTGAACCATTTAAAATAACCTAAAAATAATCAAAAGGATCAAAGATAACCAAACAAAATCCTCTAGAAAAAGAGTGAATCTCCATTTTACCCTCTACCAAAGGAGACCATTGATCAAAGATGCAATGTAGTGAATTTGGAAGTTAATGAAAAACAATAAAATAATGGTTGAAAGAAAATAACTTCTCACAATAAAGGACATCTTGCCCAAAACAAACCACAAGATTATCAAAACCAAATGAAGATGCTTAAAACTTTAAATAAATACTTTCACTTTCTCTCAATCAATAGAAATGATAGGTGCAAATAAATGCACCAAATTTTGTAAAAGAGGGCTAGATAGGAAAATCCCTATGAACAGTAGTAACACCCCTCACAACCATATTCTTTTACAAAAAAACCCCAACAATAGAGGAGGAACTAGCAACAAGACCCATCTATAATAGAAAAATGTTTGTAGGAGTAGAAACTAAGAACAAGTCAACCACAATCTTAATTGTCAAACAAAGAGAAAAAAAAAATTCATATAAAAAATAGGAGGGACCATTTATGGGCATATAGGACCAATAACAATAAAAAGGGAATATGTGGGACTTTCCTAGCATAATGCCAATATAATGGGTGGTTTTTGATATCAACATAGAATAAAGTATTTACTAGAAATTTGATTTATGAAAATGATAATTAAGAATCTAATTTATAGGTTTTCTATATTTCAAATCAATGGTCGAGATCGAATAAGAGGACTATGACATTAGACTTCTGGAATGTGTCATAATAGGAGAATTAGGAATCTAACATGTGACATGGGTAAGAGGGCTTGGTGGTCTCAATCTTTTTGAGAATGCACAAAGATGCTCATGAGGTTGATTACTGGAGAAACTATAGAAAATGTAAGTGATGTGAAAATCTAAGAGAGTCACTAAACATGTATGAGTAGAATCCATCTTCTCTAGACAACTTTTCTCATGTTGTCGATTTGTTGGTAGATTGTAGAAGTTTATCAATTACAATTAAATTGGTTGTTCATTCTTGGGAGGTTCTTCTTTCAAAACTGAAGGAAAAATACAAATTATTTTAGAAGAAGAGCAGTTGAAAGTTCTTTTGGGTTGGTATGCAAATTTGACATTCTTTTTGTAGTTGAAAGTATTCATTTTATTTCTTTCTTTTTTTTTTTCATAAAATGTATCCCTTGTCCTTAATGTCAAAGGGGGAGAAAGGTAAATAGAATAGGATAAAAGTAATGGAGTAGGAGAAATAAGGAGATATATGAGTTAGAGGGTGTCATATGGAGATATGTTTCTTTTAGAGAAGTTTTGTTGTCAATGAGAAAGGGGGAGATTATTAGACTTGTGTGAATATTCTCATTGATGTCAAATCTAGTTATCCAATTTGGACTGAATGGTGTATGATGTTGGAAGAATTTTTGGTATTGATGGAAGATAGGCGTGTATGACATGTGAGGTTGTAAGGTATAGATCTACTGGAGTTATTTCTGGAAGATCCCCATCTCTGGAATCTTGAGTTATGCTTATATTTGGTTTGCATTCTATCCTAGGATCAATTGTGTGAGCTTTAGTATGAGTGGCATCAATCATGTTAGTTATATTGGTTGTATCTATCATGTTTTGTTCTTATGGGTCCATATCTATGGGTTTTGTAGAACATTATTTTGTTTTAGTAATTAAGGTGTATACATCAATAAATAAAATGTGTGAAGGAAGCATGTAGAGATATTTTAGAGGCCAACTTTATTATCATATTTTTGGTTAAGGACCTATTGGATAAAATATTGATCTAAGAAGCATATTACTTATTCTTGGTCGACATATTATCCCAATGTATAATCTTTTGGGTATATATATGTATATTCATTTTACAGGTGTGTGTAGTGTGTAGTGTGTAAGGTGTCATGTGTGAGTGCAATGAATGTGGAATGGTAGATGAGAGAGTGCAATGTGTTAAGTATGATTTATGGACAGAGAAGCAGTTGTAGTAGAATCAAGGTGTAGACAACATTGCAGTAATCCTTTACCAAATCTGCTACAAGTGATTGATTCGATAGAGCGGTGTAGTAATCCTTCACCAGATCTGCTACAAGTGATTGGTTCGATAGAGCGGTGTAGTAATCCTTCACCAGATCTGATATAGGTGTTTGTGGATAGTAAAATAGAGATCCTTTACATGATCTGCCTAATTTTTGTGAATAGTTATTTAAGCTTCATCTGGAATTGATTTCATGCATTTGGAGATGCAACTTTCCTCAGTTCATTTACATCTATTCTAGTGATTATTCTAGCAGTAAGCCGCTTTTGTATTTTGGTAGTGAGCCACCTCTTTTGTAAACACTATATAACTAGTTATGTTATCTTGAGAGCTAACACTATCCATGGTTTTTCTTATTTGGGTTTTTCATGTATAAAATCTAGTGTTCCTTTTGTGGCTGTGTTCAGTAAAAGGTTTTAAAATTTTTTTAAAAATTGAATATGTGGGAATATTGATTGAACCATCCCTCTTAGTACTCCAGTCCCTTAACCAATCCAACAAATTGAAAAAGTGGATAATTATTTGAAATAATAATAAAATATTTATTAAATCAATTTTATAACAGATGATCAATTTTAGGGTGTTTGTATTTTTGTTCTCTTTGATGTGGTGTTGTGACTAGCAAATATAGAATCATGTTAAAAATAGAATTATGTTCTATTCAACTCAAAGTAATGATGGAAGAAATGTGAGGGAACAACTCCTCCTCCAGTAGTTTCTTAATAAAATGTGTCCAGGCAATATTTAGAAAATAAGAAATGGTTTTTAAAAAAAAGATGGACAAAAAAGGTGTATAAATGGAAGAAAAATAGAAAAAGGAAAAACATATGAATAGTTGAAGAATAGATGAAAATGATTAAAACATTATTCCTAATCCTTTGAATGGGTCTTTTGAAGCTTATAAATAGGCCTATGATGGGAAAATGTAAGTCCATTTGCATATTTGCCTTCTAGAATTTTAAATCTTATATTACATAGAAGAGAACGAAGAAAATGGCAAACATTATATGTCATACCCATCATGAGTTGTGTGTTTGATAGTATAGGACTCTAGATGACTTACAAGCATCAATATGTACTAAAACTGTAATCCTAGGGGTAGTTAGAGGATAATATATGTGAGATAAAATAGAAAAATCATATAAAAGTAAATTTCATATGGGATAGGTTTAGCATTTTAGTGACCAACATAAGAAAATATAGAAAAAAAATCACTTCTAGGGATTATTGTAACTTGTGGAAGGTAAAATTTACTCAAGCATAGACTTTAAACACTTACATTAGAAAAGGGCTTTCTTTCACATTCTAGTCCATTCATATAAAGATCACTCATACAATGTAGCACTTACATTTAAAGGTAGGACATGTGTAGATTATTTCATCCATTAAAGAATCAACGCTTGCACAAATTATCCCTCAAATAGGGTAGATTAGAAATTGTATAAGATTGTTAGTTCTTAGACTTGTAGTACATGCATAGACAAAATGATCGTTTCATTTAATAATTTTTACATTGAGTAGTGTATACGGTGAAAAATGATGATGATAAACTATTGCAAAACCACGAAAAAGTCCAACCACAAGCAAACCCTAGTTCTACACTAAAGCATTCACCATACACCAATGAAGAAACCTAAGAACATTCAAATCAACAAATAAGATAATAATATCATTCTCATTATCATCACTAATATAGAAGTGGTATTCTTTCTTAATGACACATTTTTCAAATGTATTGTCCACACCATCAAAATTGATTTATGAATGTCGATAATACACATGTACCATGATAGTGATTTTCTTTCAAAAGTAATACTCTCATTGAATCTCTTTTTGATGTTCAAAAGAGTAATTTTCTACGAAGTCCACTACTAATAAAATAGTTCCAAGTGGGAAAGTGTCTCTTAATGTTTAAAACTTTTGTGCTTTCTACTTGGCCAAAAAATCATGGCATATGTATTGTTGTATCAACTTACAAAAGTTTTCCATAAATGTTCCAATAAGTATCTCCTCTTCTACATAATCTAACCTTGTGGATTCCTTTCCAAATTTTGTTTCAAACATTTGGTACTTGTAACTCTTGCAATTTACCATCTTCGTCATGTCAATATCTACATCTCTCAAAGGAAATTTAGCCAACTCCTAACATGTTCTACAAATTCCTTTTATGCAATCTATTTGATCAGTTACATTATCATCTGATTTATCACATGAGATGGATGTTGTGAATTGACTTGTTCACTTAGGAGGAGCATTTTCATAACCATCACTATCTTCCCTAGTCTTTGAAACTACCTAATAGTAGAGATCAAATTTTAATATTATAATGACAACAAGTTTCAAAGACTTTGTCAAAGAATGCGGCCTTAACCTTTTCAAACATTGTTTGTCCAATATTTGAATGAGTGTTTGAATTAGTAAACATCACATACAATTCATGTTTTGTTGTGTCTAACTAGTTTGTTTCGCATGGAGTTCATAATGATTAGACTCAGTATTTCACTTGATGATAGGGTGAACCCACAATAGTGAGTTACACTCTTTTGGATGAAAGACAGTGACACTTTTGTCCAAAACTCAAATTTAGCCGTGTTCTATTGAAGCCTCCATTCGATCGAATGGAAAAAATGCATTTGATTGAAACCCACTTCTGATCAAATCCAAAAAGATATTCAATACAAAATTTGTATCAAGTGGATTTGATAGAAAGGGGGTTCAATTGAACCCCTTTCTATCAAACCTCCATGTTAGAGATTTGTCCCACAAACTCTCCTATTTTCTACAAAAGTTTGGATTTTGAAGCTGAAATTGGGTGCTCAAATGGATGAATTTTGACAAATCCAAACACATCAAGGTATCACTTGAAGCAATATTTCCAATGATTATTATTTTAATATATATAAAATTTATTAAGATTTTTTTTTTAAGGTTAACTGAACATAGGTTTCACACCAAATATCAACTACCAATTTCAATGCTTATGAAAAATAGTTAACAAGTGAAAAAAATTATGAAAATTATCTATGCACTAGGTATTGTAGTCCTCTTTCCAACAAAAAAAATAAATTAATTTCATTACATACAAGTTATGAATGACCAAATGGACCTATGTCAAAATTACAATTAACTCAACTTCAAAACTAAAAAAATATGAAATATTAAAGATAATGTTATGAAACCAATTGCAGACATTAGATATGGATGTTACAAAGCTAAATTTGAAAGAATAACATTCATATGTATTTTAGAAAAAAAAATTATTCATGACTAAGTGAGTATCACTCTTTAAAAAATGTTGTTTTTTGTAGAAAAACTAGTTTCAGAAGGACACAAAAATGGAAGCAAATTGATTCCAAAAATTTTCAAAAAAATAAAATTAGAATCTACACTCAAAATAACACAAATCACTAGTTCACATCATCTAAAAATTCCTTACGGTTTAGTATTAATAGGTGTCTGAATGTGAAGTTTTTTTCTTAAAATGAAAATTGTAGTGTCAAAGTTGGCAAAAAATTGTAACCCACTACTGTGGGTTCACCATAACATCTCTACTATTTGATTAAGGATAAATTATCATTCTAAAAACTTGACACCAAGTTCCTAACAACATCTTCAATCCTATTAGAATGAGGAGCTCTACACATAATTACCATATTCCCTTCCAAGGTAGTATCATCCAAAGTCTTTCTCCTTTTCACATATTTTAATAATATCCCTCTACTAAAACCAAACTAAGATGATAGTGCAGAGATTTGTCTTTTTTGAGGCATTTTTTCATTTACTATAGATGTCAACATCACTCTTCTTGTCATGGTCTTATCCATTGATAAAGATATTTTACCAATGTTCACCAAACCTTAACATTTTCAACAATAGCTTTTTGTACCTAAGAAGCTCTCCTCTTTTTATTTGTTGTATCTATACCCAACAATTTTAATGCATCTACTAACTCATCACAAGTAAGTGCAATTGATAAGAATTGGGCTTTCTCTAGTGTATCAAGATTATCAAAATGAGAAATTATTTCATTTGCACTTTTATTGATTGACCTCCTTTTAGTATGTCTAGAAAATTCACTGAGACTTATCAATCAATCCACATCCATTTCAAGTAAATGATCTAATTTTTTATAAGATATATTTCTCTTCACCTTTTTAGCTAGATGCATATTATTCTCATCCATACCGGTAGAAGGTAATGGGCCCGACACCTCTCCAACCTCCATTGATTTGACTTGGGCCTTCTCACTGTGTTCCCGAACTATAATGTGTTCTTCAGCCTTGTTCGCCTCAACTCCTTCTTGAGAACTTCCTTGTTGTTGAGCTTGTTCTGCACACAAAAGATATATATATATATCTATATATATATATATATATATATATATATATATATATTTTTATATATATTGTAGGAGAAAGATATCTAGAAAGAGATAGAATAACTTTCAAAGTAACTTAAGGGGAGGGAAGACAAGTTAAATGTGTAACATTGAAAGGATTGGGCCCCTCTTCTTCTAATTAGATTTGTGCTCATCAACAATTCATTGATGACACTATCCTGTTGGAGGAGAGTTCCATCTCAGAAGTTAAATCTTTCAAGAAAACACTGTTATTGTATGAATACACATTCCCTGGCTAATGTGACTAAAGACCTCAAGGAGGACCATAAAGTACACCTTAAGGCTTT
Organism: Cryptomeria japonica; assembly: GCF_030272615.1. Taxonomy (NCBI): domain Eukaryota; kingdom Viridiplantae; phylum Streptophyta; class Pinopsida; order Cupressales; family Cupressaceae; genus Cryptomeria; species Cryptomeria japonica. The sequence goes on along the minus strand of NC_081408.1, from coordinate 238,760,453 downwards.
GGAAAATGACTTATAAACTTTAGGAGAGTTTAAGTGTGGTGGTGGAGGTGAGTATGTCCACCATGGATAATACCAGCGATGGTCTTCATAGACTCAATGAACAAGCATAAATTCTTCATGTTATTTCTCAGAGCAAGCCCCCCACTAGTGGCACCAAGATGGTCAAGAAAGATAAGATTGTGTAAGTGGGTACTTGTAAGAAGTAGATGAATCTCTCAGAGGATGTGAGTATGGATTTGGATGTGAATGAGAAGCCCCTATCTAGTTCGACGATGAGGTTCTATAGCAAGGATAAGGGTAGGACCCCTGTTGACAACATCATTAAGAAAGTTAAGAATATCAATGAGGACGTCATTCTGAAGAATGATAAATTGGTCAAAATGTTTTATTTTTAATTTTTTATGTTATGTTCTTAGTTGTGGTTTTGGTTTTTGTGGGATGGCTCATGTTTGGTTTCCAATTTGGTCTTGGATAGTTTTTGTTTAAGATAGTTTTGTAATGACTTTGGGTTTCTAGTCCCTGTAAAACAAATTTTCCCTTGTAATCAAAACTTAAGGGGAGGGAGATCAATGGAGAGAGAGATCTGAGAGAGAGAGAGAGAGAGAGAGAGAGAATACTTAAGGGGAAACCTAGAAGGGTGGTAAAAATAAATCAGAGAGAGGTTATAAAAAGACTTAAGGGGAGGGGGAAAGAGAGTGAGAGAGAGTGAAAAAGAAGTTAAATTATTTAAATAAGAATCTTATTTATAATCTACCAATTTAAAGTATAATTTGGTAATCTAGAGAGAAGTCCTAAAAAGATTTAGAGAGAGAGAGCCCATCCTAATAAAATTTAAAGGAGAGAGAGAGAGAGAGAGAGGGGGGGGGTCCTATTTATAGACAAGTTTACTTCCAAGATAAAAAGAGAGAGAGAGAGATTGGAAATTATTAAAACAAGATTATTTTAAATGAACCAATTTTCCAAATATTAACCCTAGTCTATAGAGAGCCCTCCTAAATTGGTAGATCCTAAAAAGACTTTAGAGAGAGAGAGAGAGAGAGAGAGAGAGAGAGAGGTTTTAAGGGGACACCTAAAGGGGTCCTAAAAAGATAGAGGAGATAGGTTCTAAAAAGACATAATTAGAGGTAGAGAGAGGGGGGGTGAGAGAAAGCCCTAAAATGAGATATAGGCAAAAATATGTAAGGGGGAGCACTAGTACATTTGGCCTCAAATTCCAATGGCAGTTTGTCAAGATTTTGACTACAATTCGTTGGACTGCTGATGAGCAATGCCATCGAAAACTTGTAGTTGGACATTCCGACGGTGCTCAAGACTATCAAAATTTTGAAGGAGGCGAAGACTCTTTTGATGATGGCCATGACTACGCTTAGCTGTTGGTAAAACTTGATAAGTCATCATAATTCAGATGCCTTGCAAGTAATATTCCGATGGATAAGGCATCGTAACAAATTCGAATTTCGACGAACCCCTCATTGCTTAGCCATCGGTAAAAATTGATAAGTCATCAGAATTCCAATGACAACCAGGGCATCCACACCAACAAGGATGTTATATGTGCAAGTGTTCAGGTGTCTGAATTCAGACGGCTCCGTCACTATGTAGCCATCAAAATTTTGATGGCACGAGGGCATCCACATCGATGATGATGCGGTATGTGCGATGGTTCGGGTGTCTGAATTCAGATGACTACGTCATGGTCTAGCCATTGGACATTTGATGGCTACAATGACATCTATACTGATGAGGATGTTGTATGTGCGACGGTCTGGGCATCAGCAAAACTCAATAAGTCATTGGAAAAAATTGGGTGGGCGTCGGAATTTCGACGACCCCTCACTGCTTAGCCGTCGACAAAACTCGACAGTCATCAGAATAAATTGGGTGGGCATCAGAATTCTGACGCCCTCTCACTGCTTATCCGATGAGGATGCTGTCAGACATACAACATCCTCATTGGAGGCTTGGTGGATGGAAAGGTTTGCACTTATTGACCAATATGATAATACTACAGATTCATTATTTTGTATCAGCCAACCAAATGATAATTAAAAAAAAATTGGCAATCTAATCATGCGACGGTTTGGGCGTCGAATGCTTGGTGGATGGAAAGATTTGAACTAATTGACCAATATGATAATACTAAAGATCCATTATTTTGTATCAGCCAACCAAACGACAATAAAAATAATTTGACAATCTAATCATGCGACGGTTCAGACGTTGAATGCTTGGTGGATGGAAAGATTTGAACTGATTGACCAATATAATAATACTAAATATTCCTTATTTTGTATCAACCAACCAAACGACAAGGGTGAACTCACAAAGCTGGTTCCCACTTTTGCCAATGAAGGAAATTGGCGAAAGTGGAGAATTTCGTTTAGAGGGGGTTCAAGTGAAGTGGGGGTGTTTGAACGAAGCCCCCAGTACGCTCAAACCTAGTCTTTCGAGCGAAGCACCTTTAATGCTTGATTATGTCATTTTTCAATTATATAGGGGGGGTTCGATTGAACCCCCCTTCATTTGAACCCCCCTAAAAATGTGGGGTTCGCTCGAATCCCCTTTCATTTGAACCCCTTTTTTAACACTTCTCTGGAGCTTTCTACATTTTTTTGCAGATTTTTGGCCTTCAAACCTTTGGTTGAAGGCTCAAATGGAATGATCTTGACAACCCAAAATGTAGTATTGTAGTCCTCAAAGCAAGCTTTCCAATGAATATAATATTATTACATATTGAGTTTATTATGAACTTGTTTTTTTAATTTTACCAAACATAGGTTTTTCACCAAACATGAACTTCTTTGTTCAACGCATTGGGAAAAATAGGAAACTAATTCAAAAAAATTCTAAAAAATATCCAAGCCCCAAGTATTGATGTCTTCTTTCTAACAAAAAAAACATATTGAATTTTGATATATATAGAACAAGTTATGTGTTCAAACTTAAACCTATGTCGGAATTATGACTAGTCGGACTTCAAAACTTAATAAAATGAAAAATATTGAACATATCACTATCAAACCAATTGCAAACCTTGGATATTGCTATTAAAAACCAAAATTTGAAAGAATTTATTTTTTAACATTTATAGGAAAAAAGTTATGCATTTTGGGAGGCACATCACTCTTAAAAAATGTAGTTTGTTGTAAAAAACTACTTTTCGAAGGAGATGGAAATTTTTTTTAAAAATCCTTCAAAAAAATTTGAAAAAAATATATATAGAATCTAGAGACAAAATGCTACAAATCAATAATTTACATCATCTTCAAATTATTTATAGTTTAAAATTTATAGCTGTCGGAAGTTGAAGATTATTTTAAAAGTGTTCATCACATTGTCAAAAGTGGCAAAAAAGTGGGAACCATGATTGTGAGTTCACCCACAATAAAGATAATTTGACAATGTAATCTTTCCACTTGAAAATCAGCCTCAAAAAACCATGTATGATTGAAGAATTGTGTTCCATGTTAAGTTCTTCAATCCCATCAATAGCCACCCATAGGCGGCATACCATAAGCTAGCATGGGAGGAATTCCCATTCCACTCATACCTAGCTGAAAGCAACCTACCATGCCTACTCCCATGCCAGGCATTGGAGGTGCTGACAAAGAAAAGGGGAAGAAGCTGAGCATACATATTCTGTAAACAAAATAGGCAAATATTTATTTCTGTAGAAGATTTAAAATGTTTATTAAAGAGAAACTTAAAATATTCATAGAATCATCAGAGTATATCAAGAACCTGAAGTAGGTATGGAAACACAAAGTCAATCATATTATTCATCCAGGCAAGTTCCAAAGCCACATCTAGTCTGATCAAGTCATAGCATATGAACAAGCATCAAGCAAAGCATTCTTACTTGCCCTGCAGTTCCACATGCAAAAGTAAGCCCCATTTCAATGCCCCAATCCAAAATGAAAATTCAAAATATACTTTAGCCCATGAGAGAGAACAAATAGCTATATATTTTACAAATTGTATACCTGTTCCATAAAATACACCACCAATTCCTCTGCAAGTTCACGATCACCCGATTGAGAACTACTTTCCATTGCATCCTTGTAAAGATTATCCTTTTTAGACAGAGCAATATGTTAGCACATAATTTTTCTATAATTTTCTGAAAAATGCTATTTTTCTATAATTTCCTTAATTATGCTCTTAAAAATGCACATGCTATTTTTTATAATTTGCTTAGTTATGCTCTTAAAATGCTATATTCTATAAAAAAATAGGCACATATTTATTTGAAATTTTAAAAACCGCCAATAGAGTAGAACAAGTGCTCCTTGAGGCTCAATTAAGAAAAATGCATACCTGTTGAGCAACAAGATCTTTCTCTTCTTTCTCCCTGGATTTCTCTTCTTTGATAGCCTCTAACTCATTCCACAAAATACTTGTTCCACAAAATGCAACAGCAATTCCTCTACAAGTTCACGATTACCCGATTGAGAACTAGTTTCCATTGCATCCTTGTAAAGATTATCCTTTTTAGATAGTGCAATATGTTAGCACATAATTTTTCTATAATTTCCTTAAAAATGTTATTTTTCCATAATTTCCTTAATTATGCTCTTAAAATGCTATATTTTATAAACAAAATAGGCACATATTTATTTGAATTTTTAAAAACTGTCAGTAGAGTAGAACAAGTGCTCCTTGAGGATCAATTAAGCAAAATGCATACTTGCTGAGCAACAACATCTTTCTCTTCTTTCTCCTTGGATTTCTCTTCTTGGACAACCTCTAACTTGTCCTTAACAAGCTCATCAACATTTGTCATGTATTCTCGAATGAACTTTGAAAAATAAATTCTTTGAATATTAGCTATTTAATTGTGTAGAAGATTTAAAATGTTTATTACAAAGAAACTTAAAATATTCACAGAATCATCAGAGTATATCAAGAGCCTGAAGTAGGTATGGAAACACAAAGTCAATCATAGTATTCATCCAAGCAAGTTTCAAAGTGACATCTAGCCTGATCAAGTCATAGCATATGAACAAGCATGAAGCAAAGAATTCTTTCTTGCCTTGCAGTTCCAAATTGCAAAAGTAAGCCCCATTTTAAAGCCCCAATCCAGAATGAAAATTCAAAATATACTTTACCCTATGAGAGAGAACAACTAGCTATATGTTTTACCTATTGTATACTTGTTCCACAAAATACACCACCAATTCCTCTGCAAGTTCACGATCACTTGATTGAGGTGAGGAGGCATCGAGATACCATATACCAATGAGAGAGCATAGAAAGCTGGAGTTGTACTCATTAGCATAAGTTATACCGATCAAGGAGAAAAGTTGAGGAGAATTAATGCATCGGAAAAAACTATACTGATATGACCCATCGACATAGTAAACACTAGCGGAAACAGTGGAGAATTGTCTTGCAGATAGATGATGAGGGTATCAGTAAGACTTATATCGATAAGAGTGGTGAGAAGAAGAGTCCATTGATATAGACAAAGTGATAGGTATGTGTTACTTTGAGCCACCCCAACGCCTGAAGAAATCATCGATGAAACATATACCGATGGAACATACTCTATCAAGAAGAATTTGCTTATCGGTATGTTTCATTTTAGATTACCTCGATACCCGATGAAGGAGTAGAATGATTGAGAGGAGCGAAGACACTATCGGGAAGACTCATGGTGATGAAGCTGGTTGCATCGGTATAGCCAAAGTGATCGGTATGTGTTACTTTGAGCCACATCGACGCTCGAAGAAATCATCGGTGAAAAATATACCAATGGAACATACTCTATTGGGAAGACTTTTCCTATCAGTATGTTTCATTTTGGATTACCCTAATACCCAATGAAGGAGTAGACTGATTGAGCAGAGCAAAGGCACTATCAGGAATACTCATGGTGATGAAGTCACTTGCATTGGGAAGATCTATGCCAATGGTGAAGTCCATCGAGGAAACAATGCCTATCGCAATAAGGCTAAATGAGCTCACCTGATGCCTGATGAGAATATTGGTTTTGATATACCGATGTGGAGGAAAAGGAGTCATCATCTTAGGGTATCCTGATAAGAGAAAGTAAGATGTCAAAGAAGATAAAGGGTTGTTCAGAGAGTGCCAAAAGGGAAATATTCATCGGGGAGACATATGTCGACTTGTCATTGTCATATCAGAATTCAAAACCAAAATTTTGAAAAGTCTTCTATTTAATACTTGTAGTAGATATGCATCTATGGTTCGTACAAGGAAAATTTTATGAGAAGTTCATTATTGCAAAAGAATGCGGTGGAACTAGAAATTGCCTTCTAAATACTACACTGGTGAAAGAAGAATACACAGATAGAACACATTGCACATTTAAAAAATAGAGCAGAGGATTGTAATTGCAAAAATGGAAACTTTAAATTCAACAATAAATAAGAGGGCACCCAAGAGCCCTGACTCTAAGGTGAAGAAAGGAAAAACTGAAGAGGTGCCTCCATTCAAGAAGTTAAACCAAGACATGATAGACCAAATGCAACCACCCGGCCCAAAATCTAGAAGGTTGAAGAAGCACTTGCCGAGGAGAGACCAATTAGAAGACAAGTATAGAGAGGTCGGAGATGTCTGGACCAAGGTAAGGGGACATGAATTGTTTATGTTCCACTATTTGAGAAGGAGTAAGGAGATTCCACTCTGCAATGCTTGGATGACAAATTTAGGTAGGCTAACGATCCCCAATATTTTTGTAAACATAAGATTGCTAGAGATTTTGGTGAGGAATTATAATTCGGTGAAGAGGCACATTCAGCTCCCAAATGGGGAAGCATTTATTAGATTTTTACGGGTACTATAAATGAGGTTTTTAATTTAGACCCCAACCCTAATAAGCCCTTGTCCTTTGGGGAGTTGGAGGAAGAATACCTCAGAGTGGAAATTTTCCATTCACAAGAGGCAGGTAGGAAAATTAAGAGAGGAAGACAGGCCACCATTCAACATTGATTTGTTCAGACACTACTTTTAGTACACATATATGTCGCGTAGGCAAGTAGGAGGGGTGGAGGTGCCTGATCTTGAAAGCATTGGGCCACTGGTGTTAGCCTCTAATATACAAATGTATGAGCCTAGGCCTTTTCACTATGCAACATATCTAGTGGAGAGGTTGCACTAAGGTTTTTTAAACCTTAGGGATGATACTCATCCCAATTTCAAATTTTATTCACTATTGATGCATCTAGTGTTATTTTATGGATATATAAAGGGTTTTTGGCCTGAGGGCCTAAAATTAAATACCAAGAACATGGAAGTTCAGGAGCAGCCCGTCCAATTGTGGACATCTCTTTGAGATTCTTGATATATGAGGTCCAACTATATTAAGTTTGAAGAACTTATCATGATGCCATTGTATCGAATGTATGGGATTTCATCTAAAGGGTCTATCTGTGACAAGATTAAGAAGTTCCTAAGACCTAGGGATTATGATGAAAGACACATCGTTGATCATAACTGGGGGGACTAGTTTGTGAATAAGGATATTACATGATTTAGAGTATATGGATTTGAGGGGAGCCCCTGCATGCTACCAAAACTAGTACCAAACATAATAGCTTATCTAGAGATTATGAGGAATTTGAGTGTGTCCAATTCTAAACATTTTTCTGATATGCGTAAGCAAGCCTTCCTGCTTGGGACATTGAGTTTTGGTGATTTCACCATAGTGTCAACCAAAGCTTATGAAATAAGTGATAAGAAGCTGATAGAAGAATACAATTTGTATGAGCATTATGCCAAGAAAAACTATGATCCTAAAGGATACATTCAGTCTTGCAAGAAGAGCCAGAACTTGGGAGGTTATATGCATGTCAGTATTGAGGCTAAAGATATCTTTAGGGACATGGAGGATGCTGAGGCCAAAGTGGTAATTGATCAACTAATAATGAACTCTCAGAAAAGAGATGGAGACTTGAGGAAATTGAAACCGAGGAGGAGGCAGAAAGTGAATCTGATGAGAATATAGTTGTCTCTAGATGGCAAGTGCCAGAGAAGGAAGAAGAGCCATACATGCAAGCCAAATAGAGACAAGATTAGAAGTTCATGTTGACTCTTAGTTAGAGGAGTTTTCTACTTTTGTTGCTGATGATGTTTTTATTCATTCCAAAGAATTTAAAACATTCTTGTACAATTTTAAAGGGAAGAAAATGAGGGACTCTATTCCCAACATAACGTCTGATAATGAGGCTGAGTTGTTAAAGAAATTAAAAGAGGAAATTGATGCAAAGATAACCACAATGACCCCTCAAAAGGGGAGGCAACTGCTTACAGAGGCTGGGCTGATTTGGTTTCTCGGATGGGACCTCAGTGCTTCTTTTATCTTTAACATTTTATTGCATTCAAAGAAAAAAGAATTCAAATTAGATATACAAGGTGTAAATGATGTATTTATTGGTTCAAGATTTGATCAGGATGAGGAATCTTTGAGGCTATGGGCTTTTTACCCTCCCCATAAGAGACCAAAGATCAGTGATGTTGACAAGGCCTTTGGCCATATGATGAAACTAAAAGTTGGTGAAATTGATCCAATTATTTTTGCTGATATTAGAGTGGATATTTCAAAATTCAATAAAGCACAGATGGTTAGAGTAGTGAGGGAGAGGAATGAGTACAATGCGTTATATGAAGAAACACTAAGGAGAAGTGGGCAACATGTGCTAATGGTTTTTACTCCGGATAGTTCTCAATGGAAGAAAAAATGTGAGGAGTTGTAGCAAGAAAATAAAAGGATATTAAAATAGATGCAAAGTGTGAGGGTAGATACTATTGGTGTATTACTAACTAAAGGATTTGAGGTTTTACAAGGCTTTCTGAAAGAATTCTGGATAATGTTTCAAAATAACAAAGACAATGCAGTTTTACACAACATAATTTTAAACAGATTGGAAACAAGGTTGCATGATAAAACAATGGCCAAAGCGGAAACAAAAGAAATTGAAAAAATAAAGAGGTTGTTGGCTAAACACAATAAATTTAATGAACAATTATAATTTGAATATGATGAATGCAACTTAGACACTGTTCAACATGGTTTCCCACAGTTAACTGATCAGAAGGGTGAGATAAAGAATAAAGATGTATGGATCTCATAATGTTGTAGTCTTATTGCCAAAATTGATGGAATTGAATTGAAAGAGACTATGAAACAAATGGAAAACTTTGTCACAATGGAAGTCATTGTTAGGGATATCATCCATGATGCAGACACATAAGTCAGAGAAGTACTTGGAGCATATCTAGAATTGCAACAAGATACTGGGAGACCAGACCTGATGTCTAAGTTGGAGCCCAAAGTAATGTTATTCTATGTTTATACAACACTTATGTAGTTTGTTTTCTCGAAATATCAAAGTTGATGGATGATACATATTGAAATCAACTGGTTTGATTACCTATTTTTAATATAAATTTCAAGTGTTCTTCAATCTGAATGGTATATTCTTTTCAATTTATTGGTTAGTTCCATGTGATAAATCTATTTTATTAGATTATGTCAATGTGATATTGTGATTGAGACTAATTTCCAGTTTGAGCATCAGTTTGAAAGGTTGGTTGGCAAGTTTCAAATTGTCTTATTGGTCTTTCAGAGTAGAGTTAAAATTTAATAAGACTAACCATATTTTATATTTTAGTTACAATCCATATAGATGCTTTTGATGTGATGGTCTTCTTTTGAAAAATAAGTTATTAAAATTGTCTCCATGGTTATCCATAGGATCTTTCAATTTGAAATAGTATGAAATCAGTAAGGGATGAAGGCACTGGTCTATTGTTGATTTGATATAATTAAATTAGATATTTTCAAAAGCAATCTTCATCAAGAAATCATACTTTTAATTTATACAGGCACAACTTCATAAACATTTATAAGTAAGCATTTCATAATTTTCAGCAATCAATAAATATAACCAGACAAAGTTCAAGAATCATTTGCCTCCTTGAAAATTCGCTATAGAAAATCCTTTAACCAAAATTCAAGAAGTTCATGTTTCTCAACCTAATTGAAATTGAAGATCATTATAAAACTATTCAAAAGTTAAATTACATCCCACTTTAACTTAAATGAAAGAACCAATAGAGAAGTTCCTCTCACCCTCTAAGAAAGCCCTATCTGATCAAAGTTATCATGCATATCTATAGATTCTAGAAGCCTATCATAATCTTCATATTCTACTTAAATTTCATTCAAAGCCTCATTAAGAACATCAACATTGTTTCTCTGTACTACAACCATGTACGACTTCACAAGACTGAGATGTCTAGCATGGATAACAAATACAATAGAACAAAAGATAGTCATGAAATTTTTCCAAACCAAATAGTTGCTAAAGAGAACATCTAGAAAAACTTAATACCCAAGTGAAAGACATCTCGGTAATCCTAAAAATAGTAACAAAAAAAAAGAGTTTAGAGCCATACCTTACACATGATGTCAACCACTAGTGTGTGGTCTATCCTAAGGGCAAGGACATTCAAGAGGTCATTAATAAGATATGGGTGCTCTTATAGATAAAAGTGTACAACTTTGTAGTACAATTCAACCTTGGCCACTTTAACTACAACATCTTTGAATTGCATATGATACCATGCCTCTGGAGAATGGTTCATGATAGTAGTGGCAACATTATCATATTCATCATCTTGAATATATAAATATGTAAGTTCATTCTAGTGTTGTTTCCCATCACAAACACAAATATGAGTTCATCAAAGCGACCCCTGTTTTGATAGTAATCACTGACCTCTTCCAAGTCATCCACATGGAACAAAAAATAAATGTTAGAATCATATAAATATGAATTTATCACCTTCACAGTTACACATAACACTACAGATAAACCTTCCCAGATTATCATGAAAAAAAAAAACTTAAAAAACAAACAACTTACTTGTGGTGTAGTTGTTCCTGTTCGCTCTATTCGACCTTGTAATTAAGATTCAATATACATTATTCAATAGGATTAACTATGTAACATAATGAAATATTGAAAACTGTGTTATCTTATTGAGCTTCAATTGGTTTCAAGAATAGTTTAATATTCTCTACTTAACATGGCCAACCACGTGAAGGTAGAAGCTCATTTGGTCCCTCCCCCCCACCTAACATCACTCTAAATTACCCGTTAACATCTAACATTCATTCATTGTTTCATCCATTAAAAAAATATAACATTCATTCATTAACATATAACCCTCAATAACACACAACATTCATTAACACTCATTAACATGCAACATTCATCAATATTAATTAACGCATATCATTCATGAACATTCATTAGCACATAATTACATTCATTAACAGGTAAAAACTAGTCATTATCAAATAATGTAGATTACAATCATATTTTTTTATTTTTTTTGAAGCTATGAAAAGTCTAAGTGGAGCATCGTTTTCTTCATCACTTCCCCCCTCTTCAATTATTCTGCCTTCTGCTTGTGATCTCAATGCATGCCTAGTCCTCTTTTGAGGACGAGGAAACCAGTGCAAAGGGGGGTCCCCTGCAATAACAAATAAATGGGTTAAATTCAAATCATTTTAAATTTTTTTACAAGTATTTCATTAATTTAAAGAATATAACTGTGGTGCTCTTTACCTGATGGGGCCACATCATCTTCAAAATCATTTTGTCTAGCGTCAACCTCAACATGTTGAACACCCTCTAGATCCTCTGGAGTTGAAATAGGAAATGTTACATTAATCAACACACCAATTGCAATTAAATATGTTTAAAGGAATAAAAGTGGTCCTCTTTACCTGACTGGGGAACATCACATTTCTGATGTTGTCTACCCAGATCATGCTCCACTTGGTCACCACCAACTACATGCTCTAAAATATTAACAAAAAAAGTTACATTAATTTCTACACCAATTACAATTTAATAATTACATAAAAATATTTGACTGGTAAATGAATACCTCCACTACTGGGATGCACATCTGGACCTTCATGTGGAGGTTTGTGTTCCATGATTATCAAGGTACATTACAATGTCATGCACATTGTTATAATTGCTTGTTTAAATAAATAAAAAAATCACTTTATGTTGGAACTTAACATCAAATAGATTATTGGTAAGGTATTCAATTTGAAATTATTTTCATATAGCTTATTTACCTATGTGACAGATGCACCATAATCTCATTTTTGCCAACTTAATTATCGTAGCCATTCAACAACGACTGTATAGCCTTGCTGGTAGGCAATTCTCTTGTCATCTTCTATGGGCGGTCTATTGAATTCAGAGCTTTGCATTTTTGCTTAGTATCATGAATTTTTCTTGTATTATTTGCTAAAAAAAAAATTATTTGTTATTTATAGAAATTTTGATATGATATTCCATTTACTGATTCTTACAGTTCATGCAACAAGTTTCATATAACCACCAGAGCCAAGTTTGTGTTTCCCGTTCTTTTCTTGTCTTGCCTTGGTAGCCTTTGACACTTAGTCTATGAAAAGTTTGAAATATGTTAGATTATATAAATATAGAGTGTAATTAGTACAAAATTACATTCTTAATAGTATCACATACCTTCTTCTGGCATCTAGTGGTCACATACTTTAGATATGTTCCATCTTTTTCAAGGGGCTTGGTTTTGTCGAATGTGTCATTTTCGAACAACTCAACCATATGGTTTTTGAGTTCATCTTTTAACCCGTTTTCTTGGTCATTCCACCTTTTAAGAAAAAACAAACCCATTAGATTTAGAAATGAACTAAAGCTACCTTTAATATAGTTCAAGAAATGGATCAAAGGAAAAATATTCTAGAAATGATGTGAAGTAAAAATAGTGGATTAGGGTTAATTCACATATGATATTCCACCTTTTACGTATGGTGGGCCAAAACATCTGCAATGCAATGTCATTAAGATTTTTATAAAAAATATAATTTCCTACAAAAAAATCATCCGATAATTAGTCCAAAACAAATGATCAGTAAATAAATTACAATTACACTATATATAATAATAATTTTAAAGTACTTGGAACCTTCTGTATCTTCAAGGGAATCGATTCTTCGTCACTCACCACCAATGTGGTCTGCAACGTTCTCGTACTAGCAATACGGGAAGATCCAGAAAGTGATGGTATGGTATCAGTAGTATTCGCCTTTGGCACATCCTCATTTGTATCTCCTGCTATAGAAAATGAATCCACTATGAAATGCCCCCAAGAAATATCACTTCAAGGGAAATAAACACATAACAAAAGAGAGAGAAAAAGAGGGATCTACCAACAGTGGGTGGGTCAACATGACAAGTAGTAGAGGACATCTGCATGCTACCTATTGCCGATATTGCAGTTGGCAATAAACTCGAATGAGACGGCCTTTCCACAGGAACATTGGCATCACCTAAATAATAATATATTAAATATATGAAAACTACAAGAATTGTAAACAAGGATGAACCTTTATTAAGATTTGTAAAGAAATATGAACCTTTATTAAGTGTTCGATAGTAATCTTAATGATACAATAGTATGAAGTAGAATAAGGAAGGTGGATTTTGATGTAGGACAAAGGTATGTAAATTTGTGACAAGAGGGTAGTGTAAGTGATAAACTAGTATAGTCCTTACAGAAGATAGTCCATCGAATCTATTTATTTAGATTGATTCAATGTGCTATCTCATGTGGTCAAACTTCACGTTGTCTTATTGGTCTTTGTAATGTCCCTACTTTGAAATATAATTTAATAATAGTAAATTAAAATACAAGTAATCAGATCATATCAAATGATAACTTCTAATTATGCAACTAAATACTTTATTAACAGTTTAATAAACTATTATTACAATCATATATACACACAAAACTTATTATTATTCATTCTAAAGAGAGATAAATAGTTTAGACAGGGAAAGGCCTGTGTAAATAACACTAGCATTAAAAAAACAAGTTTACAAGTCTAAAGAAGGAGTAGTTTTAATGTATAGAACATGGTCATCACCTGCACTACCTGTAATACCCTGATCATGTCCACTGGGTTAATGATCACATATGAAATTTTGTAAAAACAACATGTACATATTTTAGTTGGTGACATAAAAGAGTATAAAATATAAGCCATTATTGAACTTTTGTTATAATTAGAGCTTTCATTAATGCTTACTCGCATGTTTTCTGCTACTTGCATCAATTCATTCAACCTATCTTTTATCTCATTAGTTTGAGGGGTCGTGCATACCAAAGCAACAATCCCTTTATTAATTTTTTTGATAGACATTTTTATCACTTCTACAGGGTTTGTGGAAATCATGTAGCCCTCATTGCTTAATATTGTGCTGAGGTGTTGATGTAAGGGAAGTTCCTTTCCCTTTCCTCGAACATCTATCTATGACAAGAATATTATTAACACTATCAAAATTACTCCAAAACATTCAAGAAAGTAGCATAATAATGTAACATTTTGCTTCTATCTAATTTGTACAATTACAATGAGGTTTACCTGCTCGGTAGAAGTGTCGAGACCTACATCCTTGTCTGTGCTATGTGACGGATCCAAGTCAACTTTTGACAAAAAAAAAATATAAACATGTTAGAGAAATGAAACCAATACACTTAGCAGAAAAACTTAATAATAAGATGGTATATTTGTGTCATTAATTGGAGGTTGGTTTAAAAGGTATATAGTAGGTACCACTCCCATGCTAGTAACTTTTTTTGTATCTATATGATTTAAATTATAATCGATTAGCAACTCTTCCCCTGTACTTATTGATTTTATCACACTACAAATACACGATTTCCCTCGCGCGCCTCAAATATGCAATTGGGTTGCTTATTAGTTGATGCAGGTTGCGTACTATTTATAAAACCTATAATATTCCCTATTTCTATTGGAATTACATCAATGTATACAACCACTTGTTTACTTTGATCATTATCTTTCTGTTGTATATAATTTGCTGACAATGCATACTTACACATACTTTTTTTATATCGAACAATCTGCATCCAATTTTTGTAATTGTAACAAGGTCTGACATACTCAATCAATTCAGCAACTTTGTTGTAATAGACCTTTATGATGTCCATGAAAATAAGCCCAAACCATGTAATGATGAAGGTGCTATGCGATATATCCTCTCATTAACACAAAAATCAATGTTTATTGGAGGAAGTTCCTTGGGTACCCATTGTTTCTCTAGATCTTTGTACCTCAAGGGCACCTCGATGTCACCTTTGGTCTTATCATCATAAGAACATGACCGCCCTTGAGCAAGGAAAAGTTCCATGCGTTAGTGAATTTTCTTCTAATCTTTTAACATCTAGTTGATCTCCCTATTTTAAACCTGCTACATGTCTCACTTTCGTCAACTATTCCTACATTTCCCTAACTCGAGGAAGACACATCTGACAAATACCTATATGGTGGTACCTGCACTCCATCAAATGAGAGAGTTAGTTGGTAATGAGAGAGATATTTTGCAAATGAGGGTAATGTTGATGAAGAAGTCGACCCTAAAGTTGACATTGAGATTAAAAATTGAATAAGTCCAACTCGGGCCTCAAGTGTTGATAACTGTATTAGATTTGATTCTAATGTCGAGGTTTGAAGAATTGAGGAACTTTATTTTCCTAGTATATTTTTTTAAAATAAACTATTTCTATAGGGTGTATTGACTTATACCTATTGATCCATGAGACTATGTAGGATCCTCGTCAAAGGGGTTCAAGTTCCAGCATATGTAATTCAATTATCTTATGTTAGCCAAAAATTATATGATACGTATACTAAAAATTACATAGTACACAACATGAACAATATGCAATAATCATAATCATTGTATGTTTTTTTATTCCTTACCTTTACTTTATGTAGACTGTGCAAGATCCTCAACTAAAGGGTTGATGATGCCTATAGTCAATTACTTGTTTACACCAAGGGTGGCAGCATCACACAAAATATATACATGAAATTAGCACCAACAATTAAGCATCATAATTTAGTAGAATTGATTAGGCAATTGAGGAAACTTTGGGGGCTGCAGCTTCTCAGATAAAATCTACGAGTACCCTCTTTATTATAGAGGAGATGAAAATCCAAAAAGCATGGCCTAATGTCTAAGTAAGACATGGGGCCTAGAATAACAAGAAGTAGAGTAAGTAGTGTAATTCACCCATAGAATGGGTTCTGCCCTATAGTGGGTGGATCAAAGGAAATTTTGATGGGGCGGCTCAACTCAGAGGGGGTGTGTTTGGTGTGGGGGTAGTGTTTCAGAATGATAGTGGCAGTTTAGTTAAAATTGGGCCACAATATATTAAGAAGGTAACTAACAATGAAGTCGAAGCATATGCAACATTGTTGGCTAATCAACATGCTCGAAATATGGGGATTAAAAAATTACATCTGGAAGGGGATTCGCTGATCACAATCCAAGTTATAAAAAATGGTAAAATTAAAGCATGGCATTTAAAAAGTTTTATCTCTCTGATCTTAGAGGATTTGAATTACTTTGAAGATTTTGTGGTTAGTCATATCAGACAAGAGGGTAATACAGTGGCGGATAAATTATCTAAATGGGCCGTATCTTGCAATCAAGAAGAGGATGCACATTTTGAAGTCTTTGATAGTGAGCTGAATTTAGATTGAATCTTTCTATTTTCAGAGGGTTAAATTATAAAATAAAATAAAAAATGCTTACAAGTTGTCAAGGCAGTGTCAACATATTTCAATAGGCAGCAATTGACAGTCTTTGGTTTCCTGCATGATGGCAATGGCAACTGTAACATGAACCAAAAACGTGTGGGCTCCTACAACAAATTACCTGTTATGATGACTCTCCCTATGAGACCGGGCAGTGATGTGATGTTTTTAGCATCGAGCATTAATTACCCAATGTCGCGACAGATATGGGATTGATTTCTCACATGAACTGGCTTTCTTTTTAAGGAAGCCAAACTTGTTGTTTTAACATCAATTTTCTATTTGGCTAGTTTTTATGTTCTTATGTACAGGTTTTGTTGGGTGGTCAAATGGAGGCCACTTTTACCTTCCAAATGCAAAAGCAACAGAAGGTTCTCTATGGGTTGGGTGAAGACTATAGGCTCAAGCTCCTTCTCAAATGCAAATTAGAGGAGGTGATAAATGTGGTGCAGGGGATACTGGGTTATTTCTTCTAGCAAGCTACTCATCGATGGAAGTGCAATGTGGATATTGCAGCAATGCTTTTGGCTTGGGGCCTTGAATTGGGGGTTGTTAAAGAGGACATTCGCTGGGTAATGGACTATCCATTTGAGCATGATTTAATCTCCAAAATGGACTCTATCCTGGAATGGGCACACCTGGGACACAAGTTTCATTTTGGTGAATGCTTTGAGAGCCAAATTGTGGTGGAAGAGCTAGGGTTTGTTCCCTGTGTGCGTTGGCCAAAAATGGTTAATCAAAGGCCTTATCTAAAATATATTCGGACTAAATGGAATTTGTTGATGGAAGAAATAAGGAAACAACACCATGCACAGGAAAATCAGAGGCTATGGTATCTGAGCTTCATCCGAAGGGGATGATGAAGTGTTCAACAATGACCAGCTTAGGGTTGAGGTCCTCGTGATTGGGTTTGATTTCTTTTTCTACTGCATAGATGGATGTTTGTTAGTTTGTTTCTGATTCTCTGGCTTTTAGAGATAAAGTTTTTTATCCCCCTCAGGGTGATTTTGTTATCCTACTAATATAGACACACAACGATATTAGAAATGATTGACAATATGGTTAATGGAGCTAGTTTTTTGTTGTCCAAGTTCTGAATTTTGTATGAGGTATGGGTGTTGATTCTAAATTCAGTGATTATCATATGTAATTGGGTAGGCTGTAGACAATCAATAGTGCATAGACTATTCTAGGCTCAAGTTAGGCCCAATTTTGTAATGTTAACTTCTTTACTTATATATTAATAAAAATCTTTATTATCGACCAAAAAAAAACAATTGAGCCTCATAAGCATTACATTTGTAATTTGATAAACAATAAATACATATGTATCATGAGCATCATAAGCATCATATATGTAATTAAGCATCATAGGCATCACATATGTATCATCATAAACATGTAATCTATCACATATGTATCATAAATAACCATCCATCACATAGCTAATAGACAGTCCACATTCCATAAATAAACACAAAGTTCAAAAAATGTCAATTGTATCATCATAAACATGTAATCCATTACATATATATTTTAAATCACTATCTATAACATAGCTAATAAACAACCCAAATTCCATAAATAAACACAAAGTTCAAAAAATGTCATGTATTTCATTTATGTCATTGATCTTCTTCTTAATCCAACTCATCATCATCACCATCATGATCGTCATCGCCATCATCATCACCATCATCATCATCATCATCATCATCATCATCATCATCATCATCATCATCATCATCATCATCATCATCATCATCATCATCATCATCATCATCATCATCATCATCATCATCATCATCATCGTCATCGTCATCATCATCATCATTATCATCACCATCATCACCATCACCATCACCATCACCATCACCGTCACCATCACCATCATCATCATCATCATCATCATCATCATCAATATCATCAACAACAACAACAACAACAACAACAACAACAACAACAACAACAACAACATCATCATCATCATCATCATCATCATCATCATCATCATCATCATCATCATCTACATCATCTTCTACTTCTTTGGTATCTTCTTCTTCCATCTCATTATACACTATCGACCTTCCTCTTGGATCATTTTTAACAACAAATGACCAACCCGATTTATGTAGAAACTCTGAGTAAATTACCTAGTCACATTGGCTTGGAACAACATAGGGCTCATCCCCAACTGACTCAAATGACCTTGTATAAACCATTATAAATCCATTATCATGTTCAATAACAATTCTATCAAGATCTTTTTTATTCAATCATAGCCTATACCATTTGATGATGAACAAAACTAATTTAAAGGAATTAAAGTCACACTCAAAAATGTCATCCAAAATGCCATAGTATTGATTTTGAGACTCTTGAGGATGTATGTCGTTTCTAGATGAAATATTGGTCGCCTCAAAGACTGCAGTTATCCCAGAATCACAAGTTTTCTTCGTGTCATCCAACTTTTTGATGTGAAATTTATGACCATTACAGCACATAGCCTTGTGGTGTTTGAACTACAATATGTCTAACATGTTAAAATTATTGCATCGTGAGTTGATAAACATACGGGTGATTAATAAAATTATACATACCTATTTATCTCTTAAACCATATGATAAATCAATTTCCTTTAGCGTAACATTGGAATCTCCATTACCATGAGAGTCTTTAACCAATGAAGCCAAATCTTCCCATGTTAATGTGTGACCATAATGTTGACATCATTCAATCCACATCATCAACCAATGAAGATTGTTTGTAGTATAGAAATGTAGTGCATCCCACTCTTGACCAACTGTACAAATAATTAATGGATAACTTAGAACTGATTTATTTATAAGATTAATATTTAATTAACTACAATAACATCTTATAATTACCTCTCACTTTCCTCAATCTACCTTTCCCCATCAAGTACTCCCCTTCAAATTTGTTAATGGGGTTGGGATCCCAAATGCGATCTACGTGGATGTCTGCTGCAAACTTAGGAAGATATTTGACAATATACACCATAGGCTGGTATACCATATATCCCTCCACCATAGAACCCTCAGGATGTTCTCTTTGTCAAACCAAAGCCTTCCAAAATTTCAAGTGCCTCTCAAACATCCACATTGACCTAGTGTGTACAGGGCCACACAATTCAATCTCCTCAACTTGGTGTATGAGGTAGTGTTCTTGTGCATTGAAAGTTGAAGGTAGACACTTTTGCATTTTACACATTAAATGAGGAATTTTTCTCTTCCAATATTTAATATCTTCTTTATAGATTTGTTTAGATGACAACCACCTAGAAGAGATTCAAGACGCAAAAATATATAAACGAGACTTTACAAAATAATATACAATATATTACATAACAAGTAAAAAAAATCACAAATATATTATGCATACAACAAATTGAACAAAGATCACTACTTACCTCATGTATTTTCCAAGATCATATATGACTTGCTTGACATTATTGTCAAAGTTGTCTGGGAGAGATAGAGGTAGAACGTACTGCAACAATTATCAAATGATCTTTTCATTGTTTTGTAACATAATACAATGAAAAGTACATGCGTAGTATACAAATATTTAGTAAATACACAAGAACATGAATTACCTTAATGAACGTATGCCAACCATATGTTTTTATCCCTAGCCCAAATTCACTTTTCTTTGATAAGAGATTGTTCATGTTCGCTACAAATCTTGTGGGAAATCAAATTTTTTGTATGACTTATTTTATAGCCTTGATTTATTGGTCAGTTAATAACCAAGGAAGGGCACTTATATTAATCTGGTCTCCATTTCTATTTGATTGAATGACATTTTTTATTGCATGATTGAATTCCTAAATGTCACTACAAATTTTGACACTTTTTTCTTTGTCATGCCTTCCCTCCAATATTTTCCATAATGTCTCTCTTATATTATTTCCAATATGCATAGTATCAAATAAATGCATAATTTGTAGCTGCTCGTAGTAGGGAAACCTACTAAATTGTCTCAGATAACTTTTTAGTCCCTTTGGAAGGTGGTCATTAATGCCTTGACGACATTCATGATCATCAATTACATCATCAGTAAATAAAACACAATAGAAAAAGATAAATTCCAAACATAAACCATTATATGGAATGACATTACCTTGACGATTAATTCTATTATATTCCAACTTCCATAGGAAAGGTGTCATTCTTCGTGGCTTTGATGTAGTCTCTTCTTTCCCATTGAAAAGATGTTTTTCAGTATTTGGATACTTATGATTTCTATGGAGGAAGTGCCTATACTCATCAAACACCTACTTTCCTAAACTTTTTAGATGACCAGATTTCATCTTTGGACCATAAACTGGATATGCAAATTTTCCCTTTGTTTGAAGACCTACAAGATAATGTATAATTGGATTAAATATGTTAATTTTTATAATTATAATTATAATGCGCAACTTGAACACTATAGCATACCACAAAAATGTGTTAGCCCTGGGGCATCATGTATTGTCCATACAAGCATTCCATGGAATCAAAATTGTCGTTGTCCTATTGGTCTAGAGACATCATACATTGTGATGCCATTCCATAACTCCAATAACTCATCGATAAGAGGCTCAATATACACATTCATATCTTTAACTTGGTACTTACCTGGTTGAATGAACAAAAACATTACATAATCATTATCACCATTTTACTGCAATATTTATAATTAAATGTAGATGACTAATAAATAATAAAATACCTGAAACAATCATCACCAACATTATGCGCTCCCTCTTTATTCACATCCATGGAGGAATGTTATTGTTGATAACAAAAACTAGCCACACCAAGTAAACGGATCTCATCTCTCCAAATGGTTTGACATCGTCCATTGTCAATGAAAGCTTGAGATTACGAGGTTCTTCTTTAAAGTGTGGCCACTTTTCCTCTATGTCCATAAATGTTGAATCATCCATAGGCATTCAAATAATGTCATCTCAACTTCTATTGCGTGCATGGTAATCCATAAATTGTGCCAAGCTAGTGCACTTGAATAATAGTTGGATACATGGAATAATGGGAATATAATGAAGAACCTTGCGAGGCACATTTTTTATTATTTGATCTGTTTGATATCTACTGATATGACATTTAGGGCATTCTGTTGCAAATCCATGTTGTTTATGATATATAATATGATCATTGGGACAATCATCTATTTCTTGATACTCCATTCCAATATCTTTCAAAATGGAAGATAATTCTTGGTATGAGCAAGGTAGAATATTTGATGGTGGTAACAAAAAATCGCCTATCAATATATAGAATATTAATTTTTTAATATAAAGAATATTAATGGTACACATGATTCACCCTTTATTAACTATAATGACATATATGACATACCTTAACATATGTGAGATTGTTATGTTGGACAAACCATTCATAACCTTGAAGTTCATCAGCAACAATACAATGGAGGGAAGAGTTGTTTGGGAGTCTTCATAGAGGGGCTTGTATGCCTTCCCAAGTATAGGTAAATCATGAAAAAGATCAAAGTCATCTTGATCATAATGATCAACTGTGCCAATACTAAATGTCTCATGGATCAATGTATTTGTACAATCATCTTCAATTGTGTTTTCTGACACATGATCATCATCTTCCATGGGCTCATTATCTTCATCTTTGATATTCACACCTCCATGTTCCTTCACTTCGAAAAACATATTCTCCAAGTTGTGTTGGTCCATATCATGTCCCCTGGCGAGCTTGACCTATCTAAAAAGGATCAACATAAATAAACCATGATCATGATCTCATCATGAAGTGATTTCTTATGTATATAAATTGTTAAAAGAATATAATGAACAACTTACCAATGGATGATAATAATGTCCCCCTTCAATGTGACCATGTTGCCTACAATGTTTCTTAGTTGTTTTGACTAGAAGTCTTCTAGTCTTTAAGCCCTTACAAATTTTGCAAGGACAATAAAATTTTCCATCACCTTTTCTTTTCAAGTTAGACCACAATCTAGCAATTGTCTCCTTATTTTGTTCTTCGCTGATACTTTCTGACATGATATTTCTTAACATGCAAAAAAATTGGGCTATCAAAACTTCGGTGCGTAACCTTTACAAACTACACAAAAGGATATCACAAGTATAGAAGTCTTCTTAGAACTAGTTATATAGAAGTTGAAATGTTACTTAAATTTAGACTCTCTTCAATTATGAAGACTATTTTATTTAGATAGTTTTCTTGGCTAAAAAAGAAGCTTGATTTTGGCAAGTTGATGAAAAATATTTGAGTTTTAAAAAAAGAGAAACCTTTTTATTGTGTAATCTAATAGAATCAACTTAAGAATGATGAATTTATGAATACTAATTTTAGAAACATCTAAAGCAGCAAATAATCATGACTGTCAAAAACAACAGTTAAAAGTATTGAACAAAATATCAATTTTCTCATTGAATCTTCATCAAAAACATTTTCCAATACATAATTTATAGAAATACACTTCCTTCCTATTTATCCAACACACAATTACATGGAATTTTTACTTTCAAACTGATATACAACCTTGCAAAATTAAGTGACAGTTAGAGGCTTTATTTGATCTAGCCTTACAAGACTTTCCTCCAACTTCATCACACACACTTAATCTGAATAAATGATGGAATTTATAGCCTCTCATGGTTCTATAGCTGTTCCAACTGCCCCTAAGAATGAAATGTACAATTTGAGAACATTTTATGCATTGTTGCATTACAACTTTTTAGTGACACCTTGACAACTTTTGCCTTTTGGCATGAATGACCACTAAACATTACTTAGATACTTTGAATACCATAGAATGGACTCAAAACAACATTTTAAACCTTTATTACCCTTCCATGGGTACATTTATATTATTTTAAAAATCAGGACCTGAATAGGACTATTTGACAACTTTTGACAAAATGGCACAGTTAGCCTTACACATTGATTTCAAGCTTGAAAAGCTTGTTTATTTCTCATTACTCATGATGAGTATGTAGCTTCTTAATCTTAGTACCATTTAGTTCTCCATTTTCTTTAAGCTACAAGAGAGTATGGATGTCTTTAACTATGGATGTCTAGAAGTGGAAGAGAAATGGAAGAAGTCCATTACAACTCAAGAAGTCTGCAAATCGAACCATCGATGTAGCCTACCCTGAAGAAAGCACCCTAGAAAAGCCAAAGGTCATCGAGAAGTGATTAAATATTAGTAAAAGGGGATAGGAGTTATCCCAATACTCGATCGACACATCGAGAGGATATACACCGATTGAGTCACTACTAAAGTATCATCGGCATGACTTCGCTATCGAAATATACAAATTGTTGTCTTGCCGATAGATGATAAGGCTATTGGTAAGACTTACACCGATAGGGAGAGAAGCCTTAGTCATTGGTACAACTTAAAGAGAATAGGGTGTAACATTTCAAGATATCCCGATGCCTAATGGAAACAATAGAGCAGGAGATTCATCAAGGAAAAAGTAACTATTGATAGAGACTATTCAAGGTTATGCCAATACCCAATGGAGGGATCGGGAAGACACACACTGATAAAAAACAAAGCGACTTAAGGAATGAAATATTGCTGATGGATCCAAGGGAGTAATTCGTCGGGAAAGTATATACTAATGAGCCGTTAAAAATAAAATTAAAAATTGAAACC
Organism: Cryptomeria japonica; assembly: GCF_030272615.1. Classification (NCBI taxonomy): domain Eukaryota; kingdom Viridiplantae; phylum Streptophyta; class Pinopsida; order Cupressales; family Cupressaceae; genus Cryptomeria; species Cryptomeria japonica. The sequence continues at coordinate 238,736,107 of NC_081408.1, read as the reverse complement.
AAAGTAGCCGATATTTAATGTGTGCAATTGAATACTTTGATGGCTCACACGAGGCAAATTAAGAACCAAATGCAGGTTGTGTCTTAGTAAAAAACACACAAGGTGAGAATTATTGCTCAGAATTCATCATGCATCATGGAGGCTGCAAGTTCATCAGGAACAAAGAGGAGTGCTAAGGGCTCCAAATCCATATCTAAAAAATCCAAAACAATGGAAGTCCCTCCTACACAAAAACTGAATCAAGATATCACTGATCAATTGCAGTCCCTAGGCCCAAAATCAAGGAGGTCGAAACAACATTTGCCCAGAAAAGACTAGCTTGAGGATAGGTTTAAAGGGGTTGGAGATGTGTGGACAAAGGTGAGAGGTTATGAACTCTTCCTATTTCATTTTCTAAGAAAGGACAGAGAACTGCCAATTTGTAACCCATGGATAGCCAACTTAGGTAGACTAGTTGTTCCAAATGTTTTCATAAATATCATTTTGAGGGACGTCTTGGTCAAAAATTACAATTTTGTGAAGAGATGCATTCATTTTCCAAATGGCAAAGTGTTTATCAGATTTAGCCATGGCACCATAGATGAAGTTTTTAACTTAGACCCTAACCCTAATGTACCCTTGTCATTTGAAGAACTAGAGGAGGAATTTGTTAAAATGGATACCACTTATAAAGGGTGGAACTTAGCTTTCGACAGGGTTCAGAAGGGAATTCTAACCGAAGAGGATGGTACCCCATTCAACATGGACATTTTCAAACACCACTTACAGTACACCTATATGTCATGCAGACAAGTTGGAGGTATAGAGGTCCCTGATGTAACTAATATTGGACCATTGGTGTTAGTAGAAAATTTATAGATGTATGAGCCAAGACCCTTTGATTATGCTACTTTGTTGTAGAAAAATGACATGAAGGTTTCTTGAACCTTAGATATAATAGGGAGTCCACTTTCAAGTTTTACTCATTGTTAATGCATTTGATTTTATTTTATGGAAGATTTAGGGGTATGTGGCCAATGGATTTAAAATTGAACATAGTAGACAAAGCAGGTAAAGAACAACAAGTACAGATGTGGACATCAGTTTGGGTTTCACGATATGTGAAATCCAACTACATCAAGTTTGAAGAGCTATTACTAAAGCCATTATACAAGATGTATGGTGTCCCATGTGAAGGATCTATTTCGACTGAAGTTCAAATATTTCTTAGACCTAATTTTTTTGTTGAAAGAGGTATTGTCAATCACAACTAGGGCGATTGGTTTGTTTGCAAGGATTTTACTTGCTTCAAAATTTATAGTTTCGAAGGAACCCCATATTTGTTGCCAAAACTTGTATAAGATAGAATTGCTTATCTGAAGATTGTGAGATAGTTAAGTGTTTTGAGTGCCAAAGATTTTGGAGGTATATATAAGCAGACTTTCATACCTGGGACTCTTAGTTTTGTGAATTTTACCATTGTATCAACAAAGGGTTATGAATTCATTGATAGGAAACTGATTGAAGAATACAATTTGTTAAAATATGTTGCTAAGGTCAATTATGACCCTAAGGGATATATTCACAATTACAAGAAAATTCAAAATCTGGGAGTTATATTCATGTTTGCTTGGAAGTAGAGGACATGTTTAGAGACATGGAGGAGGAAGAGGCCCAGATGACCATTGATGAATTAAACAAAAAACTGGAATAAAAGAAAAAGAGAGTGAAGGCGAGTCCGAAGAAGTTGAGGTGGTATCTAGGAATCAAGCACTAGACACAACAGAAGAGCCAGACTTGCAAGAGAAAATTGTTGCCAAGCTAAACATCCATAGTGATGCAAGATACAATGAGTATTCTACCTTTGTTTCTGATGATGTTTTTATTAAGTCAAAAGAATTTAAATCCTTTTTATATAATTTCAAAGGGAAAAAACTGAGAGAATCTATCCCAAATGTAACCCCTGAAAAAGAATTAGAATTGTTGGGGAAACAAAAGGAAGAAATCAGTTTAGAACCAACCACTATAACCCCTCAAAGGGGAAGACAAATTCTTAGTGAAGCAAACATCATCATCTTTCCAGGATGGGACATGAATGCATCATTTATTTTTGATAGCATGTTACATTCTAAGAATAAGGATTTTAAATTGGATATTCATGGGGTAAATGATATGTATGTCCGCTCTAGATTTGACCAGAATGAAGAGGCTTTTCTTTTATGGTCTCTTTACCCTCCCAATAAGAGGCCACAAATCATTGATGTGGATAAAGCCTTTGGTCATGTCGTGTCTCAAATCAATAGATTGGATAGGTTCTAAGGAAATGCCAACTCCTATGCTCAAACCTTCCAATTGACTTGGCCAACTTATAGAGTGAACCTATTTGATTACTAACTTTCTCACTTTAGGCTTTGTAGGAACTAGGCGGGTATACCTAATCACTAGTTGTTTTCAATGACTAATGCTTTTTATAGCAAATTAAGTATCTTGATCTGATTTCCTCCTATCTCAAAATGGCATAAATTCCCAGGATGGAGATATAGCAGATGAGTTCAAGATTGTTGTTGTAGAAGTTATTCGATCTTTGTGCTTGAAATTTATGTATATACATAATTGCTAGTCTATTCTATATTTCCTACTCAGCTACTCCTATTACTTTTAAAGTGAAATGTGAACTGATGAGGTGTATTCTATAGATAACCAGTGCCTTTCTTCGCTATTTGGGCTACAAAGTTTTTTATATTTTTTTAGGACTTATTGTGTAAACTTATGAGACAATTTTTAAACCCACCCCCTCTTGATGAGTCTATCAGTTACTATTCCTTATGAGCTCTACTTCAGTATCTATATTGTAAACTACTTGAATGATTTTAACCCTGACTTTTAAGAGACCGTCCAAGGAAGAAATACATGGAACAATTACAATTCGCGAGTAAATCTTTTTGATCCAAATCTATAATATGAAACACAGAATTTTACTGGAAGAACACAAATAACCTTATCTCATTTAGATAATATCATAAACAACTACTTGTAAAAAATGCAATAATCCACAACATAAACACAAAGGAAAATGACTGATTATATTATATATTTGCCAAAAAAGTACAATGGTAAGCCTGAGGCTATAATCTACTCCTTCTCTAATGATTATCCCACATTACCAAAGTTCTCTTCTTTATATGAGAGTATACATTATCACCAAGCGTTGTGGCTTTTCAACATATAACCGTTAACTAACATTTTTTGTGAACAAACTAGAAGATAAACAAATTGAGTACCCCCATGTGCTCAATGTACTTGTCATCTTTATTCATTGCAATATCTCTGTTTAGCATCCTCGTGTCATCTTTGATCAGTTAATAATGGTAGTTTTAACAACAGTTACTTGGGAACACATTCGAGTTTAATGGCGATGTGACCTTCCCTGGGATTTGTTTTTGATTTTCGTGGCAATCATTTCGATGAGAATATATCTTTCGATCCCTCATTTTTTATTCCATCAATCTCTTTGTCTCTATCGATGATACTTTTGTTTTGAATCTTACTTCAAGTATGTATTTTCTCCCTTTATCAAAATACTACATTGGGTCATTATAGCCATCTCCCCATCGATATATTTCTGATATCCATCAAGTTTCATGTCGAAGAGACCTAGGGCTTCGGTGACTTCCTTTATCCTTCCATTGAAACTCCCTTTCTATCGACATCACTACACCCCATCGATAAACGGGTCTATTGTTTCGTCAAAGTCTTCTTTACTTTTGATGACTTGCTTCTGCTATCATCTTTTCATCGATAAAGTTGTATCGACAAAATCATGCATATTGGTAACACGCCCTTTAGCTTCCTCTAAACTCATATCTTCATCGATATCTTTTATTGATGTAACTTCCTTTTGTCTGATCAATATCATTCTTTCAATGAGAGTGTTTATTTCGGTGAGTCTTCTTCATCTTGCATCGATGGTATTGTTTCTTCGAAAGCCTTTTCTCATCGGTGAGGACCACCTCTACTTTCTTCGATACTTTTTGTCAGTGAAATCATCACTTTCGGTGAGTCTTTTCTAGAGTTCACCGGCACTCCCTTTTCTTCGATATGCCTTTCATATCGATGAGACATCACTGGGTCTCATCGATACTTTGTGAATTTTGGATATTTCGATAGAATGCTATTACACTTGCTTGACAACTTATAGAATATTATGATATCAATAAAAATAATGGTTTTTTTCTAAAAATGGAGGGCTCTTGTAATTCAATCTTACGAATCAAGATATTTTACTTAATTCAAATTTGATGCTCAATAGTGGCTCTGACTAGGGATGGTGGTATTCTATGGATACCTTCAAGAATCTAGACTCTCTGGTTTATATAGGGAAAAATCAAAGGAAATGTGGTTTTTACCATGGGGGCGAGACCTAAACTACTGTACATGGAGAAGGCTATTTTCAAGAAAAGAAGTTTTTCAATAATTGTCCATGTACTGGCAGTTCCTGAACTTCTCCCGTAGCACTTTGGAGAAAATAAGAATCTTCCCCTGCTTTATCCATTATCGCATATGGTCCAAGCCATAGAGCCTCAAACTTGCCATGCTTACCTTTATCTTGGCTCCTGGCATTCAACATTAAAACCAAATCACCAATTTTAAACTTTCTCTTTGTTGTTCTCTTGTCATACAATTTTTTCATCTGATTCTGAATTTTAATGTTTTACTCCTGTGCTTCTATCCTGACTTCATCAAGCTCTACCAACTGTATCAGCCTCTCTTGTAAAGGGTCATCAATCTCTATCCCTTCCTGTGCTATGAATTTATGTATAGGTAGGAGTTTATCCAAAGGGAGTCTATCCCTTTTACCATAGACCAGCTCATATGGGGACCTCCCTATAGATTTTTTTACTGTTATTCTATCTGCCCATAATGCTAGATTCAGTTTTGAGTCCCACGCCCTTTTATTTTGTCCTAGCACTCTTTTGATAATCTTTAAGATGTTTTTGTTACTAGAATCATCTTGCCCATTACCCTGAGGGTGGTAAGGGGATGAATGAGATATTGTGATGCCATATTCTTCACAAAAGGTATTGAATTCTTCAGACCTAAAAACCATGCCGTTATTAGAGATGATCCTTGTAGGAACACCGAATCTAGTAATGATATTTTCCAGTATGAATTTTATCACTATTTTACTAGTGGCATGTTTAGTAGGTATTGCTTCCACCCATTTGGTAAATTAATCTATGGCAACTAAAATCCATCTGTGTCCTCAACTCGACTTTTCTAATATCTCTCCTATAAAGTCTATTCCCCACTATTGAAATGGTTCTTCAACCTACATTGGTGTTAGTGGGAGTGATCCTTGATACTTCATTTTTCCTGAGAATTTTTGACAAGCCTCACATTTTCTAACATAAGAATAGGAATAATTGAAGACACATGGCAAAAAATATCCAGCTCTCAATATCTTGTGTGCAGTAGTTTTGGCTGAAAAATGACCACCATAAACCCCTTCATGCATCTCTTGTAGGATTTTCTCTGCTTGGTGTTCATCTAGGCATAGCAGCAATATACCATCTCTATTTTTCTAATATAAGTCTCCATTGATGATCACATATTTTGCGGATTTCAGTTTTAATGTTCTCTTTTGATTAGCAGTCATACCATCTGGACATCTTATGTGCTTGAGATAATACATGATATCTGCATACCAGGTTGTATTTTCAATACTGAAACTGGCTTCATCTAGTCCAACCTCATTTACCTGAAATTCTTCAACCCCTGCTCCTACCATAAGTTTAGCCAATCCCTGACCTTTTATAACTTGTGAAATCTTGAGCTCAATATTGAATTCTTGAATCTAGTTGATCCATTTACATCTTTTTCCTATGACCTCAGTTTGTCTAAATATGTCCTTCACTACTGCATTAGGAACATATGCTATAACTTTTGTGCCTACCAAATATGGTCTGAATTGTTTTATTGCTTTTACCAAGGCATAAGCTTGTTTTTCATTTAGGTCATTTTTAATTTCGGATGAATTCAGTGACTTACTAAGTAGGCTGCTCATAATTGTCCTGGTTCTTTTGTAATAACACTGCTACCACTGTATGACGAGATGCAAATGAAAAAATTTAAAAAAGTTTATTAAAATCTAGGGATATCAATACTGGTGCCTCAGATATTGCCCTTTTTATATCTAGAAATGCATCTAATGCCTCTGAATCCCAATCAATCTTAGCTTCCTTTTTCAACATCCTCACTATAGGTTTTATGATATTTGCAAAATTAATGATGAATCTTCTGACAAAATTGATTTGTCCCAAAAACGATTGAACAACTTTGATAGTCTTTGGGATAGGTATTTCATTTATTGGAGCTACTCTTTTAGGGTCAATTTTCACCCCTTCCTTGGACACTATATGTCCTAGGGGCTTCCCTTCTTCAACTGTGAAATGATATTTCTTTGGATTGAGGGAAATTCCATATTCTAGAGCTTTATTGAATACTTTCTCAAGGTGATCGCAATGATCTTCAGCCCTTTTTGAATAAGTTGTTAAATCATCCTGATACACCACCATTATTACATCAATCAGTTTTGCAAACGCTACATCCATTGCCCTTTGAAATGTTGCCCCTACATTTTTTAATTTGAATGGCATTCTTGCATATACATATGTGCCCCATGGTGTTGTGAAAGTTGTCTTATATTGTTCAGCTTCTTTAACTTTTACTTGATTATACCTCGAGAACCTATCCATCATGGACAATAAATCATATCCAATTACTTTCTGCAGCATATTATCCATGTTTGGCAAAGGATAATTATCTTTTAATGATGATATGTTCAGATTTCTAAAGTCCACACATAGTCTTATGCCCCCATTTTTCTTTCTGATAGGTACCAAAATTTGAAACCCAAGTAGAGTATCTACAACATTTAATTATCCCCACATCTTTCATTTTTATTATTTCCTCTTTCATCTTAGAGAGTAAAGTGGGGTTTATAGGCCTCTTCTTTTGTCTGAATGGTTTAGCATCAGGCTTAAGAGGTATCTCATGTTGGAAGAGATCCTCCTTGTATGCTTTGAGGTCATCATAAGACCGTGCAGATACATGCTTATATTTTCTAAGTAACATTACTAATTGTTGCTTCATTTTAGGAGTCAATTTATTACCAATAAAAACATGTCTTAGTGATTCTTTGCTTCCCAAATTAATCTGCTCAACATCATTTTCTTTGACTGAGGTTTCTTTGATTTCAACTTTGTCTTGTATGTTGAGAGCTCTTTCTAGTGCGACTAGTCCTCTAGGTATTTTATTAGATTTTAACGGTATGATTTCTTGTCTGAACAGAGTCTCTTTCCCATTTGTCATCTCTACAAAATCATTGAAGTTGATATCGTGTGCTTGGTAGTGATCCACATAGTGTAAGAATTTTAACAAATCATTGTCATCATGAAAAACTTGCCAGTTATACAAGTTATCTGGAACAAAAGGTCTGACTTTTATTTCCATTTCTGAGACTCCATTCAGTGTTATATCATTTACTTTCAAAGCAACATTGGCCAAGAAGTGAGCCATGATATTATTTGATCTATCAATCCAACTTATCTAGAAAGCATCAAACAGTTCCATGGTATCACATACAACATCCCTGTATTGTTTCAACCTGAGATGTTTGGAGACATACTTTTGTTTGATTTGAGATATTACTACTTCTGAATCCCCAAAGACACTGAGCAATTTAATTCCATGCTTGGTAGCCACATTAAGTCCAGTGAGTAAGGCTTTGTATTCTACAATATTATTTATACACTCAAACATCAGTTTGAAAGAATAATTGAACGTCTCTCCATCCAGTGAGATAAATACAATTCCATCCCCACTTCCTTCTTTGTTGCATGATCCATCAAAGTACATCTTTCATACTTGATCTTTACTCTTCTTTATTGTAGACTCTATCAGGGTCAATCCTCTCAATTTTTTTTCGTCAACTCTAATTTGAATTTGTCCATATCTGGCTGGATGAAACATACCGAATCAATAGGTTTTGCCTCCTCGATGATGTATTCAGAACAAGGTTCTCTCTCAATCCTTACCTCCTGTCCATTTACTGGTATAGTAGCATATGATAAGTCTAGCTAGACATGGCCTCCTATCAGGTTCGACCATTGTCTTGACAATAACATAGCATAGTTAGGAGGGACATCAACCACAGTGATGTCTATTTTATAAGATGCTTCTAGATATGCTGCCAATTTGAATTCAACATTGTTCATGACACCAACCACTGGGACAGAAAGGTTATCCATGGCATAGCATTTACCAAAATTTGTGTCCACTGACATTCCAAGTTCTTTAATGACTCCTACTAGCATTACATTTATAGCATCTCCTGAGTCAATCATGCAATTTTTTATCATCTTATTATTGATCATCAGGGTTAAATAAAATGGGTCTACTTGAGAGAGATTTTTTGTTATTGTTAACCCTAAATATATGGTTGGAATAGGGTTACATTATTTTGGCTATTTTGTTTATGTCCCTTTGTCTCTTCCTTAGATACACCATTGATCACCTTCAAGGTTTTTTCTCGATATTCTGGAAACTTCATCATCTCAAGTAGTGGAACAGAGACCTTCATCTATGTGAAGGTGTTGGCAATATCAAATGATGTTGTAGTAGGTAGTATTGAAATGTCCACCATCCCATCCTTATCACCCTTTTGCATCCTAGAAAATTGTAACTCCTTTTCCTTAATTAACTTTGTGTTTTCTCCCTGAGTCTTGCTTGGCTTAGTTATTGGTTTAGATGTTTTATTACTCTCCTTTATGAACATGCTTGATGGTTTGCCTTGTTCAGGGTTTATGGTTCTATTTCTTAACATATAAGTCCGTTTGGCTTGTTCAAAGGTAGTTGTAGTAATCCTCTCTCACTCTTCTTTAGTAGGGATCCTTAGCCTGACTTCATCTTCCTCATCTGAGAATATCTGTTGCATACAACAGTGCTGATTAATCTGCCTAGAATTTACATCACTTCCTTCACTCCCCTTAGATGAGTCACAGTCCTCAAAGGATAGTAAGTTTATTGCAAGATCATTTGCATATTCTTCACATTCTTCCTCTCTTCCCTACAACTTTATTGCCACCACATATTGGTAAGGAGAATGAGGCATATCATATGCTAAGCACCACATATCTTCATCAACCACCTAGTTCACCACTTTTCTCAAAGGATCTGGTATTTGGTTACCTTCTTTCGGGTTCTTGTCCACTGGTTTTCCATCTTTCCATGCGGTATTATAAGGCATATCATGCAATCTAGGCCTATCATGGCGATAAAACTATTGTTTCTCTATTTTATTCACTCTGACAAACAAATCCTTGAGAACATTCAACACCTTGTCCAACTTATCATCATCCTTTGTTTGGTTAGGGGCCTTTGGATTGAACAACCTTGCATCCTCCATTCTTGCTATAGTTCCTTCTACTTTTCTATTATTCTCTATAGTTATGGCCACTTTCATGACTCCTTGAAGGGTTGTAGGATTCTTTGTCCTGAGCTCATAGTTTCTTTTACTGTCAAAAGCATTCATGTAGTACAAAATGCTAACTTCAGGAACTTGTTTTATTCTGTTAGGGATTTTATTCATAACTCCATTAAATCTCTTATTGAAATCGGCCACTACTTCATTTGTATCCTTCTTGATGCTTATGATCTCATGTAAGGCAAATTCTAGGCTATTTTGGTCTCTGTATTGTTCAAGAAAAAGTCTTTTGAATTCTGTAAGGCTGTTTACTAAAAATTCTAGCAGTGCTCTCAGCCAATCTTGGGTGTCCTCTGTCAATGACTGCATGAACAACTTCATCTTGACATCCTCATATGGGAGATAGAAATCCTCCATAACTGTGTCAAAAGCTTTGCAATGGGCTCCCCCTAAGATGGCATTACTCCCAGTGAACTTTGGTATTGCAGTCCTAATTTCATTAGGGATAGGATGAGGATACACCATCATCCCTAAAAAGTTGAACTACCTGATGCGTTATGTGTTCATTAGTCCGTATCTACCTTGGAAAAAGTTTACATAGTTTGGTCTCACATTGTTATTACCAGGAGGAAATTGGTTTTGTGGTTGAAAGTGGTTTTGATATGTAAGGGCATTGAACTAGTTATGTTGATACTCAGGAGGTAAATTGGGGTATGGGAAGTTGTTGAAGTGATTGTGTTGGTGCTCAAGAGGTATATTATTATATGGATAGTCATTTGGCCTAGGATTGTATAGAGGGTTTTCGGACACCTTGCAAGTATTGTTCTTCACATTGGTTTTCTCTGTATTGTTTCTCCCTCTATTTGATCCTTGGGATGCTTGTTCACACATTGCCTTGTATCTCTCCAATTCATGATCAATATCATCTTCATTGATATTTATAGCCACTCTAGCACATGATTCTATACATTCCTGTACTCTTCCTTCATCTTTCATTTCAATGGCTGCTTCCATCATTTGTTTCATCAAATCTGCCATACGATCTGATGCATCCACCTTGCTTGAGCCTGAGGAACTTGAAGCTCCTGTCCTTGAATTTGGATGGTGATTCTCAAAGCCAGGAGGGAATTTCCCTTTCCACGCTCTATCCATAGCTTCCAGGTCCTCATCCCTGGGGTATGTGGGAATAATATAATTTTGTTTACTCAAGGCTGGATGTGAATGGTTTTTAGAATAGTGCTGATTATACTTCCCATTCATAAAGTTATTGTTAGGTTCCATCGAACTACCTATTGATTTATCCTTTGGATTTATTTTAGTTCTCTTCTGATCAAAGTTTAATAGGACTATGGGGTGGCCTTGTGTTATTGACCTCCTTCCATACATTAAATTTCTTATTTCAGAGTCACCACCTTTCTTCTCGAAAGGAATTTGTATTTTGTATATTCCCATAGCAGAGTACTTTTTTTTGAATGTTCCCCAGTAGAATCACCAATCTATTGGGTCTCAAATCAATAGGTTGGATAGGTTCTAAGGAAATTCCAACTCCTATGCTCAAAACTTCCAATTTAGTTGGCCAACTTATAGAGTGAACCTATTTGATTACTAACTCTCTCACTTTAGGCTCTACAGGACCTAGGCGGGTATACCTACTGACTAGTTATTTTCAATGACTAATGCTTTTTATAGCAGATTAAGTATCTTGATCTGATTTCCTCCTATCTCAGAATGGCATAAATTCCTAGGATGGAGATATAGTAGATGAGTTCAAGATTGTTGTTGTAGAAGTTATTTGATCTTTGTGCTTGAAATTTATATATATACACTATTGCTAGTCTATTCTATATTTCCTACTCAGCTACTCCTATTATTTTTAAAGTGAAATGTGAACTGATGAGTTGTATTCTATAGATGACTAGTGCCTTTCTTTACTGTTTGGGCTACATAGTCTTTTATATTTCTTTAGGACTTATTGTGTAAACTTATGAGACAATTTTTTAACCCACCCCCTCTGGATGAGTCTGTTAGTTACTGTTTCTTATGAGCTCTACTTCAGTGTCTATATTGTAAACTTCTTGAATGAATTTAACCCTAACTTTTAAGAGACCATCCAAGGAAGAAATACATGGAACAATTAAAATTCGCGAGTAAATCTTTTTGATCCAAATCTATAATATGAAACACAGAATTTTACTGGAAGAACACAAATCACCCTATCTTCTTTAGATAATATCATAAGAAACTGCTTGCAGAAAATGCAATAATCCACAACATAAACGCAAAGGAAAATGACTGATTATATTATATATTTGCCAAGAAAGTACAATGGTAAGCCTGAGGCTATAATCTACTCCTTCTCTAATTATTATCCCACATTACCAATTTCCCTTCTGTATATGAGAGTATACATTATCACCAAGCATTGTGGCTTTTCAACATATAACCGTTAACTAACATTTTTTGTTAACAAACTAGAAGATAAACAAATTGAGTACCCCCATGTGCTCGATGTACTTGTCATCTTTATTAATTACAATATCTCTATTTAGCATCCTCATGTCATCTTTGATCAGTTAATAATGGCAGTTTTAACAACAGTTACTTGGCAACACGTTTTAATTTAATGGCGATGTGACCTTCCCTAGGATTTGTTTCTGATTTCCGCGGCAATCATTTTGATGAGAATATATCTTTAGATCCCTCATTTTTTATTCCATCGATCTCTTTGTCTCTATCGATGATACTTTTGCTTTGAATATTACTTCGAGTATGTATTTTCTCCCTTTATAGAAATGTTGCATTCAATCATTATAGTCGTCTCCCCATCAATATATTTGTAATGTCTGTCAGGTTTCATGTTGAAGAGACCAAGGGCTTTGGTGACTTCCTTTATCCTTCCATAGAAACTCCCTTTCTATCGACATCACTACACCCCATCGATAAATGGGTCTGTCATTTCATCGCAGTCTTCTTTACTTTTGATGACTTGCTTCCCCTATCATCTTTTCATTGATGAGCTCATTAGTAATTTTTCATCAATAAAGTTGTATCAGAAAAATCATGCATATCAGTAACATGCCCTTTAGCTTCCTCGAAACTCATTTCTTCGTCAATATCTTTTATCGACGTAACTTCCTTTTGTCTAATCGATATCATTCTTTTGATTAGAGTGTTTCTTTTGGTGTCTTCTTCATCTTGCATTGATGGTATTGTTTCTTCGAAAGCCTTTTCTCATCGATGAGGACCACCTCTTCTTTCTTTGATACTTTTTGTTGGTAAAATCATCGCTTTTGGTGAGTCTTTTCTAGAGTTCATCGACACTCCCTTTTCTTCGATATCCCTTTTATATCAATAAGACATCGCTGGGTCTCATCGATACTTTATGAATTTTGGATATTTTGATAGAATGCTATTACACTTGCTTGACAACTTATGGAATATTATGATATCAATAAAAATAATGGTTTTTTTCTAAAAATGGAGGGCTCTTGTAATTCAATATTACAAATCAAGATATTTTACTTAATTCAAATTTGATGCTCAATAGGTCACATGATGAAATTTAAAGTTGGTGAAGTAGATCCCATTGTTACTACTGATATGGGCATTGATATTTCAAAATTTAATAAAGCACAAGTGAAGCAATGAGATTTCCACAATCCATGTTATATTCTTATGAATGTTTCTGGATTCGATTGTGTGTCTTTTTTGCTCATTAATGTTTCGAATCACACTCTGTGATTCATCATCATGATGAAAAGAGTTCCTGAAAACTTGATCCTAATGATGAATCATGGAGTGTGATTTGAAATGTTGATGGGAAAAAAGTACAGACAATCGAATCCAGAAAACTTCATAAGAAAGCACAATTGGTTAAAGTGATCAAAGACATAGATCAGTACAAGGGATTATATGAAGGATTGCTAAAAGGGGGAGGACAGCTTGTGCCACAAATCCATGATGGGTCTCAATGGAAAAAGAAATGCTAGGAAGTGCAACTGGAAAATAAAAAGTTGAAAAGGCAAATGCAGAGTGTGAGGGCTGACACAACCTCTATTTTAATAACTAAGAGATTTGAAAACTTGCAGGTTTCCTTGAAGATTTATGGGTTGTTTATCAAAAGAATATGGATAATGCAATATCTAACAACCAGATTTATAACACACTAGGAACTCTATTGCATGATAAGACAATGGCCAATATAGATGCTGAATTCATTAAAGGAATACCAAAGTTGTTGAAAAAGCATGAAGACTTTGACATAGAATTGCATAAGAATATAACGAATGTAAGGAAACAGTACATCATGGTTTTCTAGAAATTGAAGATCAGAATGGATAGTTTAAGGATAAAGATAAATGGATTATGTAGTGCCAAAGTCTTGTTAGTGCTTCCCTTAACATTGCCCGGTCTGATGTACTTGACATGACAAACACAATCGAGCAGACGGAAAAATTCATCAGTTTGGAGATTGTGGTCAGAGATATTATCTATGATGCAGATACCTACAAATCAGAGGGATATTTGAAGCACATTCAGAAGTGCGATCAGATGGTTGGAGACCAACCATAGGTATCAAAATATGTTTAAAGATTTGACTTTGTATTTTATAGTTTTAGATTGTTAGGGTATTTTTTAGGTAGTTAGTTTCTAGTTATTTATTTGTTAATTTTAGTTTAATGAAAGGGTATGTCCTTTCATTTTTCAAACTGAATCCTCATCTATATGTGGAGGAATTTTTAGGAGAGACATATATCATAATTTTATAAGTTTTTTTATCAAGACATTCTCTATGCATTTTCTTATGAACTCGTTGTCTGGAAGTACCAAGTTGATGGAAGATATGCACTGAAATCAACTGGTTCAACTATTTTATTTTCAATATAAATATTCAAGTGTTTCTCATTCATTATGGTATCTATCTTTTCAAAGGATTGATTAGTTCCTTGGATAAATCTATTTACATAGATTGTTTCATTGTGCAATCTTATGTTGTTGTAATTAAGATTAGTTTTTAGTTTCAATATCAGTTTGAAGGATTGGTTGGAAAACTTTGAAATGTCTTATTGGTCTTTCAAAGTAAAGTTAAATTCAGTAAGACTAACTGGATGTCACATTTTAATTGCAATTCATATGGAACCCTTTGAGATGATGGTCTTGTTACATTAACAAGTTATTAAAACTATCTCTAAGGTTAAACGTGGGATTCTTTATTTGAAATGATATGAAACTAGTAAGGAGTCAAGGTAGTGGTCTTTTATTGATTTTATATATTTGAATCAAGTATTTCCAAAGCAATTTTCATTAAGGAATCATATTTCTAATTCATACAATCACTACTTTATAAACATTCATTTACAAGCAAGCAGATGAAAAACATTCATTTACAAGCAAGCAAGTAGATTGATTTTGGTATAGTAAATAGGGTTTACTTATTTTTTAATTTTTATACAATACTTACTTCTAGCCTTTATCTAACATAATCGATAATTGGAAGACTTCTCAATAACTAGGGATGGAAAACATTCATTTACAAGCAAGCAAGCAGATTGATTGTGGTATAGTAAATAGGGTTTACTTATTTTTTAATTTTTATACAATACTTTTAGCATTAGGAAAGTAAAGAAAAACAAATAAATGAGAACATACCGGTAGGATGACAAGCTCAAATTTACAAGACACACACTCTGAAATGAACTTATCTACAACAAACTTTACATGATTCAAACACACAACCTGCAACTCCACAGGAATTTAATGGTATGCAAAAATCTACAGGAATTTTGCCATCTCCAATAGTTTGATACCCTCCAAATGAGTTAATTCAATCCTTCATTTTTACCTTCTAGACAACCCAATTTACAGAGGTAGAGGCAAAGGAAACGTCGAACTCGATTTGCAAAGGCAGAGCAAAAGAAACAAAGGAATTGGCAAAGCCATAGGAAGTTGAGAGGTAATTCAATCCATTGTGCATGGTTTTCAAATGAACCCACACTTTTTTTTTTTTTTTAATAATGCATCTGGTCGTCAGAATTTTGACTAAAAGAGGGGTCGTTCGCATTTCGACGTTATCGGGCATTTTAAAAAAAAAATCACATTTGATCACAAAAACCCTTGTCTTTCGAAAACCTCTATCGAAATTTGAGGCCAAATGTATTAGTGGAGAGAGAGAGAGACTAAATTATAACAAGATTATTTTTAATTGAACCATTTCCAAATGTTTGTTACTCTAGATATAGAGGTTCTAATTTAAAGGCATCATAGAAAAAGAGAGCTTATGAAGATAGAGAGAGGTCCTCGTAAAAGAAAGTAGAGATAGACAGAGCAGGATTGTAAGCAGACTTAAGTAGAGAGAGAGGAGTTATAAAATGATTTAAGTAGAGTATTATCTAGACTAATTTCAAATTTGATTATTTTTAATGCATTTATTCAAAATGTCTCATAATTTAAATAAAAAAGACAAACACACTTAAAAATATGTAATCAAAATAACATAATTTAGAAATAATTAAGATAAAATTATTTTAAAATTAATTTAATCAAATTAAAATAATTTAAAATAATTAAGATTAAATTATTACATAAAAAAATAACTAATAAAACAAGCACAATTTTACATAAAATTAAATAGAAATTAAGTAAACATACATACGCATAATATCTTTGCATTCTTAGTTCTTGATATCTTTGTTCTATGTTAGCTGAATAATTCTTTCAAGTCTCATTTTTCCTTGTCCTCTTGCTACCCATGTCCTTAAAATGACCTTAAAAACCTTCAAATGTCTCAAAATCGTTGCCCTTAAAATAGCCTTTAAATGTCTCCTTTCACCAAAACCTTCCTAAAAAATTGTCACCATTAATATGCTCTTCAAATGTCTTCTTTCACCAAAAAATATGAATTACTTTGATATTTAGTGTCTGAAAAAATAAAATAAAACATTTCTATTTATATGAGATTGTTAATTGTAAAATATAATATATTTTTACGTCAGTTGGGGATCGTATGAACATTGGATGTTAGAAAATGACACGTTTGTATGAACACGTCAGTTGTGTGAATGTTTCTCCCTTCCATGTTCGCACAAACATTTGTTCGAACAAAATGGGAGGGGCTCATTCAAAACCCTTTCACTTGAAGGGGTGTTCATTCAAACCCCCTTTCTAGGAATCTCTCCCCTAATCTCTTTAAACTTCTGAGAAAAATTGGCCTTCAAACCTATGGTTCAAGGTTCAAATGAGAGAATCTTGACAACTCAAAATGTAGGATGGTAGTCCTCAAAGCAATATTTCCAATGACTATAATTTTAGTACATTTTGAGTTTATTATGATCTTGTTTATTAAATTTTACCAAAAAAAAAATATTCACCAAACATGAACTTCTTTGTTCAACACATTGAGAAAAAAAGTAAACTAATTGAAAAAATTATGATAAATATCTATGCACTATTTATTGATGTCTTCTTTCTAACAAATAAAAATAATAATTTCGATATATATAGAACAAGTTATCTATTCAAATGTACAACTATGTCTAAATTATAGTTAGTTTGACTTCAAACTTAATAAAATGAAAAATATTGAACATATCATTATCAAACCAATTCCATGTACTAAGTATTGATGTTACAAACCAAAATTTGAAAGAATTGAGTTTTTGGGATGCACATCACTTCTACAAAATGTTGTTTGCTATAAAAAAATACATTTCGAGGGAGATGGAAAAATCAATACAATTTTCTTCAAAAAAATTGAAAAAAATATATTTAAAATTTGTAGACAAGATGTTACAAATCAATAGTTTACATAATCTTCAAATTCTTAATGGTTTAAAAGTTATAGGTGTCAGAAAGTGAAGGTTTTTTTCAAAATGTTCATCTAAGTGTCAAAGTTGACCAAAAAGTGGGAATCAATATTGTGAGTTCAAGCAGTTAATGCATTGCTTCGTACATGAAGTAACATATAAACTTAATCATGTTTTTTGACTTGAATTCTTGAATGCTTGACTTCAAATCTCACCACTTTTGGCTTGAAGATACCTAATTATAATTGCTCAATTGGTATTTACTTGATGTGAATTAAATAAGAGAGGTTCAAATGAGGGGTTAGGAAATTTATTTATACACAACTTTATAGGATTCATATAGAAAATTTGAAGAAGGATAACATCGAGGAGCACTTTCCTGCTCAACAACTTCCCAAACATTTAGGATTCAAATTTGGGCCCACTTTGACTAGGCCATGGCACTAGGCATCATATAATAGGAAGAATAGGGTGGTAGGCACCATTGAGAAATAGCACTATGGTGGTAGGTGCAATAGACTAGGAACTAGGGTACTAGGTTCCATATTCCTCACTTTTTGAGCCAAAATCAAGGTTAGTGAGCTCAAGATTGTGTTCGCCATCCAAATTTGGCCATGGGATTAGCACAATTCATCATAAATATGGGGAATTGAAGGAAAAAACCAAAGTGAGCCCAAAATGAGTGTGAAATTACTCAATGATACTTTATTTACAATACTAAAGTAATAAATGAAGTGAATCTCGCATTCATGAGTTCAATTGTTGATATTACTAAACCTTATATATATCGATAGGCCCTTAGTTAGTCACATTGGAAGAAGGCCATGTATATTGAATATGACTAATAAAAATTAAAAATATGTGAGCTTATCAATTTTCCCATAAGAAAGAAACCCATAGGCTACAAATGGGTTTCTTAAACCAAATAAAAGTTAGATGGATCCATCAACAAATACAAAGAACAACCTATTTCAAAGGGATATTCTTAGCAGGAGGACATTGATTATTGAATCTTTGCAACTACTATGAAGCTAAAAAAATTCATAATTGTTTGTCCATTGGCTACACAAAAAGGATGGAAGCTTCACTAGATGGATGTAAAGAGTTCTTTCATAAATGATGATCCAAATGAAGTACTATACATGATCCAATGAGAAGGATCCATTGATAAACATCAACCTCACAAGTTAAATGTATGCTAATTATGTCACTTTATTGGCTTCAACAAGCCCTTTGGGCATAACTAACACATAAAAAGAGATGGTTACTTTCTGCAACATGGTTTCACTAGTAACCCTTAGATCCTAAATTGAATATTAAGAATCCAATCACAAAATTTTCCATCTTGTTTTATACATGGATGATCTCGTGATAATATAATACTTTTAGATAATCCTATTGATAATTTTAAAAATATATAAAGAAATCCATTGACATCATAGATTTAGGGCTACTTCAATATTATATTTGCTTTATGATATGTAAAAGGGACATAATATTTTAATCTCATAGATGAAGTATTCTAGGACACTAAACGAGAGGTTTGGCATGTATAATTGTAAACCTATGTCCACTTCAATGAAGAAAGGTTTACAACTCTCTCATTTGTCGGATTTCCCTAAAGATGATGTCACTCTCTATAGACAACTTGTTTGCAGTCTTATTCACTTGACTTATATCATACATGATTTATGCTTTGCTATCAACTATCTCTCCAAATTTATGTAGGAGTCAAATAAATGTTATTGGATTGTATCTAAGAATTTCTTAGATATGTATAAGGTACACTTAATTATGATCTAGAATATAAGAAGAACACTTTCTTCTTCTTGTAGGGATACATTGACTTAGACTATGCTAGTTCCTATGATTTAATAGGAAATCAACTATATGATATGTTTTTCATCTTGTATCCTAGCCTATTTATTCTACTAGAAAGATGAAACTATTGTTTCTCTCTCATACACATAGGTTGAATATTGTCCTCCACTATGAGTTGTGTGTGCAGTGACTTGATTATATCACTTTCTAACTGATTAAGGATATTCTTGAAGAAACACCACCTATTTTCTATAGCAACAATCATGGGTGTTGAAGCTTGCTAAGAATCTAGTTTTCCATGAGAGAATAAATCACATTGAGTTTGAATATCATTGCATCAAAGAACAAGTCATACATCACCAAATTCAACTCTAGTACTGCTTGACAAATTTTCAAATAGCTGATATACTCACCAAGTCTCTTTGCAATGTGAATTTTGAGTTGTTAGGAGGAACATTTTCATGAACAACATAATAAGTAGGGGAATGCTAGTGTAACTATACAATAGCCCAAGTACTCCATTGCTTGCTAGTTGGTATTCTATTATGCCTATGACTATTGCAAGATTGCATTAACTACATTTCCTCTTTGTATATATTTTATTGTTGTGTTGGAATAAGAAATCATCCGATCACCATGTTTTTCTTTACTTTTTCATATACTCTTTCATTAGATATGCAATGTCTTCTCTAATTTGGTAAAAAAATATAAAATTATTTTATATAGTGTATCTTAGACCAAAACCAACCTCACTCTTGAGTCCAAAGTTCCTAGAAACCTATTCATAAATAATAAACATGATAAGGTCTTTTGATAGTTCTATTTTTTTTTTTGGGAAAGTTACATTAGTCGTCATGCACCATACATCCAAGGCCTCATCATGTTATATATTATTTTAATTTTTAATAATTTTTTGTTATAGAAGAATGAGGTTTTTTATTTTATTAACAGTATTTGATTTAGAAGAGTCCTTTAGATTTTAATTACTACTTGTGGCTGCATAATTGATTTGCTTAAGTATTGCATTTGTGGAATGGAGAGATGACTTTCACAATTATAAAATTAAATTAGTAC
This sequence comes from Cryptomeria japonica, assembly GCF_030272615.1. Lineage (NCBI taxonomy): Eukaryota > Viridiplantae > Streptophyta > Pinopsida > Cupressales > Cupressaceae > Cryptomeria > Cryptomeria japonica. The sequence goes on along the minus strand of NC_081408.1, from coordinate 238,715,947 downwards.
TTCAAGTTAAGCTAATAGTTGACTATAGTGGTTCCACCTTTAACCCTGATGTGAAACTTTCAAACAATTATATATTTTGGTAGAGGCTTTTTAAATTACTGTAATTTTATAAAAAGAATACATATTTAAACAATAAATATTTAAGAGAAGATAAATTCAAATATAGTTTGAAATTATGTGTATGATTGATCATTAAAGACTCCACTTTCAATTTAAAAATTAGATTTTTAACCTACCATGACAAAGATCTTTAACAACTTTATTTTAAATAATTTTATTTCATGAGAAAGAACCCTTTAATTTTTAATTATCCCTCAAAAAATTAATGAGAGAGTCAACTACTAACTCATTTTTCAAAACTTTTGAAGTTGATTTGCTTAAATTGTGCACTATATTTTATATATAATTAAACACTATTTTATTTGGCAGCATTAAAAAAATAATTTAGTAAAGCAGTATGACTCAAACCGAAGTATACAACTTTATCAATCACTATCATCTTTATATCCATATTATCTTTTAACATACTACCAGTCGCCACGAAATCAAAGTTATTGGCAGATACAATTGACGTGTCAGAATACTATCCCAGCTTAGTCCAGCACGTCTCTTTGAAGGAATACTGTTCAAGATATGGTTGACGATGATATCACCAAGATTATTGTTTTCCTTTGTATTGTAGATCAATGTGGCCATTTCCACAGTGTCTTGCCCACATTTGCATTTGGTGTTTTGACTACGTCTCATATTTCGTCTTCAACTCAAATCATACATCTTACTTTTCTAAAAGTAAATCCATTGGGATTCACACACCTTAATTTTCTATAACAAAACTTAATTGTTCTTTGACCAATATTCTTAACTTCTAATATATTTTGGACTGTGAAAGAGTTATGGTCAAACTGAATTTCTAATATATTTTGGTCTGTGAAAGAGTTATGGTCAAACTGAATTTCTAACTTGACGTGCTTGAATTGAAAATCAATTTGTTTTCCGTCTATAATAGTGAGTCTATTAAACTTGTTGCATGTGCCCTTGTGCCTGGATACGATTTTTTCTATACAAATGTACTATTTAGCCACTATAACCATTCTACATTACATGAGTGGCATTATAGAATAAGAGGTTTCATGACCTGAAAACTCTTTTATTTAATGGACATGAAACAATCCAATACAAGGAATTGGAAAGCTTCTCCTAGAAATTTTAATCAAGGGGTTTTTTCATTCATCTCAACAATTGTCATACTTCCAAGATAGTTCAGCCATGGTGTTGTGGGAGATACTTGTGGTGAGCGTAGCATCTGCATCTGCTATTTTCTTTGTTCCATACAACGGCAGCTGGATTTCCATTGGAGCAGCTGTAATTTCCTGTGTTTTGGCGAGCTTAGCGTCTGCATATGCTATTTTTTACGCTCCTCTTCTCTGGGCGGCTATAAGACTGAAAGCTAAAGGCAATATGCCTCCGCTTCTGCCAGGGAGATTTGGGATCCCTTACTGGGGAGAATCGCTCGATTATCTGACCTCCTGGAATGATAAGCTCAACCCGGACGTGTGGTATGATAGGCGAAAGGCCAAGCACGGAGATGTTTTCATGACCCATATTCTGGGAAGCCCCACAGTGGTCATGTTGGGCGCGCAGGCCAACAAGTTCATCCTTACCAACGAAAACAGGCTGTTCAGGAACAGCTGGCCCAAATCTTTGAATGTTCTGATTGGGAAGAACGCTTTGATTAATTCCCAGGACGCAGACCACAAAAGGATGAGGCGGATTACACATTCCGTTTTGGGGGTGGAAACATTGAAGAAGTCAATTGCGAGGTTTGAAAGGCTTGTGGTGCAGCATCTGGACTCCGGCTGGCGTCCTGGGCAGGTTGTGCACGCCCACCACAAAGTGAAGGAAATGCTGCTGTCTTTGGCTGCCGATTTTTTTATGGGGCTAAAGGCTGGGGAAGAGTTGGAGAGCTTTAGACGGAATTTTCATGATTTCAGCGCTGGGCTCCTATCTCAGCCTCTTGACCTTCCCTGGACGGCTTTTGCCAAGGCCAAGCAGGCGCGCGAAGCCATGATCGCTCAATTCCTTTCGCTGATCCAGCTGTGTAGAAGCTCGTTGGACAAAAGGGAAGAAGCGGAGGACAGCTTTATAAGCATGGTATTGAGAGCGCAGGAGGAAGGGAATGGAGTTAGTTTGAGTGACGAGGAGACTGCAGACAACTTGATGGGTCTTTTCACTGGCGGATATGATACCACGGCCTCAGCTTTGTCTACAGTTCTTAGGCACCTCTCTCTCTCGCCACAGGTCTTACAACGCCTCCGTAATGGTACTATTTTCCCCTCATCAAACGTTTCATAAATTTCAATAGCCAATATTTATCATCCAAATTCTTATAGTTTTTCCATCCTCCTTTAGTTTGATATTAAAATGTTCTGCATGATTTCTTGAAAATAAATTTGGGTTTCAAGATTTTAGATATTGTGGAAGTTTAAGCTTCTTATGCTTTTAATTAAATAGTTTCTTCTAAATATAAATAGTGATGTTGTGGCAATTCAGATTGTGAAAAGATCCGAGAAAACTTGGGAGGAAAGAATCTCACTTGGAATGAGATTAAAAGTATGGAGTACTTACACAATGTAATAGCAGAAGGACTACGCATAGTGGCCCCTATTAATGGAGGATTTAAGCAAGCAAAAGTAGATGTTGTATATGGAGGCTATACTGTTCCCAAGGGATGGAAGGTTAGTATCTAAACTTGATTCTTAAAATGGTAGTGATTATAATCTTTCACACTGTAAAGTGACAATAGATTAATTGCAGGTTCATTTCTCCATGAGGCAAACAAATAACAAAGAAGAATACTTTAAAAGTCCAGAGATATTTGATCCAAATCGTTTCAATGAGAAACATGATCCATTTTCGTACATCCCTTTTGGGCAAGGTAATCGGATGTGCCCAGGAAATGAATTTGCAGAGATAGAGATGAAAGTGTTTCTCTATCATCTAGTGCTAAGATATGATTTGAATTTGGTGGAAGTGGATGAACCTATCAATATGTACTTCATGCCCCATCCAATGCATGGTTTACCTATATTTCTCAAGCCAATTGCTTGAAAAAATTCCTATCTATAACATGATGATAAAATGGTGTAACTATTTCATAATCTACATTTCAATGCACATTGGTGTTTCATTATAGATGTCATCTCCTCCTTTCTTTCCGATGTCATTTTTTATAACTACAGAATATGATGATACATCTTTTCTAGACTATGATAGTGACATATACTTCTCGATCCCTATATGCAATCGATATGATTAGGTCACGTGACTTGTAGGTCTAATGAGCATGATAGAATTTATTTTATCTCTATAGATTCACCTCATGTCACTCTCCGAGATTCATTTTTTAGTAGACTAGTGGTGTAGATGATGTGTATAAAATTGAACTCTTGCAAACTAATATTAATGTTCTTTGAGATAATTTCTTTTACAATATTCTAAGATGAGTTCATTGTTCTTATATTTCTATAAATATGTGATCTTATTTTTTATTATATATAAAGCTTATTATTATATAAAGAATTACAAAGTTACAATATTAAATTTTTAGCTATAGTAAAATTAATGAAAACATATTTCTATTTAAGATGATTTAAAAGATTAGTTCACTAGAAATAGAACTTAATAATCTTAAATATTTTTTAGTAATATTCTATAATTCTATTTCTTAGAGATTAATACATGACATAATCATCCTTGTGTCATGTTGTCATCTACAATAATGCTCGATGACAACTACAATATGGTACTAAATGAATGCATGTATGTATAAAATGAAAATGGGAGTTTCAAAATGTCTAAAAAATATTTAACATAATAGAGATGATGAAAAGACTAGTGAGTGAAATACTAAAAAAGAAGATTATGAAAATAGTAAGGAGAGATTTTAGAAAATTGCCACCAGATTATACTACTTCTATAGAAACACTTGCATACAAATAAAGATAAAGAAAAATATTTGTAGGTGGCTATTTATAGGGATTTTCTTAGTTAAAGACTCACATTTCTATTGTGACTTTCATTTTAACTATGATTTTTCATTGATATTGAAAACATAAAAGATGTAAGTGTAATATAGAAATGCCAAATAATCTATGCTAGGATGTAAAATATTCAAGTAAAAGAATACAGTGACAGAACAATGAGAAATGGAACATATTTTTTGAACAAGATCACTTGGAAGTTATGTAAAACGTTAAAAAAGGATCATGTTTTTTAGATATCATTATTATTTGTAATGCCATGATGGTGATGGCCAAAAATACTCAAGAAAATTCAAGCAAAAAGTGATATAGTTTGTTGCATACAAAAATGGATGAATTATCCTATAATTAGACTTCAAAGCTATATAGCTAAAAATAATCTTCCCTCTTATAAAAAGGTAAAGTCTCAGTAGCTTTTGTTCACCTTGACTACATGCGAGAGCATTACCTTTACATCATCAATGGAAAGGTAACACTCTAATGGTCATAACAACCACAATTTTTTATTAATTGCTAGACATATCACTACAATGTTTTCAAAAATTATATTAAAAGACTAAGAAAATCGTGAAATGATAGAATTTTCATATTTAAATATAATTAACACTTTCTACTTGCATTATTTTATATTATAAGATTAAAGTGAGGAAAATATTAGTTTTTCTCCTAATTTAATAGGCATATATACTAAAATAAAATAATTATCTTAAATTTCTCCTAGGATATTATAGAAGAATAAAATCTTCAAACTAGGTGGATATGCCCCCCAAGAGAAGAATACATGCAAAGGGACCAACATATCATGTAAAAGATTCAAATATTATACAGAAATTTGCTAGCTCAATATGATAACTAAAACAATACACTTCACGGGGTCACCCGGCAGCGTGAACGTAGCGTCACGAACCTTGGAACAGGAAAGTCTTCTATTCGAATCGCATGTCTTACAGGTGTTTGGAGAGGCACATTTCCCACGGTTACCCTGGTATACATGCAGGAAGAGACAAAACGGTATGCGATGGAGAAGAAGGGACAAGAATGGTTGTTGGTGCGCTGGCTGCCAGGTCATAGATCGTGACAAGAAGAAGGAAGCAGGTGAGGAAAAGAAAGCATATGAGGCAGCAAGGAGGTGGTTGTCATTGGAGAAATAAAGACGATACAAATGCCTGTCATGTTTGACTAGACCATCTTGTAGCCAGCATAGTGGAGAGATAAGCGGAGAATGTCCTGGCACAAAAAAAAATGGAGAGATAAAGGAGAACAAGGAGATATAAGGTAGATGGAGTGATAAGGGTTCTAAGATATAAAGGCTGGTGGACTGATAAGGGGTCTAATTTGCTGCTCTAACATGTCTGAAGGAAAGAAATAGATAACATGTCTGAAGGAAAGAAATAGATAGGATGACACAATGGAGAGATAAGGTTGTTAGTGCTGGATAAAAAATAAGGATGAGGTCTTTCAAAAATATGGTCTCACTAGTTCATATCTTCAGTCAAAAGTAATTTGGCTCTAGTCTAATGTAAGGAGATTCGTCAGTAGTTTAACTATCAAAAAAATTAAAAAACAATTCATATTAGAATATTGTATTAAAAATGATCATAACTAAAAAGATCACAAAGGAAGACTCACATGGCTAGTAAGATCTTGCATTATGCTATAGTCTATACAATACTTTTGATTGTTCATAGTTACTACAAGATGCATTATAGGACAACCATGAGATTCATATAACACATGAGGCCCTAGAGACTAGGAAGTTGTATTATTCTAGGTGACTCATATGCTACCAAGCTACACAAAAGCACAAATATCATCAAAGCTCTAGAAATTAGGAATGCAAAGTGTGGGTGCAATGATATCCATCTTTAAAATAATTACAGTATTCAAACAATGTAGTCGACTATTTTAAGACAAGAGGTAGAAGAGAAATATATGTAATATATAAACTACTATAAATAGTGTTGTATCATCAAACATGTGATATTGTTCTTATGTAATGGCATCACATAGTCTAGAGATCTCAAATTAAATATATAATATTTACTTAAAAAACATACACTAAGTGGTCAATAGAATTGGGGTTAGTGTAAATATGTAATAATCATCTGTATCATGAGAGGAAGAACATGGAAAGTTATTAGTACCCAAGTATAGTGAAACAATTATAATTAGGTAGAAAGAAATACAAAAATAAATAAATAAATTTGATCAATATGGAACAGGCCTAAGTACCTCAATGGTTTGAATCATCTTCAAAAATTTATAAGGGAAAATTATTAAAAGTAGAAGAACAATGATATAATTAGTGGAATTTAATAATATTTCATCTTCCTTATATCCATATACTTATAATATTTTCATGCGTCCTAGAGGATAAATTAACAAAATAAACGAAAAAATTACATAGCATCACAAACTAAACAGACAACAATCTAAAAAAAGTGTCACTCTAAGGATATTCCATAAATAAATCATCATTCTCCTAATCTTGATTATAAGGGGATAGACTTAAGGCCTATAAATAAATTATTTTTATATAGCACTACGTATCTTAGGTATAGTAATATCTAAGCGATTAGCTACAATAATAATCCCTTCTTCAAATTCATTAATGTAAGTGTTAATGATCTTGTAAAGATTGGAGATAGCACTAGAAAATCCAGAAATGATTCAATCAAGATATTCTCATAAGTCGAGCTTGGTGAAACACTATTAAAATAAGTAAAGACAATCTACTATTTTTGCTAATCTCTTAGGTGGTGGTAGGTATAGAAGACATAGAAATTATAACTTTTTCTATAAAAGAACAGATGTATAATGGGTTACCATGGTGGAGAAAGAGGAACCATTTTTTATTTTGTTATGGTATAGTTAAGTATTTCTTGAAATTTCTTTTGGGAGGTGGGTGGGGGATGTCAATGTCTACTTTGGTAGAAAGGAGAACATGTAGAATTTTTTCATGATGGATATGTTATAGTAGGATATTTGAGGAAAATGTGACAATATAAATGAAACTTGTATTTCGAATATCTAGTGACATGGAGAAAGGAGGAGTCTTATATAAATTTAAAAGTAGAGGTGAGTCCATTGAATTAACCAAGATAATTTGCATTCTTTTGATGTTGTTCAAGATCATGGTGAGGAATTGATTAATGTGTAGTTGTAACTTAAGGAGGTGGAAGAATAGGATATAGAGGAATGACTAATTCTAGAGGTGGTCACATGGAAACTGGGTGCTTGGTCTTTGGAATATCTATAATATCCTACTCTTGATCCAAAACACTACATTCATGCAAAAGCTGGGTTTGTTAATGTTAGGACACTTAGGTAGATATTGGAGCGGGATATGATTTATTTTCTGAAATTGTGCAAATTTCATCACATCTAGAATTAGAGGAATATTCTTGATAGTTGGAGGTCGAGGGATCTAGGATGAACATGGTGGAACCCACAACATGAGTGTCTTTCTTCTTTATCTCATAGGATAAGGAAAGTTAACATAAGGTGCCACAATAAGGTAGATTTGCGTAGTAGAAAAAAATAACTTCTATTTGATGGGATACTTTCCCTTTTCTATAAAAGTCATGTTTGAGTAATTTTAGCATAATTAGTTAATTGATTATTCATTAGGTTCTTTAATTGCTTTTTCACTTAAGCTAAACTTAGGTGCTTTCTATTATCTATAGTTTTCTTTTCTAACTTTAATTTTAGACGTAGTTGAGCTTAATTGAGCTTATATTTTGCATTGCTTTAGTTATCCAAATTTCAACATTAGGGTATTCACCTAGGGGTTCGTTCATTATTTATAAGGATTCATTCATTCACTATAATTTAACATCCAATATTATATCTTCAATCATTCTTTGTATAATAGTACAAAATTCTCTAGTTTCTATAGAGAATACAATATTTTTTTAATCTTTTTTGTGTGATAGGTGTTTTGCTTGTAGATGATTCTTGGCCCCTATGGTTGATCATGAACTTCCACATGGTATCAAAGTTTTTTGTCAAGTTATTGTCTATATTCTTGACAAATCTAATCTAAAGTGTATTTTTTATACACTTTGGGGTCAAACGAAGGTTTTCATTGTGTCTGCAATATCAAAAAACTATAAGATCAACTGTTGTTTCATCAATATTCAAGTAGTTAAATTTGGGATCAAAATGACCGAGGGCATAAAAATTTAGGTAGACTCTAAGGGTAGCTAAAGAATCTGGGCACTTTGGAGCAAACACAAAGGTCACCATTGCACTCAAGAGGGTCAAGAACCTTAAAATTGCCTATTAGTTTATCAAAATCAGATATTGATGAATTCTTTACAAAAAAATTTAAAAAGTTTTCATTTTCGACAAGTTTTTGTTTTCAAAATGTTTCTATTTTTTAAAACTTTTTTATTTTTTAGAAAAAATTTATTTATGGAAACTTTATATTTTTGGAAGGCTTATGTTCTTGGGAACTTTTTATTCTTGGAAGCTTTCAATTATTTAAACGCTGCTATTTTTTAAAATTTTGTATTTAGGGAAACCCTTCAAGCCTTCCAAACCATAATAAGTAGCAGTTGGTATTTTGCCCATAACTTTGTCATACAGAGTCAAAATTGGTCAAACAAGATATCATTAGAAAGTTAATTTTGGTACTGATTTGATTTTTTAAATTCTTGTATTAGATTTTACTCCAAGTGTCTTCTAAAGGCCTACAAGACAACCTTCAATTTCATATTTTTGGGGCCATAACTAATCAAAATGGACTATGTTTTTTTATGTCGATCCATTGATTGTTAGAAAGAACTTGGAGTCCTCTATCCACATATGAAATCATTTTCTTTTAAATATTTATCAAGTACTTAGTGATCTTATTTTCTTTTATTTCTCAATTTTGTGATTTCTCAGCTTATACAAGTGCAAAAGGATCTAGTTTTCTTGTAGTGGGGGAGGGAGGGGGGGGGTAGAAAGATCATGTTTTATATTTCTATATTTATCTAGCCCTATCCTAATGATGGATCCTTCTATTGATAAACTCACCCTTCATAACTATCATAGCTAGAAGGCTACAATGATTAAATTGCTTGGGTCTAGGGGTTATGGTCTCATTTAGATTAGACCCATCCATCTTTGAGTAATGAGTTTGTGATCATTCATCATAGGCATAAGATAGGTTAGGCTATGGGTTTGATTTGCCTACATGTTTTAGATAGTTTATATTTTCATATTGATTTGTGCACTACTCCTAAGCCTACGTGGCTGAAATTTGAGCAGGTTTTTGGGGGTATTAATGAGTTTTGTGTAATTCATCTTGAGAAAAAATTATCATTTACGCTTGATTCATTCTTTCTATTGATAAATTTATAGAGAAGTTCAAATCCATTAGACAATAGTTATAGGGTTGTGGCAAGGAGAACACTGATAAGGTGTGCATCTTTTGTAATTTGTCTAAGCTTCAAGGCTTATTTTAGTTCTTTTTTTCACCATTTTATTCCACCTTGGATGCTTTGGGTATTGCATTCAATGTTAGGAATTTCATACATAAATTATCAATTATATGCAAATAATGATTAAATAGATTATAATGAAAAACACAAAAATAATAATAGAGAGGAGACAATTTTAACATGGTTCACCCAAACTCGGGCTACATCCACCATATAGAAAGTCCAATATTATTATCCACTAAATCCTACTGATTACAACCACTAATCCCTTGCAACTCAATACCACTATAAAATGCTATAAAATTCTCTCTCCCTACAAAAACCCTTACCCTTAGCCGTTTAAATAAGACTTATGTCAGTTACAAAAATAGGGTTACAATATGTCAGCCAATAGAAAAATTAACTCCCGATGCCTTTATAAAACAATAAAAGTCATTTGAGCTTTGCAGGGTCCTACCCCTCGACCCTCCCCTATATCGCAACAAGGAGCATGCCAGGGGTGCTACCCTTGGACCCTGCAAGGGGTACTACCCCTTTAACCCATATTGGGAGTGCTCCTCCCAAACCCCCATTGAATAATATAGGGAGAAACTAAGCTGATAAAAGTGGGGAAAGTATAACCTATGAGTCTAATTAGGCTCCATATAACAAAAATCTCCCACTTGGAGACTAATCAAACTTTACAACATAACATTCTCCCTCTTGTATACTGATCATAACATTGCTGACCCTATAGCTCCCACTTGAATGAAACACTCTAGACCCTATTGTTCTATTTTATTGTTTTTAGTCTTGAAGACCAACCAAAGCTAAACAGGAGCTTAGCTTCTCCCTTAGCATTGCCTTTGTAAACATATCCATTGGATTTTCATCTGTATGTATCTTTTCTAGTCTTAATTTTTCCATCAACTAACACTGACCAAATGAAGTGATACCTCGAATGTATGTGTTTTGTCTTGGAATGTAAGGAATAATTCTTTGCAAGATGAATGACACTTTGGGTGTCCATAAACAAATAACTATTTGCTTAGCATTTTCCCAATTCTACCATGAAAGATTGTAGCCAGATCATCTCCTTTCTTTCCTCTGTTGCAACTACATACCCCACCTCTGTAGTGGATAAAACAACTCACCTTTTGTAAATTGGAGATCCAACTCACCGTTGTCCCACCTATAGTAAAGACATAAAATGTAGTACTCCACCTGGTATCAATATCCCTTGCCAAATCTAAGTCTACATAACCTCCTAAATCACTATTAGAGCCCCCAAAACATAAATGCTTATTGGATGTACCTCTCAAATACTTGAGAACCCATTTGACTATATTCTAATTCTCTAATCCGAGATTACTCATATACCTACTTATGACTCCAACAACATGGGCAATATCCAGTCTCGTGCATACCATGGTGTACATTAAACTTCCTACAACTGAAGGATATGGTACCTTGGACATTTTTTCTACCTCCTCTTGTGTCTTGGGACACATCTCCTTAGTCAATTTCAAATGACTATGCAAAGGTGTGTTGACAACTTTTGCATTCTCTATATGGAATCTCTGCATCACCTTTTCAACATAATTAGCTTGAGAAAGAGTCAATTTTTTGTTTTTACTATCTCTACAATTTTTCATGCCAAGGATTTGTTTTGTTGCCCCCAAATCCTTCATAGCAAATAATTTTTTTCATTGTTATTTTAACTTTCTAATGTGATCCATGTTAGACCCTGCTACAAGCATATCATCAACATATAAATATAAAATAATGTAGCTATGATTATCCAAGCTCTTAAAATAAACACCATTGTCAAAATTACACCTGCTATAGCCTTGATCAGCCATAAAACTATAAAATTCCAAGTACCATTACCAAGGTGCTTGTTTCAAGCCATATAAACTCTTCTTCAATCTACACACCAATTTATCCTTACCTTTGACCTCAAATCCTTGGGGTTGTTCTATATATATCTCGTCCTCCAAATCACCATGGTGAAAGCAAGTTTTCACATCTAGCTTTTCCAAATGCAAATATGTAGGAGCCACAATACTTCAAATTGTATGAATAGAATCCATCTTAAGAACTAGAGAAAAAATTTCAGCAAAATAAATGCCCTTTTTGTGCAAATCCTTTCACAAATAACATGGCTTTAAATCTGTGCTTACCTCCATCTTCCGCGTTCAGCCTATAAAACCATTTATTTTGTAAAACCTTCTTACCTATAGGCAACTTACATAATTCCCTTGAGTTGAATTTTTTTGTTAGGAGTTCATTTCTTCTTTCATGGAAAGCTTCCATTGAACCTTTGTATCCGCCTACATAGCTTCATCATATTCTTTTGTTTCAGTAGCATCTATTAGAAAAATAGAATACAAAGAGGGAGAGAACCTTTCAAGAGATCTACTTAGCCTTCTTCACCATCTAACATTCACTGGAGTCTGTGGTATTTCTGGTTGCTGTTGTACAGCATGAGGAACCATTGGAGCGTCACTATTTGGAATATCATCTAGCACAACAAAATCCTTTTCTTTCTTCTCATGTTGTTGCAACTGATATTTGTACAACATTCCTGCTTCTCACAATTTTTAGGTTTTCAACATCCCAAAGCCTATAACCAAATTGATCAATTCCATATCCAACAAAAATACATTTTTTTTTATTTTGCATCCAGCTTGGTTCTATTTTCAGAATCTACATGTGCAAATGCTTCACATCCAAAGGTTTTGAGAAAAGAATGACTCACCTTCTTACCTATCCATGATTCCTTTGGAATACCACAACCTGAAGGAACTGAGGGACCTCTATTAATTAAATTTACAATAGTATTGATAGCCTCTACCTACATGTCTATAGGCATTCCAACATTCAATCTCATGCTCCTTGCATGCTCCATTATTATCCTATTCATGTGCTCAACCACTCCTTTTTCTTATGGAGTCCCTGAAACCATTTTTTTCCTATGAATTCCATTAAAGGAAAAATAATCCTCAAATTATTTGCTGCAATAATCAAAACCATTATTAGATCTGAGAAATTTTAGTCTTTTACCCATCTCATTTCTCGACCAAGCTTTTCCATTTCTTAAATATTTCAAATACATTAGATTTCTACTTAACAAAATAAATCCAAACCTTCCTAGTTGCATCATCTATGAATGTAACATAATACTGAGAGCCACCAAGAGAAGATACCTGAGCTGATCCCCAGACATTTGTATGCACAAGCTCCAACTTTTCATCTTTCTTTTGCTTCCCATCCTTGAGAAAAAAACTCTTATGTTTACCATACACACAACTTTCATAGAAATCAATATTAGTGCATTTCAAACCTATTACTAGCCTTTTAGAATGAAGTACCTTCTACCTTTTTCACTCATATGCCCAAGTTTGTTGTGCCACAGTGTTGTCTTAGAACCTGGAGCAACTATTTTAGTCTCTTCATATGAATTTGTACCAATTGTTCTTGAATCTGTTTGGGTTTTCTTTACAACAACTAAAGTAGAAGAAATGGTATGACCTGTACAAAGATATAAGGTGCCTACTTTCACAAATTTTTCTACTATCAAGGCACCTTTTGAAACCTTACAATTTTTATCATTAAAAGTAACAATGCAACCTTCATCACGTAGCTGCCTTGCTGAAATTAAATTCCTACTAAGCCTTGGAATGTGCCTTACCTCTTGTAGTAACCAATGATTCCCATTCTACAACTTAATCTTAATTCTTCTCTTTCCAATAATTTGACAGGGTTCGCTATCTCCCAAATAAACTAGCCCAAAATCCCCTTGGACATAATCAAGAAAATAACTTCTATGGGGCATAACATGAAATGAGGCCCTTGAATCTAAAACCCATGAATCATCAACATTATCTAGGGAAAAAATCAAAGCATCTTCTTCAGATTTATTACTTACCACATTTGCCTCCTTATTACCCTCTTGTTTATCTCTTTTATTCTTCTGAGACCAACAATCTTTCTTTAGATGAATTGGTTTCCCACAATACCAACAATATTTTGGTCCTTTTGATTGGAAGTTCTTATCCTTTTATTTTCCTTGTGACATTCCACGACCTCCAGAACCTTTTCCTCTCTCCTTTTATCTGCCCTTTTCTTTTTGTATTCAAAACACTACCTGATTTGGATCCACTTGAGATTTCCTTACGAATTTCCTCACTCAAAATAACACCAGCAACATCATCAAATTTTAGGGTATTTGAACTAGAAACAATGTTACTAACTACCAATATCAAACTATTTTAGCTGCCCCTTGACCCCATCTTGGGGGTGCTACCCCCAAACCCCTGTTGAATAATTTGGGGAGAAATTGCACCAATAAAAGGGGGGAAAATATAACCTCCAAGTCTGATTAGGTGCCATATAACAACAATCACCATGCCTTCATTTGAGGTGTTATGTGAGAACTTCACACAAGAGAAATCCAAGCTATCACAACTTGATTTATTTTTTGGTTCCAAGTCTTAGGCCTAGGTTTCTCAAAATCCTACATCTATATGGAAACAAAAGAAGAAGAAGTAGAAGAACAAATGTAAATAGTTTACTCAAGCACCTCCAACTTTAGAGTCTCATGGACATGATTTAGATTCTTTCACCTCTATCAAGAGGTCTTCATCTAGGAAGGTCAAGCCCAAGTGAGCTTATTTTCCCAAGCCAAGACATGATGGGCATCGCTATTATGCAAGGTAGACTAATGAGATGAAAGAAATTCTGTGAAAGAACTTTATTTAGTCATCTTCATCTAGTGCATCTCGTTCCACCACTTCAAGACCTAGACATTCTGGGTCTTCATCTATGACATGTGGTGAAGATAGGTTAAAAAGCCATCATCTCTTTGCATCGACACATTCTTAGTTGTCTAGATGGCTTCTTGATTCAAGAGCTTCAAATCACATGGAATCATCAATGGGTATGTTCTCTTGTATTGATCGTCATGCATCTCCACAAATTTTGATGGGTAATAACACTTACATGAGTGTTAGTGAGAGTGGTTCTACTAAGGTTAATGGTGGCACATTCAATAATGTTTTTTGTATCTTGACATTATTTTCCAACCTTATTTCCATCTACCAAATTAATCACAGTGGGATAGGAAAGATAGTAGAGTTTACTCCTAATTTAGTGCTTATCAGATATTTGCATACTATAGAGCTTGTTGTAGTGGGTAGTGTTGATCATGTAGCATGATTGTATGAGTTCTCACATTTTTCTCTAATTGAGAATGCATCTAGTCTTATCTCTCATGCATAGAGAGGGAATCAAAAATATGAGGAGAGGTTTTATCACTTGAACCTATATGTGCTTCACTCATTCGTAGTGGTTTTTGAGACATGTTTTGATCCTCCTCCACCTTTTACTTCTTTAGAGATCAGTTCAATTAAACAGGTTGATCATTCCCTTCTAGTTTTCGTAGAGTGGGATGAGTACTTGGTAGATAAATATTGGGTTATTTTATACATCACACACTCCAAACATTGGCGAAATAGTTGAGGTTGTTCCATTCCTCCTTGATGACAGTTTGAGCATTCCTGTCATCTCATCTTCAATAGCTTCAAAGGTTTTCCAGCATGTATCTTCACAACATTTTAGATTTGATTCAGTTGATTTGGCATATCATGTTTCATATAGTTGAACAATTGTGCAGTCTTACATGTCTAACCTCGTGATACCTTTCTTCCCATTTCCTTTCATGGAGTTGTTTCAGCATTAGCCACTTGATTTGTTTCTTCCTAAGGAGAGACACATATTTTGCTGCCCTTGGATCTTCATCAACGTTTATCCTTGAGTTTTCATCTTCAACATTGGAGCTTCTTTATTATGGGGGGATACATTGTCTCTTCATTTATTCCCTATTAGGGGAATATTGAATATACTTATGTGACTGATTATGTACTTGGGGGGTACTTGGGGTCCTTCATCTTAGTCACATGTAGTACCTTTTTTATTTCATTGCATATCTCACTTTTGGAGAGGGCCTTTTTCCAATGTGGTTTTTCTCCTTTTCTCCATTTAGAGAGAGCTCATTGTTGTGAGTTTCATTGCTTTGCACTAGTTTTTACATGAGTACTTGATTAGGCCTCATTGTCTGGACTCATTCATGCATGCATTTTGTATTCATCATTGGCTCTTTAGCTTATCCCTATGTTATGTTGGAAGACATTAATTTCTCCCACCGAAGAGAAGCTTCTTCCAACTGCACTATTTAATATGGAACTTTCCTGTAGTAATGTTGTTGACTTTATTACCGACTTGCCACCGACTCTTCACCGCCCATTGATTTTCACGTTGTTTACTGTTTCTCATTCTAGATAATTCGAAAGACCTCTATTTAAGAGGCTCATGTAAATTGTTTCTGCAAGGGCAATGAATTGTAATGTTCTGTGTGCTGTAGAAAATCTCTTGGTTTCTGTTTTTCTTCTGTCTCTGCCCACCTTCATGTGGTATCAGAGCCAGGTTAATAAAAATTGGTAGATTGTTGTGTTTATGCAGATTGCAAAGGCAGATTGAGTTGTCATCGAATTAGTCAGAGAGGAGAAGGCCATCGTAGAAGCTGCAGTGAAAGCAAGTGTTTGCAGCCATAAGAAGATCTCAGTCAAGCTGTGTCAAGGAGACTATTGAGCATAGTTTTTATTTTAACGGCAAAGCCAGATTGCAGGAGATTATTGTTGAGGGCACACAGGCCATATTTTACTTGATTGAATTCGCAAAGTATTAAGGTGTCACTATTCCAGATTCATCCACTGTGGTTTTTAGACATC
Source organism: Cryptomeria japonica (assembly GCF_030272615.1). Taxonomy (NCBI): domain Eukaryota; kingdom Viridiplantae; phylum Streptophyta; class Pinopsida; order Cupressales; family Cupressaceae; genus Cryptomeria; species Cryptomeria japonica. Next base: position 238,699,708 of record NC_081408.1, on the reverse strand, counting down.
ATATTGGTATGTTCCTATTCATGGCATTAAATAGGGTTTGTGGCATTATATTGAGACTGTGGCCCTAGGTGTTTCAAAAGGAGTTTGTTTTGATCATGTTTGGATTATAAGGAATTGGTTGATTAAGGCATTAAGTATACTGTTAGAGTTTGGAGTAATTTTTTTTTGGTCAAAATATGGCATCTGGTAACTTTCAACCTTTAATTCCAATATTTTCTGGTAAAAGTTATGATAATTGGGCTTTTAGAATGAAGTTGACATTCAATTCATGTGAGTTATCAGATATAGTTATAAATGGTTATATTGAACCACAAAATGAGTCTACCTTGAGTCCAGATGATAAGAAAAAGCTTGAAGAAAATAGGCAAAAGGATAGAAGGGCTTTGCAGATAATCGGGCAAGCATTGGATGATTCGGTTGTCGGAAGGATTAAACCAGCCACTACAGCCAAGCAAGCATGGGACATCCTAGAGATGACATATCAAGGTACTAGTAAAGTAAAAATTGCCAAACTACAAGCACCTAGAAGAGAATTTGAAAATTTGCAAATGAAGGATTCTGAATCAGTAGATCAATTTACATATCGTGTTACAAATTTGATTAATCAAATAAGGCAGAATGGTGATGACTTAACAGATCAAAAGGTTGTAGAAAAGGTTTTAAGAAGTTTGCCTAAAAAATTTGATGCAATTGTTGTGGTAATTGAAGAATCTAAAGATTTGACTACATATTCTATAGATGAGTTGGTTGGTTCTTTAAAAAATTTTGAAGATAGGTGGAATAGGAATGACAATAGCTCATTAGAGAATGCATTCAAAACACAAATGACATTTGGCAGAGGCAGAGGAAGAGGAAATTCAGGATTCAGAGGAAGAGGAAGAGGAAGATATAGTTACCAAAGAGAAGAAAGAAAGAGTCCAGATCCAGGAGGAAGGAGAAATCAAAATTTCACTCCAAGGGGCCGCAATAACAATCAGGCATCACAAAGGTATGACAAAACAAATGTTCAATGTTATTATTGTAAGAAGTATGGTCACTTGGCAAATGAATGTCGAAAGAAACAAGCAGATATGGGAAAGCAAAATGCAAATTTTTCTGAGAGTAGTTCTGAGACATTGTTTATTACATGTCATGTAGCTCAAGAAAATTCAAGTAATATTTGGTTTCTAGATAGTGGGTGTAGTAATCATATGACTGGAAATAAAGATTTGTTTGAGAATTTGGATACTTCAGTTAAATCAGAAATTAAATTGGGCAATGATAACATTGTTGAAGTCATGGGAAAAGGTGCAATTAAGGTGATAACAAAGCTTGGTAAGAAAACTATTCCTGATGTTTATTTTGTACCTGGTTTGAAGCATAATCTCATAAGTGTGGGACAACTTATTCAAAAAGGTTATAGAGTTGCTTTTGAAAATAATGTTTGCACTATATTTGATATTTCTCCTAGTAACATGGTGATTGCAAAGGTTGAAATGACAAACAACAAAATGTTCCCACTTCGCATGAAGAGTGAAATGATGGAGGAGATGGGAGTAAGTTTCAAGGCATCAAATCAAGATCAAGCATGGAAATGGCATTTGAGGTATGGTCATCTAAATTTCAAAGGATTATGTTTGTTGCAAAGAAAGGATATGGCAAGAGGTTTACCCCCTATTGAAGCACCATTGAGTTCATGTGAAAGTTGTATTTTGGCTAAGCAACATAGGCAAAAGTTTTCAAAAGAAATGACTTACAGAGCTTGGGCACCTTTAGAAATTGTGCATATAGATTTATGTGGTCCAATGAAAACACCATCATTAGGGGGGAGCATTTATTTTCTAACATTCATTGATGATTTTAGTAGAAAAACATGGGTTTATTTTCTCAAATATAAATCTGAGACATTTGGCAAATTCAAGGAGTTGAAGGCATTGGTTGAAAAACAGAGTGGTTTATCCATCAAGGTATTGAGATCAGATAGAGGAGGAGTATACAAGTCAAATGAATTTTTGGATTATTGCAGGTATCATGGAATAAAGAAGCAATTCACTACAAGTTACACACCTCAGCAGAATGGTGTCGCAGAAAGGAAGAATCGAACAATAATGGAGATGGCAAGGAGCATGTTAAAAGGTAAGAATCTACCTAATGAGTATTGGGCTGAAGCAATTGCTTGTGTGGTTTATATTTTGAACAGAAGTCCAACAAAGATTGTGACAGACATGATTCCACAACAGGCATGGAGTGGTACGCATCATAGTGTTTCTCATTTTAGAGTATTTGGTTGTATTGCATATGCACATGTGCCTAAGGAAACAAGAAGTAAGTTGGATGATAAGAGTGAAAAATGCATTTTAATTGGTTATGATGAATATTCTAAGGCATATAAGTTGTTTAATCCTATAACCAAAAAGGTCATTGTAAGTAGAGATGTTGTGTTCAAAGAAGAAGAATCTTGGAATGGAAGTATAGACAATACAATTATAGGTGCTACGACAATGCCATACAATGAACAAGAAGGAAAAGATCAAGAACACCAAGAAGATCAATCAAATGAACAAGGAGGAACTCCATCAAGAAATACACAAGGAGATAACTCACAAAGGCAAGTTGAGCAAGGAGATTCATCAAGTCCACAAGTAAGTAATGACTCAAATCCTACACTTGCATCATTGAGACCAAGGCTTAGAAGTAAGAAGACTAAAAGTTTGCAAGAAATTTATGATCAAGGAGATAAGATAGATTTGCAATCAAACTTTGCTTTATTTGCTCAAGATCCTATATATTTTGAAGATGCAATTAAGGATGAACATTGGATTAATGCAATGAATGATGAAATGGAATCTATTGAGAAAAATAATACATGGAAATTAGTTGATTTGCCTAAAGACAAAGAATGCATAGGTGTGAAATGGGTTTATAAAACTAAGTATAAAGCAAATGGAGAAATTGACAAACATAAGGCAAGATTGGTAGCTAAGGGGTTTGCACAAGAATATGGGGTTGATTATAATGAAACATTTGCACCTGTAGCAAGACTTGATACTGTTAGAATGGTACTAGCTATTGCAGCTCAAAACAATTGGCAGGTTTATCAAATGGATGTTAAATCAGCCTTTTTGAATGGATATTTGGAAGAAGAAGTATATGTGCAGCAACCACCAGGATATGAGATAAAAGGATATGAAGGCAAGGTTTACAAGTTGAAGAAGGCACTCTATGGATTGAAGCAAGCACCAAGAGCTTGGTATAGCAGGATAGATTCATACATGTTGAAGAATGGATTCAATAGATGCACTAGTGAGCCCACACTTTACATCAAGGTCAATGAACAAGGTCAGATTTTGATTGTTTGCTTGTATGTTGATGATTTGATCTTTACAGGCAATCTTTCTATTGACATGTTTAAATTTGAAATGAAGAAAGAATTTGAGATGACAGACTTGGGTTTGATGAAATATTTTCTTGGTATTGAAGTCACTCAAAATGATAAGGGCATTTTCATTTGTCAAAGTAAATATGCAAAAGATGTTTTGAGAAGGTTCAGAATGATAAATTGTAGTCCAGTTTCTTCTCCTGTAGCAACAGGCATAAAACTTAGCAGAGAAGATAATGAGATGGATTTTGACATAACTATATTCAGAAAATTGGTTGGTAGTTTGATGTATTTGACAGCAACTAGGCCGGATATAATGTATGGAGTCAGTCTAATTTCTAGATTTATGGACTCACCCAAAAATTCACATTGGCAAGCAGGAAAAAGAATATTGAGATATATTGCAGGAACCCTGGATTATGGAATATTGTATTCCATCACAAATGATTTTCAATTGATTGGATATACTGACAGTGATTTTGCAGGAAATATAGATGATCAAAAGAGTACATCTGGATATGCATTTCATCTTGGAACAGGTATTGTGGCATGGGCATCAAAGAAGCAGCCAATCGTGACAATTTCATCAGCAGAAGCGGAGTATGTGGCAGGTACATCAGTGGCATTCAAGCAGTATGGATGCGAAGAGTCTTGAAGGATCTAAAGCATGAGCAAAAGGAGCCTACTACAATCTATTGTGACAACAAGTCCACCATTGCACTATCAAAGAATCGTGTTTTTCACAAGAGGACAAAGCACATTGATACTAGGTATCACTTCATTCGAGAATTGATCAACAATGGAGAAATCATTCTACAACATTGTAGATCAAAGGAGCAATTTGCTAATATATTCACAAAAGCATTAGCACAATATCAATTTGAATATTTAAGAGAAAATTTGAATATTGTAAATATTAATGTAATTAGTGGTAGAAATTAGGGGGGAGTGTTGGAAGACATTAATTTCTCCCACCGAAGAGAAGCTTCTTCCAACTGCACTATTTAATATGGAACTTTCCTGCAGTAATGTTGTTGACTTTATTACCGACTTGCCACCGACTCTTCACCGCCCATTGATTTTCACGTTGTTTACTGTTTCTCATTCTAGATAATTCGAAAGACCTCTATTTAAGAGGCTCATGTAAATTGTTTCTGCAAGGGCAATGAATTGTAATGTTCTCTGTGCTGTAGAAAATCTCTTGGTTTCTGTTTTTCTTCTGTCTCTGCCCACCTTCATGTTATTCTTAAGGGGGGTGTTGGAGTAATCATTTAACCAATCAATTATCTCATCCTTATGTCTAAAACTTAAACTAATCACATAAATTTTGTTTGAATCCAGTCTTCTATAACAATAATAATTCTAGGAGCAAAAAGGGATTACATATTTTATTTTAGATCTCTTAATTTCTTGTTTGCATCTAGTGACGTCAACCTTGATCTAAATTTAAATAATCTGGCTTCACCTAGACTTTGTCATGAGGATGTTGAGACTAATAATCATGTAACGATTTTCTTTTCTTTAAAGTGTACTCTTAATACACTCCAATGTTATTGGAATTAACTAAAACAGATCCTTGAATGTTTCCACGAAAACTATATGCATTAAGGTTAAGATGTGCCTCCAAAACTTACGTGTTTTCCATTTATCGTGAAGATTTTGAAGGTAAGACCCACAAATTTCGTACGTTAAAGATTTGAGATTCTTAAAGTTATTATCAAGTTCTATTTAATGATTATGCATCCTAATAACTCTTTAATTAGAACCAAGCCCTCAAGTAACGGAGTGAAACCCTTGTATTGTACTTCGTACCTCGATCTCTTACCAGAGCACTAGAGGATTTGACTAAGTAGAAAAAGGAATACAATCCGTAATCATTAAAACACTAGAGAATACCTTGTTTAAACTTGGTAGCTAAGAAAACATACGCAGAGCCCTCGGTGAAGAGCGCATGCATGCTTAATTGCAATCATGTGAATGAGCTGAGACTTATGTCAACGCACATTGCCCATCTAATTAGAACCTAAGATGAGATAGGAACAATTACATTAACTCTTTAATTATAATTTGTTACTATTAGTTTCCTACGTGTCTTTTTATTGAAGGAATTAGTGCAAAATCTATCAATATGATCATCATTTCCTTACAGCAACAAACATATTCTTGATATGGCTCTAGAAGCAGCTAACATTGTCGAACTGAGTGATACAGAACTATGATTTTGGCATTGACACCATAACAATCCCAAGTTGTTACTTCTATGCTCAGAGTTGTGTTTTGTATGTTATTATGATCATATATATCATATCGGCTTCATGAGAATTCCCTCTAAATCATGGGTTTAACATTTTTGTAGATTTATACCAAACCTAACGTTTTCTTAGAATATATCATTAGATCTCTCAATGGGAGGGATCTAATAGCAGCTTGTATAAAGGCTATGCTGAATATGCAATGGGCACTAAGGATAAAAATAGGAAACTATAACAAACATATTATCATGATATTCTTTGATAAACATTCATTATGGACTATTGAAGTGACTCTAACCGGAGCAGACAGAAGAAGTAAAATTGAAAACAAACTGACATGGTTGAGTAGAGTCATCTGGTGTGCATTTCCGTCGACATTCTTGTCAAGATGTAGATGGGGAAATCCCGCCACTGCTTCCCAATGTGCTTTCTCTCTCCCTTGCTCCGATGCCTAGTATTCTCTGCTACGAGGCTGGCAGCAGAATAGTCTATTCCCTGTATGATAGCAGAAAGTGGGAAAAAAGGCGATTTATAGTATGAAATTTGGCAACAAAGGAATTACTGTGATGCGTTCCAGACCCTGCCTTTCTTCCCTACGCCTCCCCCTTATGAATCGATTCATTTCCCTTATGCATGCGTTAGATGTACGTGGACTATAACTCATGATTGTTGAGTTTCATGCCGCATCTCCTTCCTTCACGTAGTGAACGGGAGTTTGCAACCAGATTCTCTTCTATCTCTTTCACCACGTCCTTAGTTTGTTTGCAGTTTTGACAGTGTATTAGGTCCACGTGGAGTTTCCTATCAAGATGTGGGAGATATCTTTCCTTATTCGTGCGACATGCCTCCAATTACCTTATTTTCTTGACCGCCAAAGACTTGATAGAGGGTGAGACTAAATTAGTTGAGTTGGAGTCCAGTATAAGTTGTGTGGAAGAGCTTACTCTTATCTACCAAGTCTAAATAATCTAACTAAGACTGTATTTGTTATTTATTAGTTCACGTTTTACTGTAATCTATTTCCACATCTCGAGTTTATATTTTGGTTAATTTATAATTGCATTCACATGTTAATTAGATCTATTTCTATTTTGGGTTTGTAAGTTAATTTTTAATTAAAATGTTTTATATTTAAAATTAAGAGTTTAAGAGTTCATATACTAGAATAAAAATATATGTTGGTAAATTTGTCATAACAAGGTTGTGAAAGTAAGTGCATCCGTCATATTATTTGCATTCAAGTTATATAAATGATAGGATGGTAATGGATCATGGAATGACCATCTACTACTTTAACTGAACATTCTATAGGTCATACATCATACTTTGAACCTTTCTTAAGGGTTGGAGACACGATTTACTCAGATGTTTCTAGAACTAGAAAGTACTCATGATTGGTTGCCTTGACAAAAATATATCTTATCATTTTGATACCCAACATTTGAGTGAAGATAATAAGTATAACTAGACTTTTGAATATAAAATGTCCAATGGTTGAGTATTAGTTTTGGAATTTAATTTTAGGTCAATTTGTATTTGATGCACATTTGACCTTGTACTTACCTAGACCAAATGAATGGAATAACTCTTGAGGCAATTCCCTTAGTGTCAAGATGGGGCCTAGTTTCTATGGTATGGTTAAGAGTTTGTTGAGAATAAGTCACACTTGAATTCATGATGGACTGATATCTATCTATGAATAATGATGAAAGTGATGCTAAGGGAAATGAAAGGTGGAAATGGAGGAGACAAGGACAAGGTGGTGTCTGATAGAAGGGTGAAACAAAGGCAAAGCATAAATGACATACACATGGAGGTGTAGTGTAGAAAAGAAGTAAAGCCATGACATCCCTGGTTATCCCCATTTGAGATTCCAGATTGATTGTAGTATTAAGGGCAGCATTGCTTCAAGATATCAAGGTGAACAATACAAGTTATAGATTCATTTTGGAGAGAGTGGAGATTATGTATACCATCCCATACAACATTTGTTTGTGCTTCTTTAGTAAAATTTCATACTCAAGTCTTTTAGAATTCATTTGTTTTTTTTGGATTGAAAAGAGAAAGGGTTTTGGAAAGGTGGAAGTACCATAGAATGAAGCAATATGTGTTATTATTGAGGATCTCTTGGCTTTTACCTTCAATCCAGTTTATTTTTCCTAACTTTGCATTGTTCTAATAATGAAAACAAGATAATATTTGAAAAAGATCATTTAAAACTAGAAAATACTTGAAAATAATCGTTTATTTATATTCATGTTTAAACTAAGTGTATTTATTAAAAACTAGCATTATCTAGTTTTCATTATTAGAACAATGCAAATTTAGGAAAAATAAACTGCATTCAAGGTAGAAGCTGAGAGATTCTCAATAATAAGACATATTCCTTCATTCTATAGTACTCCCACCTTCTTTGTGTGGGGTTGCATTCTAATATTATTGTTGATACAATCAGACATGTTATCTTGTTTGATGTACGGAGATACTGTCTGACTTCACTCTTTTCTCAGTTACAGACTGAGGCTGAAAAGAATCTATAGATTGATTTCCAAATCCAACAAATCAAACTTCAAGTCAAGAAGCTGCTCATTAAAGAAAAAGTTGTCATTGCTGGTACCATTAAAGCTCAGGCTGCTAATATATTTTTTTAGCTTTCATGATTAACCTTCCTAAAACAGTTGCTATGTTCTTTCAGTTGTCACTGCTAATATATTTTTTTAGCTTTCATGATTAACCTTCCTAAAACAGTTGCTATGTTCTTTCAGTTGTCACTTAATTTTTTTACCGTTATGGTCTTGTATTTTCAGGTTCAACTATGTTATGTTTACAATATTTAATGGCCAGCTGTTACTTATGTGTTCTACAACAGCTTTGTATTGCTGTTTATTGTACTGTTTCAGCTACTGTGCCATGTTTAATATCTTCTTTGACCTTATTGTAACTTTTTACATTATTTCAATAAAAAACCTATAAGTGACCGACAATCTACCAGTTATTTATTGCCAGCCTAGTTGATCACTATCAGCTGTGCCATCAGCTCTCCTAGGGAGTTTTAACTAGATCGCCAATGACAACTTTGGCAAAGACGTTTTACATATTTTAGATTTGTATGATTATCTAATCACGAACATTTCGATCTTATCTTTGAGGAAACGACGAAAACGTCATTTCAATTTTCTATTCTTCTTTGACAATTTTGCAACGAAATTCAATGAGCCTTGTTTTTTTTTGGAGAAATCCAATGGGATCAATCTTAATATACATTATTATATCTTTGTTTCATATCAGTTGTCTTCTATTCATTTAAATAAGTAAAATTAAAAACTCTCTAATCTTATGTTTGAGAAAACAACGAAAAAGTCTTCCAATTTTTATCAATTATTCTGCAACAAAAATATAATTTTTTATAATTTTAAACGACAGAACACATATCCCATGACAATTAGAACGTGACTCGCAATGAACTGTCATTCATTCATATAAAATAAGTTGCCTGAATCAAACCACTAGCCATAGTTTCCATAGGCTTCACCATCATATGATCTACCCCTCAGGACTCCAACGAGCTATATAAACACTCTTTTAGAGTGGAAGAGTTAACCAACAACAGCTTAATATCCAGGATAAATCTGGGATCGTGTTGTAGAAAATGTCTGTGCTATGGATTCCATACGACGGCAGCTGGATCTCCATCGGAGGAGCTGTAGTAGCTGCGTGTATCGTGGTTGGCATAGCATCTACCTCTGTCATATTTTATGCTCACATTGTCTGGGCGGTCATAAGACTCAAAGCTAGAAAAAATATGCCTCCGTTACCTCCTGGAAGAATTGGAATCCCTTTTCTGGGAGAATCCCTTGACTATCTGAGGTCGTGGACTGACCTGCACAGCCTTAACGTGTGGTATGGCACAAGATACGCTAATCACGGGGGAATTTTCGAAACCCATATTCTGGGCAGCCTCACTGTGGTCATGTTGGGCGCGCAGGAGAACAAGTTCGTCCTTATCAACGAAAACGAGCTTTTCAGAAACAGCTGGCTCAAATCTGTGAGAGTTCTGATCGGAGACCACGGCGATGGGTCTTTCCCAGGGCGCCGACCACAAAAGGATGCGGCGGGTTATACATGCCATGCTGGGGATCGAAACGATGAAAAAGTCAGTTGGGAGGTTTGAAAGGCTTGTGCTGCACCATCTGGACTCCGACTGGCATCCTGGCCAAGTCATTCACGCCTATAGCAAAGTGAGGGAAATGGCGCTTTGTGTAGCAGCCCAGTATTTTATGGGGTTCAAGGGTGGGGAAGAGTTGCAGAGCTTTAGGCAGCACTTTAAAGATGTCAACGCGGGGCTTCTCTGTCACCCTCTGGATCTTCCGTGGAAGGCCTTTAGCAAGGCCAAGCGAGCCCGCGCCGCCATTGTTTCTCAAATTGCTCGGCTGATCCGTCTGCGTAAAACCTCCTTAAGCAAAAGTGGAGAAGAGGAAGAAAACTTTCCTGACATGGTATTGAGGGCGCGAAAGGCAGGGAAGGACTTTTGCTTGAGCGACGAGGAAATTGCAGACAACTTGATGGGTTTTTTAACTGGAGGTTATGATACCACTGCCTTTGCTTTGGCCACGATTCTTAAGCACCTCTCTCTCTCGCCACACGTCTTACAACGCCTTCGTAAAGGTACTTGTACTCCATAATACTTAAACATTCTGAGATTTGAAATATAAAATGAGGTTATAAGATTATTTAAAATTTCATTATTGATATTTTTATCTAAATATTCTCCGTGATATTTCCAGATTGTGAAAAGCTCAGAGATGGGAAGAAAGAAGGAGAACCTCTTACTTGGAACGAGATTAAAGGTGTGGAGTACTTGAGAAATGCAATCACAGAAGGATTGCGTCTTGTGCCCCCTGTAATTGGAGGATTCAAACAAGCAAAAATAGACGTTGTATATGGTGGTTATACCATTCCAAAGGGATGGAAGGCAGGTATTTATTTGCATTCCCAGATGTAAAACGAGTTATAACCTCTTTCAAATTTAAAATTTAAAATTGATGACTTGCAGGTTCATTACTCTATCAGACAACCAAGCAACAAAAAGGATTACTTTCAGAATCCAAAAAAGTTTGCTCCAGATCGCTTCAATGAACGATATGAACCATTTTCCAGCATCCCGTTTGGCCAGGGAAATCGAATATGCCCAGGAAATGAGTTTGCAAAGATAGAAATGGAATTATTTCTCTATCATTTAGTGTTAAGATATCATTGGGATTTGATGGATGTCAATGAACCCATTAGCATCTTCTTCAGTCCTAAACCCAAACATGGTTTGCCTTTGATGCTTAAACTAGTAGCCTAAGCAAGTTAATGTGTATAGGAGAAATAAAATGGCCATTGTTATATTGTTTCATTAGTAGCCGAAACAATTTGATATGTACAGGACAAAATATAATGGCCATTAGTATTATGTCTCATGCTCCCCATCCCACATGATTTATATTGGTCATATCTTAGAATAATAGTTCTGATAGGAACTTTGTTTTTCAACATAGAAAAAATCAATACTATTGTAAATTAGTATGCTATGCATCATGCCTTGTTTTGATATTTCGACATAGAAAAAATAAATGCTATTGTAAATTAGTAGGCTGTGTATGATGCTTTGTTTCGGAACATATTGTTATGGTTTATCATTGATATAGAAGTTTATATTTTTGAAGAAGTTTTATAATTTATAAAATAATCGTGATGTTATATTAAAATATATATATATATAATAGAAGTGGATTATTCCACTAAATTTTTTTTTTTAATATTTTTTTTTTTTTTTTACACAGGATTCAAAGAGCATACTGGAGGAAAGAACCGTGGGAAGAAAACCTCCGGTCACAACTCATAAAATAAACCTATAGTATCTAATAGATCAGTTTATACACCTCGCCCAAAACCACATAGAAAATGCAGTCACAACACATATAATATCAGTTTTGCATAGAATCCATATGACAATTTGCCAAAAAAACCCATCGAATAATTTTCAAATGTAGACTCCACGGCCGCTATTAATGGAAGAAGACAAAATTTTCCAAAGCCCTATGCCAAATCCTATGAGCCAAAAAACCTTCCTGCGAAAAAAGAAAGTATCAAAAAACTTTTGGAAAAACAATATTGTGTCAAATACCATGAGCTCAAATTCTCCTCCAGACAACGAACATGAATACTTAAAATGAAAGGGGAAAGTGGGAATACTTATCATCATTAAATTTTACATCAACATTACTCAAGAAAATCGCATAACTATTGTTGTAAACCTTCCCATACCCTAGAAGGAATTTCCTCAAAACCCACCTCTCGCTCATTAGCATTGCTATCAATGGCTAAATTTGCCAAATAATCCGCAATCTTATTAACTTCTTTGTAACAATGGGATACGAAGAAAGATTCAAACAATTCTAATTTTTGTAAAATGGGATCAAGTATATACTGCAAATTCCAACAATTTGATTTTTTTTCATAACACATTGAATAATCACCATAGAATCACCTTCAATTATTAAGTCCTTAATTCCCAGAGAGATTGCCATATCCAATCCAAAAGACAAAGCATGAAATTCTGCATAATTGTTAGTTTAAAACCAATAGCATGACACTTAGCTTAAATAAAATTTGCATTGTGATCATAAATTACCATGCCTACCCCAGTCGGCCTAGGGTTACCATGAGAGGCCCCATCAAAATTTAGTTTAAAGTGCCCCTGCGGAGGAGGTTTCCATCTAGCAGAGCATCTCTTACCTATTGCATCATTATTTTTTAAAATTGAACCATGAGAGGGTAAAACTGACATCATCTTCCAAACTCTACTAACTCTACTATCCGAGTGCAAAAAAGAAGTAAGATTTTCCAAATTCTTATAAATAAATGACAAAGCAACCTCAAAGATTGAAGACTCAATTTTTAATAGAACCTCAGATACAAGAGACCTTGTTTTTCTAAATATCTTGTTGTTTCTCTCTATCCAAACATTCCAAATCACAATAGATGGAGATATGATCCAAAGGCATGCATAAAAAGATGAGGTAACATAAAGGGCCAAGATCTAAAATGGGAAAAGAGATCCTTACCAATAACAAAGGATATATTTAACTTCTCAAACAACCATTGCCAACATTCATAAGCATAATCACAATGTAGGAACAAGTGTGAAGAAGATTCCAAATTTTTGTTACAAAGGACACAAGGGAAAACAACAGTAATACCAAGCTTGTCTAGTCTCATACCTGTAAGGACTCTGTCCTGAACTGCCAACCAAGCAAAGGCTCTAGCTTTAGGAAGACAATCTGAATGCCAAAACAACTTATAAGGCCAAGATGATAAATCTTTAGCAACCATAAGAGAGTTCTAAACATCTTTAACAGTATACTTACCAGAAATATTCTTTGTCCAAATAATTTAATGCTCAGAATAAAAAAGAAATACAATTCTATCCCCCAAAATCTTCTCAAAATCTAATTTCATACTTTGATCAACATCTAAGAAATCAATCGACTTCCATCTAGCTAGCCTAAGGGGTCCACTAGTCACAATTTCAAAGTAATTTGCTACAAAACACCCCAAAGGGAGGAAAGAATAGTGATCAGAGGAGACCAATCCCTAATATTCACCAAAGGTGTGTTTCAATTCCATACTTCATCCCAGAATTTGACCTTTCTACCATTATGAACAATCCATGAGAGATGAGGCAAAATAACTGATCTACATTTACAAAGGAAATTCCAAATAGTAGAACCCGAAGGCAAATTTGAGACTTTAAAAATGTACTCTCTCAATCCATTATTTAAATATTTGGCAAACATAATTTGTGCCCATAAGGAGCTAGGCTTGTCATATTATTTCCAAACCAACTTGGCACCTAAAGCTAAATTCTGATTCTCCAGACTCCGAATTCCTGTTCCCCCAAGTTCCTTAGGTAAAAATACCTTATCCCATGCAACTAAAGGGAGTTTCTTCTTGCCATATTTATTATTGTTCCAAAGAAAATCTCTAAAAGTATCTTGTAAACTAACAATAGCTTCTTTTGGAGACCTCAAAATAGACATGAGATATATGGGAACAACATTCAAAATAGACTTGATGAGAACAATTTTACCCGCCAAAGTTAACCATCTATGATTCCATGAGAGAATTCTTTAAGAAATGACCGAAATAATCTTATCCTAAAAATAAATCTTATCCTATTTAACAAAGAAAGAAATCCCAAGGTAAGTACATGGAAGATTTCCAGTCTCAAATCCCCAAAAGGATTGCAACCTATGTTGAACCAGTTGTGATGTATTAAGGAAAAAAATCATTGATTTATCACCATTTACTTTCTGACCAGAAAATGATGCATAATTATGTATTATTCCTTTAATCACTTTTTCCTCAACTAACGAAGCATGTCCAACTAATAGAGTATCAGCTACAAAGAGACAATGAGTTATACTTTGGGGAATATTCTGATTCCACAGCCCCCCCACTTTAGCAGCCCTAATAGCCCAACTAAATGTTTCAGATAGGAGAATAAACAAAAAGGGAGAAAGGGGATCTCCCTGTCTCAAACCCCTAGAGGAAGTGAAAAAATATTAAACTTTATATATTGTATAATATACAATATGCTTTTTAAATTTGAAACAATTGAAATAAAAGAAAATCAATTTTGTATGATAGAAAATAATTTTGTACATATAATAATTTAGAAATAATATAAAAAAAATGTGTGGGTTGGTATAGAGGCATTTAAAATGTATCTAATATTATCCTTATGTCATCTTTGAGATACAAAAATTTCTCACTAGTATTCATCTTTGATTATTTAGTTCTACAAATTTTTATAGTATCCCCTCTGCATATTTAAATTCTATCCTTCATCTTTATTGTTTCATTTTCTAAAGAATTTTGGATTTTATAACTGATGCTAGTTATTCTAGAGCACTCCTTGTATTCTTATATCATTCTTGCTTTAATCCAAAAAAAAAAAAATTGAAATGTATATTTCAAAGCATGTCATATCCATGGTCATCTCTTTTAGATTCCAATCTAAATTTCCAAAATTTATCTTTTATGTTTCAAAGTACATATAAATAATTAGAATAAAGACTAAGATGCAACTCAAAGTATTGAAAAGGTACTATATATGTGATAAAATAATTTCAAAAGAATTGGAAAAAATATATGCTAGATTAAGGTGCATAAATACATATGTAGTTATCTAGAAAATTGTGATGTTGAATAATAGAATTTTAGTCATGAAAAGGATATTCATATCTATGAATTGAAAAGGGTGTTACTTAAAAGAATTAGTAAATATTAATGTTAAGAGAGAGAATATACATCTTTTCTTAATGGGGTTAAGAGCTTGTAGATTGATTCACTAGTGTTGAAAATAATTGGAAGATGCACAAAGAAAAACATAAACAAATAAGTAAATGTTATTATCAAATGTTGTAGATGTTAACACAATGTTCCCTTTAATGCGGCCATAAATAGGATGTCTAATGAAATATATTCTATTTATATAGTCCAATCACATAAAAATTAAATATCAACAAATTTTTTAAAATGGAACAAAACGACATTATAAAATTAAATAACCAATGAAATGTAATAAATTTATACAATTATTTTTTTTTATCAATAATCAAGAAATGTGTTGTATTGAATTACTTTGACATGACGATCCACTATGTATTTTAGACTAAAATTCCATTTAGAAACTGATATGCTCATAGGATATGTAATCACACATCAATTGAGAAACTAAAGGATGTATGTTACACTCATCTCCCTTAACTTATGCCCTATTTAAACTATCTTTTATAATATTTATAATAATCATATTAAATCATCATGTAATGCCAACCAAAGGGTAATTAACCTTTTTCTTAGTTTGTCTTGTGAATAATTCATGTTATTTTAATCGGCATGCTATTCAAGTTTTTTTACTGTACAACCAACCAATCATGAGTACACATAGGGTAGACACTATGCTTAATGATATGTAAGCATTAGGAAGAAGAAAACCTTGGAAATTAACCCAAATCCTTTTATAGATCTATAAGTAGTTCTAAAACTATTTCACAATTGTCTTAATCTTAAAGTGATCTACAACCTAATTTTTTATTATTAGATATAACGAATAACAATAGTAAAAATATTAAATATACTTATATAATAAGAAATATAATTATGGCAATAGAAATTCTCAAGTAGTCAAAAGAGAATTATATAATAGAATATCAAAAACTTGTCTCTTATCTATATAAGCGTATAGAGCTACTTTTTGGTAATCATTGTTTGTAAGAGATATTGTATAATTAATGACAAATTATAAATTTATTGTAAATATTTTGATAGAAGGTTTATTTGGCATTATAGGAATCTTGGAACTTATGATTCCTTCCCATTAATTATATTTTAATTATCTAATGTTACCTTTGATAATGCTTATCATATATGTATCCAGAGGGTACAAGACCAGATTGAAGACATTTTAGATAATAGAATTGGGCGCAACACTTGAGGCAAATAGTATAGGGACTTTCTTATGAAGTGGAAGGGCATACTAGTTGAAGACTAATCATGTATTTCTTAGGAAGAGGCAGGCCGTTTCAGTTTTTCTTTGACCCCTGCAAAGTGAGGGAGTCTCTTTTTTTCATCAACCCTAGACGTTTAGTGCAGGAGAATCCCTAGTTCTATGCAATCTTGCATGAACAAAAAATATTTTCTTTTTGTTTTGTAGTTTCAATATTTCTTTCTATGTTTCTTTGTATTCACACATCGGATCTTGTAGAGTTGGATTTTTATTGTGGACATGTTTATCTACTTTATCCTAAGTCCGTGGGATGTTTGGATCTTTTTCTAGTAAGTTATCACTTCCAGAATCTGGGATAGTTTTCAAGCTCAGAGTTCCAGAACTGCCCAGACCTATTTTGCTAATGGAAAATCTTGCAGATCTTTTCATATCTTGTGGAGCCTAATTGCATTACTTCCAACGTTGCTTGGCTCATGAAAGACCTTCCGTTGGGGTCCGCGCATCATTCTATGTTGTTTCCAGAGGGATTCCTTTGGTGAAGGCTAACCTTGTTGTTTTACACATAAATCTTCTTCATTGATATTTGTTCCATCTTGGGCTGATGTGGATCATCCTTGAGCTATGAATGTCATATAAATCAATGTAATTAAGAAAATAGACACATGTTTTGACAAGTAAGATAGAGATAGAAGATCTAGAGTTTGCTCATGTTCTTCCTGGAGCCTAGATATTGCATTGGAGCATGTTTGTAATTAGACTTGTGTGTCAAATCTTGTAAGCCTGCATGTTGCCGACAAGTTGTATTTCAATCCTTGATATAATATAATTATGATTCTACATTGCCTCCATCACATTGAGTTGTTTGTGTTGTGTTTCATTTGCTGCACGGTCCAGATTATTCACTTTGAGGACTTACTCCTACCGTAACTACACTAGATAGCCAATGGTCTTTCCCATTGGTTATTATCACTAAAAAGAATGGTGAATGTTGTGTGTGTGGGGTTATCCCATAATACTGGGTTACACATTTTGGCCAAACTTGACATTGAAATCAACATTTTGCATTGGATTATTACTTTCTAAAGCCTATAGCAACTAAACCATTACAAATTTTTAGATGAAGTAAACTACTAATTTGTGAAAATTTTCATATGAATTCTTAATATATATTTTAAAAAATAATTATCCGTATTATTTTTGATAAAGATAATTGGGTTTTATAGGGACCCGAAACCAAAAGTTTTACAGACCAAGGCTAGCAGCCAAACATACATTAAATAGAAGCAAAATAGGGGACAAGCCCCACATAGACCAAAAGCCAAAAACAACATGAAAAGCCCCAAAAAATAAGAAAAATATTCAAAATTCTTCTGAATAATCTTTTTGTTGATTTTCTCCAAATCCTCCATGATAAATCTGGAGATACCTTCGTTCTGGCTCTGACTTCTTGTCCTGGTACAGAAACACGAGATAGTCTTCCCTCCAGCAGCACTCTCGCTGCTGTCCGAAGTATTCTTTTTCTACTTTTCCCCCAAGGGAGGATCACTAGATATGGGTCCGGTTCTATAGTCTCCAATCATGGCATTGATTTTTTTCAAACCCTCGGTGTTGTTACTCATCGCCTCCTTGCTAATTTACACCGTATTATTCATGTCATCTTTGGTGTCAACCACATACTCTTCTAGCTTATTAATTCTACACTTGTGGTTGATCTTCATAGTTTCGACATCATGAGACAACTTCTAAGTCAATCTCATGAGCTTCTCAGTTTTACTAGGCCCTGGGGAATTTGTGAAAGTATCAGTATAGTCCTTAATCCTCTTTCAGGGTTCCAATTTCCTTACCAACCCACCTCTAGCATCTCTCCTAGCCCCTAGTGACCTCCAAAACTAGGTCTTCTAGGACCTTCTCCCCCTTTTGAACACCTTCGTTTTCTTTATTCATGGTCCCCTATTCCTCGTTATCCACATTTATTGAGATGTCTAACATAATCTCATGGTTCTTATCTTTGGACCCACTTGACTTGGTCGATTTCATTTTCTTCCTGATGGGTGGCTCTAGGTCTTGCATTTTCCTGCTGCTAAACTTAAACTTGCTTGCTGCCCACCTTGGAGGATTGATTTTCCTACTGTTGTTAGTTCTAGGGGTCACCATAGGGTCCCCTTCTTTCTCTGGTCTATACTTAGGTTCCTTTGAATCGTTAATATCACACCAGTCAAGGGCATTGCCACTCTCATCCTTATCCATCTTTGTATCAGAAACAAACTGCACCTCAAGGTTAGAGGAGGAAATGTGGGTTTTATCCATGGGGGAAGGTTTAACTTCATGAGATTTGGCATACTCCATGATTAACATGATAAGCCCCTCATGAAGCACAGGATTATCTTGGTTCTTAGCAGGTTTGGCTAAACTATTTTTTGAGGATGACACCAAGTAGAATAGGATGGAGATAACTTTACCATGCCTAAAATGGTTTAAAATTATAAAATGATATAAGAAAATACTAGCAACTCTTCCTTGAAGAGTGATATACCTCATGATTAATTCCGCCATGTCAGCTCAGAGAGAATTCAGGTCTTTCCTGTTGTACCCAACATCCATGATTTCAGTCACCCTCCATCGTTCCTTTTCCTTGTCAAAAAAAGAAGCGATGGCCTCCTCACCATACTTCCTCTCTCTATAAATTTTCTTTCCCTCAATATTTACTTTGAATTGTCTATATTGTTATGTTACTTTTAATAACCCAATATTTACAGTAATCAACATTTTTTAGAAGTGACATTTATTTGGTAAGGCATAACATTTTTTATAGAAAGAAGAAAATTCTAATTTTTGAAATAGTCACACAAATATCTAGTGAATGGATGTAATTTCATAATTTTTTGTTACATATATATTTTTTATTTAATTTTTGAGGATAATTTAATTATAATTTGGGCAATGGTGTATTTTGTAATGCATAACTTTCTTTGTATGCATTTGAATTAACTTATATTTTTTGTTTTGAAATGATATCAATACCTACAAAAGAGATATTTTTTACAACTTGTTTTCTCTATTTTTCAAATTTTCCACATCCGTAAAACACAATCCTTAATGTTCGATGAAAAACCAACATTCATAAGAAATAAAAAATACATATATTAATAAAATTAAATATATTAAAAATTATACTATTTGAAAAGCTTATAATAAGGACTAAACAATTATAGAAAAACTTCTAAATGAGTACGTTTGACCCCCCAAAAGATAATGTAAAAGTGGTTTTTTATTAGCATTTTGATAGGTGCAAAGGAGACTCCATTGTAGGCATGATTTAGAAGTAGAGAGGTCCTATCTAAGAAATTTTGATCTAAGAGGCTTTGATCTAACTCTCCTCGATTAATTACTTTAAATGGGACCTCTCAAATATTAATTCATTATATTTTCTAAAACATGTATGATTTCAGCAAAAATCAAGATGTATAAAAAAGTGTAACCCAGTATTGTGGAATCACCCTATGTAGATTATAAAGAATTGAATGAATCAATCAAGTAGGATTATTTTCCTTTCCCATTTATTGATCAAGTTATAGACAATTTAGTTGGCAATAGTTATTTCTCATTTATTGATGGTTTTATCGAGTACAATTAGATCCAAGTAGCTCTTGAGGATTAGGAAAAAATCACTTTTGCTTGACCTTGGGCTACCTTTAGATATAGAGTTCTTACATTCAAGATTTTTAATGTGTCTGCAACATTTCAAAGGGCAATTTTGGCCTTTTTTGCATATTTGACTACTACTTGTGTGGAGGTATATATGGATGATTACATTGTTTATGGGAAAAAAGTTTGAAGAAGCATTTGAAAGACAAAACAAGGTTTTTACAAAGGATTACAGATAACCATCTATCTCTTAATCATGAGGAATGTTCCTTAATGATGACTGGGGGAATTATTTTGTATTGTCATGTTTCAAAATAGGGGATCAAAGTGGATCCTAAAAAGATTGAAATTATTTAGTAGATAGAGGTTCCTAAGACCCAAATTGATATTAGAAGTTTTTTTTGGCATTCAAGTTGTTATAGAAGATTCCTTAAGGGATTTAGTAAAATTGTTGGTCCCTTGTTTACATTGCTGGAAATGAAACTAGATATATCCTATTTCTTTGGGCTAAAACAAGCATTTCTAATCCATCCCTATGCTCAAGCGATTGCAATGTATTTATAGAATTTATATTCCATATCTACCCAACCAGTCCACTAAGAAAATGTATTTGTGATCCATTTTTTGAGGGGCCGTTAACAAAACTTAAAGAAAACTAAAACTGATGTCCTTCATCCTACCACCTTTGTCTAAGTCATTTCCTATCATGAATTCCTCCTTTCATATGACGAATATAAAACAACTCTTGAATTTATTTTATCCCTTGAAGTATAGTTTTTGGATCATTTTGAAGGTTTTAATTTAATTAAGAAATATGGGATATATCATTATTTTATTATGACTATGTTTTTCACAATTTTTGGGTACCCTAATTTTTGGAAGTCTCCAAGTTATCAACATAGATGAAGGAATTATTCTTTAGTTTATTTGACCAAACTATTATTCATCATGAAGAAGATTATATAATCATGAAATTACATTAGAGTGATTTGATAATGCAATTTATCTTTGTTGGAGAAAGATAGCACAGTGTAGTGTGCAACTACAACTTGCATGAAACAAATACTTTGTCCATTAATTTAGGAATGAATGATGCTCCATGATTTTTCATGAATGTTGGAATATGTTGGGAGCCTAGAGGATCCTTCTCTACCTTCTCATAATCTCTGCAAATCCTTGCCTAGAGTTTTTTGGAGTTCATTTCTTGAGCTCTTTGTTGTAACTATTTTTTAATCTTCTTCTTGTCATGGTTTATTTAATAACTCATTCATCTACGTTGTAACATCTTGCATAGTCTTCTAAACACTACTTTGTTTGAAGGTTTTGATTCTTAGTGGTAGGGTGCCTCTTCTAAACACTATTTGTTTGAAAGAAAAGATTCTCCCAAGTGGTTTCTTAGGTTCCTCAGGCCGATGATGGTGATGGTAATGCGCCTCAGGTTGTTGCCCTTGTTGTGGCCCTTGTAAATGAAAGCTATCTTGTTGCTTTGCCTCAAGTGTGTGTGGATTTATCTTTTGGTGGTGGCATCCCGATTGATCAATTGAAGGATGATGGATGGTCTTCAATGGTGGTTGACCCTCCCACTTCCCAGATTGCTACTGGATCTTTTTCTAGTCCTTTTGATTCTTATATTTCTGTTGTCCCTGCCTCTCTGGATGATGCTATTGTTCCTTATATTGGTGGGATGTCCTCTATTTTGGAGCCATCTTATAGGCAAAGCACTTATTCTAGGGTTGAGGAGTGGTGGATTACTGTTAAAGGTAATAAATCTGAATCCTCGAAGTCCTCTTTTGATATGACCCTTTTCTCCCACAAGTGCAGATCAATTCCTTGATCTGTCTTGGTTGGGTTGGGGCTACTTGTTGGTCTTTGTCTTTTGCAACCTTTTGTTTCTTGTTGGGGGTCCTTCTTGCATTGTCCCCCATCTTTTGTATAGTTTTACCCTGTCTCACTTTTGTACTATATCATTGGGTGGACTTTTAGGTTTACCTTAAGGTTCGGATTTCAGGTCCTTCAAAAACCTATTTTGTAAAGGGTTTTAGATCCCTTCAAAACTTGATTTCCCTTAACCAAAAACATCTTTCACACTCATAGAGATATATAAAAATCAATTTGGATAACAGTTATTTAATAAAAATAAACAAGATATCTACTTGACATTTTACCTTAAGCAATCTATATAACTTCCAATTATTACTAAAAACCACTATTACATTAATATGCTTAGAAGAGATAGATGATTTTAATAAGTTAAATGTGAGACAATTTATGGTCTCATTATATATACATGTCCAATCATCAGGTGAAAACCTTTTAGGTTTTTCTCTATGTCTTTTAAACCTTAAAACAAGCTAAGTTGGAGGTTCTTCACCGCCTTCTAAAGATTCATAGCTACATGAGTTTTCCTCAACTTATTTCCTATCTAGGGGTCTTGATTCAATTTTATTAGGTGTAGAAAGAAGTTGAATTACATCTTCCTCATTTTTTTATTTTGAATGTAATGTAATAAAACAAGGATTAGATTCTCTAAACATAAATATTTATTAGCTTCTATGCAACAAGATCCCAAAGCTAGTATCCTTTGACACCATAGCTATACCCAACTAAGGTACATTTCACAACATTGCTCTCAAACTTTGTTTGCTTCTTCTTTGACACATGTACATATGCATCACAACCAAAAAAAATATGATGTCTTAATATAAAAATAAAACTCTTATATTATAAAATTGTGGAACTCAAAAAAATAAACATATAAATTTTCTATTAAAACTAGATTTCATCCCTATTGAATCTTTTCAGTTTGTAATAAAAATTTGAAGATAATAATGAGTATTACATTTTTGTTTGATATAATTCAGCTTCTAAAATTTATTTTTAATAATCATGCTTAGATTATTGAAGTTGGATTTCTTTTAAATTTTACATGTCAACCTTGAATCTCCTCACTTTTTTCTATACTATTTAAAAAACCTTAAGCTTAAATATTCTCCTAATCTTTCTCTAATGCTTATATGACACTCAAAATAAATCTTGTAATAAATGAAAAAGTAGTAAAAGAAGAATTAACATTTGGAACTTCTCCTTAACAATCTAGTAGGTAGATGTAGACCAATTTTCATGGCTGTCTGGATTCATATTTCTAGTATGACCCTAGTATCCTCAACCGAATGTGAGATATCTATTGGTAATTGAAAACCTCCATGAATACCATTAAATGTATCTCTAATTTTTTCCAATCTCTCAACTATGTTTTCCGTGTTTGTTTGTTGTTGAGACAATTCCCTTGTGCAAACCAGTCGCACTTCCATAAAATGGGCGAGGCATGACAAAACCATTGTTATTTCTAATTCATTAACATTTGTAAGGATGGCCTTATCAACCACTTCTCTAATTTTATTTGGAAAATTCATTCCTACCCATTTGCAAAGATTGATTCCCTCTACAAACATGTTGTCCATAGGTTTCCTTCTTGTCAACAACTCTAAAAGTAGAATTCCATAACTATATACATCTCCTTTTGTAGAGACTCTTCCACCCATTGCATATTCTACAGTTCAACATAGTGGTTAGTAACTTTCAATCTATTTGAAGCATTTATATAATATATGACATCATAATATTAAGAATGCAAAATCCATATCTGGTGCAATATAGCTAATAGAACCTTTTAGTGCGTTCACAAAAGTTACTGAATCCACAAAATTTCAAATAATAATTTTAAAATACCAAAATCTGCTACATATGAAATCATATCATCACCTAATAATATATTATTAGGTTTCAAGTCACAGTGAATTACTTGTACAAAACATTGATGATGTAAATATCTCATTCCATCTCTATTGCTATCCTTAATCGATCACTCAAGTTTAAGATGCATTCATCTCCACTCAAGTTTAAGATGCATTCGTCTCCTTCAGAAGGATATAACAACTGCTCCAAACTTCCATTTGACATAAAAGGAAGAATCAAAGCTTTAATCTCATTGTTAGAACAAGCTGATATGATCTTAATTATATTCCGATGCCTAACCCTTTTCAATATCTTACACTCTTTACTAAAAACATTGATGAGCATTTTACTCTTGCAGATTGAAAACTTTAACTGCAACATTTCTACCACTTTCTACCACTGTTTAAAACCCCTTTATAAATAGATCCAAAGCTACCAATCCCTATAAGATTTGCCTCACTAAAGCCACCAGTTGCAGCTACAGGTTCATCATACAAAATTCGTGGGGGCCACACTTTGAGAGGAGGGATCTTTCTATGCCTCAATCTATAAGAAAATGCTCCCAACACAGAAGATAGGATGAAAATTGAAATGCCGATCACAACAGGGATTATCACATTTCTGGAGACTGATGGGTATTTGTGCTCGGAATGAGAACATGCCGGTAAGTTTATCCATGTGCCACAAAGCCAAGGCTATTCATAAGTTCTGAGACATCCAATTCTGCAAAAACTCTTCCTTGTGGGACCTCTCCAGTTAACCTGCTTGAAGACAGATTGATATTCCGGAGCATTTTCATATCTTTAAAATTCCCTGGTATTGTACCTGTCAAGTTATTGAAGGAAAGATCCATGACTTGAAGATTTACCAGTTTTGCAAGAGAGGTAGGAATTGGACCTGTAATTGCATTCCAAGACAAATTTAGATACTCTAATGCGATGCAGCTTGCGATTGCACCTGGAATGCCATTAGAGAACTTGTTCATTGATACATCTATAGCCCGGACCATTACCATATTGCTCATGTCTAAGAGAGAACCTTGTAACAAATTTCTGGACACGTTAAAATAGAATTGGAGATCTGGAAGAGCAGCAACTTCTGGAGGTATGTTGCCTGCTAGATTGTTGTAAGCCAAATCCAGCAGCATCAGAGATCGGCATCTCCCTAAAATAGCAGGGATTTCTCCTGACAAATGATTGTGATCAAGATAGACGTAGCGTAGTTGTGTGAGGTTGCAAAGAGTATCCGGAATTTGTCCTGACAGCTTGTTCTCACTTAGTGATAAAAAACCAAGCATTTTTGCATCACCCAAACCGTTTGGGATGCTCCCATCTAAATTGTTTTTCTTCAGATTTAACCTTTCAAGTTTGGGTAGTCTACTCAGGGTGGATGGTATATTCCCTATGAAAAGGTTGCTGCTTAAATCTAGCAATGTCAACTCTGTGAGATTGCTAATCTCCTCTGGAATAATTCCTCCAATCTCATTTGATCCCATTATAAACAGAGACAGACTATTTGAAAGCAGGCCTACTGAAGAGGGAATGACCCCGGTGAAATTATTCCAGGCCAAATCTAATACATTTAATTTGGAGCACTTAGCTAAGGCTGTTAAAATGGGTAGATGGTTACTTCCACTCACGAAATGATTCTCCCTTACCTCAAACCGCCTAAGCTGGAGCAATTTAGCAAACTCTAAGGGCAGCGTACCCTCTAGTTCGTTAATGGCTAACACTAGCTGCTCAAGTTGAGTGCAATTCGAGAGGGAGCTTGGGACTTTTCCAGTGAGTTGGTTTTCCCATAATATAAGTTCCTGCAATTCTGACAGTTTGCCAAGTTGCCAAGGTATATCACCTGTCAACAGGTTGTCCGGTAATGACAAATTTTGGAGAAGACTACAGTTGGAAAGGGTAGCAGGAATTGGTCCGGTGAAGTTATTTAGGCCGAGAAAAAGAAGTTTGAGCTGGGTAAGCGTACCCAATTCAACAGGAATGACGCCATGTAATCTGTTTCAGCCAAAATCTAATTGAATTTAGGAGGACATGTTTGCTATGAATGATGGAATTGTACCTGTCAGTTGGCTCATCGCTAATGCCATGGTCTCTAACTTTGACAGACGGCCAAGCTGGGGCAGAATGCTGCCCGTTAGATTGTTATAAGACAGAGTAAGAGATTGTAAAGAGCGGCAGTCTCCTAACTCGGTGGAATAGAAACCTTCAAATATTTTCTAGACAGTCGGAGATTTCTTAACCGAAAAAGCCTTCCCAACTGAGGTGGAATTTGGCCTTCAAAGCTGTTATTTTTAAGAACAAGTGTTGAAAGGAAAGAGAAATTTGCCAGGTAAGGAGAGATGTAACCGAGTAAAGCCATACCTGTGAGATTCAAGGAATTTACACGCTCTAGGCGAGAAGAACAGGCGACACCAATCAAGTTGCAGAGGGTGTGATTGGGAGACCAATTGTCCAAGGATTTATACGGGTCAACTAGCACCGCCTTATTAAAAGCCAAAAGTGCATCTTGATCAGAAGAAGAAGATTTGTGTGATGTATGAGTTATCACAGGTGTGAAAGCTAAAAGGAATAACGCTAGCAGAGAAAGCATTGTGACTTGAATCAAAGATAGAGAAAAATAAAATTCCTGAGGGAAGGGACAACTCCATTAGGAATCATTTGTTTCTTACTTGAAAAGAAATTGAAGTTTTGCGAAAGTGGAAGAATCTTCTTTAAATTGATTATTGAAAACTATGGATATGACACACAATCCACCAGTTATTTCTTGGCAGCATTGTCGATAACTATCAGCTACATTATTAGCTTTCTTACGGAGTTTTATTATATATTGAAAATATTGGAAAAACCATTTTACATATTTTTTATTAGATCATGTATATTTTTCCATACAACACTTCTTTGAGCCTCTTGACTAAAAGTTGTTACAGTCAAGTCTATTGGGAATCATTTCTTTCTTACTTGAAAATAAATTTTAGTTTTGGAAAAGTGGATGTATCTTCTCTCGATCAATTATTGAAATCTATGGATATGACACATAATCCACCAACAGAATTGTTGATCACTATTAGCCATCTCATCAACTTTCGTAGGTAGTTTTAATTTATATTGAAAATGTTGAAAATTTTATTTTACATTTTTTGGATTGGATTATGTATACCATCCCATACAAAACTCGTTTGAGCCTATTTACTACAAGTTTGTAATCTAAGTCCATTAGGAATCATTTTCTTTTTCTTTACTAGAAAATAAATTAAAGTTTTAGAAAAGTTGAAGTATCTTCTGTCAATCGATTATTGAAAGCTATAGATATGACAAGCAATCCATGGGTTATTTCCTACTAGAATTGCCATTAGTGATGACTATAAGTAGTGCCATCATCTTTCATAGAGGGTTTTAATCCACATTAGAAATGTTGAAAAGATCATTTTACATATTTTGGACTGGATTATGTATACCATCCGATAAAACACTTGTTTGAACCTCTTTACCAAAAGTTTGTATTGCCAAGTCCATTAGAATCATTTGTTTCTTTCTTACTTGAAAATAAATTAAAGTTTTGGAAATGTGGAATTATCTTCTTGCAAACAAATATTGAAAACTATGGATATAAGCAATTGACCAATTATTTCCTTCTAGCTATTACCTATTTTTGCTACAAGCTCAATATGCCTCAGAAGGAGAAACAAGTGCTAAGTATGAAAAGAATACATGTTTTTGTCTAACTTATTTGCTTCATGTGCAGACATAGGGAAAACAACTTTTTGTTCATTAAATTATAGCATGTGGGGTAAAATGTGGCTCCCATGAGGGTTAAGCCCGACATATTGAGGGAGATGGGTGTTTCTTTGTAGTTTTTTGATTTTTTGCCTTATCGGCAAGACCTACCCCGATGACCTGATAAGAAGTGAAACATGGAATGTTGTCATCGACTATTAGAAGGAGCTATCTTAGGTTATCCCGATTACCCAATGGAAAGGCCCAGGCCTAGTCCATTTATCCCACATTGGCCGCGGGGAGGAGCATTTCAGTATTTAAAGGCAAAGTCCCACACATATTAAGTGACAAAGCTTACTGGATTTTGACAAGGAGAAACTTAGCATTGGTGGGCACCCCGCATGCACACACGTCTCATAGCAGCCAAATTTTGTAGTAAAAGGGCAAATTAACAAGCGAGCAGGTTGCAAAGGATCTGACAACTATCACTATACCGCTATGCGAAAGTGCTCGACTATTAATCTCCGCGACTTAGCAATTGGTGAGGTGGCGCCTTTGTGGATCATGTGGCAAAATAGGGGCCGACACATGGTGACACTATGACATAAGAGAGAGTCGCTCTGAGAGACTAAAGACCGAGCAGATCAAGGCAGATCAACAGTGATCAAGAAATATCTGACGGTTGTCACTATGTCACGATGGGAAGATAATCGCCAAATACTCCCTGTGACTTGGCAACTAAGCACATTTCGAAATGGGAAAGATAAAGCTCGAGCAGATCGCTGAGATCCAATGGTAGATCAAGGAAGATCGAATGATGGAGTGACATTCTAGGGCTATCCATGACTGTCATTGTACCGCGGTTGAGAAGTGCCCATAATGAATACCCTCGTGAATGGTGGCAGGTCAGGTGGTGTTGAGGTGGACTTTGAGAAAATCACAAGGTGACATGTGGTGACACAGGACAAAACAGGTGGCATGTCATCAAAGTGAATATGGAACAAACCTTGGCCACAATGGATCTCTAAATGGTTCCACCGAAATCTCAGTTCCATCGACGTAAGGTATTGATGAAACTCGGGTTTTGATGAGACATATAAGCAATTCATTGAGGGAGGAAGTTTGGCCGAAGAAATAATATTGAATGAATCAAGGCGGGCCCAAGTCCACTAGCAAGTCCAAGTGGTGAGGTAGGTGGATCTCTAGAGCCAATCAGGGGGTGAAACATGTTAACATGCGACACAAGAGAGAAGATCGGCTCAGGTGCTAAAGATCGAGTAGTTTGAGGGAAGATCAATCGTAGTCCAAAAGTTCTAAAGGCTATCGCCATACTGCTATAAAAAGAAGCTTGCCAGTTATCTCAATGACTTGGTGACAAAGCACGTGCGGAAAAGGTGAGTGCCCAGGTGCGTTAAGGGTCATGCAAGTTTGAAGGATCCGACTGCTGTCGCTAAGGTGCAAGGAAAAGTTGCATGCCAAGTTATCTCTGTGACTTACCAACAAGGTGGGTCCAAGTCGAGTGGCAGTTAAGATGGTAGTCCATATGGCAGACAAGCTGGACCCACTAGCAAATCAGAAGTTGACACATGGCACAGGTGAAGAGAGCAACTTAGAAAAGATAAATACTGAACATGTTCTTGAAGATCTAGCGGTGGTCACTATACCGTGATCAGAGGATACGTGGTGTTTATTCGTCGTGACATGCCGACCAATAAGTGGGGCCCGCTAAGGAAACATTCAGTTGGGAAGCGCATCATTAGGCATCAAAATAAGTGTTTCAGTGCCATTTCAATGACCTGATGGAGAAAACCATTGAGGGAGTGTGCAGTTTGAACAATATCATCGAGCATCGAAGTAGGTATTTCGATGCTACTCCGATGACCCGATAGGAAAGCATGTTGTTTTGGAGCGCACCATCGACTGTTAGTACAACATGTTTAGAAGCTATGCCTTATAACCCGATAAGAAGGTGCGCTAGTTGTAAACTCTCTATAGACAAATGACTCAAAAGCGGGCCAAGTCCAATAGTGTCCAGGTGGAATCAACGAAAAAGAAAGGAGAAGTCATCAGGTAGTAAGTTGTCATTTTGGAAGAGTTTCTCTCTCAGTTAAGCCCTTGATTTTGAGGAGAAGCTTAGAATTAATGATAGCCAATCCATCTTGGTGCCAAAAAAAATTCAAAATTTGAATTTCTGCAAGCTTTTGTATAAGTGATTGGTTTTCACTCTTTTGAGGGGAGAGGTTCTAGAGTTGGAGAGTTTTGGAGTTTTTGTACTTGTGTAGCATCAGATATTCAGGCTCCTATAACTCATTTTTTAGGAGTTTTTCTAGATTTATAATGCAGACAATTCCTTGTTTTCAATAAAGAAGCTGAGTTCCTCCTTAAATTCTTTGGTCTAAGTATTATGATTGTAAGCATTTTGATTAAAATTCTGTGATTGTTTTGAAGATTCCTTCATTCTATCTTAGTTTCTTCAGATGCTTAGGGCTGAGGTACATCTTATAGTGCAGGTCTCTGACTGTGTATGTGATTTTGTTGCATCAAAATTAAGAGAACATTATTATTGTCCTTTTGTGAACATCAGTAAGCTAGCCTTTCAAGAAAATCGTTTATGCAAACATGTATGCTTGAGTGATGAGTTTAAGTAGTTTAATTAGTTGGTTATCTTGTGGATTTGTAAGCAGTTTGTAGGTCTTTTATCATTGGTGGATCACCTAGCAGTAGTTAATTTTCAGTTTTGTGCATATCCTTCTTCCCTTTTCTCAGAAATTCAATTAAGTTTTTTAAGTGATCAAATAGGAAGCCGACCTATAATCCGGAGGTCTCCTCTCATAATAGTATACCCATAGCCTGAGAGTAGTCCAATGTGTCACTAGATTGTAGGAGTTTCAAACTTCCATTGGGTGCAAATCCATGTGACAACACTAGCATTGTTTTTTATAAAGATAAACAGGTTTTATAGGGACCTAAAACCTGAAGTATTACCGACCAAGGCCAACAGCCAACCAGACCGAAAAGCTAAGCAAAACAGGGGACAAACCCCACACAGAGTGAAAGTCAAAAAACAAAAATAACTTAACCAAAAAACAGGGCAAAGCACTCAGCTAAGTGAGTGCATCAATTCAATATTTTTTTGAATAATACTCCTATTACTTTTCTCCAAATCTTCCATGATGAATCTGGAGGTTCCCTTATCCTAGTTCCAACTCCTGGTTCTAGTACAAGGACCCGAGCTAGTCTTCCCACCAGAAGCACTTTTTCCACCCTCTGATGCAATCTTTTTCTACTTTTCCCCCAAGGTAGGGTAACTAGCGATGGTCCTGGTTCTATAATTAGTTATCATGGAATTATTTTTTTCCAAACCATCAACGCTATTGTTCATTGCCTTCCTAATAATTTTCACCAGATTGTTTAGGTTTTTCTTGATCCCACTCACATCCTCTTCCAGCTTCTCAATTCTGCACTCTTCGTCAACCTTCATGGTTTCCACATCCTAAGAAATTTTCTAGATCTTACTCATGATCTTCTCTCTTTGATTGGGCCTAGGAGATTCCGTGAAAGTGTCAACAATTACTTTAATCCCAACTTTTAGGGATCCAATTTCCTTCTCCACCCACTTCTAGTAGTTATCTTGACTTCTAGTAGCCTGTAATAGAAAATTTCCCATCACCCTCTCCTCCTTTATCTCACTTTTATTTTCCTTAATCGCAAACCCCTATTTCTCATCATCCACCTTGATAGGCATGTGCAAGCTAATCTCGTGGTCTGGGACTTTGGACCCACAATATTTGGTTAGTTTAATTTTATTTTTGGTGGGTGGATTCAAGTCTTGAATTTTTCTACAACTAGATTTGAACTTACTAGCCGCTCACCTTGGAGGATCGATTTTCCTACTATTGTTAGTTCCCGGGGTCATCATAAGCTCCCCTTCTTTTTTTGGTTTATACTAAGGGTCCTCTGTATCCTTGATATCACGCCAATCCATGGCCGTACCACTATCATCCTCGTCCATCTCCATATGAGAAACCAACTGCACATCACTAAGATACCCTTTCAAGAGAATTGTTTATGCAAACATGTATGTTTGAATTGTGAGTTTAAGCAGTTTCATTAGTTGGTGATCTTGTGGATTTGTAAGCAGTTTGCTGGTCTTTTATCATTGGTGGATCATGTAGTAGTAGTGAATTTTCAGTTTTATGCATATCCTTCTTCCCTTTTCTTAGAAATTCAATTAAGTTCTTTAGGTGATCAAATAGGATGCCGACTTATAATCCAGAGGCCTGCTCTCATAATAGGGCACCCACAGCCTGAGAGTAGTCCAATGTGTCACTGGATTGCAGGAGTTTCAAACTTGCATTAGATGCAAATCCATGTGACAATAGTTTTTGGCACACTCGATGGAACTATTGGACTTTATAGTTCATAGAAGGCCACCGTATGATGTCTTTGTGTGTGCAGCAACAAATTATTTTTCACACCTGGCAACTCGAATCTTTGGTATTTTAGCACTCCAGCCTTCCTAGCTTATGACAAAATACTAGACTAGGCAAAGTGCAGCCCCAGTCAATCATACCCAGCTATCACCCCCAAAATATAGAGCTAGGATAGTTAACAAAGTTCCAGATCCAGCAATTTGTGTGTTGCCTATTAATTCTAATTCTTACCCTATCATTATAGCTTATAACAATCCACTATTTGCAAGTTCTTCCAATCAGAATACACCAAATATGGCTCTTAATCAGCCCCCCTAGGGCTCATCCATTTGTGCCTTTTAATCAGGGTAGTCCTTTAAATTTGGTTCAACATGATGACATACCAGCTGCAACTCTTAAGAGTTTGCCATTTTTTACTAGACAGGATCAAACAACAACTATTGAACATATTAGGGATGTGGCTTCCTTGTTTGGAGTGCATCACATTGTTGCAGAAAATATTGCTTTGAGGCTTTTGGTAGTCTCTTTCAAAGGGAAATCCATTCAGTGGTTCAGGGGCCTGCCTGTGAACTCAATAGCTACGTGGGATAAGCTAGGATAACTTTTAAATTGGCATTTTGAAGACAAGTCAAATTATCTTTCATTGGTGGAGCAGCTCACTACCATCAAAAGAGCTCCACATGAGCATACAATGGATTTCAATTACCGGTTTCAAAGGAGTTGGAATCAGATTCCAACATTAGTAAAACCTTCTAATGATTATGCTTTTTTGTTTTACCTAAAGGATTTGAATAGTGATATTTCACTCATCATATAGTCTATGGAGGGATATAATTTACTAGTAGCATTTGATGTTGTTGTTAGGATTGAGAATAGTCTTATTCAAGCATGGAAGATAGCACCTAGGCATCCCATGCCAATTTTGTTGATATACAACCCATTATCCCTGTAGTTCCACCAGTTATAGTAGTCGTACCTTCATTTACAACACATAATGCTCAAGTTGCAGCTCAAGAGCATGTTATACCTAGTCATTTGTAGGTGATAATAAGTATTACAGAGAAAAATGCTAACCTACAGAAGACTTTGCAAAAATTTGGTAATGAGTTGGTTAATATCAAGAAAGCCCAAACTCAACCACCTTACCAAATTCCTCTCCAAGCTCCCTACCAGCCAAACTATGAAGGACAAAGAAGGAATTTTAACCAAAGGCCTTTTCAAAAGTATAATCCTAATACACCCAGTTCCTCAAGGGATATTGTTCTAGCCTTGAATAACTTGGTAGATGACTATGAGTGGTGTTTTCCTTGCAACTAGCCACATAACCAATCTACATGCTCCAATGGCATGTTAAATTAGGCATTGATGGTGCAAAAAAGTGTTGTTGTTCTGATATATTAGTCTCAGGAAGTTAATGAAAAATAATCTACACCCATGGAACAAGGTAGTCTTGGTGTTACTTTGATGAATTGGCAAGGTGAGGGGTTCTGTGGGGTTAATCAGCCTCAAAATCAGTCATATATCCCTGTAGCAGCCAACACAAGATCCAAGAAAAGGGTTGTCAACATGGGGCAATAGACTGATAATAATAATAACCAACCTTTCTCAAGTACCCAAGCTCAGGGAGGGCCTTTCGACGCTAAAAATACATAGCTTCTTCAGAGATCACAGCCTATGGTGACCAAAGATCAGCCAGAAAGCCAACCTTAGCCAACACAAGTGCAAAAGGATATTTTTGTTACTAAGGGACAATAGAATGTTAGTATGACAGATTTTAATATTTTGGATCAGTTGAAGAAAACTCATGTTAGCGTGTCAATATGGGATTCACTAGCTCTACCTAGGCAAAAAGATTATTTACATGATGCTTTGTCTAACCTTTCCTTGACTGCCCAACCATCTAATTAGAAAGATTCAAAGGTTGTTCTTACCAATAAGCCTCAACAAAAGAGTGAACAACAGTCTTAACAGTCCAAGGTAAACAACCCACCTCCCTTTTATGTCACTTTAATCATTGGCCAACACCTAGTGCATAACTACATGATAGATTCAGGTGCAAGTAGCTTAGGCATGCCTAAGCAGTCGGTTGATCAGTTAGGATTGACTTATGAGCCATTGAATAATGGTGTAGTGCAGTTAGATGGGACTACTATAAATACTGTATGAGTCATTAAAAATTTGAGCATGCTTGCCCCAATTTTTCTTTTCCGCAAGATGTATATGTGATAGACCTACCACCCTATTTTGCAATTTGCTTATCAAGAGACTTTACAACCAAATTAGGGGGTTATTTGTCATCTGACTAGTCACATATGTTTTTTAGGACTAGGTATGGAACTAAAGTTACTATTAAATTAGAAGCTTTAGCTAATGATCACATAGAACCCTATGTCCCTAGTGTTGTCAATGCCAATTTGACTATTCATGAGCAAGATGACCAACCCATTCCACTTGATCCAAACACCCCAATTGATGACATTCCTGACATTATTCTGGATGAATGGGAAGCTGTGGATCTTAAAAATATGGATAAGGTAAGCCTTGGAGTCTATATGTTTCATGAACAAGGTTCTGCTATCCCAAACTTGAAGAAAGATGTTGGACAAGAAGATAACCAACATCAAAATGAGCTTTGGAAGCTCTATTTGGATGGTTCAAGAAGTAAGAATGGTGTTGGTGGTGGTTGCATGTTTATTTCCCCTATTGATGATAAGTATTATGCAACTTTCAAGTTTTCTTTTAGCTACACCAATAATACAACCGAGTATGAGGCCGTAATTCATGGTCTACAATGTGCAAAGAAGAGAAGAATCAACTGTTTGTAGGTTTATGGTGATAGTGAACTGGTTGTCAACCAAGTAAGAGGTCTCCATAACACTAAGAATGATCTTTTAAAGTCTTATAAATGAAATGGTGCAAGAAGTTGAGTCCCACTTTTGGGCAAAAAGTGGAAGTGTTTTCCCTATTTTTCAATTTTTTTGTTGATTGATGTCAAAATTTGAGGTACTTAGAGTTTGAATTTGAAAAAAATTTAGTAATAGAAAATGTAGTCCTCATAGTCTAATTTTGAAATATGTAATTTATTCCAATACCCACATTGTAGAAATTGCTTTTTAGTAGGCACATTTAAAAACCACTTTTTCAAAATGCTTGTTTCAGGATCATACGACACGTGTACGACCACCATATTTTGACGTAAATAAAAGAATTTTTGAAAATCCTTCTCGGAAAAGATACCTAATACACCAAATATTGATGAGAATATTTTATCTTATTTTTTATTGAAAATATTTTTTTAAATTAATTTTTAATTGACTATAAAGTACATTTTCAAAACATCTGGTGTACGACCACCATAATTTGATGAAAAATTCATATTTTTTAATTTTATTTTTTTTAATCTTCAAAAGAATTGTATGTAGATTGATGTCATATAATTTATTTTCAAAAAAACCTAAAAGCAAAAAATTTATTAAAGTTTTACTAAAGCTCACTATTTTACATTTAGGTACCACTTTTGATTAATAAATAATGCAAAAATAGTAAAACTAATCATATCACTATGAAATTTACATTTTTGAAATTAGGACAGTGAGAACTCTAATGGGTTTTTGTTTCATCAAAAACTATGATAAGGAAGACCTTCAAAAAATTATGGCAAGGCAGAAATCTAGTACTCTAGTGCCTTAGCCATTTTTTTGGAGGTCCAAGCATAGGCTTGGTCCCACCAAGCCTAACCTGAAGCCAAAACCAAGGCATAGGTGTGTTTCCCACTCCATCTTTCATGAAATGGGCACCCGTTATTTAAAATTCAAAAAACGGGCACCCGTTTTGAAATTTATAGTACTTTAAGAAACATGTGCCCGTTTTTAGAAATGGGTACACATTTTTAGAAATGGGTGCCAGTTTTTAGAAACGTGTGCCCATTTCTAAAAATCATGCACCCGTTTCTCTACGATGGTCTAATCCTAAACGGGCACCCATTTTTTTAAATGTGCACCTATTTTATTTTTATGGGTTAGGGCTCCGAAGCTAAACGGGTGCCCGTTTCTTAAAAAACGGGCACTCATTTCTAGTGGCAAATTTTTTTGCTCATAGACTTCCATGGAATTGGGAGCCAACTTCTTGCACCCACCCAATTTACATAGATTATGGGATCTTATTGAAGATTTCCAAGCTTTCAATCTGCTGTCTATTCCTAGAAATCTTAATAAGCATGCTGATAGACTTGTTGCAATAGGAGCACAATATGATATTCCAAGTGATATCAGCAATATTAATGAACATCAGTATGTAAAAGTGATTGTTAGGTCTTCTATTCCTAACAATGCTGATCATTGGAAAGTTTTTGATAGTGATCAACATATTATTAACATTTTGAGGGAAGAGGCAGAGTTTTCAAATACCAACCAAGAGAAACTTAAGCAACAATATGATGATCAGGTCATATAGCTGAAAACAAACTAGCTACCTAAGGGTTTGGTCACATTGGAGTCAATTTTCAATGAGGATGATAAAGTGAGAAAAGAAAAATCCAGCTTACATATCAAGGGGGAACATTATGAAAATGTTGAGATTTTCAAGGATAAGTTGTTAAAGCTTGGCAAGGTGTGTACTTTAGAGGAAAGGCATGCATTTATTTTACTACGCCAAGAGTTTAGTGATATATTTGCTTGGCAATATTCTGATTTAAAAGGCTTTGACCCTAGTATTTCCCAACATACCATAGAGCTTGAGCCAAATTCTAAACCTGTGAGGCAAAAATAGAGGCCTCTTAATCCAAAGCTTGAGTCCCTTATGGTCAAAGAACTTAATAAACTCATTGAGAGCAACATCATTTTTCCTATTAAACACACCTCTTAGGTGTCAAAACTTATCCTAGTTAGGAAAAAGAATGATGAAATCAGACTTCGTGTTGATTTCTGAGCTCTCAATATAGCCTCTTTAAAGGATAGATATCCATTTCCCTCTATGCAACAGATTTTGCAAGTTGTTCCAGATTTCGAGAGATTATCTTTTCTAGATGGTTTTTTAGGTTATAACAAAGTTTTAGTGAAGGAGGAAGATCAATTTAAAATAGCATTTACAACTAAATGGGCCACTATGGCATATAAAAAAATGCCATTTGGTTTGTCAAATGCTAGTGCCACTTTTCAACGTGCTATGGATATGGCATTTCATGGTTTGATGTATAAATTTGTACTAGTTTATTTGGATGATATCACTGTTTATTCTAGAAATTTAGTTGAACACCTAGCTCACCAAAAGAAAATTTTTGAGAGGTGTAGAGCGTATGGTATATCTCTTAACCCAAAGAAATGTGTGTTTTTTGTTCATGAGGGTAAGCTCCTAGGCTATGTGGTGTCAAAAGAGGGTATTACTATTGATCTGGAGAGGGTAAGTGCTATTATTTCCTTACCTCTACTAGCACACAAGAAGGGCTTGCAAATATTCTTGGGTAGGATTAATTTTGTTAGGAGGTTTATTCTAGATATTGCAGAATTATTAAAATCTCTAACTTCTATGTTGAAAAAGGATATTTCTTTTAGTTGGTCTATGGATGGGAGGAGTTTTGAGCTTATAAAAGAGGCACTTGCAACTACTCCTACTTTGCTAAACCTATATTTCTCAAAAGACTATTTTGTATGATTATGGTAGTATTGACAGCATCTCAGCTATGTTGGTTAAACAAAATGAGCATGGTTTGGAGCAGCCTTTGGCCTTTTCAGTCAAGGCCTTAAGGATTATGAGGAGAAATATTCTTTTGTTGAAAAACATGTTCTTGGTTTTGTTAGGAGCTTGAAAAGTTTAAGTTTATGTTGTCTAACAATAGGATAAAGTTGATGGTTGCTCACCCCTCAGTTAAAGAGTTTTTTCTCAGCAAAGACTTAAATGTTAAGAGGGCTAGTTGGGTGACTAAGGTGATGGAATTCGATGTTCATATTAAGGTCACCAGGCTAGCCAGAGGTAAGGGACTATGTGTGTAGCTTGCTGATCACACAAACAACAGTGAAGAGGATGAGGAGAAGGTTGTTTTAGCCCTCCAAGATGAAGAACAAGTAGTTGTTCCTATTCCTCCTATTAGTTGGGTACAAGAAATGACCCATTTCTTGCTAACCGGTGAGTGTCCTCATGGATTGAGTAAGTCAAGCAAAAGGTATTATAGACTTCAGTCCATTACCTATGTACTCTTGAACAGTTTTCTATTTAGAAAGGATTTTTCATGGTGTATTATTGAGGTGCATAGATGTTGATCAGGTTGATAAGGTATTGCATGAGTTTCATGAAGGATCAACAATAGGACACTTTTCAGCAAGAGATACAGCTCTAAAAGTTATGAAAGGAGGCTATTATTGGCCTAATTTATTCAGAGATGCACATTCCTAGGTTAGAAAGTGTAAATAATGTGCCATGTTTGCAAGAAAAGAGAAGTTGGAAGCGCTACCATTGTAGCCTATTCAGGTAGAACAACCCTTAATGAAGTGGGGTTTGGATTTCATTGGAGTCATAAATCCACCTTCAAGTGCTGGCTACAAGTGGGTGATCACAACCACTGATTATTTTACTAAGTGGACTAAGGTTGTAGCACTTAAGGAAGCAAACGAGATAGTTGTTTTGAACTTTTATGATGAGTTGATAACTAGATTTGGTGTCCCTGAATCTATAGTTTTGGATAATGCTCTTACTTTTGTAGGGAGCCGAATATATGATTGGGCAGTAAAGAATGGTGTTTATCTCAACACCTCATCTAAATATTACCCTCAGAGAAATGGACAAGCTAAGTCCACAAATAAGAATGTTCTCAAAATCATCAAAAGGACCATGGAAGGAAATCAGTGAGCTTGGCATACCAAGCTTAAATCAGCCTTATGGGCTGATAGAATCACACCAAAGAGGTCCACTGGAATGTCTTCATACATGCTTGTGTATGGGAAAGAGGAAAGGTTACCTATTTCACTTGAGTTTCCAACCCTTGATCTATCTAACCAGCTGTATATGATTGAAGAGGAGCCTATGTCAGCAAGATTGGCTCAGTTGATTGAGCGAGAGGAAGTTAGAAATAAGGAAATGAGGCAAATTGAGCATCACCAAGCTCAAATTTAAAGATATTTTGATAAGAGGGCTTCTCCTAAAGTATTCAAGGAAGGTGACATTGTCCTGAAATGGGATGAATTCAGGAGCAGGCCAAGCAAGCATACAAAGTTTCATGCCTTTTGGAGTGGGCCTTATATGATTTCTGAGTGCAAGCAACACAATGCCTTCCAGTTTTCTAAGTTGGATAGTGAATTTCAACCAATCCTAGTCAATGGGATTCACCTCAAGCATTTCTTTTGAGTTATGCCTAAAATTTTTACTTATTTCAATTTTTCTAGTGGTAATAAATGCTCTGCATGGTAGGTCCATTTGTAGTTTTGTTTTCCCTAAGTGCCTAGAGCACAGTTGTGGAGAAGTATTAAGAGTCATACTACTGCAATCTATTGAAGCTATAGAAGAGAGGTGTTCATCATATGAAACAAGGAATATGTTATCCCCTCTCACACACAAAAGGCATCTCCCTCATATATCTGCAATAATTTATTACAGTGTTTCAGAAGTGTTTTATTATTTTGTCCTGTCCTAATCTGTCAATACACATTCATAATTCATGATAGTAAGGTGTTAAGATCACTACCATAAACCACACACCTGTACTCAATAGATTTGGATAGGTTTTTGATGGAAAAGAGAATTCTTGCAGTCATGTGTGATGTGTTGTTTTAGTTTTCTATAAGTCTCAGTGACTGTGCCCAATAGATAGAGTTAGGAAGCTGGTCAAGATGTTTAGCAGGCAAACATATAGCAGATGTCACCAAAAATGTTACCTATTTTAGCTACAAGCTCAATATGCCTAAAAAGGAGAAACAAGTGCTAAGTATGAAAAAAATACATGTTTTTGTCTAACTTGTTTGCTTCATGTGCAGACACAGGGAAAATAACCTTTTGTTCATTGAATTATA
The DNA here is from genome assembly GCF_030272615.1 of Cryptomeria japonica. Lineage (NCBI taxonomy): Eukaryota > Viridiplantae > Streptophyta > Pinopsida > Cupressales > Cupressaceae > Cryptomeria > Cryptomeria japonica. The sequence continues at coordinate 238,660,008 of NC_081408.1, read as the reverse complement.
GCATGTGGGGTAAAATGTGGCTCCCATGAGGGTTGAGCCTAGCATGTTGAAGGAGATGGGTGTTTCTATACAGTTTTTTGAATTTTTGCCTTATCAACAAGACCTACCCCGATAACCTAATAAGAAGTGCAGAGTGCAGAATGTTGTCATAGGCTATTAGAAGAAACTATCTCAGGTTATCCCGATTACCCAATGGAAAGGCCCAGGCGTAGTCCATTTATCCCACATTGGCCACGAGGAGGAGAATTTCAGTATTTAAAGGCAAAGTCCCACACATATTAAGTGTCAAAGCTTATTGGCTTTTGACAAGGAGAAACTCAACATTGGTGGGCACCTCATGTGCGCACGTGTCTCAAAGTGGCCACATTTTGCAGTAAAAAGGCAAATTAACAAGCGAGCAGGTTGCAAAGGATTTGAGAGCCATCGATATACCACTATGTGAAAGTGCTTGACTCTTAATCTCCACAACCTAGCGATTGGTGAGGTGGCATCCAGGTGGAAGTTCAGGTGGCATCCAAGTGGAAGTTGAGGTGGCAAAATAGGGGCTGACACGTGGTGACACCATGACATAAGAGAGAGCTGCTCTGAAAGACTAAAGATTGAGCAAATCAAGGTAGATCAACGGTGATCAAAAAAGATCTGACGAATGTCGATATGTCATGATGGGAAGATAATCACCAAATACTCCCCACGACTTGGCGACAAAGCACGTGCTGAAAAGGGAAAGTTAAAGCTTGAGCAGATCACTGAGATCACCCTACAGATCAAGGAAGATCGAATGATGGAGTGACATTCTGGGGCTATCCATGACTGTCACTGTACCGTGGTTGTGAAGTTCCCAGAACGAATACCCTCGCAACAGGGGGCAGGTCAGGTGGTGTTGAGGTGGACTCTGAACAAATCACAAGGTGACACATGGCAGAAGAGGTGGCATGTCATCAAACTGAATGTCGAACAAACCTTGGCCGCGATGGATCTCTAAATGGTTTCATAGAAATCTCAGTTCCATCAATGTAAGGTATTGATGAAAGTAGGGTTTCAATGAGACATATAAGGAATTCACCGAGGGAGGAAGTTTTTCCAAAGAAATAATATTGAACAAATCAAGGTGGGCCCAAGTCTAGTGGCAGGTCCAAGTGGCATGATAGGTGGATCTCCAGAGCGAATAAGGGGTGACACATGTTGACATGCGGCACAAGAGAGAAGTTCAATTCAGGTGCTAAAGATATAGCATTTTGAGGGAAGATCAATGGTAGTCCAAAAGATCTAAAGGCTACCTCCATACCACTATAAAAAAAGCTTGCCAGTTATCTCCATAGCTTGACGACAAAGTAAATGTAGAAAAGGTGAGTGCCCAGGTGGGTTAAGGGTTGTGCAAGTCTGAAGGATCCGATGGCTATCAGTAAGGCATAGGGAAAAGTTGCATGCCCAATTATCTCCATGACCTAGCGACAAGGTGGGTCCAAGTCCAGTGGTGGTTAAGATGGTAGTCCAGATGGCAGACAAGGTGGACCCGCTAGTGAATCAGAGGTTGACACATGGCATAGGAGAAGAGAGAAACTCAAGAAAAGATAAATACCAAATAGGTTCGTGAAGATCTAGTGGTGGTCATTATACCACGATTGGAAGATGCACGGTGTTTATTTGCTGTGATATGGTGACCAAGAAGTGAAGCCCGCTAAGGAATCATTCAGTTGGGAAGTTCATCATTAGGCATCAAAATAAGTGTTTCAGTGCTATTCCGATGACCCGATGGAGAAAACCATTGAGGGAGTGCATAGTTTGAAAAATATCATCGTGCATCGGAGTAAGTATTTTGATGCTACTTCGATGACCCGATAGGAAATCATGCTATTTTGGAGCGCACCATTGGCTGCCAATACAACATGTTTAGAAGCTACGCCTGATAACCCGATAAGAAGGTGCACGAATTATAAATTCTTTGTAGACAAATGACTCAAAAGCGGGCCAAGTCCAATAGCATCCAGGTGGAATCAATGATGAAGAATGGAGAAGTCATCAGGTAGTAAGTTGCAGTTTTGGAAGAGTTTCTCTCTCAGTTAAGCCCCTGATTTTGAGGAGAAGCTTAAAATTAATGACTGCCGATGCATCTTGGAGCAAAAAAAAAACTCAAAATTTGAATTTCTGCAAGCTTTTGTATAAGTGATTGGTTTTCACTCTTTTGAGGGGAGAGGTTCTAGAGTTGGGGAAATCTAGAGTTCTTGTACTTGTGTAGCACCAGATATTTAGGCTCCTGTAACTCATTTTTTAGGAGTTTTTCCATATTTATAATGCAGAAAGTTCCTTGTTTTCAATAAATAAGCTGAGTTCCTCCTTAAATTATTTGGTCTAAGTGTTATGATTGTAAGCATTTTGATTAAAATTCTGTGATTGTTTTGAAGAATCCTTCATTTTATCTTAGTTTCTTCAGATGCCTAGGGCTGAGGTACATGTTATAGTGCAAGTTTCTGATTGTGTATGTGATTTTGTTTCATCAAAATTATGAGAACATTATTATTCTCCTTTTTTTTAACATTAGTAAGCTAGCCTTTCAAGAGAATCATTTATGCAAACATGCATGTTTGAGTTTTGAGTTTAAGTAATTTCATTAGTTGGTTATCTTGTGGATTTGTAAGCAGTTTATAGGTCTTTTATCATTGTTGGATCACCTAGGAGTAGTTAATTTTCAGTTTTATGCATATCCTTCTTCCCTTTTCTCAAAAATTCAAGTAAGTTCTTTAGGTGATCAAATAGGAAGTCGGCCTATAATCTGGAGGTCTTCTCTCATAATAGGATACCTACAGCCTAAGAGTAGTCCAATGTGTCACTGGATTGCAGAAGTTTCAAACTTGCATCAGGGGCAAATCCACCTGACAACACTAGCATTATTTTTGATAAAGATAAATAGGTTTTACAGGGACCTGAAACCTAGAGTATTACAAACCAAGGATAACAACCAAACAGACCAAAAAACTAAGTAAAATAGGGGACAAACCCCACACAGATCGAAAGTCAAAAAATAAAATAGCTTAACCAAAAAATAGGGCAAAGCAGTCAGCTAAGAGAGTGCATCAATTCAATATTTTTCTGAATAATACTCCTATTACTTTTCTCCAAATCCTCCATGATGAATCTGGAGGTTCCCTGATCCTAGCTCCAACTCCTGGTTATAGTGCAAGGACCCAAGCTAGTCTTCCCACTAGCAACACTCTATCCACCCTCTGATGCAATCTTTTTCTTCTTTTCCCCCAAGGGAGGGTCATTGGTGAAGGTCTTGGTTCTATAATCAGTTATCATGGAATTATTTTGGTCCAAACCATCAACATTATTGTTCATCGCTTGCCTATTAATTTCCACCAGATTGTTTACGTTTTTCTTAATCTCACTCACATCCTCTTCGAGCTTTTGAATTTTGCACTCTTGGGCAACCTTCATAGTTTCCACGTCCTAAGAAATTTTCTACATCTTACTCATGATCTTCTCAGTTTTATTGGGCCTAGGGGATTCCCTGAAATTGTCAACAATTCCTTTAATCCCATCTTTTAGGGATCCAATTTCCTTCTCCACCCACTTCTAGCAGTTCTCGTGACTTCTAGTAGCCTCTAATAGAAAATTTCCCATCACCCTCTCCTCCTTTATCTAACCTTTATTTTTCTTAATCGTAGACCCCTATTTCTCATCATCCACTTTGATAGGCATGTCCAACCTAATCTCGTGGTTTGGGACTTTAGACCCACAAGATTTGGTTAGTTTCATTTTATTTTTGGTGGGTGGCTTCAGGTCTTGCATTTTCTTACTACTAGATTTGAACTTACTAGTTGTCCACCTTGGAGGATTGATTTTCCTGTTACTGTTAGTTCCCGGGGTCACCATAAGCTCCCCTTATTTCTTTTGTTTATACTAAGGGTCCGCCATATCCTTGATATCATGCCAATCCATGGTAGTACCACTATTATCCTTGTCCATCTCCATATAAGAAACCAACTACACATCAACGTTAGAGGTGTAAATGTGGGTTTTATCCTTGGGGGAGGGTTTCACTTCATAAGCTTGTGCATATTCCATAATCAACAAGATAAGCCCTTCATGAATCATAAGGTTATCCTAGTTTTCAAAATATTTAACTAGACTATTCTCTAGGGATGAAACTAAATAAAAAGTAATGGAAATAAATCTACCATGCCTAAAATGGTTATAGATAGTAAAATGATGTGAGAAAATACTAGAAAATCTACCATCCAGGGCGATGTACCTCATGATGAATTCTGCCATATCAGCTTAGAGGGAATTTAGTTCTTTCTTGTTATAGCCACCGTCCGCCATTTTTTATAATCCTCAGTCTTTCCTTTTCCTGATCATAAAAGGCAGCAATAGCCTCCTCACTCGACTTCCAAGTGTCTCTATAGAATTTTATGCCTTTCATATCTAAAACAGTAATAGTGGCAACCAGTTTTCATCAACTTGAAACTCCAAACCAAAGGAAGTTAGCACACCCATATTCCAACCTTTAACAAATCTTTATGTAACAATGATAGAATGACCATGCAATCTCTCAAAAAAGGGTACCATCCCACCATCATAAATTTCCTCCCAAACCTCCTTATTCTTCTGCCACTTATCATATGTTGTGGGTTAAAACCTATTCTTTTCACCTCCCATTATAAAGCTCAAGAAAATCAGAGACTCTAGAAAAAACAAGGAGGAAAGAAAATTAGAAACGGGGCAAACTGAAAATTCTAAAACTTCTCAAAGGTGTAATAATTTGAAATACCACCCCAAAGACTCCCATCCCATCATAATCTTTCATCATAAATTTGATTGGAAAGGCTGAAGATCTTGGCATCATTTCTTGCCAAGTTGCACAGGGTTTTTGGGAAAGTTTCCTCTCCTCTCCACCATTTAAATGCTATGTTACCCACCCCCAAGTTGGCCAAATGATCCCCTGGTTTGTTTCCTTCCTGGCAAACGTGCGAGAGGGAGAATAGTTGACCATCTCAAGCGGCAGTGGGTAGATCTAAATCGTTATGGCAATGGCCCGCCAATTCCCTTGGCTGGTACTCTCCTTCATGGTAGATGACGTGGGGTTAGGTGGACTTGATGAGCAATGTGGGCTTGAGACGACTTGCAGCCGCTACTCAAACTGGTGGTATGGGTACTTATGCTATTGGTGCTTCTAGACAAAAAAAAATTGGACCATCAATTTGAAAGAGATGGTAAAAGTAGGAGTTCATTTTGGTCATGAGACCAAAAAATGGAATCCTAAAATGACACCTTACATTTTTAAAGAACGTAAAGATAATCATATTATAAATTTAACTTACACCGCTCATTTTTTATCAGAAGCCTGTGATTTTGTGTTTGATGGAGCAAAAAGAGGAAAATGATTTATGATAGTTGGTACAAAACATCAAACAACTGATGCTGCTAAATTGGCTGCTTTAGCAGCTTGATGTCATTATGTAAATAAAAAATGGCTCACGGGTTTGTTAACTAATTGGTTTACTATAGAAGCAAGACTAAATTTAATGAAAAAAAAAATATGGGAGGATTTGATGGATTTAAGAAAAAAGAAGCAACAATACTCAAGAGAGAATTGAACAAATTGCAGGAAGATCTATGGGGTATTACATACATGACAAAATTGCTCGATATTGTAATAATTCTCCATCAAAAAGGAGACTATACTGCTATTCGGGAATGTAGAACTTTGGGTAATCCAACAATTTTCTTCGTTGATACACATTGTGAACCAAATCTCATGGATATCCCAATCCTAGCCAATGATGATGGTAGAGGAACAATCCGCCTGATCCTAAATAAATTAATTTTAGCAATTCGTGTGGGTAGAGAATTGTACTATAAAAAGTCAATGAAATATCACCCCAAGGACTCCCGTCCCATCATAATCTTTCATCATAAATTTGATGGAAAGGCTAAAGACCTTGGCATCATTTCTTGCCAGGTTGCACAGGGTTTTTGGGAAAGTTTCCTCTCTTCTCCACCATTTAAATGTCATGTTACCCACTGCCAAGTTGGCCAAATGATCTGCCGGTTTGTTTCCTTCCTGGAAAATGTGCGAGATCTTGAAATCCTCCTGGTTGGTTATAATTTTAAGGCAATCCTTTATTAAGTTTGAAATAGTCCAACTAGGGACTATACATCCCTTAATGCATTTGACGATGTTAAGCGAGTCACTCTTCAGCAGACCCGTTTGAACCCCTCCTTGCTCGCAATGTGTAGTCCTATGTAGGTGCGCTGGCCTCTGCAAAATGGTTAGTCTAGCATTGTTGATCACTATCCACTATGCCATTAGCTTTTTCAAAGAGTTTTAATCTATGTTGAAATAGTAGAAAATGTTATTTTACATATTTTGAATTTGTTCTTTCAAATAAATTTCTAACAAAAGTCCAATAATTCATATTTCTTTCTTGAGAGTCGAATCAATATGTGATAGAATCTACTAGTTATTTCCTACCAGCATTGTTGATCACTATTAGCCATGCCCATCAACTCTTTTGAAGAGTTTTAATCTATATTGAAACCAAAAAAAATGTCATTTTACATATTTTGGATTTCTATAAATTGTAATGATGAATATTTCTCTAAAGAGTGCTTTCAAAAAAATTTCTAATAAAAGTCCAATAATTCATATTTCTTTTTTAAGGGTGGAATCAACCAATTATTTATCAAAAAATTTCATCACTATTAGTCATGCCCAACAACTTTTTCAAAGAGTTTTTATCTATATTGAAATTGTACGAAAGGTCATTTCACATATTTTGGATTTCTATAATTTGTAACCACAAATATTTATCCAGAGAGTTTTTTTGAAAGTTTTCCTAACAAGAGTCCAATAATTCATATTTCTATTTTAAGGGTGCAATCAATATCTGATGGAATACACCAGTTATTTCCTACCAATGATCACTATCAACTGTGCCATCTACTTTTTTGAGTTTTAGTCAATATTGATATCATAGAAAAACTCACTTTACATATTTTGGATTTCTATAATTTGTAACCACGAATATTTTCCAAAAGAATGCTTTGATAATTTTTTAACAATAATTCATATTTCTTAAACATTGTTGATCACTATCAACCATGCCATCAGCGTTTTAGTTCCTGCCCCTCATGGAACTATTGGTGAGGGTTTGGATTAAATAGTTATTATACTTATCTTTGAACAACCAATAGCATGCCTTGATTTCTGTTGTGTTCAGGCTACGTAAAGTCTAATTCAATATTTTCCAAAGTATGTGATCGGACTTTAACAATTGCCTGTAAAGTGAGAATGTTGGTAGGCTGTGGTTGGCGGACGTGGAGGTATCTCAGACCCAACGCAAGAGAATGCACAAAAAATAATGGCTCTGTCAGTGCATTGCCTTGCATGGCATTTATTCAACAGTACAGATGTGGCGAATGATGTAGACATAGGGAGTTACGTGCTTTGGAGCTTCTTATGAGAGGGATTTTAATGGAAAAGAAATCAGTGGAGTCTGGTGGGCTCTAGAACGAAATGCCAGGCACTTAAAAGTAGTATATTAAGATCAGTATAAATACAAATGAAAAATATTGGATTGATCTTTAACAAAATTTATGAAAAAGATTGATTACAATTACAGGGAAATTTGTGTAGGCTCTCCAATATTGCTATCTCTCCAGTGTTTTTTGTTTCCTTGACAGACATGTGGCACATAGACTACAGGACATGAAATTGCTACAGATAACGACGTAGCATTATGAAAAGCAATTCACATGCCATTCTGCACACATGCCTTATAGGGTAGTTTCCAAGATAGAATCTAGGAAAAATATCCAACCAGCAGAAATGAGGAAGGGAAGTGTTTAAATTTTTGGTTGACCACACACTGCCTCTTACTGATCACCATTTTCTGCTGCTTCTTTTGAGCTTAGACCTGTACAGATAAGTCTTGTTGATAAAGCATTAAAATTTCACTTGTCTATTGTAAAAGAAAAGCCTTTGCATGTTTGTTTGTGGAAAAGAGAAAACATTGATTTAGCATGTGACTGTTAAAATTTAGCGTTTAAAGCCTAAATTCAGGATGTATAGGGTTCAATTTTCATTGAGGAGACATGTTCTAGAATTTTTTGTAAGGTTCTAAGGATTGTAGGCTACACTTTGCTTCATAATCGAGTTTACTCAGAGTGGTTGGGGGTAGTGATACAATATGGTAGGAGATTGGAGTGATTTTCATTTTAAATCTACTACAGTCATGGATAAACTAATCTTTGTGAAAGAGACCTATAGGAGGGAGGGTTTTTAATTTCTATTTTTAATTTTTAATTTCATTTTTAAATACATTTTATCTTTCAGTCTTTATAACTTTCTTTAAGTGTTTGTGATCCATCTGTATGTGTCAGAGGATTTAGATAATGAGGAATAATTTAGTTAAGAAAATAGCCAAGAAATTGAGGCGTAAATCTTTTATAACCGTTGTTAATTACAATCACAATATGCACATAAGGTAATAGAAGTTTTCCCTCTCTTTTTCTTTTCTCAAAAAATTAATTCTATATGTGAGAGGGCTTTGATTTATTCACAAGCATTAATTCATTTATAATTTTTTTCTTTCTATGATTTTTTTTCAATTAGGGTTTGGTTGTTTCTTTTTACTCTTAAATTTAGGCTTGTTGGTCTAGGTATAATCGTCTATTCAAGTTTTGAGTTTATCCTTAAGGATAGGTGGTTGTTGAAATTATATCTTAGGGTTAATGTTATATCTCATCCTTCTATGTTGAATGACTGCATATACATTTATTTATAGTGATGTTCTACATTTGCTAAGTGATAAAGGATAATTGTATTGTGAAATTATATCTCAAGATTGAAATAACACTGTATTTTTATGTTGAAGCATTGCGTATAGATATTTATTATTGTTTGTAACTTTTATCATATTTATGTTGTAGCTTGATTTATTTAAATACTTTTGGGGAAAATTTCAGTTCTTTACAAGAACTAGCTATTGTTCTTATTATAAGTTTATGAAGGGCATGTTGGAAAAAGCAATTATTTATTTCCGAAAGATAATTTTATGAAACAAAGTACTAAAACTGCCAGTAAATTATTTTTCAAGCTCTTTGTTTTGGAAACTGTGATTTACAGTCTATATTTAGTGGTAGTGCAGATGCCAAAAGCAATGTATTGAGCTAACACCAGCAGATTTGACCCTAAAACCATATTGTTCAGTCAAGAATTTTACTGATTATGATACAAAGCAAGCCGTGTTACAATAACACCTTTTATTATTTATTGTATAAGCAAACAAAAGAGAATACATGGTGGTCTCAGAGATTAGAATGGGGGTTGCACAACATGTGTAGCAGGTGCTGCAATTGGCGGCTAGTTCACAACAAACACACGCTGGTCAGATCACTCTACTTACCTCAACTTTCATCTCCACTGCATAACATCATACCATTAATTTCTCATTCATTCAGTTATATTGACCCAAGAAAACTAAAACTAAATTACTAATTTCATCTTTTAGGCTCTACAATAGTTCTTCTTCATATGCTCTTAAATTAGTCACGAGTTTTCCTTAAACATTCAATTTGAACAAAACCCATCCACACCCACCTTCGCAGCTCTGGGCAAGAATAAAGCTGCCTTGCAGCCCTTGTTTGAATAGTTTTAATTTATATTAAAATTGTAGAAAAAATCATTTTGTACTACACCATGTGGACTCTGACTGGCATTCTGTCCACGACATCCACGCATATGACAAAGTGACGGAAATGGCGCTGTGTGTGGCTGCAAACTTTCTTCTGGGATATGGTATTGAGGGCACAAAAGTCACGCAACGACTTTTGGTTGAGCGAGGAGATTGTAGACAACTTGTTGGGTCTTTTCGCTGGATGATATGATTGTTAGTGCTTTCACTTAGAAAAATTCAATTTCATCCATAGACTAAGTGCTTATTGCTATTCAATTTACTTTAATATTAATTCGTTGTAATATTTGTTTCCAATTAAAGTTTGTTAAAAAATGAATGAAAAATCTAAAATATATTTTCATTTTAAGTGTTTAATTTGAGAAACCTTTTCGTTTCTTGGAAGAGATGATTAGTAGAATATTAAACTTCCATAGATATAATAGATTACATGTTTGGGATGTGTTAGTAATTTAGTAATAAAAAATTAATTAAATATTTACTTTTATAATATGAAATAATGTTAGAATATAATTTTTTTTGGGCAATACAATGTGAAATGTTTTAACGCTTTTTTTTTTTTCTTTTTTTTCTTTTTTCTTTTTTTTCTTTTTTCTTTTTTTTAATGTTGAAACATATTATTTTGTAAGTTGTTTTTTTTTAGTGTTTTTATGTTGAATCTATATAATCATTTAATTATGTAAAATATGAGTGTTAAGAGCATCATTATATTTCAATAAGTTAATACATGATCATAGCCTAATTATTTATAGTATCAAGGCCTTGCATTTACAAAGACGTGATAATTGGTGGGTTCATTTGCAAAAATCCAATTTCACTATACATTAAGTATCTATTGGAATTCAATTTATTTCAATATTAATAAGTCGTAAAACCAATATGTGGTTCAAATGTTAAACTTTCCTAAATGCAATAGAAAAGAAGTTCAAGCTGTGTAGGTAATTTAATATTTAAAATTTTAATTTAATATTTATTTTTCAATAGATTTTAAGTCTAAATAACATGTATGTGATATAATGATACATATTTTTTTAAAACTAAATAATTATTTATTATATTTGTAAGTAGATGACATAATAAAAATATTAGTAAAACTATTATATTAGGAATAAATAATTGGACATACAAGTTTTATTTTATAGTTTAATCTACTCATTTAAATCTTAAAATTTTATTAAATCTTAAATTTTAAAATTGAAATATGGAAAATATTGTATTCTTAATTATATATTTTCAATTATGTTGAGGCAATCTAGATTGTAGAAAGCTTAAAGATAGAAAGAAAGTAGGAGAGCCTCTCTCTTGAAATGAGATTAAAGGTGTAGAATACTTGAAAAATGTAATAGCAGAAGGATTGTGCATTGTGGAACCTCTAATTCGAGGATTCAAGCAAGCCAAAAAGGATATTATATATGGTGGTTATAACATTCCAAATGGATTAAAGGTGTGTATTTTTTTTATTTATAGATGTAAGAGGAGTCATAACTTTCAAATAATTTAAATTTCATACTTGGTAACCTGTAGGTTCATTACTCTATTAGACAAACAAAAAACAAAGATGAGTACTCTCTCAATAATTTTTTTTTTCTCTAGATCTCTTTAATACGATACATGAACCATTTTCTGTTAGAATCAAAGATCACTGAGAGGGGGGAGGAGTTGAATCAGTGATCTGCCACATATCAAATCTACAAACTTATTCTTTCTCCACCAGTTAGCAACTCATAATAGAAAAGAACATAAACATGCAACAAATAAACCACAGATCTACAACACCAAAATTTTTATGTGGAACCCTGGAAAGGGAAAAACCACGGTGGGGTTGGATCCCACAATATTCATATACTATGGCCAGGACTTGTCAATGTTCTAGAAAGTGAGTTGCCTACCTCCACACGTGCAAGACATGTATCATATAGTCATCACCAAGTAGCATGTGGGTCTCACTAAATGACTAGACATTTGTAGGCAATTAATAAGCTAAAGCAATAAATAAATATAGCAAAAACAAATTTAGGATTTGCAAAGGTTGAGGTAACTTAATCCCAACAAAATTCTTTTAACAATGTTATGATCATTATGATTGTTTAATTATTCTAACACAATGATCATATTTACTCTTGCATGCCATATTTTCACCAACACTAGAAATTGGAAGAATTAACTAGAATGACTTTACAGATGATATCCTCAGAAAAAAATTAGATTAAATGATATTGATGAATGATTTTTTAATTTACTACTTTTGGTATTTTAAAATTGTTTCAAAATTCTATGTTTTGTTTAAAGTCTTGTATCTAAATACATTTGTACATATTTTGCTTTTAAAAACATCCTTAGGTCTGTAAATTTACAAATCATGGAACTCCTTGTCAAGTTGTTCACTTGACTATCTACCTTGTATATTTTATTCTAGGACTCGATATTAATAACATTTTATGGTGCTTTAATTATTTCACTTGATACATATCTAGTTTATGTGTCCTGCCTATGTATGCCTATAGCTTATAATATTACCATAGTGGTTGTGTTTTCTCTATTGTTTATGATTTTTAGTATGCCCAAATAGAAGTCAATAATGCATTAGCTCATTTCTTTTGGCATGAATGTAGCATTACATGGTTTTCCAAATATTAAAACATAATCATAATTGTTGAGGTCGAATATCTACCCATATATTAGTCTTAAATTCTTAGTTTTGGAAATCATTATGGTCTGGCAATAGTACAATTATATTATAACTAGTAATAAATTATCGAGAGATCAGTGTAAGTGAGGAGCTTTACAAAATGGAATCAGTGATTGAACTTTCCTTAATTTATTTTTAATATAGGTACAAAATTAGCATATCAATAAAGGATAAGTTAAGATATACAATTAATTTTTCAAATCATTTGTAAGCATAGTATTTGTTTCAATAATATCAAATTTTTAATTAATATATCAAATAGTTGCACTTGGTTTTTTTTCTTGTGTTGATATAAATTTAGATAGTGAGTAAGATAGCATTATAAGTGATTTATCTTATATTTAAATAAGATTAGTGAGTTATAGATGTTGAAATGAAAAAAGAAAAATAATTTATTTAAGAAAGGAAAGAATTTAAAAGGGAAACATGATCTTTATAGAGTCATACAATTTCATTTATATATATTGAATTATAAATACATAATAAAATAATATTCTATCCCTTTTTCTTTTAATAGATAAATAGGAGTTAGTTAAATTATAATTATCTAGTTTAGTTCAAGGTGGTTCAAATGTATAATATATATGCAAACTAGTAAATTGATCTCTCTCTTATGAACATGGATAGAATAGCTATAAAAGAATGAGTTTAATTCATCTTGATAATAAACCATAGTAATAATATATCTATGATAATTCATTAGGATGACTTCTAGAAGAAGCTATAATTCCACAATTAATAAGAAAATATATATATGAAATAATCATTCTTACCCAAGGGAGGTACTTTGTATCTTAAATTTTCTTAATATCTTAGATGAGAAAGAAGTTTTGAATACTTTCATTTTGTAGAATAAAACTATTATATATTCTAGGACACGTTCATAATTTAAATTTTAAAATACTTCATAATAGTGCCATGTCTAGGTGGTAGCACAAAGTTTCAGAAGATATAATTCATTCATTTTAATTTAAAAGGAAAAATATTCATAAATATGGTGAACCTTAAATCATGTATGACTAAGAATACCACGAGTGATATTATTTCTACACCATTATAGGATTTATTAGGTAATTATAAGTCATCTGTTGGTTTCACAATTGTCAATAGTTTTTAGATGATAGATACCCTTAGATAATTATTGTGAATGTTTTTGAATCTTAGAAACATAACTTGTATCAAAGGATCTAGGAACTTAAAATTAGGATTAAAGCTTACCCAAATCAAGGTTTTATAGAATATGTTAAATAGTATTATATTTTGATTATTGTTAGAGTTTATCTTAACTTAATGATCATATAATATCATTTCTATCAAGGGTAAGATAACATGTTTTAAATATCGTTGATTAATGGTCGTCTAGTTATTAAATTGTCATAATGAATGTTATAGTACATACTCTTAACCATTTAGGAGAAAGTGTGGAATATCAGCTCATAATGGCCTAACTTTTTAAATTGTATATCATTTTACAATAGTTATAATAAAAGTCATAATCAAATATTGATAAGTTTTAATGTGGTAATAATTGACTGATTCACTTGCATGCGTTAACGTAATCTTGTTTACTCTTATTTTCTCCAACATGTGCTCTTGTATTCATTTGTTTTTGTACTGTTGTATGCTCATGTATTCTCTTGTATACTTTTGTAATCTCTCATATACTCATATGTGCCTTGTATGTACAATTGTATTCTTGTGTATTATTTGTGTGTCAGATGGGTACCATATATGGAGCAAAGAGAGGGAAGTTTCTAGATAAGGGTAAGTTTTTTATTTAACTTATCTACCAATAGTAGGCTTAAAAAGGTGCTTTGGCCAAATCTTTTTGATATCTTATTTAAATATTTCTATTTAATTGTTATGCCCCACACTCTTCCATATCATTATATAATTACATTATCATATTATAATGTAGCTATATCATGTTATGATATATTCCATCACCCTACCAATTTTGAGTTACTAGGTATTATCATGTAGGTTTGAGTATTCTCATGTCAAGAAGAATTTTAGGGAAACATATTGCTTCATAGTTTGGTAGTACTTTACTACAATGATTTTCTTAATCATGGTGTGCTCAAGTGGAGATCATGAGTTACATATTACTATAAGGAATGTATTTATCTTTGTACTTTATTTACTCTTTTTATTCAACCATCTGATCTATGTATACGAAATAATTTCATATTTTTAGCCTAATCATTGGCTTATGTATTCAAATATTATGTCAAAATACATATTATAATGCCTCACTTCTAATAATATATCTCTAATATTTTATATCGTTTCATATGTGTTTTAATCCTATGCTTAATTATCAATTTTATGATTATGTTAATATTATAATATGGGGATTGTTACATATAGGAAGACTGAGTTTATAGGGAAAAAGGTACTCAACAATTTTGGGAGAAAAAACCTAGACATGGGCACTTAGTGTCATTAACTTGCATATTTTGGAAAGATTTTTTAGGAACATAATTTTTGTGTCTACAAATCCCAAAACTTGATAATTACTATATTTTGGATATCCTTAGGACTAGAGTGCCCATCACACTACTCTGACTCAAGAAATATCTTCCTTCAGTCATAAATACACCCTTGTATCTTTTCTCCCATGTTTTTAGATTTTAATGGCTTCTTGTGTGTCGATTTAATTCTATTTTAGTGTTTTATATACTTTTTATGCATGGTTTAAAACTTAATTAGATAATATCTAAATTAATCAATCCATCTTTTATGCAACAAAGTAATAGAACCTATTTTTTTGAGTCTATTTGGTTAGAGTTAGTCAAACTAAATACCTTTGGTTCATTTATATTCCAATATTTTATGGACTTGACAAGTTACTTATAGTTAAATTACTAGCTAAATTATTATATCTCTTTTCCATATCAAATAAATAGATGAACACAAAAAAATAAATCCTTAAAGGTGAGTCCAAAATTATCTTAGAGATGTTTAATATGTATGAAATAACTTTGCTAAATAAGAAATCAATAGACATTTTGGTAGAAATTATAAAATATATTAAATTTTATAATGTTGAGGGTACCCGATCAATCCACCACATATTGTCTTGGTGAATATGTGAGGGTTAATGGTTGAGATTTTCCCAATCCCCTTAAGTTCTAAGTGTGTTGAAATGGGAGTTAAATGTGTATTTTTAAATACTTGGAAACCCTGCCCTGAGTGGTGATATTAAGAGAATTTGTGCT
Source organism: Cryptomeria japonica (assembly GCF_030272615.1). Classification (NCBI taxonomy): domain Eukaryota; kingdom Viridiplantae; phylum Streptophyta; class Pinopsida; order Cupressales; family Cupressaceae; genus Cryptomeria; species Cryptomeria japonica. The sequence continues at coordinate 238,644,400 of NC_081408.1, read as the reverse complement.
ATCCCAAATCCATCAATGGTTGTGATATTTTCATCTTGATTTAAAGCTAGTATAGTTTTTAATAAATACATCTACTTTAGGTTCTTACAAGACCTAGTATTTTTTTACTATAAGGTTCAAGATGGAAGGGACATTTTTTTTTGGAGATTATGAAGAATCACAAACATGAGGAAACAAGTAAATTCTTTAGGCCAAGAGAAAAAGTGATATCCAATATTTATTTAAGACTTCTTTAGTGTTGAAAAGTTTTTCCAAATTTTAATCCATTGTATCATGCTACAAGGAAGACTTCAAAGGTTTTACTCTTACATATTTCCCATTTTGAGTCACTTAGGACATGACATTAAAATTAAATTTATTTTCAAAATTTATATTCTCTTAAGTACTTAGCACATCAAGTTTTAATTTGGCTAAAAATGATTTGACTCTTCATTGAGGTATCATATAACATTTATCTATATTCAAATTATCTTAAATCCTTATCACCATTTTCATTCACAAAATTGATAATTCATCTTCAGTCTCCCATGAAGCATATATGAGACCTTCAAAATTTAAAAATAACATCTCATGACCACGAAAATAAATATTTAGCTCAAAATTATTATGCCCTCTCCCCAACTAGAACCCTCACATATTTCAAGCCCGCAAAATCATTTATATAAGGAATAAAGTATAAGAAGGTCTAGCATTGGAACCCCTAGCCATATCAATATGTATCTTAGTAGTCTTAAGGAGAACCCTACTATACACCTCAAGGTTCGACTAAACAAAAGATGGGCAAGCCATATCCCCACCTTTTCTATGTCCCCTAGTAAATTTGACATCTCTCCAAAGGAGAAATCCACTTTTGAAACTATAACGGTGTGAAAATTAGGGTTAGGGTTAAATTAAGATAATAAAATAATTTAATTACCTCATTAACCATTACATTAGAGAGGAGAGGGAACCTAAAAGCTCTATCCTTAGAAGGATGAGACTTTAGCCAAATTCTAGGCTCCTTTGGCAGGGTGTTTCTCCTTCCCTAGACTAAATTGATTTGATTGTCAAAGATTAGAGAAAATAAAAGGTGATAAATGAAGTGATTTGGTAGAAATAGTAAGCTATAGATGTCGCATGAAGCTACCAACTTGGATATGGGAAAAATATGATGTTTGGGATCTACTCTCATAAGTTTAGCCAAGTTTTCTGGGATCAAGTAGTATCAATTCACCATGGTCGTCCAGATTTTTTGTCATCAAAAGTTGAACCTTTTTGTCTCTATGAACTCTATTGATCCTCTCGAGTGCAACTTTGTACCTAACCATGCACATAGAGAGAGAAAGGTAAAATTGTTGGTAATATGGGTTTGCCTAAGTTAGACCCTAATTTAGGAAATAACCTTGAACGAAATGATGCAAATACTAAACTAAATGCAGAACAAGCCTTTCCCATGTTGAATCATCTTAGGTATGGTATAAAATGAATTTTCTTGTTTAGGCTTGTTTCTATTTATTATAATCAATTGCTAGAACTAAATCCAAGAATTCCCTCTCCCCCTCCACCAAGCTAGATTAAAATTAGTTGCGGAGCTTTTGGGTGCCCCTAGTTTGAAATTGGACCCTAATTTGGCTTCCTTATCCAAACCAAAACTTGTCCCTACCTAGTTCAACCCTATTTGAGGGTCGAGATAGAAAAATACCCAAGCCCCAAATTCTAAGGATGTTGAGTAGGTAGATTCAAAAGAGGATGTCTATTTGGAGGAGTCTGATTCCTCCTTCTTCTTCAAGTATTTTTCCCCCTTTCCCCCCATTACGAGCCTTCTCACCTATCTAGGGTGCTTCTACCCCCAATCATGAGTCCCCTACTTTCATGAGAAAGTTTCTAAGATGGAAAAAGAAGTTGAATGATAAGACGCAGCTATTCAATAGCTACTCTCTCAATTTGGTGTGGTAAAAAAAATGATAAACAGGCTTGAAGAGATGGTTGAGGCTAAGGCTTAGGAAAACAAGTGGTTTTTGAAGGACAAGGATCAAAGGGTTTGGAAGGCCACCAATGATATGGCAGATAAATTGGATAAATGGGAGAAGGTTGAGGTGATGCTCAATGACCTTAATGAAAAATTTATTAGAGGGTCAAGAGGAATGTTTTGGCTGAGTTGAAGGAGAATCAAGAGGTCTTGAAGAGGAAGGTTGAGGATATATTTGCTTTGATCTAGGTGAAGGCACTAAATAATTTGACCTCTTTGCATGCTATATAGGAAGATATCAACTGAAGAAAGGTGTAGAGGAAGAGACACATGGAGTCTCCCTCTATGACAATGGACCTCCTCACCTTTGTTCTCAAGGCTACTCTGAATTTGGGCACTTTGACCTCTACAAAAGATTCAAATAAAAAAATTATTTTTCTCAAAAAGTTAAAGTATTGTGTAATGAATGGCAATATGATTTAATACCCTCTCTTAGTAGACCATTACTTCATTTCTTTGGTGGGTGGTTGGATGGGTTTTTCTTTTGTCTCTATCTTTTCTACTTATGTACTAGTCCCCTATTGTGTTCTAGCATGTTTTGGTAATTTGCCTTTATTGGCTAGGCATGCACTCCTCATGCACCCAAGTAGTTTCCTTTTAGTCGTTATATAAATGTTCGGGCTTATCCTTCTTTAATTAATCAAAACTACAAAAGGTTTGATAATCTAGAGCCATGTTATTATAACAACATCATAGTGTTCTATAAACACAAATAAACATTCTATAAGGAGATTTAGAATAAAATTCTAAATAGCTCTCATACATAGTGACTACCAAATAATAGTGCTGGGGGCCTAGCTCGATTGGCGAGAGCTTCTAGTGGTGAAGCACGAGGTCACGAGGTCTAGTCTGTGCCCAGCCCACGTGGTACCGGAGGATGTGTCATGCCAGGCTCACTGGTCACGTTAAAGAGTTTACTCAGTGCACTGTAGTTTATAGGGGGTGTTATACCCGATTCCTACAGTCTTAACAAAAAAAAGACTACCAAATAGTACCTCTCTACTCTTATATAGATAAGGAAGAGGATATTAAAGTTCTATCAAATTCTACTCTTTTGATATAGTGTTTTTCTGTTGTCATTATTATATTTTTTCTCCATGGGATATACTTAATATTCAATCATTTGTCTTTACTAAATCTAAGAATGACAATCATAGTTTCACGCCATTTAGAGTTAAAGATAAGGTTATAGTATTTGACAATTACTTAAATATTTTGATAGTATTTAAGTATATTTGAAAGATATTTCTCATTCATAAAATTTATATATCATTACACATAGAACCCATCCTATTTTTCTTCTTTATTGATAAATTGTAGTACATACACATTGCCTTTTTGGAATACAAATTGTTAAAATTCATTGAATGTATAAACTCCAATATCAATTACAAACAATAATAAAATTTTCCAAAACATGGCATCATGCATAGCATACTAGTTTACAATAGGGAATTGATTTCTTTTATGTTGAAAAACATAATTCCTGTCAAAACTATTAATCTAGAATATGACCATTATAAATCACGTGAAATGAGGAGCATAATACAATTTACTAATGGCCTTTTTATTTTGTCCTATATATATCAACTAGTTTAGACTATTGTTTTAAGCCTCAAAGGCAAACCATGTTTGGGTTGAGGATTGAAGGAGATGATAATGGGTTCATCATTTTCTATCAAATCCCAATCATATCTCAACACTAAATGATACAGAAATAATTCCATTTCTATCTTTGCAAACTCATTTCCTGGGCATATTCTATTTCCCTGTCCAAAAGGGATGTTGGAAAACGGCTCATGTCGCTCGCTAAAGCGATCTGGATTAAACTTTTTTGGATTGTCAAAGTATTCCTCCTTGCTGCTTGTTTGTCTGACAGAATAATGAACCTACAAGACATGGATTTTTAACATTCAAAATATTCTTCTACAGATTAAATTATAAAAAATAAATACCCACCTTCCACCCCTTTGGAATGTTATATCCACCATATACGACATCTATTTTTGTTTGCTTGAATCCTCCAATTACAGAGGGCTCAACGCGCATTCCTTCTGCTATTACATTTCTCAAATATTCCACACCTTTAATATCATTCCAAGTAAGAGGGTCTCCCAATTTCTTACTATCTCTGAGCTTTTCACAATCTGGATTGTCTCGATAAAATACAAAATATTAGGTTATGAATACGAGTTTTTCCAATGGTAAAATTTTAAATAATTTTCAAAGATCACAATTCATATTTGAAACCTCAGACTTTTGAACCAGTATGGAGTACAAGTACCTTTACGAAGGCGTTGCAACACGTGTAGAGAGAGAGAGAGGAGCTTAAGGATCGTGGCGAAAGCGGAGGCAGTAGTACCATAACCTGCATTTAAAAAACCCATCAAGTTGTCTGCAATCTCCTCGTCGCTCAAGTAATAGTCTCTCCCCGCCTTTTGCATCTCTAAAGCCATGTCCAAAAAGTTTTTTCCCTCTTCTCCACTTCTGCTCAATGAGTCTTACGCGGATGGATCTGCTCAGCAATTTGAGCAAGAATGGCAACTCGAGCGCGCTTGGCCTTGCCAAATGCTCTCCAGGGAAGATCAAGAGGATGAGAAAGAATACCCTCGTTGAAATCGTGAAAGCACCGCCTAAAGCTCTTTAACTCTTCCCCATCCTTTAACCCCATAAAATAGTCAGCTGCCACACACAGCGCCATTTCCCTCAATTTGCTATGGGCGTGGATGACTTGGTCCGGACGCCAGTCAGAATCCAGATGATGCAGCACAAGCCTTTTGAACCTCGCAACTGACTTCCTGAGCGTTTCGATCCCCAGAATGGAGTGTATAATCGGGCGCATCCTTTGGTGGTCGGCGCCCTGGGAAGTAACCATGGCGTCGTCTCTGATCAGAAATCTCATAGATTTGGGCCAGCTATTTCTGAACAACTTGTTTTCGTTGATTAGGATAAACTTGTTGGCCTGCGCGTCCTGAAAGATTAAAAATTTACAACACAAGAAACAGACAAAGTTGAAGAAGAAGACAATAAATTTCAGAACTGATAATATTGATATTGGAAAATCTTTAACTCTAAATTACAATAAGAGTAATTGCCTTATAGACAATCATTTTCCTAAGAATAGGAAAAACAAAAACTTAAAACAATAAAACTAAAAATCTGCTTTATTACTAAAACTATAGAACTTATTCTATCCTATCTTAGCAATATATAATTGCTGATTAATAAAAACAAAGAAAGATGTTTTATTTATACATAGCAGTTTGGATATGGAAATTGTTGTTTAAAAAACTGTTTTATTAAATAAAACTAAAAACAAAAAAGAAAACCGCCTTCATCATTTATATGATACGTTGTATCATTCAAGCTTATCTTCAATCTCTCCCTGAATGATCAATGGAGTTGAGTCCCAACTAATTTCTGAAGGCAATAAAACTTATGGTCGGAACAGCTTTAGTAAAAATATCAGTAACTTGTTCAGATGAAGGACAAAACTGCAACTCCACTTGTCCATCTTGAACTAAATCATGAATGTAATGATGATGGATCTCTATGTGCTTCGTTCTGGCATGAAACACTAGATTTTTGGTCATGACAATAGTGCTATTTTTATCACAATAGATGGTAGTTGGATGTTCAGGAACAAAATATAGATCTAACAATATTCTTCTTATCCATACCGCTTGAGAACTTGCTGATGAAGCTGCCATGTATTCTTCTTCTACTGAAGAAAGAGCCACTGTTGCTTGTTTCTTACTACTCCAGGACACAACTCTAGAGCCAAATGAAAAAACATAACTAGATGTAGATTTCCTATCATCCACTGAACCGACCAAGTCTAAATATGTGTAACCAACTAGTTCAAACTTGTTAGTGGGAGAATACTGAATGCCAAAATTCTGTGTACCACTCACATATCTCAAAATTCTTTTAGTAGCCTGCCAATGTGACTCATGTGGATCCTGCATAAACCAAGAGACAAGGCTCACAACATACATAATATCAGGTCTCATGGTTGTGAGGTACATGAGGCTACCAACCAAACTCCTATATCGAGTTGCATCAACCTTGGGGCTAGCATCTACCTTGGTTAGTTTTCCACCAAGTGCTATAGGGGTTGCAAATGCTTTGCATGTCACCATGTAAAGCTTCTTCAATAAATCAGCTATATACTTGGATTGAGAAATAAATATACCTTCTGATGTTTGTTGTACTTCCACCCCAAGAAAATAGTGTGTAAGTCCCAGATCTAACATTTCAAACTCTTGTTTTATTTCTGCTTGAAACTTCTCCATGAGAGCTTTGCTATTACTTGTATAAATCAAATCACCAACATAGAGACAAACTATAAGAATATCATTACCAATACGTTGGACATACAAGGTAGGCTCTGAGTGGCTTCTGTTGAATCCTTTCTTCATGAAATAACTGCCAATTCTAGCATACTAGGCATGAGGAGCTTGCTTCAACCTATAAAGGGCTTTCTTCAACTTGTAGACTAATTGTTCTTTTTCTGGAACTTCATAACCCATAGGTTGTTCTACATAAACTTCCTCATCTCTGTAACCATTAAGGAATGTTGATTTCACATCTATCTGAAATATTGGCCACTTGTTTTGTGCTGCAATAGCCAATATAATCTTAACTGTATCAAGACGAGACACTGGACCAAAAGTTTCTGCATAATCCACTCCAGGAGTTTGTCCAAACCCTTTGACAACTAGTCTTGCCTTATGGCATTCTACTGAACCATCTGCATGATATTTGACTTTGTAAATCCATTTCACACCAATCACCTACTTACCTTTGGGAAGTGGAACTAACTCCCAAGTATTATTCTTATGAATGGAATTCATTTCATCATTCATAGCATTAACCCATATGGGTTCTTTCACTGCTTCTTCATACATAGAGGGTTCAATTTTAATTGTACTAAACAAAGCAAAATTAGCAACTGGATTTATATTGGTACTCTTCTGATAAACATCAACTAAAATTTGTACATTTTGTGGAACAGATGCCTCTGGAGGTGATGGTGGAGGTGAATCTTCACCTGAGTTTGTGCTACTTGAAGAACTAGGTGAGCTTGGAGGATTGGAACTGGAACTAGAACTTCCACTTGAGCTTGTGGGGAGAGGAGGAGGAACAATGTTATCTTCCATGGTTATGATTATTGAAGGATTTTTCTGCACATCATCTTTCCATTGCCATACTCCCCCTTCATCAAAAATCACATCCCGGCTAACTATCCATTGCTTTGTCTTGGGATTATAGAATTTGTAGCCTTTAGTTGCAATAGAGTAGCCCACAAAGATACTAAGTTGGGATTTGGCATCCAACTTGTTCCGCTTCTGAACTGGAATATGCACATATCCCAAACATCCAAAGATGCGAAGATGAGCCACTGAAGGCTTGTGACCACTCCAGGCTTCCTTTGGAGTCAGATTTTGAACTGCTTTTGTGGGACTACGGTTGATAATATACATTGTAGTGGCAACTGCTTCTCCCCAAAAACTATTTGGAAGATTTTTTGTCTGCAACATGCTTCGTGCCATTTCCATAATGGTACGGTTCTTTCTTTCAGCAATACCATTTTGCTGAGGTGTATATGCAGCAATAAGTTGTCTCTGGATGCCATTCTTAGCACAAAAATCAATAGACTCATTAGAAGTAAACTCTCCCCCTCTATATGTTCTAAGTATCTTGATAGGATACCCACTTTGTTTTTCAGCTAGTGCTTTAAAATTCTTGAAGCATGCAAAGGCTTCGGATTTTTGCTTCAAAAAATAAACCCAAGTGTGGCGAGAGTAATCATCAATGAATGTCAAAAAATAAAAGTTCTTACCCAATGATGGCTCTTGCATATCACCATATATGTTAACATGCACAAGCTCTAGAGGAGATTTGGCTCTCCATGATTTGCCCACCGTAAAACTGCTTTGATGATGCTTGTCAAGTGCACACCCTGAACAAACTTCTTCTTTTGCCTTGATTGGAGGAAGACCTCATACCTTATTTTTCTTATTCAACAAAGTTAGCCCTTGAAAATTCAAATGACCATATTGTTGATGCCATAACCATGAATAATCTATGGCTGATTTTAGTGCATGTAACTTACTAGAAACCATTTTGAGAGGAAACAATCTATTCTCTATCATATAAGTATTTGCTACAAGATGATGATTATTAGATTTATCAAAAATTTTATAGCAGCTATCTTCAAATACAACTTTATAGTTCTTTTGTAGAAGTTGTCCTATACTTAAAAGACTATGTTGTAATTCTGGTACAAAGAAAATATTATGGATATTTGTAGTGTCTCCTTGCTTAGTCTTGATTGCAAGGGTACCTTTTCCCATTACATCAACCTCCTTATCATCTCCAAATTTAACTTTACTCCTCATTGAATCATCTAATTTGATAAAGAAATTGGATTTACATGTCATGTGATTTGAACAATTGTTGTCCAAGAACCAAACATCTTCTTGGGGTTCTTTTGCCAAATTGCATGCAAAGAATGTAGAATTCTTTGCATCAAAATATTCTTCTGCATAACTAGCTCTTGACTTATTCAAGTTAGATTTCCTCTTCCTCCACTCAGTTTCATAATGCCCATATCTTTCACAATATTTGTACTGAATACTCCTTCTATCAACAGAACTTCGTCCTCTTCCTCTATTATTTCTTCTTCCTCTTCCTCTACCTCTTCCTCTGTTATTACCAGAAGATTAACCTTGAAATTTAGTAGTATGAGAGGGAGGAGATTTGGATTTTTCCTCAATATTCACAGAAGATTGGAAAGCTTGAACAAAACTTTCCATAGAACGATGCACGTTTTCTTCATGAGACTGCAAAGAACCAATTAATTCTGCAAATTTGAAAGTAGTTAGATCTTTACTTTCTTCAATAACAATTACTACTGGATCAAATGTAGGAGGAACAGACCTCAAAATTTTTTCCACAATTTTTTGATCTGATATAATTTCACCTTGAGTCCTTGTAATAAATTCATGAATAGACTAAGATTCTTTCATCCTCAATTTAAATTCTCTTCGAAAAGTTTGAAGTCTTACCAATTTGATTTTATCTGTACCTTGGTATGCAATTTGTAGAGCCTCCCATGCATCCTTTGATTTTGTCAAACAAGCAATTCGAGGAAAAATTGAGACATCCAAGGCAAATTGAATGATGAAAAGAGCTTTGTTATCCTTCTTTCTATCTTCTTTCAGTTGATTTTTCTATTGTGGTGTCCATGTATTGAATGTATTCTAGTCAACAGGTTCAGTGTATCCACCTTCCACAAATTCCTAGAGATCTTGGGATAAAAGTAGGGTCTTCATCTTGATACTCCAATAATCATAGTTTTCTCTAGTAAACAATTGAAGCTGAAATGCTAAATATTTTCCATTAGCCATCTGGAAATAACTGTTGTTCTAACCTGGAACCTACACAATCAGAACTCTTGCAACCTGCTCTGATACCAAATGAAAGATTAAAAATTTACAACACAAGAAACAGACAAAGCTGAAAAAGAAGAAGACAATAAATTTCAGAACTAATAATATTGATATTGGAAAATGTCTAACTCTAAATTACAATAAGAGTAATTGCCTTATAGACAATCATTTTCCTAAGAATAGGAAAAACAAAAACTTAAAACAATAAAACTAAAAATCTATTTTGTAATTAAAACTGTAGAACTTATTCTATCCTATCTTAGCAATATATAATTGTTGATTAATAAAAATAAAGAAAGATGTTTTATTTATACATAGCCGTTTGGATATGGGAATTGTTGTTTAAAAAACTGTTTTATTAAATAAAACTAAAAACAAAAAAGAAAACCACCTTCATGATCTCTAGGATACGTTGTATCATTCGTGCTTATCTTCATGCCCAACATGACAACTGTGGGGCTGCCCAGAATATGGGTAGTGAAAATCTCCCCATGCTTAGCATATCATGTATTTTACCACAAGTCTAGATTGAGCAGGTTACGCTACGACCTCACATAGTCAAGAGATTCTCCCAAATAAGGGATTCCAATCCTTCCTAGAGGTAATGGAGGCATATTTCTCGTAGCTTAGTCTTATGACAGGCCAGAGAATGGCAGCATAAAACATGGCAGAGGCATATGCCATGTCAACTATGATACAGGTAACTGTTGCAGCTGCTCCGGTGGAGATCCAACTATCGTCGTATCGAATCCATAGCACAAGCATCTTCCACAACAAAATCATGGATTTTTATCTATGAAAGATGAGAAATCTTGAGCTTTAATTCATGAATTTATAACTTAAAACAAACCACAACACATAGACAAATCAACACATACCCAAACACTTCAATTGGAACTCAGAAAAGCCTAGGCCCAGAGATTAGGGTTTCTTAATGAGGGAACCTGTGTTTCATACGTTAGGGTTTGGGTAGATAGCGACAAAGAAAGTCTGTAAAGATGAGTATTGGCATAACGATTATAGTGTACTGACTGATGTGACTAGATAGTATAGGATAGGTAATGGCATAACGACTATAGTGTACTATCTGATGTGACTAGACAGTCAACTTATTTACCACAACGGGTATGAAGACATTAGTGGTTTAGTTCATGGGAGGAGTATTAGTATTACACTTTACGTAATGGGGATCATTAAAGTTTGATAGTTGATAAATTTATGTGAGAGATTTGTGGGCAGAAATGTAGGTCTAAGAGTTTTCAATATCAATGTATTACAAAAATGATATAATGCAAACATTATTAGTTCCTGCCTCCTGGAACTATAGGGGAGTAGCTGACTGTACCACTTGATTAATTTTTTTCTCCGAATCAAAAACTTTCTTTTGTCCTAGCTAATTTGCATTATGTTGATAAATGTGTTGGGATGTTAACAAGTGGAAAACTTGTCCAGTTGTTATTAGCCTCCACAAAATGGTCGTGGAGAAAATGTAAAGCCCACTAGGTGATGGCTACAGACATGTTAGATGTGTAGAATCTGAAAAACAACCTCTTCTCCCAATGCCAGATGATAGATTTTAAAAAAAAAATAACAGAGATAAAAGAAACAAGAAGGATAGAGCACATAGTTTTCAGAACTCTGTTATGATTTTGAATAGTGTTTATTGCAGCATATAGAAAAAATACAAAGATATTCCAACATATAGAATTTTTGGCATCACATTCCCAAAGGATTTGAATCATACAAAATAGAGCATTAACTAAAAATAGGGTGCACATCATGCAATGTTTGCTGGAAAAAAAAAAAAGAAAATAAAGCTCTAAAAGCTAACCAAACAATACACATCAGGCTATCCTTAAAAAACCAAAAAAACCATAGCATGAATAACATGCTTTATTCATTCAACAAAATACTTAATAAAGCAAAAAACAATAAAACTAAGAGTTTTATTTTGTGCCCGATGGATGCATAACTAAGCTGGACAACAACATCATCTATTTTCATACTCCCCTTTGATGCAGAGAGAGCTCACAATTTGATCTCGGAGTGCCACAAACTGAGTTTTTGCAACTACTTTGGTGAAGATATCTCCTAACTAATCTTGTGTGTTTATGTGCTTCAATTCAACTTCTTTCTTTTATACCAAATCCCAAATGAAATGATACTTTAAATCAAAATACTTTGTCCTACTATGATGACCCGAATTCTTTGCTAACTTGATAGAGATTACATTGTCACAATAAATCACTATAGGTTGAATCTGATTCTCTCCAATTCCTTCAAGAATTTTTCTAAGCCAAAGGGACTGTGTACCTGCTGAAGTAACCGCAACATAATCTTCTTCTATGGATGAGAGAGGAACAATGCTCTGCTTCTTTGAACTCCAAGTAATCAATCCAGACCCAAAAGAAAAAAAATTCCCTCATGTAGACTTACGGTCATCCATACTACCTCCCTAATCTGAATCACTAAAGCCAACAAGATTGAACTTTTCAGAAGATTAGTAATGAATACCAAAATTCAGAGTGTCTTTCACATACCTCAAAATCCTTTTGGTTGCCTTCATATGTATTTCTAACAGATTTGTCATATACCTTGAAACAAGTGAAACTGAATATCCAATATCAAGCCTCGTGTGGGTTAGAAACATCAAACTCCCCACAATACTTCTATAAGTTGTCTCATAAACTAATTCAACATTATCATCTCTACATAACACACCTCCATGAGCACTTGGAGTGGAGGAAGGATTACAATCAACCATATCAAACTTCTTCAACATATCTTGTGCCTACTTTGTTTGACAAATGAAAATCTCATCCTTACTTTGATAAACCTCCAATCCTAGAAAATATTTCATGAGACCAAGATCCCTCATCTCAAATTCATTCATCATAGAGATTATGAATTCATCCTTCATCTTAGAACTACTACCCATGTACAATAGAATATCAACATATAGACTTATGATTAGAATATCAGTACCTTCTCAATTGTAGTAAAGGGTAGGATCACTCTTACTTCTCTGAAAGCAATTATCCTAAAAGTATCCATCAATCCTAGCATACCATGCTCTCGGTTCTTTCTTGAGTGCATACAAAGCCTTCTTCAACTTATAAACATGATTCTCTTTTGCTTCTACTTCAAAATCTTGTGGTTGCTCCACATATACTTCATCTTCTTAATACTTCTAATGGTCTCTTGTCTTGCTACTGGTACAAATGTCTCTTCATAATCAATTCCATACTTCTTTGTGAATCCCTTAGCAACTAATCTTGCCTTGTGTCTTTCAACACAACCATCAATATTAAATTTGGTCTTGTAGACCCATTTGGTGCCAACCTTCTTCTTGTCATGTGGAAGCTCTATCAACTCCCAAGTATCATTCCTATGGATGGAATCCATTGCTTCTTTCATTTCTTGCACCCAAACATCATTAGTATATGCATCTTTAAAACACGATGGTTCAAAATCAGTCTTGGCTAATAAAGAAAAATTCACACTCTCACCTATTGGGTTTTCTTCACGTATTTGATTTGCACTCATCTGATAAATATCACTCAATCTTCTTACCTTCCTTGTATAACTAGGACTTGAAGAACTAGATGGGGGGCTACTTGGTGGAATCATATCATTTGCAATAGAATCATTAGTAGGCTGGTCACTAACATCATTCAAAATAGGTTTTGGTTTTTCAACATGGCCTTTTTGATGACCATAACTCCCCCTTCATAAAAAAATACATCTCTTGAAATAATAAGCTTATTAGTGATGGGATTAGACAATATATAAGCCTTACTTTTCCCACTATACTTGATAAAAATACATGAGTCACTTTTGTCATGTAACTTTTATCTATTCTAATCACAAATATGCACATAAGCCAAACAACCAAAAACTTTGAAATGATTAACATTAGGCTTTTTCCCATACCAAGCTTCAGAAGGAGTCATCTTCTTGAGTGCACTAGTGGGACTCCGATTGAGGATGTATACTGATGTACCAACTGCATCTCCCCAATAGGAATTTCTCAAATGTTTGGTTTGTAACATGCACCTTGCCATTTCACCCACTATACGATTCTTCATTTCAGCTAATCCATTATGTTGAGGTGTATATGCGGTAGTAAGTTGCGTCCTAATGTAATTCACATCACAATAACTCTAGAAAGCCTTTGATCAAAATTCTCCTACGCGATCAGTCCTCAAACATTTTATTTTGTACCCTTTCTCATTTTCCACAAGGGCTTTGAACTTCTTGATTGTATCCAAGGCTTCATTTTTGGCCTTCAAAAAATATACCTAGCAATTTTGTGAGTAATCATTAATAAAAGTGATGAAATATGATGACTTACCCAAACTCTTAGTTTGCATAGAACCACATATATCTGAATGAATAAGCTAAAGTGGTTGATGGTCTCTCCATGTATTTCCCTTTGGAAACTTTTCCCTTGCATGCTTTCCTTTAGCACAACCTTCACAAACCTCCTTATGCTCGTCAAACTTGGACAAACTAGAAACTAATATGCGAGGTTAGAAGCTTCAAATTGTGAAAATTTAAATGTCCATACCTAAGATACCATAACCAAATTGAATCCTTATATGCCATATTGGCTAGATTATTATTGTCTTCACCAAACCTCAAGGAGAACATCCTATTTCTTGTCATAGGCACAACAATGATCACCCAAATGCCCTGATTCTTATCATAGCTAAAACATGTCTTATTGTCAAAGACTACTTTATAATTTTTGTCACATAGCTGCCCAACACTTCACAAATTATGCTTCAATTGTGGACTATAATAGATACCGTGAATAATATGTATACCTTCTTTTGTGCGAATTTCCATAGCTCCTTTTGCAGCAACCTCCAATGATTTATCATCACCAAGTTGAATCTTGGATTTAAAACTTTCATCCTTTACTAAAAATAACTTCTCATTCCTTGTTATGTGATTAGAGAATCTAGAATCTAGGTAGCAAACATCTTTACTAGTGTTTTCACCTTTTGCATAAGATAGAAATAGGTGATCAGGAGGATTTTCAATACTTTCTTGTGCATATTTAGCACTTTTATCTTCTTTCAATTTGCATTCTCTTTCAAAGTGGCCATACTTGTTACAATGGTAACATTAAACATTTCTCTTATCAAATCTGCCTCTACCTCTTCCTCTGGAACCACCTCTTCCTTTTGAGCCACCTTTTCCTCTATTTCCTTTTGAAATTTTTTGGCTTTTCCCTTTACCTTGTGGTGTAGGAACACCTAGTGAAGCTAAGTGAGCTCTTTATCAAATTTTGGTTTGAAATGGCCTATGTTGGTCAAGATTGAATAATAGACTTTTTTTATGGCCAAAGGGTGTGTTTAGTGTGTTTACGTGTCTTTTGTGTCTTAGTTTTGTTTTTTGTTGAGGTTTTGGTCTATTTTTGACCTATTGTGCTTTGTAAGCCTAGAATGGGCAAAATGTGAAAATATGGTCAAAAATCCTTATAAAACCTTGATAGGAATTGAAATATGTTTTTATGGTTCTAGAAAACCATTTCACATGGTGGATTTAAGTCTATTTGGCCCACAAGTAAAAAATGCTCATTGGACCAAAAAGTGTCAATGTTGTTAAGTAACATTTTGACAATATTCAGCAAATTTGTAAAATCAATGCAAAAGATGGTTATTGGTCCATATCGAGGTATGATTTAGGTGGTGCATTACTATTTAAAGCCTCACACAAATTTGTATAAAATTGGAGTTCAAAGAAAAGAAGATTTCAATACAAAAACTCAATATTTTGTCATTTTTCTCACACTTTTTGCTACTAATGGTATAGCAGTCCATACTTCATGAGCATTTGGTCGTACTATTTTCATTTAGGAATTTGTGCCATGTTCTCTTGAATATTTTTCATGTGGGTTTGTGTTCTGGTGTGAAGTTTTAGTATTGTAGAAAAATTATTTTTGTTTTACCCTGTTCTCGGTTGAGTAAGGGTTTGGCTTCAAAAATGGAAGCAACTTGATTTTATTTGGCTCTTTCTGCATGGCCTATGAAATTTAAGTTGTTGTACATATCTTTCTTGTACATATAAGTTTTTGTTTATTGGTAATGACAAAGAAAGTAGTTTTTGTTGCTAACTAGGCGAGCTCCTATAGCCCGGCTAGTGAACTTTCATGGTGAAAACAAAGTTTCTCTACAAACCCTCACCAAGTGAACCTTATTTTGGTTTCCTAAGGTGGAATAAAGTTTTATTAGATCTTTTAAGCCATATGGAAGAGTTTTCCAATGAATTATTAGTTGAGAAATACATTTTGAGCAGCCAAAGTATTGAAATACAATGGTTTTTGAGCACTTTTCCTCTTGAAAGTTGGTTGCACATCAAGTGTTTGTCTTTATTCTTGCAGGTCAGGAAGTTGGAAGGATTCATAATGATGGTACAATCCTTCTCAAGAGATTTGGAGGTCTGAAGAAGTGTTTGGAATGGTGTTGGAGTGTTAGAAGACTTGAAACCCTTAAAAACCCTTGTTTTTAGGCACATATATAGGATAGTCATTGTATGGCCCTATCAGACCTCCTCATAGAAAACATTTGAAAGATCTCTATAAAGGGTATCCATAAATGCAAATGTTTCATGAGGTGTTTTGGTAGTTTGTGAAGTTATAAGCATTTTGGTAGTTTTAGAGGGCTAGAGTGTGGCTCAGAATGATTGCGCAACTTGGAGACTACAACAAAGACATACTTGGTGTAAACCTGGCCACCCAGATGCACTTGCAATGACACTTTGTTACTAGGATGAGTAGAATGAAAGTTGCACTATGTTGCCACCTTTCATTGAATGCATCTAATGGTTTTTAATGCAATAAAAAAAATCTAGCCATGGGAAAATGGAATTGACTTGTCTTAAAGGGAGAGAGGTTTTTGTAGGAACCCATCACACTATGTGTCGTAGGTTTAGATGGCTTGTCCATATACGCAACGAGCTTTGACATATCTAACGTCAAATTTTGACAGTTTTCACACTTTAAGCACTCAAGAGAAAGCTTCACTAGAGTATTGATTGGAATGATTGGGAGACTTGGGGAGAAAAAAAAGGGCATATCTAACATAAAACCAGCCACCTAGATGCTCTCTCACAGATGGTTTATTGCCACAATGAGCAGAATGAAAGTTATGCTATGTTGCCACGTTTCACTAAATGCATTTGATGTTTTTTGGTTTGACAGAAAAAGTTTCACCATGAGAAAATGGAATTGATTTTTCCAAAAGAGAGAGAGGTTTTTGTGAGCACCCACCACATGGCCCCATAGGTTTGAACATATCATCCATGCAAGCCATGGGCTTCAAGATATGCAACATCAAAGTTTGACGGTTTCCACACTTTGAGCGTCTGGGAGAAAGCATCATGAGGGTGTGGCTTGGAATGATCGGGCGACTTGGGAAGTGAACCAAAGGCATACCTAGAATAAAATCAGTCACTTAGATGCACCCGTGCTGATGATTGGTTACCATGATGACCAAAACAAAATTTTTGCTATGTTGATACTTTTCACTGAACTCATTTGACTTTTATTTATGCGAGAGAAAAAGTCTCACCATGAGCAAATGGAATTGTGTTGTCCGAAAGAGAAAGAGGTTTTTGTAGGAACCCAACCACATGACCCCGTAGGTTCAGATGACTTATCCATATGTACCATGGGCTCTGAGATATGTGATGTGAAATTTTGACAATTTTCACACTTTGGGTGCTCAAGAGAAACCATCGCGAGGGTGTGGCTCAGAATCATTAGGTGACTTAGGGAGTGAAACATGGCCATACCTAGCATAAAACCAGCCACCCAAATACGCATGAGCTGACGCTTCATTGCCATGATGAGCGATGGTTCATTGCCATGATGAACAAAACAAATTTTATGCTATGTTGCCATGTTTCATTGAATGCATTTGACAGTTTTTGATGTGAGAGAAAAATTCTCACCACGAGCAAATGGAATTAATTTCTCTAAAAGAGAGAGAGGTTTTTGTAGGTACTCATCACACAACCCCATAGGTTTAGATGGGTCATCCATATGTGTCATGGGCTTCGAGATACGTGATGTGAAAGATTGATGGTTTTAACACTTTGAGCCCTCAAAAGAAAGCATCGCGAGGGTTTGGCTCAGAATGATCGGGCGACTTGGGAAGAAAACCAAGGGCATACCAAGTGTAAACATGGCCACCTGGACATTCTCACATTGATGATTCATTGCCACTATGAGAAGACTGAAAGTTGCACTATGTTGCCACCTTTGAATAAATGCATCTGATGATTTTTTATGCGACAAAAAATATGTAGGCATGGGAAAATGAAATTGAGTGATACGAAAGTGAGAGATATTTTTGTAGGCACAACTCATATGAGCCTGTAGGTTTAGATGACTCATCCATATGTGTCGTGGGCTTTTAGATACGTGCTGTGAAAGTTTGACGGTTTTTACACTTTGAGCGCTCAAGAGAGAGCGTTGTGAGGTTGTTGCTCGAAATGATCAGGTAACTTGTGGAGAAAACCAAGGGCATACCTAGCGTAAACCTGATCACCTAGATGCACTTACATTGACAATTTGTTGCCATGACGAGCAAAACAAAATTTATGCTATGTTGCCACATTTTATTGAATGCATTTCACAGGTTCTGATGCGAGACAAAAAGTCTCACCATGAGCAAATAAAATTGATTTGTTTGAAAGAGAGAGGGGGTTTTTGTAGGAACCCACCACATGACCTCATAGGTTCAGATGGCTCGTACATACATGCCATAGGCTTTGAGAATACAATGTGAAAGTTTGATGGTTTTCACAGTTTGAGCGCTCAAGAGAAAGCGTTGCGAGGGTGTGGGTCAGAATGATTGGGTGAATTTGTGAGCAAACCCAGGGCATACCTAGTGTAAACCTAGAAACTTGGACTTGCTCGCACTCATAGTTCATTGCAATGATGAATGGAACAAAAGTTATGCTATGTTGCCATGTTTCACTGAATGCATTTGATGGTTTTTTTGGTGAGAGAAAAAGTCTCACCACGAGCAAATGAAATTGAGTTATCAAAAAGAGAGAGAGGTTTTGTAGTCACCCACCACATGACCCTATATGTTTAGACTGCTCGTCCATATGTGCCACGGGCTCTGAGATATGCAACATGAAAGTTTGACGGTTTTCACATTTTGAGCACTCAAGAGAAAGCATCACGAGGGTGTGGCTCAGAATGATTAGGCAATTTGGGGAGTGAAACAAGGACATACCTAGCGTAAAATCGGCCACCTGAATGTGCTCACATTGAAGATTCATTTCCACGATGAGAAAAATTAAAGTTGCATGATGTTGCCACCTTTCATTGAATGCATCTGATGGGTTTTTATGCGACAAAAAAAATCTAGGCATGGGTAAATAGAATTGAATTATCCAAAAATGTGAGAGGTTTTTGTAGGAACCACTCATATGACCCTACAGGATTAGTTGTCTCATCTGTATGTTCAATGCGCTCTGAGATACACAACACCAAATTTGATGGTTTTCACACTTTGAGCACTCAAGGGAATGCGACGCTAGAGTGTGGCTTGGAATAATTGGGTGACTTGGTGAGAAAATCAAGGGCATACCCAACATAAACCCAGCCACCTAGATGCGCTCACAGTGATGATTCATTGCCATGACAAGAAAAAAAAAATTTATGCTATGTTGCTCTTTTTTCACTGAATGCATTTGACAGTTATTTATGAGAGAGAAAAAGTCTCACCACAAGAAAATTGAATTGATTTCTCCAAAAGTGAGAGAGGTTTTTTTAGGAACCCACCACATGACCTTGTAGGTTCATACGGCTCATCCCTATGCACCACACACTATAAGATATGTGACGTGAAAGTTGGATGATTTTCAAACTTTGAGCACTCAAAATAAAGCATCGCGATGGTGTGGCTCAGAATGATTGTCTGACTTGGTGAGTGAACTAAGGGAATACCTATCATAAACCCGGTCACCCAAATGAGCTTGCACTGATGGTTCAGGGCAAACCCACAATAGTGGGTTACACTTTTGTGCCAACTTTGACACTGCATCATTCATTTTCAGACAAAACTTCAAATTCAAACACCTATTGCTTCTAAACCGTAATGAATGTGTAGATGATGTGAACTAGTGATTTGTGTCATTTTGTATGTAGATTCTAAAAATATTTTTTTGATAATGTTTGGAATCAATTTGCTTCCATTTTTCTATCTCCCTCGAAAGCTATTTTTTTTCAAAAAAAAAACATTTTTAAAGAGTGATACTCACTCTGTATAGCATAACTTTTTTTCTAAAATATATATGAATGTGATTCTTTTGAATTTGGTTTTTTAACATCCATATCTAGTGTTTTAAATCGGTTTTGTAATATTATCTTCAATATTTCATATTTTATTAAGATTTGAAGTTGAGTTAACTGTAATTTTGACATATATCCATTTGATATTACATAACTTGTTGTATATGTGATGAAAATTATTATTTTTTGGAAAGAGGATTTCAATATCTAGTGCATATATATTTTTCAGAATTTTTTGGGTGACGTTTACTATTTTTCCATAAGCATTGAACACAAATATTCATGTTCGGTGAAAACCCTACATTCATAAGAAATAAAATAAAAATATATTAATGAAACTAAATATATTAAAAATTACACTATTTGAAAAGCTTATGAGAAGGGCTATAAAAAAATAAAAAATTTAAATGAATTCATTTGACCTCCCAAAAGCTAATGTAAAATTGGTTTTTTATCAGCATTTGATAGATGCAAAGGAGACTCCAATGCAAGTATGATTTAGAAGTAGAGAGGATCTATCCAAGAAATTTTGATCTAAGAGCCTTTGATCTAACTCTCTTCAATTAATTACTTAAAATGGGACCTCTTAAAGCTTAAATCATTATATTTTCTAAAAAATGTATGATTTTAGCAAAAAATAGGATGTATGAAAAAGTGGGAACCAACATTGTGAGTTCACCCTTCATTGCCACGATGAGAAGAACAAAAGTTATGCTATGTTGCCATGTTTCACTAAATGCATTTGATGGTTTTTAATGTGAGAGAAAAAGTATCACCATAATAAAATAGAATTGAGTTCTCTGAAAGAGAGAGAGGTTTTTGTAGGCACCCACTATGTGACCCTATAGGTTTAGATGAATCGTCCATACATGTCACGGGCTTTGAGATACGCGATGTGAATGTTTGACAGTTTTAACACTTTGAGCACTCAAGAGAAAGTGTCGTGAGGGTGCAACTCGGAATGATGGGGCGAATTGGAGAGAAAACCAAGGGCAAATCTAGCATAAAACCAGTCACCCAAACCCACTCACAATGATGGTTCCTTACCACAACGAGCAGGATGAAATTTTCACTATGTTGCCACCTTTCATTAAATGCATCTGATGATTTTTTATGCGAAAGAAAAAATCTAGGCATGAGCAAATGGATTTGAGTTATATGAAAGTGGGAGATATTTTTGTAGGCCCAACTCCTATGACCTCGTAGGTTCAGATGACTCATCCATATGTGCCACAGGCTATGAAATATGCAACGTGAATTTTTG
This sequence comes from Cryptomeria japonica, assembly GCF_030272615.1. Classification (NCBI taxonomy): domain Eukaryota; kingdom Viridiplantae; phylum Streptophyta; class Pinopsida; order Cupressales; family Cupressaceae; genus Cryptomeria; species Cryptomeria japonica. The sequence continues at coordinate 238,623,353 of NC_081408.1, read as the reverse complement.
AAGGGTTTCACAATTTGAGCAATTAGGAGAAAGCATTGCGAGGGTGTTGATCAGAATGATCAGGAGACTTGGGGAGTGAAACAAAGGCATACCTAGTGTAAAACAAGTCACCTAGATGCGCTCGCACTAACGGTTCATTGCCATGATGAGAAGAATGAAAGTTTTTCCATGTTGCCACATTTCACTAAATGCATTTGACTATTTTTTATGCTAGAGAAAAAGTCTCACCATGAGAAAATTGAATTGATTTATCACAAATAGAGAGAGGTTTTTGTAGGCACCCACCATATCACATCATAGGCTCAGATAGATTGTACATACATGCCATGGGCTCTAAGATATACGACATGAAATTTTGATGGTTTTCATAGTTTGAGCGCTCAAGAGAAATCATCACGAGGGTGTGGGTCTGAATGACCGAGCGACTTGGTGAGTGAACCAAGGCCATACCTAGAGTAAACCCGACCACTTGGACTCTCTCATGCTAATATTTCATTTCCATAATTATCATAATGAAAGTTATGGTATGTTGCCATGTTTTACCGAATGCATTTGACAGTTTTTGATGGAACAAAAAAATCTCACCATGAGTGAATGTAATTGAGTTCTCCAAAAGAGAGAGAGGTTTTAGTAGGAACCCATCACATGACCCCTTATGTTCAGATGTCTCATCCATACATGCCATGGGCTTTGAGATATGCAAAGTGAAAGTTTGATGGTTTTCATGCTTTGAGAGCTCAAGAGAAAGCGTCGTGAGGGTGTGGCTTAGAATGATCGGACGACTTGGGGACTAGTAAACCAAGGACATGTCTAGTGTAAAACCAGCCACTCGGACACGCTCATGTTGATGGTTCAATGCCATGACGAGAAAAATGAAAGTTACACAATGTTGCCACCTTTCATTGAATGCATCTAATGATTTTTTATGCGACAAAATAAATCTAGGCATGGGCAAATGGAATTGAGTTGTTCAAAAATGAGAGAGTTTTTTGTAGGAACCACTTATATAATGTTGTAGGATTAGATGGTGTGTTCGTATGTTCCATGAGCTCTGAGATAAACAACATCAAATTTTGAAGTTTTTCACACTTTGAGCACTCAAGAGAATGTGTTGCTAGAGTGTGGCTCAGAATGAATGGGAGACTTGGGGAGAAAAATAGGGGCATACCTAGCATAAACCTAGCCACCTAGATGTGCTCATGTTGATGGTTCATTCCTACAATGAGAAGAACAAAAGTTATGCTATGTTGCTCATTTTTCACTAAGTGAATCTAATGGGTTTGATGTGAGAGAAAAAGTCTCACCATGAGAAAATGAAATAAAGTTCTCCAAAAGTGAGAGAGGTTTTTTTAAGAATCCACTATATGACACTATAAGTTTATAGAGCTCATCCATACCTGACATGGGATCCGAGATACACGACGTGAAAGTCTGATGATTTTCACACTTTGAACACTCAAAAGAAAGCATCGTGAGGGTGTGGCTCAATATGATTGGCCGACTTGGTGAGAAAAACAAGGGCATACCTATCATAAACCTAGCCACCCAGATATGCTTGCATTGACAGTTCAATGCCACAACAAGAAGAATGAAAGTTATGTTATATTGCCATGTTTCACTGAATGCATTTGACGGTTTTTTATGAGAGAGAAAAAGTATCACCACGAGAAAATGGAGTTGAGATCTCTGAAATTGAGAGATATTTTTGTAGGAACCCACCATACAATCATGTAGGTTCATATGAATCATCCATACATTCCATGGGTTCTGAGATATGCGATGTGAAACTTTGATGCTTTTCATAGTTTGAGCACTCAAGAGAAAGCATTGCGAGGGTGTGGCTCGGAATGATCGAGCAACTTAGGGAGCAAACCAAGGGCATACCTAGTGTAAAATGGACACCCAGACATGCTCACACTAATAGTTCATTGCCACAATGGGAAAAATTAAAGTTGCACGATTTGGACACCTTTCATTGAATGCATCTGACAGTTTTTTATGCGATCGAAAAAATCTAGGTATGGGAAAATGAAATTGAGTTATCTGAAAGAGAGAGGTTTTTTAGGCACCACACATATGACCCCATAGGTTCAGATGGCTCATATGTATGTGCCACGGGTTCTCATATACACGACGTCAAAGTTTGACGGTCTTCACACTTTGAAGACTTAAAAGAAAGCGTCGCTAGAGTGTGGCTCAGAATGATTGGGTGACTTGGAGAGTGAAACAAGGGCATACCTAGATAAACTTGGCCACCGGGATGTGCTCACATTGATGGTTCATTACCACAATGAGTAGACCAAAATTTATTCTATGTTGCTACATTTCACTGATTGCATTTGACGATTTTTTATGTGAGAGAAAAAGTCTCACCATAAGAAAATGTAATTCAGTTCTCCGAAAGAGAGAGGTTTTATTAGGTACCCATTGCCTGACCCTGTAGCTTTAGGTGGCTCATCTATATTTGTGCAATGGGCTTTGAGATACGTGACATGAAAGTTTGACATTTTTCACACTTTGAGTGCTAAAGAGAAAGCATCGCGAGGTTGTGGCTCAAAATGATCAGGTGAATTGGTAAGAAAAATAAGGGCATACATAGAATAAACCCAGCCACTTGGACGTGCTCAAATTGATGGTCTTTTGCCATGATGATATGAACGAAACTTATGCTATGTTGTCACATTTCACCGAATGCATTTGACATTTTTTTATTTGAGAGAAAAAGTCTCACCATGAGAAAATGGAATTGAGTTGTCCAAAAGAGAGATATTTTTGTAGGGACCCACGAAATGGCCTTGTAGGTTCAAATGGCTCATCCATACGTGTCATGGGCTCCAAGATAAGTGACATGAAAGTTTGACTATTTTCACACTTTGAACGCTCAAGAGAATGTGTCGCGAGAGTGTGGCTTGGAATGATCAAGCAGCTTGGTGAGTGAACCAAGGGAATACCTAGGGTCAACCCAACCACCTAGATGTTCTTGAACTAATGGTTCATTGTGATGATGAATTGAATGAAAGTTATGCTATGTTGCCATGTTTCACCGAATGCTTTTGACAGTTTTTGATGTGAGAGAAAAAGTCTCGCCATGAGAAAATGGAATTGAGTTCTCAGAAAGAGAAAGATTATTTTGTAGGAACCCACCACATGACCCCATAGGTTTAGAAGGCTCACCCATACGTTCCATGAGCTTCGAGATACGGGACATGAAACTTTGATGCTTTTCACACTTTGAGCGCTCAAGAGAAAGCATTGTGAGGGTGTGGCTCAGAATGATCAAGGAACTTGGAGAGAAAAAAATTACATACATATCATAAAAAAAAGCCACTCAAACACACTCACACTGACTATTCATTGCCACGATGAGAAGAACAAAAGTTGGGCTATGTTGCACTATTTATTTTCTAGTTCCCTCTAGGTATCAACGTTCTAAAAAAGTAAATTGCATAAGTTGTTTGTGTTAGTAATACGAATTTAATTGTTGAATTTGTGATAAAATCTCTTATTATTTTAGCAATTAGTTTTTCCATTTAAAAATTACACAAGTGTAACATATAATATAAGTCCTGATTACTGCCACTTTTCCATTTGAAAATCACATAACTATAACTGCATAACACTAAGTATCTCAATCATTGGAAAACAAAATTGTATTGCACATAGGTATCTCGTAAAGACATTTAATATTGCAATGCCTCAAATATTTCATTTGTACAAATATATACAAGTCATATGTACATATATCCAAATAAGCTTGATATTACAGTTTAATTTATTGCATTTACATCCAATTCAATGAACCCTCTAGATCCTCTCTACTCTTTATCATGTCAAGAATTACCTCATTCTCAGACTAACGAACCTTCCATAGGTTTTTGTTCAGTGGTCTACCCCCATATTTAGTCAAGTAAACATTTGATGCCACCACAAGGTTCAAATAATGAAGAATCTTTGTATCTGTCTCAAAGTCCTCAAATAACCACAAGTTAGATTTCTTCAATTTGTACCTCCTAAGCCATGTACCCATAACAATGACTGATCCTATAGAGTATTCAATATTTTCATCATCTACCATAGGGCCATGCAATTTCTTTTTCCTCCACATAACGACACAGATAATAATCTATTTCTTCTCATTGTCTCCAGCTATAATAATTGCATAAAGATGCCCTGCAATCATATTTGCATTTATGTACATGATTAGCATGAAAAAATAGGCAAAAAAATTAATTTTATTAAATATGTATGTAGATGATTTACCTAGTTGGACTAGATTTAAGACATGGTCAAAGTCAACTGATGCTTCCATCTGTGTGAGTTGCAATATTGTCGGGAGTCGATATGTCTCAAGTGGGCTCAGAGTTCTCATACACCATTTCTTGACCCACTCCTTTGACTCACACTCATTCCATGATTCATTTGCACATGAAAAACAAAAGCACACCATATGTCACGTATGTATAGTTCGTGAACCTGCATTAGAGCTTCTAAAAGAGTGTAGCTCACTCGATCTTGTCAATGTACAATGTTCCTCATATTTTAAAATGTTAATATCATCTATCAACCAAAAAGTATATGAACTCAAGACTCACCTTGATTACCTAGACCCATTGTAGCATTACACCACTTGACAATATCTCTAACATCTATCAACTTTTCTTTATCTATGTACTTTAACTCTTCTCATGTTAAGGCTCTTTTGATACATGCTCCTGCACCATCATGCTCCCCCTTTCCATACTCGACTTCACAAAAAATTCCACATATGTTAAACACTGGCGCTCTTATGCATACTGCTCAACCAATAAAACATCTAAGAGTTCTTGAATTGTCAGGCACGATTATTTGACCATATGATATGCTGGCAGAATGAAATACCCCTACTAGCCAAATTATGGTAGAACATCTAAAAGCAACCTTGCACAAACTGTATAGAATGTGAGCGATCATCAATGATATAGAAGTGATACTCTCTCAAAATATTCTTGTTTTCATTTGTGCTATCAACAACATGCATGAATGATATATGCACAAATATAGCAACCTGTGTCGAGTTGTAATACTAGGATTGAACCTCATCCTCTGGCTTTAGTGTGTAGTTCTCTACAAATTCAACAATCAAAATGATGGTATCACATGGAAATGTATCCTTGCATATATTGAATTTCAAGTCCAACCATTGTTCTCTATGGGTATGCCTTGCATACTCGTACAATAATTTCTCAAAAAATGCCCAAAAACTGATACACTAGAATCTTTTTAGTGACAAAATCACACCTTTTTTTTTTTTTTTAACATCTTTTAGACTATAGGCCACCATCTTATATTTGCCAAATTCCACTAGTTCATTCCCAATAACATGTGAACTATCCATATGTCCACACATTGGCAAATTTTGCAAGTCACCACAATGAGCACATGTGCCATCCAAGCATACTTTATTGTAAAATTGTTGACCATCAACTCTTTCACATAAAATGGTATATATGAAGTCCCTTGAAGATCTTGGTGGAGCCTTTATGCTGCATTCCTGAAAAATATTATTAGTATAAAAATCTACACATATATGTCAATAAACAACATAATGATTAGAAAATTTAATATGTACTCTACAACAACAAGTAGTGCGTGTGTGATTTATTTTGACACAAAAAGGATTTTCCATTTCAAAAAATCTTTGACTAATATTAATTTGAGGATACATGTCTAAAAACTTGCCAAAAAATTGTGTTTGAGTCATATCCAAAAAATGCTTCAGATGTGGATCACGGATTTGACTACCAATTCTCCTCCTTACAACATCTCATTGATTAGGAGACACCCTTGTGTTAGTCTTCCAAAATTCTTCAATCAAGGATCTCCAGGCTTCAACAATTGCTTTATCATTTTGTAGTAGTCTACAAGAGAATGCTAGTAATTCTTTGTCATTTGGATCCTGAACTCTTTCACACCTTCCCACAACTCTCATTGGAGATTTTCTACTTAATTTCATTTCTTTACTTGTCTTTCGAATGAGCCAATATTTCTTGGTTTGAGTGCTTACTCTTGTTGATGTGAGGATGCGTCATGTGACATTGCTATCTTTCGTATGTGATTGAGAACCTACACTCTCATATGCACTCATTAGATTCTTGAAAATTAATTTCTCACTTGAATCATCCGACACTCTTAGCCCAAGAATCCATATGATGGGCCTATATTTCAAATTTCTCATTATTTCAATAGATAGTTGAAATCTTCTAGTCTCATTTGACTTTTCAAAGTACAATCTCCAAATTTGGTAAGCATATCTTTGACAAGTACTCTTTGGAATCTTATCAACCATTGGTTGTAAAATATTAGTATCAATATCAATCAAATATTTAGGCTTTCTATGCAAAATTCTAGGAGTTGTTCTCAAAGTTTGAGTTGCCTCAATATTAGGAATGCTAACGATATTAGGGATAGATGGCATACCATCAATCAGAGATGAAAATGATAGCATACCTTAAAATTGAGATGTACTTGCAATGTGACATGTTTTAGAAGGTGTGCCTTCAACTAGAAAAGTGAGATATGGTGTGCCTTCAACTTGAGATGTGACAAATGGTGTGCCTTCAACTTGAGATGTGACAAATAGTGTGCCTTCAACTTGAGATGTGAGAGATGGTGTGAATTCAACTTGAGATATGAGAGATGGTGTTCCTTCAACTTGAGATGTGAGAAATGGTGTTCCTTCCACTTGAGATATGAGAGATTGCGTTCCTTCAATTTGAGATATGAGAGATGGTGTGCTCTCATCCTAAACCATCAATTGTCTCTTTGCACAAAGTTTTTGCATTTGTTCTCTTTGTTTGGTCAATACCATATCTCTCTTACGTTCCTCTTCAATTGGCATGTCTTCTTCTATGGTGTTCAATTTCCTTGATTGATGAGTTTTCCTCATATTTTCTCGTCTTTGCATTCTTAGCTTCATGCTCTTCCCATGTTATCTTTCATCATCTATTCCTCAGCATGGTGGTGATTTATAAAAGTACCTACACAAAAAAGATAATGAAGTTAGTTCATAGAGAGAGAGAGAGAGAGAGAGACTATGAAGGGTAGTTCTCAGTGAATTTATGGTTGTCCTAAATTGATTATGACTTCCATAGTGAAGTTATAAGAGTCTAAATTATTCCATAATTTTTGTTTATTCATTAGGAATGCCATAATAAAGGTATGGTAGTCCTATTAAAGTTTGGGCATTTCTGATAAACATAGGACACTTGTAACTTATTCTAATTCTGAGCCATAAGAATAAAGATAGTAAACATTAATCATTTATCATGAAATTATCATTTAACACGAATTTGAATTTTGAGTACATATTACCATGCATTTATCATCACTCTAATTTTGAGTTGATGATTGGTGCATACATTTCTTTATGCTAATATTTTTTCCCTATTTTGAATTTCACATTATATTGTACATGAAGTTTTGGTTGTGGAAGTCAAAAGTTATAGTTATAATCATTTTGATAGAAATAATTGCATAAACCAATAACAACATATGAAATTAAGTTATGAATGCTAAGATTGTTCAAGTTATGATCTAACTAGAAAGATGTGATAAAGGTGGTCTAATTCACATATCCACTAATTATATTTTTCTCTTATTGATGTAGTTAAATTGTATATTGTGAAATAGAAACAAAAAAATTCATAAACATGTAAATCCCATTTATCTTTATCAAAAACAAAACAAATCATAATAAACATTTCAGTTAAAAAAAAAAAGAAAATTACCTCATATAACAAAAATCCTTGCAAAAAATTAAAATCTTTGTCTTCTGCGATGTCCAACCAAAAAAAAGGTGGTGAAATTGTGATGGAATATGGTAAATATTCTTTTATGATAAGTCAACAACATGAAAAAAGTGTTTCCTTGTTGTGACTAGAGCAAAAGCATAGACAAAACTGGGGAATGTGGGCTAGAATCACAGGTCCAATATCTTAGTTTACCATTTTTCAAATGGATTCAATTTGGTGTGCTCCAAATTTAGTGCTTCCCAAATTGGCTCCATGAACTTTTTTAACATTCACCAAAAATATTAAGGCATGTGGGGGAGAGGGAGAGAGGGAAAGAAGAAAAGAGATGGCGAGAGAGAGAGAGAGAGAGAAGAAAGGGAGGGACAAAGAGAGAAAGGAAGAATATAGATTGAGAGGGAGATATAGGAGGAGAGGGAGGAAGAATAAAGATAGGGAGATATAGGAGGGGAGGGAGGAAGAATAGAGAGATAGAGAGAGAGAGAGGGGGGGGGGATGTGGATGGAATGAGAGAAAGAATGGGATATAGACAGTTGAGAGAGGGGAGAGAGAGAGAGAAAGGGAGTGGGGGAGAGATAGAGACACCTAAGAGATGGATGAAGGGATTGTGTGAGGGAGAGAGACATGAGAGAGAGATAAAGGGAGAGGTAGGGAGAGATAGAGATGGGGAGGGAAAACAAAGAGAGAAAGAGAAATGGAGAGAGAGAGAGAGAGGGGGGGGGGGGATATAGAGACACCTGAGAGGTGGATGGAAGGATTGTGTGAGAGAGAGAGACTTTAGAGAGAGACAGGGAGAGAGAGATGGGGATGGAAAAGAGAGAGAGAGAGAGAGAGAGAGAGAGAGAGAGAGAGAGAGAGAGAGAGAGAGAGAGGCAAAGGGAGGGGGAAGGGAATGGAGAGAGAAATAGAGAGATAGAGAGACTTGAGAGGGTAAGAGGGAAAGAGATATAGTGAGAGGGAGAGAGGGAAAAAGGGAAAGAGAGGGGGAGAGAGAGATGGGAGGGAAAGAATGAGAGACTTAAGAGAAAGGGATGGGAAGGGATAAAGGGAAATATTGGGATAGAGAGAAAGAGAGAGAGGTGAAGAGAGGGATAGATGGAGAAAGGGAGATGATGAGAAATGGAGAGAGGGAGGGGGAGGAAAGAGGGAGATAATGGGAGAGAGGTACACTTGATATAGGAGGAGAGTGAGATAGAGACATAGAGGCTTAGAGGGAGGGAGACTGAAAAGAGAAAAAATTGGAGAGAAAGATAGAGGGAAAGTGAGTTAGAGAGAACTATAGAGAGAGTGGGATAGAGGGAGTGAGATAAATAGAGAGAAAAAGAGTTAGAGGGACATATAGAGAAAAATGGGAGAGAAAGAGATAGGGAAAGAGAGTTAGAGAGAGATAGAGAGAGAGAGATCTAGGGAGAGAGGGAATGAGATGAAAAGGGGAAAAAAGAGTTAGAGGGAAAGAGAGAGAAATAATGCAAGAGACACTTGAAGGAGGAGAGAGATAGAGAGATAAAGGCTGAGGGAGAGAGACTTGAGAGAGAGAGAGAGAGAGGGAGAGAGATTTTAGAGAAAGAGAAAGGGAGCAGAAGGGAGAGAGAGAAAGAGAGATAGAGGGAAATGAAGAGAGACTTGAGAGAGGAAGAGAAAGGGAGGTGGAGAGAGAGGGAGATAATGGGAGAGAGAGACACTTAAGAGAGGGGGAAACAGTGAGAGATATAGATACTTGAGAGGAGAGAAAGAGATACCTCAAGTGAAAGACCAAAAGAGGGATAGACCAAAGAGAGAGAGTGGGTGAGGGAGATGGGAAAGAGAGGGAGAGATACCTGAGAGGGGAGGAAGTAGAGAGGGAGAAACCTGAGAGAGTGAGAGGGACAATGGTTAAGGAAGAGAGAGGGGGAATGTAGGGAAGAGACTAGAAAGATAATGCTGATATGAGCATGTTGATTACCTAAATTTGACTAAGTCTAAAATTTATATGAATACTCTAAAAACTAGAATCTACATTATAGCTCCTAGAGATCTTGAACCACTCTCAAACATCGTGACAATATACTTTAAGTTGTATTTTATGTATATATTCAGAGAGAGAACACTTGGTTCCTTCTAAGATGAAAAAAATACTATTAAATACATTTGGTGTGTGCCTTATTTGGTGTGCGCCTTATTTGGCGTGCACCAAATACTGCATGCGCCAAATTTATTTTCAAAAAAAAATTCATTTGGCCTACACCAAATATGTTGCCTTGGAAAACACCAAGCCAAAGTCTTGGATTTTCCTTCGGCATCCAACCCAAAGGCTTGGATTCCTTTCTCTGGCCTGAGAGGTATTTTCCAGCAAATATTGAAATTTTTCTCTTCTTTATTCGTGCTCTCCGTCAAGTTTGCATGTGTTTCAATGCAATAAAAAAAGCACCATACAATTGTCAAGATCTCTCTTAGCTATCCAACCATATAATGTTTTACATATTTTGATAATGTTAAGGTCTTCATCCATAATTTATTTTGTTAGTGTGTCTGATTTTTGTCAAAAACCAACATGTTGTATTTTGGCCATAGATTACCCGTTTTTCGAATTTTGAAACAAATTACATTTTTAGAAACTAGACACCATTCTACACGATTTAAAAATAAATAAATCTGATTTTTTATTAGTTTTCACAAATTTTTGGGGGGAGCACGCTCATATTTCTTCTTTTCAGGATGTTTCCACTTCGAAATTTCAACAAAAAATAATATTCATTAAAGAAGTAGCCAAAAAAATTGGCATAAACTTCAATGTGTTAGCTACTTTCTCACATGAGTGATTTCCAAAATTCTAAAAAAAGGTTCACATTTAAAGGGCACCACATTGCAAGCTATATTTATTTTTTCTGGAAAAACATGACCAATAAATGTGGTGCCCCTTTATGAAACCATTAATCTCCTATGTTTTTAAAACAAATTAGTAGTTTATAAAGTAGATTCAGAGAATTATAACCTTTGTTCTTGTTGCATCTTCGAATTTTGAGTGTACCTATCTTCAATTTGTCGTCGAAGTTCACACTTTGCTTTTTTTTCTAAAAAAAAGTGGCATCTTAAGACCCCTTTTTGGTCCCCCATCTTCGTGCACTTACCCTTAAGGAGATTACTATCAAAGGAGACTTGAGCCATAGTTCATTAGTGGACTGTTGTCTCCTATTCAGGAAATATAATCTAAACAAGTTCTATAAAGTCATATAGAAGTATTTTCTTAGGAATACAACGATATGAAGGGGATCCATCTAGCAACCTATACACGCCATATTTATATTAAGGATGTTGAACCTGTAAGATGAGGCCAAAGAACAATTAATCAATATTTATCCTATATTGGATAGCCAATGGCCTTTTCCATTGGTTATTATCCCAAAAAATAATTTTAAATGGTGTGTGTGTAGACTATAGAGAATTGAATAAAACCACCAAAAAAGATTATTTTCCTTTTCCATTTATTGATCAAGTTCTAGACAATTTAGTTGGCAGTAGTAATTTCTCATTTCTTGATGGTTTTATCAAGTACAATCAGATCTAAGTAGCTTTGGATTAGGAAAAAATGACTTTTACTCGACCTTGGGCCACCTTTGGATATAGAGTTCTTCCATTTAGGCTTTGTAATGCACCTACAACATTTCATATTTTCATATTTGCATATTTGACTACTACTTGTGTGCAGGTATATATGGATGATTCATTGTTTATGGAAAAAAGTTTTAAGAACCATTGGAAAGTCTAAACAAGGTTTTACAAAGGAGTAATGATAAACCATTTATCATTTAATCATGAGGAACATTTCTGAATGATGATTGAGGGAATTGTTTTGGATCGTCATGTTTCAAAATAAGGGATCAAAGTGGATCCTTAAAAGATTGAAATTATTTAGCATATAGAGGTTCCTAAGACCCAAATTGATGTTAGAATTTTTTTGGGCATGAAAGTTATTATAGGAGATTCATTAAGGAATTTTGTAAAATTGTTGGTCCCTTGTTTACATTGGTAGAAATGAAACTAGATCTATCATATTTTCTTAGGCTAAAACAAACGTTTCTAATCCCTCCCTTTTCTCAAATGATTGAAATCTATTTATAGAATTCATATTCCATATCTACCCAACCAATCCACTCAGATAATTTATCCATAGCTCTATTTTTGAGGGGTCACTAACAAAACTCAAAGAAAATTAAAATTGTTGTCATTGATCATGTCAACTTTGTCTAAGTCATTTTCTATCATGAATTTCTCCTTTCCTATGATGAATCTAACTTAACGCTCAAATTTATTTTTAACCCTTGAAGTCTAGTTTCTAGATCATTTTTAAGGTTGGAATTTCATTAAGAAATAAAGGAGATATCACTATTTTATTCAAACTATTTTTCACAATTTCTAGGTGCCTCATTTTAGAAAGTCTTCAAGTTCTCAACATAAATGAACAAATTATTCTTCACTTTATTTGACCAAATAATTATTCATCATCATGATTAAAATGCTACAATCATGCAATTACATTGGAGTGTTTTGGTAATCCAATTTATCTTTGTTGGGGAAAGATAACATAGTGTAGTGTGCAACTACAACTTGCATGAAACAAATACTTTGTCCATTTATTTAGGAATGAATGATGCTCCATGATTTTGCATGAATGTTGGAATATTTTAGGAGTGTATAGGATCCTTCTCTTAATGTCTTTAAATCCTTCTCTAAAGGTTTTTAGAGTTGGTGTTCAGAGCTCTCTGTTATAACTAGTTTTTAATTTTCTTCTTGACATGAGTTATTTAATAACTCATTCAGCTACATTGTAATATCTTGCACACTCATAGAGACACATAAAAAGAAATTTGGATCACTTTTATTAGAAAATAAACCAAATACCTACTTTATATTTTACCTTAAGAAAGCTAAAGAACTTCCAGTTATTACTGAAATCCACTTTAAAATCAATACACTCAGAAGAAATAGATGATTTTAATGGGTTAAATGTGAGACAATTTATTGTCTCATTATATATACATCTCCAATTATCAAGTTAATACCTTTTAGGTTTTTCTCTATGTCTTTAAACCTTAAATAAAGCTAAGTTGGAGGTTCTTCATCTTCTACAGATTCACAGCTAGATGAGTTGTCCTCAACTTATTTCCTATCTAGGGGTCTTGATTCAATTTTATTAGGTGTAGAAGGAAGTTGAATTACATTCTCCTCATTATTTTATTTTGATTGTAATGTAATAGAATAAGGATTAGATTCTCTAAACATAAATATAATTACCTTCTATGCAACAAGATCCCGAAGCTAGTATCCTTTCACACCATAGCTATACCCAATGAAGGTACATTTCACATTGTTGTTCTCAAACTTTGTTTGCTTCTTCTTTGGCACATGTACATATGCCTCACAACCAAAAAAATTATGATGTCTTAATGAAGGCTTCTATTCTTTTATTTTATTTTATTTTAAAAGGCAATAGACACATATTTAATTAGATATAATATAAAAGTTTACAAAATACCGGAGCTATAGCATTGGTATAGATAGAGTTTACTATATATTATGAGCCGACATCGGAGTAAGTTTATTAATGAATGCCAATCTTATTAAAAAATCATTGTAGAGGAATATTCTCATAGGAATATCACCCAAACAAATATCCAAAGGTAACTCAATGTATCTCTAAGACTCTTATATCCAACCTCCATCTTATGCTCCTAATATATAGGAGATAGAATAAATGAAACCGTCAAATGTTATTAGAAAACCATGAGGTGAAAGCACCCTAAAAGTGGCACCCTACTTATTTTTTAATACAACATGCCATGTTATATGTCAAAACGCACACTAGCACATGTAACCCTCTTTTCCAACTCATTTTTGTGTCCAACACATTTTTTCATTTCTCAATCTGGAAGACCCAACTTTGGAAGACTCTAAATTTTAATTCAGGAATCCAATTGACAAAATGCAAGAAGCATAAATAATCTTATGAAGTTTTCTTTCAATATAAAAACAACCACACTACTTACAATAAATTTCAAGTCCAAAAAGCACCTCTTAGGCCTTCAAAACCAGCTTTAAAACTTTCAAACAAAATTAAAAAAATGAAAAAGTTAATATCTTCAAATCTAGACATGATATTGCAACAAAATGTTATTGACATTCTTATTTATCCAATTTGTATCTTAGTGGGAAATTTTGGACTAAACTATGCTCAAATATAAACTTACTATAAGTAGTAACCTTATGCAAATGCAAGATTAGGACACCATTTTTCTAATACTTTCCTACCACATGATTATTGATTAGATTTGTATCTTTGGAAACTCTGACAACAATATTACAAGTCCATACAAAAGAAATTAAAAAAGGTTTTTGTGCACAAATAATGTTTGATAATAAGTTTCTTTCAAATTTGAGGTATATCACATTTCAAGAAAGAAACATCTATTTTCAAGAAGACTGGACAAAATCGAAGTTACAAATAAGATTTGGAAATGTTAAATTTTTTTAATGAGTTTGTAATTATGAGCTTATCATGTTTATTGATGTATGCTCAAGAAGTCTTAGATGTCTAGAAATTATGAATTTTAAAGAATTAAAAATAAGAAATGTGTGTTCATAGATTAACATAAAACATATTTATAACTTTTAGGATTTTATTTGTGAAGAGAAATTCATAGTTGTTATAAATTCTCATTGTTCCTTTGCAATTTATAGCCAAATATTAGTCTTCATTTTCAATGCTAAATTTAGTCTTCTTATATCTCTATATGCTCTTTATTTGCATTATGCCTAAATTTCAAATGAAACCCGTGTATTAAGAACTATAGAACTCCAAAAAGTAAAAATGTAAAATTTCTTTTAAAGCTACATTTCATCCTTGCTTAATCTTCTCCATTTGTAATGAAAATTTTGAAATTCAATTTTTCCTAAATTGTAGACATCAACTTTGAATCTCCAAACATTTTTCTATAGTATTTAAATAACCTCAAGCTTAAATCTTCTCAAATTATTTATATAATGCTCACATCACCTCGTAATACCACTCAAAACATGTCATCAAATAACTGAAGAAATAGTGAAAAAAGCAATAATATTTGAAACTTCTGCATAGAAATCTAGTATGAAGATGTAGACCAGTTGTCATGGTTGCTTGAATTCATATTTCTGGCATGACTTGTATCCTCAACCAAATGTGAGATGTCTATTGGTAGTTGAAAACCTTCATGAATACCATTAAGTGTATCTCTAATTTTTTCCAATCTTTCAACTATGTCTACCATATTTGGCCGTTGTTGAGGCAATTCCCTTGTGCAAACCAACCCCACTTCCATAAAATGAGTGAGGCATGAAAGAACCATTTCATTTTCAGATTCATTTACATTTCTAAGGATGGCATTATCAACCACTTCTGTAATTTTATTTGGAAAATTCAGCCCTACCCACCTTTGAAGATTGATTCCTTCTACAAACATGTTATCTGTGGGTTTCCTCTTTGTCAACAACTCTAGGAATAGAATTCCATAACTATATACATCTCCTTTTGTTGAAACTCTTCCACCCGTTCCATATTCTGCAATTCAACATAATGATTAGTAATTCTCAATCTATTTTTAACATTTAAATACTATCTGAAATCATAATAATAAGAATGAAAAATCCATACCTGGTGCAATATAGCCAATAGAACCTTTTAGTGCATTCGTGAAAGTTAATGATTCCACAGAATTTCCAAATAATAATTTGGAAATACCAAAATCTGCTACATATGAAGTCATGTCATCACCTAATAATATATTATTAGGTTTCAGGTCACAGTGAATCACTTGTACAAAACATTGATGATGTAAATATTTCATTCCATGTGCTATCTCTATTGCTATCCTTAATCGATCACTCAAGTTGAAGATGCATTCATCTCCTTCAGAAGGATATAACAACCGCTCCAAACTTCCATTTGACATAAAAGGAAGAATCAAAGCTTTAATCTCAAGGTTAGAACAAGCTGATATGATCTTAATTATATTCCGATGCCTAACCCTTTTCAATATCTTACACTCTTTACTAAAACTTTGATGAGCATTTTCCTCTTGCAGATTGAAAACTTTAACTGCAACATTTCTACCATTGTTTAAAACCCCTTTATAAATAGATCCAAAGCTACCAATGCCTATAAGATTTGCCTCACTAAAGCCACCAGTTGCAGCTACAACTTCATCATACATAATTCGTGGGGGCCACACTTTGAGAGGAGGAATCTTTCTATGCCTCAATCTATAAGAAAATGCTACCAACACAGAAGACAGGATGAAAATTGCAATGCCGATCACAACAGGGATTATCACCTTTCTGGAGACTGGTCGGTGTTTGTGCTTGGAATGAGAGCATGCCGGTAAGTTTATCCATGTGCCACAAAGCCCAAGGTTATTCATAAGTGCCGAGACATCCAATTCTGCAAAAACTCCTCCTTGTGGGACCTCTCCAGTTAACCTGTTTGAAGACAGATTGATATTCCTGAGCATTTTCATATCTTTAAAATTCCCTGGTATTGTACCTGTCAAGTTGTTGAAGGAAAGATCCATGACTTGAAGATTTACCAGGTTTGCAAGAGAGGTAGGAATTGGACCTGTAAATGCATTCCAAGACAAATTTAGATACTCTAATGCGATGCAGCTTGCGATTGCACCTGGAATGCCATTAGAGAACTTGTTCATTGATACATCTATAGCTCGGACCATTACCATATTGCTCATGTCTAAGAGAGAACCTTGTAACAAATTTCTGGACACGTTGAAATAGAATTGGAGATCTGGAAGAGCAGCAACTTCTGGAGGTATGTTGCCTGCTAGACTGTTGTAAGCCAAATCCAGCAGCATCAGAGATCGGCATCTCCCTAAACTGGCAGGGATTTCTCCTGACAAATGATTGTGATCAAGATAGATGTAGCTTAGTTGTGTGAGGCTGCCAAGAGTATCTGGAATTTGTCCTGACAGCTTGTTCTCACTTAGTGATAAAAAACCAAGCCCTTTTGCATCACCCAAACTGTTTGGGATGCTCCCATCTAAACTATTTTTCTTCAGATTTAACCTTTCAAGTTTGGGTAGTCTACTCAGGGTGGATGGTATATTCCCAATGAAAAGGTTGCTGCTTAAATCTAGCCATGTCAACTCTGTGAGATTGCTAATCTCCTCTGGAATAATTCCTCCAATTTCATTTGATCCCATTATAAACAGAGACAGACTTTTTGAAAGCAGGCCTACTGAAGAGGGAATGACCCCGGTGAAATTATTCCAGGCCAAATCCAATACATTTAATTTGGAGCAGTTAGCTAAGGCTGTTAGAATGGGCAGATGGTTGCTTCCACTCACGAAATGATTCTCCCTTACCTCAAACCGCCGAAGCTGCAGCAATTTAGCAAACTCTAAGGGCAGCGTACCCTCTAGTTGGTTAATGGCTAACACTAGCTGCTCAAGTTGAGTGCAATTCGAGAGGGAGCTTGGGACTTTTCCAGTGAGTTGGTTTTCCCATAATATAAGTTCCTGCAATTCTGACAGTTTGCCAAATTGCCAGGGTATGTCACCTGTTAACAGGTTGTCTGGTAATGACAAATTTTGGAGAAGACTACAGTTGGAAAGGGTAGCAGGAATTGGTCCAGTGAGGTTATTTAGGCCGAGAAAAAGAAGTTTGAGTTGGGTAAGCGTACCCAATTCAACAGGAATGACGCCATGTAATCTGTTTGAGCCCAAATCTAATTGAATTAAGGAGGACATGTTTGCTATGAATGATGGAATTGTACCTGTCAGTTGGTTCATCGCTAATGCCATGGTTTCTAACTTTGACAGACGGCCAAGCTGGGGCGGAATGCTCCCGGTTAGATTGTTATAAGACAGAGTAAGAGATTGTAAAGAGCGGCAGTCTCCTAACTCGGGTGGAATGGAGGCTTCCAAATCATTTCTAGACAGTCGGAGTATTCTCAACCGAAAAAGCCTTCCCAACTGAGGTGGAATTTGGCCTTCAAAACTGTTATTTTTAAGAGAGAGCGTTGAAAGGAAAGAGAGATTTCCCAGGTAAGGAGAAATGGAACCGAGTAAAGCCATACCTGTGAGATTCAAGGAAATCACACGCTCCCGGCGAGAAGAACAGGCGACACCAGTCCAGTTGCAGAAGGTAACATTTGGAGTCCAATTGTCCAAGGATCTATATGGGTCAACTAGCACCGCCTTCTTGAAAGCCAAAAGTGCATCTTGATCAGAATAAGAAGATTTGCGTGATGTATGAGCTGTTACAGGTGTGAAAGCTAAAAGGAATAACGCTAGCAGAGAAAGCATTGTGACTTGAATCAAAGATAGAGAAAAATAAAATTCCTGAGGGAAGGGACAAGGTAGTGGAGTGAAGAATTCAGGTGACCTAGTCCTCATCTTACTTATAATCAACAAAAGTACCTATAAGGCATCACTTTGTTCTGATAAATTTGATGCATTCAACATAATTTTTAATCTTAGAAAAAAAATCAACGCACGAGAGAAGAAAGTTGAATTGACTTTAAAAAGTCTATAAAATTTAAATATACAGCTATAAATAGAAAAATAGATAATGTTAACAAGTCACTAACAAATCCAAAGTAACCTGAATGCGAATCCACGGTCAGAGATCATGTCGAGAGCGGAAACAATAATTTCCACGCCTACTTTGGGTCTTTGCACAATAATCCAATTCGATGGGCTGTCGATAACGAATATAATAAAAAATATTGATTTGACTTTCATATAATTTCTATTACAATTTGGAAATTGAGGGGTAGAAGGCAATTAATATTAATTATAATAATAGCAATAAAAGATGTTGATTTGTAAATTTATTGTTAAAAATTAGAAAAGTAGTATGCTGGATATCTTTAATAAAAAATATAATATATAAAAAGGAGAAGGCAATCCATATCAATTATAATAGTAGCAATATAAATTATTGACTTTTAAATTTGTTGTTAAAAATTAAAAGAGTAGTTTGTTAGATATCTTCAATAAATAAATAAATATATAAATAATATTGAATATATAAAAACAAGATTTTGTATCGTTTGTTTTGTATTAAATTTGATTTGTATTAGATTGAATTATATCTCTTATCAAATGAATTCAATATTTTGTTTTATAGCTCTAGGTGATATCATTTTCAATATGGGACTTGCTAGATATGACAAACACAAATATATGAAAATTGTCAATTTTTGCAATTATGGGTCACAATAAGAGAAGTTGCATGAATAAGAGAAAAGTTAGCAGAACTCTAATTTGGTGTCTAATGAAATAATTCACTTGTCCCTAACGGCTTTATAGAAAAGATTTCCACTATTTGGTCTTTTTCTAAATCAAGCAAAGCAATGTAAGACTCCTTAATTCGGTGGCTAAAAGGAAATAAAGTACGTTGTTGATACTACCTCATTTTGTCTTGCTTTGAGAACTTCGAAATAGCTAGTTAACAATATGATATTCAATCATGCATCACATTAAATATTTTATTGCAAGGGTTTATGGTCGAATTGATAACACCAACACTTTTTACTTATTTATGCCTAGTAAAATTTTTAATGTGACTGGTGACGCTGGCATGACACGCCCTCCAGCTCCACGAGAAACGCTTTTGACCCAGAACTATGAACCGGTGAGGCCACAAACGAGGGACCTCATCCCCACACTTCACTTGTTCGAATCTGTGACCTCAACGACCCAACAAGGATATGAACCTTGGTGGTCACTTCACCAATGAAGTGTTCTAACCACGACACTACATGTTCGAAGACAAAAATTAATGGTTTGAACCAAGGATGTAAGCACTGCAAGTAAGAAACCCCACTATTTCTCCAAGGTTCGACAAACCTGTGGGGTTTGAACCTAGGTTGTAAGCACTACAAGCAAGAAGCCCCACCATTTCACCAAAGGGTCATCCCCTTGGCATCATTTATTGAGAGTGTTGGAGATAAGCTATAAATAAAAGTGTCAGTCTCTCAAAATTAAGAGAGACTCTCAAAATAATATCTACATTCATGTAGTCTAAGTAACCAAAAAGTCGAATGTGCATCAAATGTAAGTTGAATTGAATGAATGAAGGACCTCTTCAGCCAATTCTCTTAATCTAGATTAGTATCTTTGTTCACAATGTGGTTTGGAAGGTGGTGAAAATAAGTTACACCTAAATCAATGATAGAGTAAACTTTAAGAAAGCCTAGTAATTCAGTGGTAGAGCATACTTGATTATTAAACATGCACAACTTATAAGAATATTGTGTAGTTATTTATTGTCAGCTTTTTCAAGCAACAGTTAGTTTTACTTGATGAAAAATTGTTTCCACCTTTGGATCATTATTGGAATTGTCTAATTAGACCAACCTTAAACAACACACACTAAGCAACATATTAAGTCTAGAAAATGTCAGTCAATTCTTAGTGTTTAACAATTTTAAGCCTAAAAATCAAAACTTAATGTGTATGATTTAAACCGTCCGACCTAATTATTGACTGTAAAATCTTAAATTCTTGTGTGTGTTCTCCTTTGTCTTTTAACCGCTCTTTATTCAACGAAAATAGAAAACAATACATCGTATCAACATGTCCATCATTGAAGTGTAGGCACTCACCGCCACTAGGAATTGGGCACAATTAAATTTGATTCTGATGCAAAGGTTAGCCAATATGATTAGCTTGCCTCTTACAACTCTCTTTCTTGCTTAGCCAATGTGAAGCTTTCTGTTTATTTACATCAGCTAGGAACATAGATCAGCTAGATTAGAAGATTTACATACTCCGTCACAAATTCAAACATATTCCAAGTTACGAAATATTGATATAGGAGTACTGAATGGCCTATCCCATTTTTGTGCAGGGGTATTAATAGAGGGAATTTAAGCTACTCACCCTAACGTTTAATCCCGATTGGATCTTTCGCATTTCTTCTTCGTGGGGAAAAACGTGATATGATTATTTAAGATTTCAGATTATTTATGACTGGAATGTTCTGTCTTTTAGAGTATTCGGTCTTGAGTAGCCACTAAAATTAATAATTCATTCAGGAATCTTTGATGTCCTCTTATGAATGATGATAAAAAGTATAGCAAGGAAAAAGAGAGGCGGCAAGGGCAAAGATAAGGACAAGGCGGCGTCGGGAGGAAGGGTAAAACGATGGCAAAAGCACAGATGACATATACGTCGAGTTGGATCGTAGATAACAAGTGAATAGTCCTGGTATCTTTTGTTCTTCCCTCAATTGGGACTGTATACTGATATTAAGGCTGGAAAATAAAAGCTGTATACTCCTTTCGGAGTACTCGGGATTATGTATACCGTCCCAATACAACATTTGTCCGACCCTGAAAACAAAGCTTCATACGCTCAAATCTATTGTGAATCATTTGTTTCTTTCTTACTTGAAAAGAAATTAAAGTTTTGGAAAAGTGTAAATATCTTCTTTCAATCAATTATTGAAAGTTATAGATATGAAACACAATCCACCGGTTATTTCATGATTTGTTTTTTTCTTATTTGAAAAGAAATTAAAGTTTAGGAATCAATTATTAAAAGCTATAGATATGATGTACAATGTCATCAACTTTCTTAAAGAGTTTTAATTTATATTAAAAATGTTGGCAAAACCATTTTACATATTTTGGATTGGATTGTGTATACCATTCCATACAACTCTTGTTTGAACCTCTTAACCAAAAGTTCGTACTTTCAAGTCCACTGGAAATCATTTCTTTCTTTTTTAAATGAAAAGAAGTTAAAGATTTGGAAAAGTGAAAGTATCTTCTCTCGATTGATTATTGAAAACTATAGATATGACACACAATCCGCTAGTTATTTCTTGCCAGCATTGTTGATCACTATCAACTGTCTTATCAACTTTCTTAGGGAGTTTCAATCTATATTGAAAAGATTGGAAAAATCATCTTACATATTTTGGATTGGATTATGTATACCATCGAGCCTCTTTACCTAAAAGCTTGTACTCTCAAGTCAATTAGGAATCATTTGTTTCTTTCTTAGTTGAAAGGAAATTAATGTTGTGGAAAAGTTGAAGCATCTTCTCTCAATTGATTATTGAAAATTATGGATATAACACACAATCCACCAATTATTTCCTACCAGCATTGCTGATCACTATCAACAATGCCATCAACTTTCTTAGATAGTTTTAATCTACATTGAAAATGTTAGAAAAATCATTTTATGTATTTTAGATTAGACTATGTATACCATCCCATTAAATACTTGTTTGAGTCTCTTTGTCGAAAGTTTGTACTCTCGAATCTATTAGGAATCATTTGTTTCTTTCTTTCTTGAAAAGAAATTAAAGTTTTGAAAATGTGAAAGTATCCTCTCTCAATCAATTATTGAAAACTATAGATATGACACGGAATCTACGAATTATTTCCTGCCAGCATTGTTGATCACTATCAGTCTGCCATCAATTTTTTTAAGAGTTTTAATCTATATTGAAATCATAATAAAAAACATTTTATATATTTTAGCTTTCTATAATTTGTAACCACAAATATATTTCCAAAACGTACTTTTCATATGATGTACAATACTTATATATTAATGTAATATTATTGTAAAAGTACATCCTTATATGTGAACGTAATATTATTGTAAATGCATTGTAAAACATATAATATGGTTTATCTTTGATATTAAAGATTATATTTTCAAACGAATTTTACAAATTGTATAATAATTATTATGAAATGGTACACGTTAGATTTTATATGTTATATAATGTAAAAGATTTTAAAATGAAATGAATTGTAAAATAAAAGAAAATCAATATCTTATAATAGAAAGCAATTTTTGAGCTCATAATAATTCAAAAATAAAAAAATTCAATATTAATTCAATCATAATGGACAATATCTAAGTTATCATATAGGCATTTAAAATGTAGCTAACATTATCATTGTGTTTTCTTTGAATACTATTGTTTTTTACTACTATCCATCTTTGGTTAAGTATTCCTAAAATTCATCATAATGGACAATATCTAAGTTATCATAGAGGCATTTAAAATGTAGCTAACATTATCATTGTGTTTTGTTTGAATACTATTGTTTTTTACTACTATCCATCTTTGGTTAAGTATTCCTAAAATTCATTATAATATCCCCCTACATATTTAAATTGTATTGTATTCTATATCTCTCTCATTTTTTCTTATAGAATTATAAATATTGTAATTGATGCTAGTTTTAACTTCTAAACCAATCATTGTATTATTAATCATGTTTGCTGCAATACAAAAAAATAAAATTGAAATGTGTGTTTCTTAAGCATGTCATATCCACGGTAATCTTTTTTACATTTCAATTTAAATATTGTCAATTTATCTTTAATATTTCAAATTATGTAGAAATATTTGGATAAAAGATAAAGAATAAATGCAATGTATAGAAAAGGTTTTATATATACTCTAGTAGTTTTTATAAAGAGAGAAATATATTTTAGATTATGATAAATAAATGCACACGTAGTCTTAATCTAAAAAAATTCAACCTTGAACAATAGACTACCAGCCATTAGAAAGTTATGCATTTCTATGTAATGAAAAGGCTAGTACTTA
Organism: Cryptomeria japonica; assembly: GCF_030272615.1. Classification (NCBI taxonomy): domain Eukaryota; kingdom Viridiplantae; phylum Streptophyta; class Pinopsida; order Cupressales; family Cupressaceae; genus Cryptomeria; species Cryptomeria japonica. The sequence goes on along the minus strand of NC_081408.1, from coordinate 238,599,957 downwards.
AAGCATTAATACAGATTAAAAAACAAGAGAATGAATATGCATGTTGTCTTCCCAACGGTTAAGACCTAGTTCATTGATTAACCATTTTTCAAAAGAGTTGGAAGATGTGCTAAGAAAAATATAAATATCTAAGTATGTGATCTAATTAGATTAAAATAGGAGAGGATTTGAACCATTACATATCCGCTAAAGTGAAGAAATAAGGGGTCTCATGAAGAGTGTGATCCCCAAATTAGAGAACCACTTAACAAAAAAGGCAATCTTATGGGAGAAGATCCAGATTATTCAACATCAAACAATGAAGTACCTATAGGAAAACAGTACATGCAAAAATAAATAAATAATATGCACACACATGCATTTAACAGGAATTTACCTCCATTACACTCCTATCTATCAAGGTCTTCTGTTTGAAATGGAAGCTCTTAGAAGCACTACACAAGATGCTATGAAGAACGAAGATTTGAAAGATTAATGTAAATGATATGAAAGCTCTGAAAATCAAAGAGATGATGAATTAGAATACAAGAAAAATGATTTGAAAATGCAAGCATGCAAAAGAAAAGATTCAAAAATGAAATTGTGCAAATGATAGAGACATTTGCTAGATGATTAAAAGAGAGAGGGGTTGGGTTTAAATAGATATCCTCAGGGTGGATCCAAGCTGTAGGATGAATGTGGGATAAAATATTGATTTGTAGGTGTGAATATTTATCCCATATTCATTAGGCGGATGTAATAGATGGATATGAAAAATGATAAATAGGGAATGGATAGGGTATGCAAGAGATTTAGAAAATAGTTTTAATAATATTGTATATTAATAGATTAAATTAATTAGTGGAGAATAATTGAATATATGGATTTTAATGAATAATGATGAAATATAATAATATTATGAATATTATAAAATAATGGATAATATGGATAATATAATGGGAAATAAGATTATTAAACATTTGTCCGACCTTGAAAACAAAGCTTCATATGCTCAAATCTATTGTGATTCATTTGTTTCTTTCTTACTTGAAAAAAAATTAAAGTTTTGGAAAAGTGTAAATATCTTCTTTTTTTTTCTTACTTGAAAAGAAATTAAAGTTTAGGAAACTGTAAGTATCTTCTTTCAATCAATTATTAAAAGCTATAGGTATGATGCACAATCTACTGGTTATTTCCTGTCAACATTGTTGATCACTATCAGTCATGTCATCAACTTTCTTATAGAGTTCTAATTTATATTAAAAATGTTGGCAAAATTATTTTACATATTTTGGATTATGTATACCATTCCATAGAACTCTTGTTTGAACCTTTTAATCAAAAGTTCATAATTTCAAGTCCACTGGAAATCATTTGTTTCTTTCTTAATTGAAAAGAAGTTGAAGATTTGGAAAACTAAAAGTATCTTCTCTCAATCGATTATTGAAAACTATAGATATGACACACAATCCGCTAGTTATTTCTTGCCAGCATTGTTGATCACTATCAACTGTCTTACCAACTTTATTAGGGAGTTTTAATCTATATTGAAAAGATTGCAAAAATCATTTTACATATTTTGGATTGGATTATGTATACCATCGCATACATCACTTGTTTGAGCCTCTTTACCCAAAAGCTTGTATTCTCAAGTCAATTAGGAATCATTTGTTTCTTTCTTAATTGAAAGGAAATTAATGTTTTGGAAAAGTTGAAGCACCTTCTCTCAATTGATTATTGAAAATTATGGATATAACACACAATCCACCAATTACTTCCTACCAGCATTGCTGATCACTATCAACAATGCCATCAACTTTCTTAGAGAGTTTTAATCTACATTGAAAATGTTAGAAAAATTATTTTACGTATTTTAGATTAGACTATGTATACCATCCCATAAAATACTTTTTTGAGCCTCTTTATCGAAAGTTTGTACTATCGAGTCTATTAGGAATCATTTGTTTCTTTCTTACTTGAAAAAAAATTAAAGTTTTGGAAATGTGCAAGTATCCTCTCTCAATCAATTATTGAAAACTATGGATATGATATGGAATCTACCAATTATTTCTTGCCAGCATTGTTGATCACTATAAGTCGCGCCATCAATTTTTTTAATAGTTTTAATCTATATTGAAATCATTAAAAAAATCATTTTACATATTTTAGATTTCTATAATTTGTAACCACAAATATATTTCCTAAACTTACTTTTCATATGATGTACAATCCTTATATATTAATGTAATATTATTTTAAAAGTACATCCTTATATGTGAATGTAATATTATTGTAAATGCATTGCAAAAAATATAATATGGTTTATCTTTGATATTAAAGTTTATATTTTCGAACGAATTTTACAAATTGTATAATAATTATTATGAAATGGTGGCATGTTAGATTTTATATGTAATATAATGTAAAGCATTTAAAAATGAAATGAATTGCAAAATAAAAGAAAATCAATATCGTATAATAGAAAGCAATTTTTGAGTTCATAATAATTCAAAAATAAAAAATTTCAATATTAATTCAATCAAAATGGACAATGTCTAAGCTATCATAGAGGCATTTAAATTTTAGCTAACATTATCATTGTGTTTTCTTTGAATACAATTGGTTTTTTACTACTATCCATCTTTGGTTAACTACTTCTAAAATTCATTATTATATCCCCCCTACATATTTAAATTGTATTCTATTCTATATCTCTCTCATTTTTTGCTTTAGAATTATAAATATTGTAATTGATGCTAGTTATAACTTCTAAACCAATCCCTATATTATTAATCATGTTTACTTCAATACGAAAAAATAAAATTAAAATGTGTGTTTCTTAAGCATGTCATATCCACGGTAATCTTCTTTACATTTCAATTTAACTATTGTAAATTTATCTTTAATATTTAAAATTATGTAGAAATATTTGGATAAAAGATAAAGAATAAATGCAATGTCTAGAAGAGGTGTTATATATACTCTAGTGGATTTTATAAAGAGATAAATATATTTTAGATTATGATACATAAATGCACACATAGTCTTAATCTAAAAAAATTCAATCTTGAACAATAACTACTAGCCATTAGAAAGTTATGCATTTATATGTATTGAAAAGGCTAGTACTTAAAGCATTAATAAAGATTAAAAAACAAGAGAATGAATATGCATGTTTTCTTCCCAACGGTTAAGACCTAGTACATTGATTAACCATTGTTCAAAAGAGTTGGAAGATGTGTTAAGAAAAATGTAAATATCTAAGTATGTGATGTGATTAGATTAAACTGGGAGAGGATTTGAACCAATAAATATCCACTAAAGCAAAGAAATAAGGGGTCTCATGAAGAGTGTGAGCCCCAAACTAGAGAACGACTTAACAAAAAAGAACAAAAACCAACTAACAACTAGTGAAGATGGAGAAAATTGAAACTGGGATCTTATGGGAGAAGATCCAGATGATTCAACATCAAACAATGAAGTACCTATAGTAAAACAATACATGAAAAAGTAAATAAACAATATGCACACACATGCATTCAACAAGACTTTGCCTCCATTGCACTCCTATCTATCAAGGTCTTCTGTTTGAAATGGATGCTCTTAGAAGCACTACACAAGATGCTATGAAGAATGAAGATTTGAAAGATTAATGTAAATGATATGAAAGCTTTGAAAATCAAAGAGATGATGAATTAGAATACAAGAAAAATGATTTGAAAATGCAAGCATGCAAAAGAAAAGATTCAAAAATGAAATTGTGCAAATGATAGAGACATTTGCCAGATGATTAAAAGAGAGAGGGGTTGGGTTTAAATAGATATCCTCAGGGTGGATCCAAGCTGTAGGATGAATGTGGGATAAAATATTGATTTGGAGGTGTGAATATTTATCCCATATTCATTAGGTGGATGTAATAGATGGATATGAAAAATGATAAATAGGGAATGCATTCGATATGCAAGAGATTTAGAAAATGGTTTTAATAATATAATATATTAATAGATTAAATTAATTAGTGGATAATAATTGAATATATGGATTTTAATGAATAATGATGAAATATAATAATATTATGAATATTATAAAATAATGGATAATATAATGGGAAATAATATTATTAAACAATGGATCCACTCGAGGATGTAGGAAAAAATAAGTTTAATTAAGAGGACATTTTAATGAAATTTTTTATGTGTCTACAACTAGAACCAAACGTAAAAAAAATAGAAGAAGACTACTTGAAAAAACAAAAACAATAAACACAATCGCCACTGAAGATAGGAACCAATGGTCTACTAGTTGGCGGTCTTCTCAATTTTCTAGTCTTGACCCATCAATTTCACTTTCTCAGAGGATAACCTGTTGTTGGAACCTTTTCTTGAAGAAACAGTAGGGGACTGCAATGTACTTTTCACCCTCGACATTGACGACTCCATCACCATAGTAGGGGTACATTCATTTTGGAGTACTTGGGGTTATATACATCATTCTAATACAATACTTGTCAAAGCTTCTTTAACAAAGGTTCATACTCTCAAGTCTATTGGGAATCATTTCTTTCTTTCTTACTTAAAAACAAATTAAAGTTTTGGAAATGTGGAAGTATCTTCTCTCAACCAATTATTGAAAACTATGGATATGAAACACAATCCATCAGTTATTTCCTTCCAACATTTTTTATCACTATCAGTTGTTTCATCAGCTTTCTTTAAAAGTTTTCATCTTTATTGAAAAATAGTGAAAATTTTATTTTACATATTTTGAGTTCAATTATGTATAAATCCTATACAACACTTGTTTGAGCCTTTTTATAAAAATCCATACTCTCAAATCCATTAGGAATCATTTCTTTTTTTTCTAAATGGAAAATAAATAATTTTTTTTGGAAAAGTGGAAGCATCTTCTCTCAATTGATTATTGAAAAGTATGGATATGATGCACAATCCACCAGCTATTTCTTGCCAACATTGTTCATCACTATCAACCATGCCATGAGCTTTCTTAAGGGATTTTAAGCTACATAAAAAATGTTGGAAAAATCAATATACATATTCTAGATTTGATTATGTAGACCATCTCATACAACACTTGTTTGAACCTCTTTAGAAAAATTTCATACTCTCAATCCTATTCGGAATTATTTGTTTATTTCTTACTTCAAAAAAATTAAAGTTTTAGAAAAGTGGAAGTATAATCCCCCCACTTGGCAAACCCTCAATCGATTATTGAAAACTATGCATATGACACACAATACACTAGTTATTTCTTGGAAACATTTTTTATTACTATCGATTGCATTATTAGCCTTCTTTGGGAGTTTTAATATGTTGGAATTTTGTATAGAGATTATATTAATGATATGTTGTCATTGATGTCAATTGAACTGGTAAAGGTATTCATGTTATTGTTGATATTGTTGTTTTTGATATTTGCTAGTAACCGGTAAGAAGAGCTTTGTGGAAGATGTTGTAAACCGGTATGTAAAGGTTGTGAGTAGAACCGGTGAACCAGTGTAAAGGGTTGAACCTTTCTATGTATTGTAACCGGTAAACCTTATTAACTATTAAATGCTAACCGATCATGTTTGATGAGCAAAGTGGATTACATCTAATGCACAACACGTGATGAGTTACAGAGTGTGATGAAGCAGTGATCATGGAGCGGTTGGAATTTTCTTGAAGAATGTGAAGAGATTGTCATGATTTCTAACGGTCAAGATTGTACCGACTTGATTGTAATGTCGATGATGAGAATTAGGTTTTTTCTATGTTCTGATTAATAAGAAAAATAGGTTTTAAGGACCCAAATCCTTTACATAGGAGCATAAGAGTTCATCAAAAAGCATCTAGATCTGCTAGGAATAGCTTACAAAAAGACTGGAAAAAACCCAGTCAACTGAAAGGACAGCAAAAGAAAGTAACAGCAGAGTAGAAAAAACTAGAGAAAACACACCAAAACTAAAAAGACTTAAGGAGCTCCTCCGACTTATTCACCAGCTGATCATAGTTTTCCGTGACAACTTTGAATTCTTCCAGGTCCTTGTTTGGCTTTTTCTCCTTCTTTTTACCTCTGGTCCTTGTTCTAGGTCCTTGCACTTCTCCCGTGTCATCCATATCAGGATCAATCTCCAAGGAATCCTTCTCCTCTTCCATTTGGTTGATGAGAATTTTTGTGTTGCTAGTTGAAGCATTCCGAATATTTAAGCTTTTTTCTATAATGCTTTTGAGGATTTCTTCAATTTTATTGACTTTTTTATTAGTTGCCTCCATTCTTTGGTCCATACCAATCTCAATATTTTTCCTCTCAGTCAGGTCTTTCTCGATTTGCTCTAACTTGGGGTTAAAGGAGTCTCTAATCTCTTCGGATTTAGCAACTGTTTTAGTTAGATCCTCAACCTGTTCTACCATTGACTTACCTTCACCAAAACTAATAGTCTCCAGAATTTGGACTCTATGATTGAGCTTCTTAATATCCTCCACATCTTTCTTGTAACTAGAAATTAGCCAATCAATGGTGTCCACAAAGCCTTTCAAACCCTCCGGAGGAGGACATGAGGAGGTATATTTCTCACCAGTGTTGTTTTTTTCCATATTGGAGGTTTCTCCAATAGTAACTTTACCAACTTTTACAATTCTCTGTTCAAAACCTTCCCCAATGGTCTCCTCCTCCACATTCTGGTCGAGGTCTGAGTTCTTTCTCTGCACCTGTTCCTTGAGCTCCGTAATGTTGGCATCCTGTTTCTTATTTTTTTTCCTTGTCTGAATAGAAATTTTCTTTTTCTTTTTTTGGGGAGATGGAGGTTCCTTGTCAGAATCCTTAGAGACCTCTTCCTTCGAGGAGGAGCTAATCTGGAGAATTTTATCTTTAGATTTATTCTTTCTCTTTTAGGAGGAAGGATTGGTTCTCACATGTTTTCTTTTCTTACTAGCTTCTGCTTCAAGGTCATCCAGACTCTCTTCAGACTCACTCATTGAATCACTATCTAACTCTTCACCTAAAGAAAAAATAGAATCTCACCCTTCCTCCTCAGACTCTGGGATAGAAGGCTGAGGGCGATCAATTTGGTTGGCTTTGAGGTGGTCATAAATGAAAACCATGAGACCTTGATGCATGGCAGTATCACCCTTAGGGATCTCTTTATGGGCGTTAATGGTATCATTCGTGGAGCACAATAGAAAATAAGGGATATTGACTTTTTCATCATACCTAAAATGGTTCAGCAAAAAAAAATGGTAGCCATACACTTCTGTGAATCTACCATCCAAAGTCACATAGCGCATTATAGCAAATAAGACCTCCCTCCATGGTTTAACAAAAGCCCTAGGAGGATAGTAAGTTTTACTTAGCTTAACCATGCGCTTTTTCTCCTTTTCCATTTTAGGATATCTTTCAATGGCCTCCTTTCTCAATTTCCTATCTCTGTAGTAATTGCTTCATTCCCTGCAAAGACCCATAACCTGAGCAATGAGGTCCTCATCTATGGAGATTGATTGATCTCCCATCTTCAGAGTGCCCTTTGTCTAGTTTTTATAGAAGAACTTAGTAACTGTGGTGTCACACCCATGGAGCCTCTCCATAAACTTTTAAAACCCGCCCTTCTCCAAAATGTTGCAGACAACCTCCTTTTGCTTCCACTCCTTGCAGTTGCTAGGTTTGTAACGGTGTCAGTTTCCTACCATTTTTTCACAAACCAGAGCAGCAGGTTGAGAGTTGCAGAGAGCTTTAGGCAAATTTCTCAGAACGACCAAATATACCTAGAAAGCGTGAGAAGCAGTAGCGTGAGTCTTGCAATATATGATACCAACCTTATTATTATTACTCATAGCACTCCTTTTAATCCGTTTCATCATTACTTTGTCCTTTTATGATCTTTGGGGTACTATTGTATTGATCCTTAAAAATAATTGATCTGACGTCATCAGGGATGTGTTCTTCACCCTTCCATGTAATCATTTTGTCTTGCATGACTGCCACGTTGGCTGCCCAATTAGCAGAACCATTAACTTCATGATAGATATGAGATATGAAGCATTTCTCAAAAGTGTTGATGAGGTCTGTAGTAGCCTTTATTATGTTATTAATAGTCCATGAAGGCTTAGAGGTTCCCTTTAGGCATTTGATGATATTATTAGAATCCCCTTCTATCCATAGATTGGGACAATTCCATCTTTTGGCTAACAGAATACCTTGGAGTTCCACCATTGCTTTTGCCTTGTGATTAGTTTGACTCCCTATAGGAACAACAATTATTTCCTTATAGTTAGCATTTTCATCTCTGAGGATAGCACCACATCCTGAAGGACCAGGATTGCCTTTTGCAGCACCATCGAAGTTGACTTTGAGCCAACTAGGTGGAGGAGTGTGCCATCTAGCTTCGAGTCTTTTGTTTAGAGTGGGCTCAGGACTACCAACATACTTCAGATTCTAAGAACTTAATATGTGAGTTTCTATGGGGTTGGCCAAAATGCAAGGATTCCCAATGAGACCAATGTTCTCCACAATAGCCCATTGAATTTTCAGGAAAACAATATCCTGGGTGAGAGAAGTGTCCCTGAAGATACGGTTGTTCCTTTCTTTCCATAAACCCCATAGAATATGAGGGAGAGATAGCTACCACAAAGATCTCAAAAAGGGGTTAGGCTAGTGATAATTCCAAGAATGGAACAAATCACTGATAGTGTTAGGAAAAAACCAATCAATGCAAAAATTCTTAAGAATTCTTTCCCAAATTGAACCAGAAAAGGAACAGTGAATAGCCAAATAGTCCACAAACTCTTCCTCGTTGAGATAGAGAACACATTTATTGGGGAAAGAAAAGCCTCTACCCTTCAGATTGTCTAAGGTCAGGATTTTTTTTGAAGGATACTCTAAAAGAAAAAATTGATTTTAGGGGTTAAACCCTTTATCCAAGCTTAGACCAAAAAGGATTCTCAGACAGGGTTGGGAAAGAACACCATACATTGAAGAGACAGTGATGTTGCCTTTAGAATCAAATTTCTAAATAACGGAGTCTTCCTCTTTATTCAACCAAACAGAAGAAAGATGGTTCTTGAGATTAAAAAGGCCTGGGTGAATACTTTCAATGTTCTTTCATTTATCACCTATCCAATACCCTTCAACCAAAGGTCCATAGATTTTAATACATGAGGGAGAAAAAGGGGCCCATTCAGGGATATCTACCAAAGGTTTATCAAAGAGCGAGGAATCTTCCCAAAATCTAACTTTCCTACCATTGCCAACATTCCATTTAACCCCTTACTTCTCAAGATTTTATAGATTTTACTTGTCCAAATTTTACACCATTCACTTCAGAGTGGAACAGTCTCCAAACCTGTTTAGACAAGAGAGCTTTGTTGAGGGTCCGGATTCTTCTTAGGCCCAAGTCTCCATTACTTTTCAGTCTACACACCTTTTCCCAAGCCACAAGAGACATTCTTTTCTTTTCCTCAACCCCTGACCAAAGCAATTTTTTCTAAATTTTCTCAATTGCTTCAGCATACTTAATAGGAATTCTGAAGAGGCTAAGGGCATAAATAGGAATACTTTGAAGGGAGGCTTTTAGAAGTTGAAGCTTTCCAGCCTGACTTAAAAGGGCACCTTTCCATCCAGCAAGTATTTTTTGTAATTTGTTTACCAGAGAACTCCAAAAGGAATCAGGTGGTGCAATGCCCAGAGGGAGACCAAGGTAAGTGGCCGGAAGATCAGCAATCCGACATTCGAGAATCCTGATGATTCTATGTTGTCTCCTCTTAGGAGTGTTGATGAAAAACACTTTGCTTTTAACCCAATTGATATGTTGGTGAGAAGTAGATGCAAACTTACACAGGGTGTCCTTGAGAGTTCTGGCTTCTGAGATGCTTGAGTCCCCCATGATAATGGTATCATCCACAAACTGTCGGTGGGATAATGTATGATCAACTGACAAAGGTTGGAGTCCCTTGAACATTCCTCTCATCACCATACTTTCTATAGATCTGCCAAAACATTTAGCCATAATTATGAAGAGGATAGGAGAAATGGGATCCCCTTGCCTAAATCCTCTAGAGACTTGAAAGAAGGTGGAGGGGGATATATTGATGAGAACATGAAAGGAGGCAGTGGTAATAAGATGTTTGATGAGATACACACATTTGGTAGAGAAGCCATAAGCGAAAAGAACCTTCACAAGGAAAGACCTATCAACCCAATCATAGCCCTTTGAGAGATCAATCTTAAGGATAAAACCCTGTTTCTTAGCCATAACTAGTGAATGAATATTCTCATGAACAGTTATTATGGAGTCTGGAGGTAAGGACCTTAGAAATAATTTTATAAAAAGAGTTGCATAAACTTATAGGCCTGAACTTATCCATGGAGTTAGCACCTTGAATTTTGGGGATTAATGCAATGAAGGTACCATTGATCTATTTCAAAAGTCTTCTAGCACTAAAAAAATCTTTGACACCATTGGAAACATCTTTCCCAACAATATCCCAGAATTCTTGGAAGAAGAACATAGGGAAGCCATTAGGTCCGGGAGCTTTGTTACCATCAAAAGAAAAGACAACATTCCTAATCTCCTGATTCGAAGGTATAGAAGAAAGGGAGGCATTAATCTTCTCATCAATGAGGCAAGGGATATTATTAAGGAAAGAGCTTTGAGCATCAACATCCAATGTATGATCCCTACAAAGGAGATCAAAAAATAATCTTTTGGCCTCTTTTCTTATCTCTTCCTCCATAACCAACTCCCCATTGTCCACAACTAGTTTAGTGATCTTGTTTGCTGCTTTATGTTTAATTGTCGACATGTGAAAGAATCTAGTGTTCTTGTCACCTTCCTTCAGCCAAGTACATCTTGATCTCTATTTCCAAAATGTTTCTTCTTTAGCAATGATTTCATGGTATTTTTTGAGGATTTCATTTTTTTCAGCAATTGACACAGTAGAGAAACCATCCTTCTAAATTTGAGCATGTATTTTATTGAGGTCTTCCTAAATTTTACCTTTTGCCGCAAAATATTCCCAAAGTTGGTTTTCTTCCATAAGCTTATGTTGTCTTTGATACTTTTGAGTTTCTTCACTACTCTATACATGGAGGTGCCCTCAACTTTTATATTCCACCATTCCTAAATTTTAAGAGTGAGGTCAGGATGAAGTGTCCACATCTTTTCAAATCTAAAATGAAAGTTCCTTCTTCTATTTATTGAGTCAGCATATGGTGCAGGAGCACCTAACACAAAGGCACAAAAGGAGTCTATAAGAGGATAAAAATCAATTCATAAGTATATTCAAGTACATTTTTATTTGTAATGTCATTTTGAGAATATGAATCAATATGTAAGGCTAAAAGAGCCCATTGTAATGAGTTGTCCAAGTTGTCATAATAAGGTCTTGAATTAGTCATTTGGTAAAATTTGTATAAAATAACCTTTGAGGGGTAAAATGCTGACAAAAATACATTATTATTCCATCCTAATATGTTTTAAAGGTTCTTTTGAAGGTTTAAGGTCATTTGAGTCAAAATTTGTAAAAGTTGTAAAAAGAACTTTTCAAAAGTCGTAAAAATACCAAAATGGGAAGTTGTATGGTCATAAGAGGAAGTTGGGTAGTTGTAACTTCCATGTGAAGATGAAAAGACTATAAAACCTCTATAATGGTCATTCATAAGTGTGTGTAAAAATTGGAGAAGGAATTGAAAAACATTGGAAACATTTTGGTATCATATTTTCATTGTTTTCAATCTCTTGTTTTGTGGTCTTGAAAGTTTTTCCTCTTGTTTCAAGGCCTGATACGACCATTTACAGCCTAGAAAAAAGTGTATTTATATCATGATAGTGTATTATATTGAATATTATTTCCATTTCTTTTGGTTTGAGTTGATTTCATGCATTTTTGAGAAAGTTATGAGAGTTTTGGTGAAAACAATTTGGAACTACCCAAAACCCTGATTCATGGCGACCAGTTTTGGAAAAGTCATCATAACTTTGGATTTAACCGTTGGAGCTTTGTATAAATTAGAGGAACATTTTATAACTAACATTTCTAGAATCTGATTGGAGCGATTGTCCTGGTGATGAATATTGTAAGAGTTAGCAATGACTATTCATGACTATAATTTCATGACCAAAATAGAGTAAATTTCATAGTTTGGGAAAATTCTTGGTTTTCATTTCCAAGAAATGAATAGATGAAGATTTAATGATTCATATTTAATTTTTAATATATGGATATTCAATCATGATGGATTGATATCTCTAGAGAAGATTTGATAATGGTTATTTGATTGATGATTTTGTTGGAAAATATATGACAATGCCTCTAACATATTGGAAGATTTGTGTTGATGATTGAACTTCATGAATGATTTGAGGTTCTTGGTTATATTTTCATGATGATTTGCATAAAAATAGAAAGTTATAGGATAATGGTCAGACCCAACCCAGATATGAGCAGACAAGGAATAGTAATAATGTTTGTACCAATCATCAGAAATGAGAGCTCTATCAAGGCGAACTTGAATAAGGTCATTCCAGTCCTCCTGTTAGTCCAAGTGTAATTGCATCCCTAAATATCCAAATCATTGAGAGCTTGAGAGTTTATAAATTCCATGAGGGCTAGTCTACTTTCCAGCTGAGAAGGACTTCCTCCAATTTTTTCCTCCTCTCTCAAGGGAGTATTGAAGTCCCCCATGACCAACCAGCTTAAATTCTTGAAGCTGTCCCTTATTTCCATTTATTTTTTCCAAAAATTGCTTCTGGCTTTCAAGGTGTTAGGAGCATAAATATTAGTGAGGATCCAAGATGTTCCATCTTTTAAATGCTCAAATTTTATGCAAGAGAAATTGTTTTCTTGAATTAGAACTCGACATTTCACACTATTGAGATTCCAAATGGTAGCAATGCCTCCGAAGGCACCTTCCGAGCTACCACCACTAATTCTACCAAATTTAAAGAACTTCAAAGATCCTACCTTATCTCTACTCATCTTAGTTTCTTCAATAAGAAAAATATCAAGTTTGCTATCCCTTATCATATTCCTAATAATATCATGCTTATGGGGATTATTTAGTCCCCTTATATTCGAAGAGATGAACTTCATAGTTACTTACCAATTCCTAGCTCCTTCAGAGTCTTCTGAATCCCATCTGCTATATTTTTACTGGCCTCCTTGTCTCTAACTTTATTGTTTGAAGGTCATCCTAGAGAAGAAGAAACATACCCGACATCATCTTGGGCAATTCTGCTAGACTTCCTTACTTGGAAAGCCGAGGGGGTGGATCCTTTCTTATTCCTATATTTTGGTATTTTCCAGTCATCTTCTTTCTCAGGATCAGCTTCAAGGTTACTGAAAATTTGGGAAATTTCTTCTTCATCACCCCACTTAGGAAATCTGGAGTTCTATGAAGTACTATTAACTATTTTAGAAATTTGATCTGAATCTAAGAGATTCATTCCCAATATAGCACATTTCTGGGCTTCTTGCATTTCAGAGCTGATCAAAAGTGGGGAAGAGTCAATCTTTTCTTCTTGACAGCCAGTGATCTCCCCTTCCTCAGGTTATTCCTCTCCATTAGGTTCTTCCTTGCTAGCCATAATATCAGCAATTACCATCTCAGCTATTTCTTTTGAGGATTCAGGTTGTCCTTTACATTCCTTTATTCAAATTTGCCCTTCCAGGGGGTTGTTCACTTTCGTTAAATCCTTCCTTAGGACTTCCTGAGTGGGGAGGTTAGAGACAAGGGTTGAGGGTACCACTTCCTTGTTTTCCCCCAAGGGTCCAAAGTAGTTATTATCAACAAAGTCAGCTTCCTTACTTTCTGAGTTTTTGACTTGCCATACCTTTTTTCTGGAGCCTTTTTACTTTCAACTGAGGGTTTGGCTTGCTTAAGCTCTTCTTTAGGCTTGAGAGGACATGATTTAGCCCAGTGACCTACTTTCTTGTAGTGGAAATAAACAAAGGGGATAGATTCATATTCTATCAGTTGCTTCCACGTTCCCAGTTTTGACACAATGTCTCTCTATCAGCATATCTGCATCATGAACTATCCCTACAGAAAATATAGCATGAGTAAGCCTCCTTTATGAGGCTATGACTAGGTCAATTGAGAGGAGCTTGCCAAAGGAGCTTTCTATTCAAGAGAAAATGCTTTTTGCCCAATACTCAAGAGGCAAACCTAGTAATTTTACCCAAATTGGGACCTGCACCAGAAGGGAATCATTCATGTTAAGGTTTGGATGCCATTTGTGAAGGACCAATGCTATCTTTCCAACCATCGAGGGACTACCATAGAGAATCCTTGTTTTATCTTCTTCACATGAGAAAGAAAAGGTAAGAAGGACTTTGGGCAAGGCCAATATTTTGACATTGCCTTTCAAAGCCTGTTTCCTTTTAACATAGGCCCTTACGACTTCGACGTTTGGGCGTGAACTTATAAACTTGCCTACCAGGGAGTTCGACATACTGCTAATATTATGATCCAAAACCAAATCAGGGATAGAGATAGTGAACTTACCACCGGTAGGGTCAGATATGTTCTTGACAGGAGGTAAAGAGGATTTTCCTGTTGGTCTTGTTCTAAAAAGGGATGACCATTTTCTAGATTCGAGTCCATTATCCAAGACCTCTTCACGTGGGCTGGACCCCCCCCTGTGATTTTGGAGACCACTTTCTTCTCTGGCAGAGTACCAATAGCCTGTGGAGTCTCGTCTGCTTTCGGGATATCCGGAGGCTTGTCCTTCTCCTCCATAGGACCAGCTCCATCGTCATAGCCGCTCCCACCATTGGAACAAGAGTTCCCGCCTTTCGGGGAATTTTAAATTTTAATGTTTCTCTTCTCCATTCTTTGCTATATTTTTTAGAAAAAAGGTTTTTACTGTGTTACCGACCTCATTGATTTATATTTAAGGTCGATGAAGTTGTTGGTAAAGTGTGTTGGCAAGGTTGATAGAAACCTATTGAGTGTGTTGTTGCCTAACCAGTGTATGGATCTGCACTTTGAGTGAAGGCAAATTGAAGCTTAGAAGGAGTTGATCGAGCAAATGTAGTGCTACTCAGACAGATCAAGAAAAACCTGTTGTTTTCTAACAATTACAGCAGAAGTGAAATCCCTTAACCGAGTAAGCTCTAACAATCTTGGTTACTCATTAAATCCTCTAACAAGGTAGTCCATTAGCTTGGATTCTTAAATCCTCTCGTGAGGTTACTCCTCAAAGGGTATTGTGCTTTTCATCAAGGCATATTTGTATAGCTTTAATAGGATTGGCTGCTAATAGGGTGCACTTCAAAAGAGTTCAGATAGCTATCCTTGTGAGTCTCATCTCACCGTGTTTTTTACCTATTTGGGTTTTCCATGTATAAACATTTGTGTCAAGTGGTGAAAGCTTTTGTGGTTATGATCTTATTTGTTAATTTGGTTAACTTCTGATAAGGCATGTTAAGTAGAAGCATTGAGAGTTGAATATGTTGAGTAATGATTAAGCATTGTTGATTTTTACAAGATTGAAGTTGTTTACTATTAAAGTTGTCATAATAGTTAAATCAGTTGATGTCAAGTATTCTTATGAATATTGATCTTGACTGAGATATGTTTACTTTCTTTGACTGAGTTTGAGTTTTGAAACTTTGTATCAGTTTTTCAATATACTGACTCACCCCCCCTCTTAGTATTCTATGAGATACTTATTCTTTCATCATACCATCAATTGGTATCAAAGCATCTCAGGTCCTCTTAATGTAAAAGCCTAACAAATTGAGGAAAAGATCTTGTATATCATGATGAAGAAAGAAGGTTTGAAGTTCAACAAAGATAACTATAGAATATGGAGTGATAGAATGAAGATTTACATTAAGAGTTTTGGTAGTCAGTATTGGCATCATATAGAAAATAAGTATACTACACCTATTGGACCCCTGACTGATGATCACAAGAAAGAACAACAAGAAAATCACCAGGCATTAGAAGCTATTATCAGTTCCCTATCTGATGCTGAATATGTAGATGTTCATGGTCTTGAAACTGCATATGAAGCATGGAAGAAATTAGAAGAGATTTATAGTGGTGATGAACATGTTAATATTTCCAAAGAGGAGAGTTTAAGAGGAAAGTTTGACAACATGAGAATGTCTGAAGGTGAGAACATCCAACAATAAGATCAAAGGATAAAAGAGATAGTTGGTGAGATAAAGAGTGCAAGAGGGAAAGTGTAAGATGCCATAGTAATCAGTAAGGTACTGAGAAACCTGCTACTAGTCTATGCTATTCAAGTTACAGCTATTCAGGAGCTGAAATCCATTGACAAGACAAAGGTAACTCTTGACTCTATTATTGGAAAACTTATTTCTTTTGAACTAAATGGCTATGATGGTAGTGTACATAAATAAGAATTTGCATTTAGAGCTTCTGTCTCTAACCCATCTTTGAGAAAAAGTAGAGATACTAGCCATAACTATGAATTTAGATCTAGCAGAGATATTGAAGATGAAGATAGCTTAGTGGAACTTGAAGCATTGTTGGCAAAATGACTGCCTAGAGGTAAGCTACCTTTAAAATGTTTTGTATGCAACAAGATTGGTCATATACCAGGAAATTTCCCTAATGGTGAAAATGAATACAAGAGAGACAAATTTAAGAAGTACAAGGGTAAAGGCAAGCGAGATTGTCTTGTAGATATTGATAGTAGTATTACTGATGAAGTATATGATGATGATGCTAATGAAAATATTATGTTTGTAGCTATTAAGGAAGAAATATCAGATCAGAAGGTACTAGTATCCAGAATGGATAACTCAGATGATTGGATCATTGATAGTGGTTGTTCACATCACATGATCAGTGATCGGAGAAAATTTCTTTCCCTGAAGGAATTTGATGGAAGTGTTGTCAGATTTGGCAGTGACTCACCCTGTATGGTATAAAGGTAAGGGAGTTATTTCTCTTAATGGGAAGAGAAGTGTTGATGATGTCTATTGGGTTGAAGGCCTAAAGCACAATCTTTTAATTGTGGAACAACTTAATGATAGAGGATACCCACTGGAGTTTAGAAATGGAATGTGCAAAATCTTTGACAACAAAGGTGAATTGATTGCAACCAGGAAACAAACCAAAGGTAATCTATTTCATCTTAATCCTAAAGTTAGAAACTATTTGATTGCAAAATTAGATGATAGTTGGCTTTGGCATAGGATATTTTGTCATATAAATTTTGAAAATATTGTTAAAATAAGCAAGTCTAAGACAGTAAGAAGTCTGCCTCAACTAGACAAAATGGTTAATGCTCTTTGTAAAGAATGTTAACTAGGAAAGATGACTTCTTCAAATTTTAAGAGAAAGTCCTTCTCACTAGAGAACTTGTTAGATTTGGTTCATACAGATCTATGTGGACCAATAAGAACAAGAAGCATTCAAGGTGACATATACTACATGATCTTCACTAATGATTTTTCAAGGATGATGTGCGTCATGTTGGTATTTTGGATATGTTGATATGGTTTTGTCATTGATGTCAACAATTGTCATCGCTTGTCAACAATTGTCAACACTTATTAGCACTTGGAGATTTTGGTTATGTTCACTGGCAAAATAGAGACTTATGCAAGTCATTGCTATTTGGTTCACTGGGAGATGATATTGTTCACCGACACTTGGAATGAATTGGCAACTACTTGGTTATGTCGAAGACATTATTCGATCACTTGGTTTTGGTGATTTGATTAACTCTTTATTTGGGTTTGCATATTTGTTGTTACTGACAAATAGGTCTAGGATAAGCACCGATAGACTTATCTATTCCAGATCAGCACGACATGTTATGGAAATGATTTATTATTATTGTAAATGCATTGAGCTGACATTATGCATCAGATATTGATTTGTTTGTAATTGATTTTATTGTAATATCTTTTAGTGCGTTGACCTATTCAATTGGTCTTAGGTTATGGTATATATGCAAGATCTTATTTGTAAGATCGAAAAGAAAAAAAGTTTTGTGAATGCGAAAAGGATTGCAATAAGGTATATGCGAAAAAAAGCAAAGCTCTACATGCAAAAATATTATGAAGGTTGAAGGAAGGATTTTGTGAAGGCAATCAAAACTAAACTGGTACTGAATCTAGTATATGAAGATGCTATTTTGTGTAGTACATTATTATTGGATTTAACCATCCAATTGTAGTCAGTGTGACTCTCATTTTGTGATTGATCAGTGAGCTCTAGGTATCTGGCCTTTCTGCATGTGCAGAATCCATACTGTACACACATACTATCTGCAGTAGTATCATCTGATTATGGGTAAGGCTTCCCACCATGGTTTTTCTCTTTACAAGGTTTCCACATACAAACATTTGTCTTATGTGTTGTGGATGTTATTGTCTTTCTATTTCATGCATTAATCTTTACCGGTATTGCAATTAACTGTTAAAACTGTCTACCGGCATAAAGTTTGATTTACCAGTATTAAGCATTAAGTTTTGGTTAAGTTATTTTTGGTTGAATTTATTGGACAACTGATTCACCCACCCCTCTTAGTTGTCTTTGGGACCTAACAATTGGTATCAGAGCCTAGTCCTCTTTTTGCAAAAGTTTAACAGCTTGAGGAGATCCAATGTCTTCTAACTATTTCAGGAAGGACAGTCCGAAACTTGATGCAACTAACTATGGCATATGGAAGATCAGGATCGAGACACACTTGAATTATTTTTGAAAGGATATATGGGAGGTTACAAAGAATGGTTATAATGCTCCTACTCCCGATCAACCTAATCTACCAACCTTGGGAAAAGATGAGGAAAATGATTGTAAAGAAAGAGAAGCACTTTTGAGTGCATTATTAGATCAGCAAGTCATGGCATTGTTAGATAGATCTACTGCTAAAGCTATTTGGGACAAATTGGAAACATTGAATGAAGGAGATTCCACAATCAAAATTGCAAAACTTGAATGCTTACAGGTTAGGTATGAAAGTCTGAAAATGGAAGAAGAAGAAAGAATTTCTACTTTTATGGAAAGAGTAAATGAATTTTTTTTTGGGTATTCAATGTTGTGGAGGAACCTTAAGTGAATAAGAGATTGTTTCTAAAGTTTTAAGATCTTTGCCACCGACATATAAAATGAAAGTTACTGCTATAAATGAATTAAGAACAATGCCTAATGCATCAATATCTAGAGACACTTTGGTTGGAAAACTTTCAGCTTTTGAGCTTGAGGAATTTGGTCCTGTTACTACTATCAAGACAAATATAGCTGTCAAGGCATCATCATCAACTGTAGCATCATCATCATTATCTGATAAATTTGATTGGAAAGACTTATATGCAAGAGAACTTGAAGAAAGCAGGAGAGAAAATGAAGAACTTGAAGAACTTGAAGCACTATTTGCAGGGAAAATGCCTAAAGGTCCAATTGGAAGTAAGTATGAAGGTAAAGCACCCTTTAAATGTTTTAACTATAATAAGATTGGTCATATGGCATCTAGATGTCCTGATATACATGCAAGATTAAGAGAAGAAGATAAAAGAACATATAAGCCTAACCCTGACTATCAAAAATACAAATTTAAGAAGAATAGAGATAAATCTTGTTATTATACCAATGAAGGAGTTACTGATGATTCTGATGAGGATCCAACAGACAATGGATGGACTTTTGTTTCTATAACAGAAGATCAACCAGCACCTACTATTCAACCAGTAGAGCAGGCCCCAACAACTAAAGTTGAAGATAAGGATGAATGGATCATTGATTCAGGATGTTCACATCACATGACTGGTGATAAGAGTAAATTCTTAACCTTTCAGGAATACAATGGAGGTCTAGTAAGATTTGGAGATGACAAAGCTTGTTTGATCAAAGGAAAAGGCACCATATCTTTTGATGGTAAGCACAATACTGATAATGTTTACTATGTTGAAGGTTTGAAGCATAATGTTTTGAGTGTTGGTCAATTAGTTGAGAAAGGATTTCAGTTACAATTCAAGAATGGCAAATGCAAAATCTTAAATAGAAGTGGTTTGGAAATTGCAACCGGTAATCAGACTAGAGGTAATATCTTTCAGTTGAATAATAATGAGAAAGCATGTTTGATTGCACATATTGATGAAAGTTGGTTATGGCATAAGAGACTCCGTCATGTAAATTTTGATTGCATTGTGAAAATCAGTACTACTAAGGAAGTTAGAAATTTACCTAAGATTGTTAAACCTCACAATCCTATATGTAAGGAATGTCAATTTGGAAAGCAAGTTAGAGAATCTTTCAAGAGTATTCTGGAGAAGTCTAAAAATGTTCTTGATTTAATTCATAATTATTAATGTGGTCTAGCAAGAACTAGAAGTATACAAGGAGATAGATATTTTATGCTAATCATTGATGACAATTCTAGAATGTGTTGGGTTACTTTTCTCAGAGAAAAATCTAAAGCATATGGGAAATTCAAACTATTCAAAGTGATGGTAGAAAATGAAACCGACAAGAAAATCAAACGTTTGAGATCAGATCAGGGAGGTGAATTCACATCTAAGGAATTTAATGCATTATGTGAAGTGAATGGGATCATAAGATAGTTGTCAACACCCCGAACACCCCAACAGAATGGAGTTGTGGAAAGGAAAAACATAACTATCTTGGATGCAGCCAGAAGTATGATATCAGAAGTAAATCTACCTCATATATACTGGAGAGAAGCAGTCAATATAGTTGTTTATACATTGAACAAAGTTCACATCAAAGGAGAAACCGGTAAGACCCCACATGAACTATGGTTTGGTAATGCTCCTACTCTTAAATATTTCAGAATATTTGGAAGTAAATGCTATATTAGAAGAGATGAGTGTATTGGAATATTTGATCCTAGAAGTGATAAAGGAATATTTCTTGGTTATTCATCTAAGAGCAAGGCATATAGATGTTTTAACAATAGATTGCAAAAAATTGTTGAGAGTGCAAATGTGAAGATTGATGAACAATTTAGAGGAAATTCAAGGTACGCAGACTCTAAACTAGCTATAGAGATAATCACAAATGAACCTACTGTGAATACACAAGTACAGAATGGTGATCCAGTTACACCAAAATCATCTGAAGATTCAACAGTCACTGAAGAACATCAGCAAGTAAAAACACCTCGGTATGTAAGATTAAATCATTCTGAAGATCAGATAATTGGAAACAAATTTCAAGGAGTTATGACTAGAGGAAGATTGGCAAATGAGGAGGTATGTCTTATTTCTCAAATTGAACCTACATCAATTAATGAGGCATGTGAAGATAAATATTGGATTAAAGCAATGGAAGATGAATTGGAACAAATTGAAAAGAATAACACTTGGTCATTAGTTCCTCTACCTAAAGATAAAAATGTAATTGGAACTAAATGGGTTTTCAGAAATAAACTTAATGAAGATGGCATGGTAATAAGAAACAAAGAAAGATTAGTGTGTAAGGGATATTCTCAGAAAGAAGGAATTGATTACAATAAAACCTTTGCACCGGTAGATAGAATTGAGGCAGTAAGACTTTTATTGGCTTTTGTTGCACACAAGAACTATAAAGTATATCAAATGGATGTTAAATGTGAATTTCTGAATGGAGATCTTGAAGAAGAAGTTTACATTGAACAACCTGATGGATTTTCTTTGACAGATAACAAAGACATGGTTTGCAGGTTAAGGAAAGCTTTATATGGATTGAAACAAGCTCCTAGAGTTTGGTATGCTAGATTGGACAAATATCTTTTGAAGCTTGGTTACACTAAAGGTAATGCTAACAATAATCTATACTACAAAGTAACTAATGATGACATCTTGGTTATTGAAGTTTTTGTTGATGATATAATCTTTGGAGGAGAAGATGATTTGTGTAAAGAATTTTCTAACAAAATGCAGCAAGAATTTGAAATGTCTATGATTGGAGAGATAAAATTCTTTATAGGATTGCAGATTTCACAGACTGATAAAGGTATATTCCTATGTCAATCTAATTTCATGAAGGAATTACTAAAGAAATTTGGCATGGAAAACTGTAAACCGGTAAGCACACCTATGACTACAACTGATAAATTATCTTTGGAGGATGAATCTACACCTATTAATACGACTAGATACAAATCTATGATAGGAGGTTTATTGTATTTGACACAAACAAGACTTGATATTATGAATGTAGTATGTATTGTTTCAAGATTTCAGAGTAATCCTAAATAAAATCATGAATCAACAGTGAAAAGGATATTTTGGTACCTACAAAGCACTACAAATCTTGGTTTATGGTATCCTAGAGATGAAAATTTTGACTTATGTGCATACACAAATGCTAATTGGGCATGAGATGTGGATGACAGAAAAAGAACCACCAACGAAGCATTTTTTCTTAGCAGCAAACTAATTTCATGGTTTAGCAAGAAATAGAGTTGTACAAGTCTATCAACAGCAGAATCAGAATATGTTGCAGTAACAACCAACTGTACACAGGTATTATGGATCAAGCAAATGTTGAAGGATATAAAGGTAAAATGAAAGGAACCTATAACTATTTACTGTGACAATACAACAACAATTGATATATCTAAGAACCTAGTATTTCACTCTAAGACTAAACATGTTTCTATCAAATTCAATTTTCTAAAGGAGAATGTTGAAGCAAAAGAAGTGAAATTGGTTTATGTGAATACTAAAGAGCAAATTGCTGATATTTTTATAAAACCTTTGCCTAAGGAAACATTTGAGTATCTCAGAGAGCAACTTGGAGTCCTACCCCTACCGGTAGAGACTTAGACAGTTGATGTTTGTCATCAACCGATAGAATTAATAGATAAATCTTTTATTCTGGCTTTGACGAGGAGAGCTACTTCTCAGGGGGAGTAGTTGGTATATTGAATGAGTTGGTATTTTGTGATAAGTTCTTTGAACTAATTGTATTTGGTTTTGTATTGCTTTGGCATTTGATGTCAAAGGGGGAAGGATTGATATGGAAAAATACATGGATAACACATATTATTCCTAGGGGGAGAGACTTTATCCCTCGGGGAGTGATATTATGTATTTTTGATTTCTGGTTATGATCTCTTTGGGAGATTGTTGATTTTTGGTTTTGGCACTTTGATGGTTTTTCCATCTTGTGTTGTCATCAATGCCAAAGGGGGAGATTGTTGGTATTTTGGATATGTTGACATGGTTTTGCCATTGATGTCAATGCTTCTCATCTCTTGTCAACACTTGTCAACACTTATTAGCACTTGGAGATTTTGGTTATGTTCACCGACAAAATAGAGACTTATGCAAGTCACTCGTATTTGGTTCACCAATAGATTATATTGTTCACTGGCACCTGGAATGACTTGGAAACTACTTGGTTATGTCAAAGACATTATTCGATCACTTGTTTTTGGTGATTTTATTAACTGTTTATTCGGGCTTGCATATTTGTTGTTACCGGCTAATAGGTCCAGGATAAGCACTGACAGACTTACCTATTCCAGATCAACATGTCATGTTATGGAAATGATTTATTATTATTGTAAATGCATTGACCTGACATCATGCATCGGATATTGATTTGTTTGTAATTGGTTTTATTGTAATATCTTTTAGTGAGCTGACCTATTCAATTGGTCTTAGGTTATGGTATATATGCAAGATCTTATTTGTAAGATCGAAAAAAAAAGGTTTTTGAATGTGAAAAGGATTGCAATAAGGTATATGCCAAAATAAGCAGAGCTATACACGCAGACATCTTTTGCGGGTTGAAGGAAGGATTTTGTGAAGGCAATTAGAACTAAACCGGTACTAAATCCAGCATATGAAGATGTTATTTTGTGTAGTACATTATTATTGGATTTAACCATCCAATTGTAGTTAGTGTGACTCTCATTTTGTGATTGAGCAGTGAGCTCTAGGCAGTTGGCCTTTCTGCATGTGCAAAATCCATATTGTACACACATATTATTTGCAGTAGTATCATTTGATTGTGGGTAAGGCTTCCCACCATGGTTTTTCCCCTTACAGGGTTTCCACATACAAATATTTGTGTTATGTGTTGTGAATGTTATTGTCTTTTTATTTCATGCATTAATCTTTATCGGTATTGCAATTTACTATTAAAATTATTTACTGCCATAAAGTTTGGTTTATCGGTATTAAGCATTAAGTTTTGGTTAAGTTAATTTTGGTTGAATTTATTAGACAACTGATTCATCCCCCCCTCTCAGTTGTCTCCGAGACTGAACAGGTCACATTCTTGAAGGATAAGAATGAAGCTTTTGGTAAATTCAAGGTATTCAAAGCCTTAGTTGAGAAAGAGAGTGGAAAAAAGATAAAATGTCTAAGAATAGATCAAGGTGGTGAATTCACTTCTATGGAGTTCACTAAGTATTGTGATGATAATGGTATCAAGCGGTAGATTTCTGCACCAAGGACACCATAGCAGAATGGTATAGCAGAGAGAAACAACCAGTCAGTCGTTGAAGCTGCTTAAACTATGTTGATACAAGGAGGTGTAACAAAAATGTTTTGGAAAGAAGTTTTAAGTATAGCAGTCTACACAATGAACTGAGCTCTCATGAAAAGAGGTAAGGACAAGACCCCATATGAGTACTGGTATGGGAGATCACATGATGTTAGCTATTTTAAGATATTTGGAAGCAAATTTTTTATCAAAAGAGGTGATTACATAAGCAAGTTTGAAGCTAAGAGTGATGAAGGCATATTTGTTGGCTATTCCACCAAGAGTGAGGCCTATAAATGCTTTAACAATTGGACATAGAAAATTGTTGAGAGTGCTGATGTTCATGTAGATGAATGTCCTAAAGTTTCAAAAGGAACCAATTCTAAGAAGAAGGATGAAGATCCTTGCATTTTTCTTTTGGAACCTGAAACTGTTAAATCAGAAACCGGTAAAGTAAATCCTGATGTACTTGTTCAACTAGAACAAATAAATTTAGAGAAAGTTGATAATGAAGAAGTCAAACTTGAAGAGAATGATCATGTTATTCCTAGGTATGTGAGACTGAATCATAGTCCTTAAAAGATAATTGGGGATAAGGATTCTGATGTACTAACTAGATGGAGAATAAGAGAGAACTCTTGCATGATCTCCACCTTTGAACCTAGAAGTGCTAAGAAGGCATTTGGTGATGATCATTGGGTGAAAGCTATGGAGGAGGAGTTGGAGCAAATTGAGAAGAAGAACACTTGGACCTTGGTACCCCAACCGATAAACAAGAATGTTATAGGTACTAAATGGGTGTTCAGAAACAAATTAAATGAATATGGTGTTGTAGTTCGCAATAAGGCAAGATTAGTATGCAAGCGTTATGCTCAAGAAGAAGGAGAGGATTATGTAGAAACTTTTACACCAGTAAAAAAACTAGAAGGTGTCAGAACATTGCTTGCATTTCCACCTCATAAGAAGTTCAAGGTATACTAGATGGATGTCAAGTTTGCATTCTTGAATGGGATACTGGAAGAAGAGGTTTATATAGAGCAGCCTGATGGTTATGCATTGATAGATAAGGAAGACATGGTATGCAAATTGCATAAAGCCTTGTATGGATTAAAGCAGGCACCTAGAGCATGGTATGAATGACCTCATACTCATTTGATGAAGATGGGATTTTCTAGAACCAGTGATGACAACAACATTTATCTCAAGTCTAAAGGAGATGAAATACTGGTTAGTGAAGTATTTGTAGATGACATTATATTCGGAGGTAATGATGACATTAGTAATTGTTTTGTAGATGAAATGAAGAATGAATTTGAGATGTCATTAGTAGGGGAAATAAAAAAATTCATAGGCTTACAGATATAGCAGATGAAGAATGGCATTTTCATTACTCAATCCAGGTATGTGAAATAGGTTTTGAAGACTTTCGGCATGAGTGACTGTAAACTAGTTGGAACTCCAATGGTTACAGGTTGTAAATTATCCAAGGAAGATGCATCTAAGTCTATAGATGAAAAGGAATACAAGTCAATAATTGACAAATTATACTATGTTGTTCACAATCGACCAGATATTGCCTATGCAGTTGGTATTGTTGCTAGATTTCAGAAGAATCCAAAGGAGGTACATCTGATGGTAACCAAGAGAATTTTTAGATATCTGAAAGGTATTGTTGACTATAGGTTATGGTATCCATACGGTGGAAATTTTGATTTGAAAGCATACACAGATGCTAATTGGGCAGGAAATATTGATGACCAAAAGAGTACTACTGGTGGAGCATTCTTTCTAGGAGGAAGGCTAGTTTCATGGAGTAGTAAAAAGAAGAGTTGCACTTCACAATCTACTACCGAAGCTGAGTATGTAGCAGCTTATATGAATTGCACACAAGCTATGTGGATGAGGCACATTTTGGAAGGTTTGAAGATGGAAATCTCATAACCAATAAAGATTTTGTGTGATAATACAACTGCAATAAACATTTCTAAATATCCTATTTTGCACGCAAGGACTAAGCACATTGAATTGAAATATCACTTCTTGAGGGCAAAAGTTCAAAGTAAAGATGTTATCTTGGAACATGTTTCTACCAAGGAGCAGCTTGCAGATATCTTTACCAAACTTCTTCCTAAGACCACTTTTGAGTGTCTTAGAAGAAAATTGGGGGTTGTCCCTCTTCATGATGTTAGTTGAGAATGATGGTGATTGCATCAGTCTCTGAACCACTTGCAGAATTTTACATGGATTGATGAAGAAGTGGATGTATTCCACAGGGGGAGCATCAAGTTGCAGTATGATGTTGATGCACAGTGAGAGAAGAATTACATGTTTTACTTTCACTTTGGAATTGTTGTCAAAGGGGGCGAAGAATTATGTGATTGAGGAGATGAATTATGTGTTTGATTAGGTGAACCAACGATAGGTTGAAGATAGACAGACCAAGGTGAATACTTGGTAAAGTAAACCAAGATTCCTATTCACCAATCTTAGCAGCAATCAGAGGAGTTGATATTTGTATTGCCATCAATGCCAAAGGGGGAGATTGTTGGCATTTTGCATAGAGATTACATTAATGATATGTTTTCATTGATGCCAATTGAATTGGTAATGGTATTCATGTTTTTATTGATATTGTTGTTTTTTATATTGGCTAGTAACCGATAAGAAGTGCTTTGTGGAAGATGTTGTAAACTTGTATGTAAAGTTTGTGAGTTTAACCAGTGAACCGGTATAAAGGGTTAAACCTTTCTATGTATTGTAACCGGTAAACCCTATCAGTTGTTAAACCCTAACCGATCAAGTTTGATGGTTTATTATTGGATAAGTGGTAATTACGGAGACACATGTGATCATTGTATAAGGAAATGTTCAAATTATTTTGGTGTGTTTGTTTTTTGTCTAGGGAAGGAGCAAAGTGGATTGCATATAATGCACAACGCGTGATGAGTTACAAAGTCCGATGAAGCAGTGATCATGGAGCTGTTGGAATTTTCTTGAATAATGTGAAGAGATTGTCATGATTTCTAACTGTCAAGATTGTACCAAATTGTTTGTAATCTTGATGATGAGAATTAGGTTTTTGTTGTGTTACCGACCTAATTGGTTTGTATTTAACGTCGATGAAGTTGTTTGTAAAGTGTGTTAGCAAGGTTGATAGAAGCCTATTGAGTGTGTTGTTGCCTAACTAGTGAATGGATCTGCACTTTGAATGAAGGCAGATTGAAGCTTAGAAGGATCTAATCAAGCAAATGTAGTGCTACTCAGACAAATAAAGAAAAACCTATTTTTTTCTAACAATTACATCAGAAGTAAAATCCATTAACCAGGTAAGCTCTAACAAGCTTGGTTACTCATTAAATCCTCTAACAAGGTGGTCCATTAGCTTGGATTCTTAAATCCTCTAGTGAGGTTACTTCTAAGAGGGTATTGTTCTTTTCATCACGGCATATTTGTAAATCCCTTAACCAGGTGATTCCTAACCAGAAATAGTTCTTAACAAGACTTATTGTAAAGCTTTAACAACTAAAATAAACATTTCTAAATATCTTGTTTTGCATGCAACGACTAAGCACATTGAATTGAAATATCACTTCTTGAGGGAAAAAGTTCAAAGTAAAGATGTTTTCTTGGAACATGTTTCTACCTAGGAGCAGCTTGCAGATATCTTTACCAAACCTCTACCTAAGACCACTTTCAAGTATCTTAGAAGTCCATTGGGGATTGTCCCTCTTCATGAAGTTAGTTGAGCATGATGCTGATTGCATCAGTCTTTGAACCACTTGCAAAATTTTACATGGATTGATGAAGAAGTGGATGTATTCCATAGGGGGAGCATCAAGTTTCATAATGATGTTGATGCACAGTGAGAGAAGAATTGCATTTTTTACTTTCACTTTGGAATTGTTGTCGAAGGGGAGAAGAATTATGTGATTGAGGAGAAGAATTATGTGTCTGATTAGGTGAACTAGTGCCAGGCTGAAGATAGACAGAGCAAGGTGAATACTTGGTAATGTAAACTAGGATTCCTATTCACCAATCTCAACAGCAATTAGAGGTGTTGATATTTGTATTGCCATCAATGCCAAAGGGGGAGATTGTTAGCATTTTGCATAGAGATTCCATTAATGATATGTTGTCATTGATGTCAATTGAACCAATAATGGTATTCATGTTATTACTGATATTGTTGTTTTGATACTACCTAGTAATCGATAAGAAGAGCTTTGTGGAAGATGTTGTAAATCGGCATGTAAAGTTTGTGAGTTGAACCGGTGAACTGGTGTAAAGAATTAAACCTTTCTATGTATTGTAACTGCTAAACCTATCAGTTGTTAAACCCTAACTAATCAAGTTTGATGGTTTATTATCTGATAAGCGGTAATGATGGAGACACGTGTGATCATTGTATGAGGATATGTTCCAATTGTTTTGCACGTTTTTTTTTTGTCTAGGGAAGGAGAAAAGTGGATTGCATCTAATGCACAATGCGTGATGAGTTACAAAGTCCGATGAAGCAATGATCATGGAGCTATTGGAATTTTCTTGAATAATGTGAAGAGATTGTCATGAAGAATGTGAAGAGATTGTATCGACTTGTTTTTAATATTGATGATGAGAATTAGGTTTTTGTTGTGTTACCAACCTAATTGATTTGTATTTAAGGTCGACGAAGTTGTTTGTAAAGTGTGTTGGCAAGGTTGATAGAAACTTGTTGAGTGTGTTGTTGCCTAAGTAGTGAATGGATCTACGCTTTGAGTGAAGGTAGATTGAAGCTTAAAAGGATCTGATCAAGCAAATGTAGTGCTACTCAGACAGATTAAGAAAAACCTATTGTTTTCTAACAATTACATCAGAAGTGAAATCCCTTAACCAGGTAAGCTCTAACAAGCTTGGTTACTCATTAAATCCTCTAACAAGGTGGTCCGTTAGCTTGGATTCTTAAATCCTCTAGCGAGGTTACTTCTAAGAGGGTATTGTGCTTTTCATCAAGGCATATTTATAAATCCCTTAACTAGGTGATTCCTAACCAGAAATAGTTCTTAACAGGACTTATTGTAAAGCTTTACTAGGCTTGGCTCCTAACAGGGCGAACTTCAGAAGAGTTCAGATAGCTATCCTTGTGAGTCTCATCTCACTCTGGTTTTTACCTATTTGGATTTTCCACATATAAACATTTGTGTCAAGTGGTGAATTCTTTTGTGGTTATGATCTTTTTTGTTAATTTGGTTAACTTCTGATAAGTCATGTTAAGTAGAAGCATTGAGAGTTGAATATGTTGAGTTAGGATTAAGCATTGTTGATGTTTACACGATTGAATTTGTTTACTATTAAAGTTGTCATAACAGTTAAACCGGTTGATGTCAAGTATTCTTATGAATATTGATCTTGAATGAGATATGTTTACTTTGTTTCATTGAGTTTGAGTTTGGGAACTTTGGATCAGTTTTTCAATATATTGATTCAACCCCTCCTCTCAGTATCCTACTGGATACTTATTCTTTCATCATACCATCATAATATATATGGAAAGCATTGGAAATCTTTTTTTACATATTTTGGATTGGATTATGTATATTGTCCTTTACAACACTTGTTTGAGCCTCTTTACTAAAAGTTTGTACTCTCAAGTCCATTGGGAATCATTAGTTTCTTTCTTACTTGAAAAGAAATTAAAGTTTTGGAAAAGCGGAAGTATCTTCTCTTAATTGATTATTGAAAACTATGGATATGAGGCACAATCCATCAGTTACTTCCTACCAATATTGTTCATCACTATTAGTCATCTCATCATCTTTCTCAGGTTGGTTTAATCTATATTGAAAACTTAAAACAAAAGTTATTTTACATATTTTGGAGTGGATTAGTATACCATCCCATGAAATACTTGTTTGAGCCTATTTCGCACAATTTTGTACTCTTGAGTCCATTAGGAATCATTTGTTTCTTACTTGAAAAGAAATTGAAGTTTTGGGAAAGTGGAAGTATCTTCTCTCAATTGATTATTGAAAACTATGGATATGACACACAATCCACCAGTTATTTCTAGGTAGCATTGTTGATCACTATCAGCTACATTATTAGATTTATTAGGGAGTTTTATTATATATTGAAAATATTGGAAAAACCATTTTACATATTTTTTATTGGATTATGTATATTTTTCTATACAACACCTCTTTGAACCTCTTTACTAAAATTTATTACACTCAAGTCTATTGGAAATCATTTATTTCTTTCTTACTTGAAAATAAATTTTAGTTTTGGAAAAGTAGATGTATCCTCTCTTGATCAATTATTGAAATCTATGGATACGACACACAATCTACTAGCAGAATTGTTATCACTATTAGCCATCTTGTCAACTTTCATAGGTTGTTTTAATTTATATTGAAAACATTGAAAATTTTATTTTACATTTTTTGAATTGGATTATGTATGCCATCCCATACAACCCTTGTTTAAGCCTATTTACCAGAAGTTTGTACTCTCAAGTCCATTAGGAATCATTTTCTTTTTTACTAGAAAAGAAATTAAACTTTTAGAAAAGTTGAAGTATCTTCTTTCAATCGATTATTGAAATCTATAGATATGACAAGCAATCCACCAGTTATTTCTTACTAGAAATACCATTACTGATGACTATAAGAAGTGTCATCATCTTTCATAGAGGGTTTTAATCTACATTAGAAACATTGAAAAAATCATTTTACATATTTTGGACTGGATTATGTGTACCATCCCATAAAACACTTGTTTAAACCATTTTAACAAAAGTTTGTATTGCCAAGTCCATTAGAAACATTTGTTTCTTTCTTGCTTGAAATTAAATTAAAGTTTTAGAAATGTGGAAGTATCTTCTCTCAAACAATTATTGAAAATTGTGGATATAACATGCACTTAACCAATTGTTTCATTCTAGCATTGTTTATGATAAAGATAAATAGGTTTTACAGGGACCTGAAACCCAAAGTATTACTGGCCAAGGCCAGTAGCCAACCAGAGCGAAAACTAAGCAGAACAGGGGACAAACCCCACATAGACCAGAATCCAAAAAACAAAAATAGCTCAACCATCTTTTTCTGAATAATACTCCTATTACTTTTCTCCAAATCCTCCATGATGAATCCAGAGGTTCCCTGGTCCTAGCTCCAACTCTTGGCTCTAGTACAAGGACCCAAGCTAGTCTTCCCACTAGCAGCACTCTATCCACCCTCTGATGCAATCTTTTTCTAATTTTCCCCCAAGGGAGGGTTATTGGTGATGGTCCTGGTTCTATAATCAGTCATTATGGAATTATTTTTTTCCAAACCATCAACACTATTGTTCATCGTCTGCCCACTGATTTCCACCAGATTGTTCTGGTTTTCCCTGATCGCACTCACATCCTCTTCCACCTTCTCAATTTTTCTCTCTTGGTCAACCTTCATAGTTTCCACATCCTGAGAAATTTGATGGATCATACTCATGATCTTCTCAGTTTTATTTTGCTTAGGGGATTCCGTGAAAGTGTCAACAATTCCTTTAATCCCATCTTTTAGGGATCCAATTTCCTTCTCCACGCACTTCTAGCAATTCTCTTGACTTCTAATAGCCAATAGAAAATTTGCCATCACCCTCTCCTCCTTTATCTCGACTTTATTTTACTTAATCACAAACCCATGTTTCTCATCATCCACGTTGATAGGGATGTCCAACCTAATATCGTGGTCCAGGACTTTGGACCCACAATATTTGGATAGTTTCATTTTCATTTTGGTGGGTGTCTCCAGGTCTGGTATTTTCCTACTGCTAGATTTGAACTTACTAGCCGCCCACCTTGGAGGATTGATTTTCTTGCTATTTGTAAAGCGGAAAATCGCGAGCGAACCCTAAGTGTTCCCTCCACCACTCCCAAGGGGAAAGGGGGGTCACTTAGGATTGTCGGTTTTCACTTAGGAGAGACTTTACATTCAAAAGAGGGGTTGAAACCCACAAGATCCAATCCCACACAATGCAAGATTGGATTCTAGATGAGTTTCAAGGGTTAAGACAACAAGGCTACCCTCTTTTGTAAAGAATGTGGATAGAATGATTAAGCTAGGAATACATAGAAAGTGAGAAAGATTCGCTTATAAACTGAGATAGGGATATAGGATGAAGCTGCGGACCTGGAATTAGCAGTAAAATGTCGAGACAGCACTGTCCTGCAAATTTGAGCGAAAGTTGACGGGATGATGGCACCCGGCGTGCACACGGTCCTCTGAAAAATCCGCGAAACGAAGGGGGATCTGTTCGTCTCTGCACAAGGATTCCAGATCTTCAATTTCAGCCGCGTACCTGCAACCTACACACAGAAAAGCGAAGACGATTGGGGGGTTAGGGATTAGGGGTTTTCCCTTAGGTCAAACCCCGGTTTTGGAATTAACCAAGAAATGAGAAATGTTGTAAATGTAAATGACTGTAATGCAAAACAAGTACTAGTACCTTGTTGTAAGATTGTTTGTATTCTTACATGCGAAGGTGTAGATGTTGTTGTATGTTGTATGTTGTATGTTGTAGTATGTGATCTCCTCTTCAATGGTTGAATCCTTGTCTTGAATGCAACACTTAGCCTTGAATGGAGACTTAGAATGATCAATTGCTTGAAGGAATGCTTGAATGCTTGAATGCTTGAATGTTTGAGTATCGCTTCCGCCTTTTTTCCATCATACCAAAATGGGAGAGGAAATGTAGTTTATATACTTGTCAATTAGGGTTAAAAGACTGATTTTTCCAACCTTAGGCCAACCAGGAAAGGTTATTTTCCAAATTGCAAACTTAAAGACCCAAGACTCAAAAGAGACCGAGCCCAAAAATAGGGCCAGGGACTAGGGCACTGGGTGCCATGGTCCTGGGGGACCAGGGCACTGGGTGCCATGGTCCTGGGGGACCAGGGCACTGGGCGCTATGGTCCTGGGGGACTAGGGCACTGGGCGCCCTGGTCCTGAAGGACCAGGGTGCTGGGCGCTCTAGTCCCACCTCCCGGGACAGCAGGGTGCAAGGAGGGATCAGGCCAGGGTGCTGAAAAATGCAGTTTTTGATGTTGTGGACAAGTTTCGGGGTCTCCATTTAGCTTCGGTGTTGCGTCGCCATCGTGAAGACCCAAATGCGGTCAAAATTGCAAGTGTCACAATTTTAGGACGCTACATTTAGCCCCCACTTTAGCGGGAATATAAGCGTATGCTCATACTTTCGGTAAAGTACAAGGAAACAACATTGAAAGACTTTCGCCATGTCAAGGAGGCAAGATACACCAAGCCCCCAGTGGACTAAGGATCTTATGACTTCGATTGACAAAGTAAAAGGGAAGATCACGAGGGAGAACCATGACTGTCAGTAGTAAGGTTCCCTTACTATGAGTCATGTAAGAGAAATACCAAAAATTTTCAAGGCAAAGCTAAGTTCGCCAAGAAATTTTCAAGTGTCCTTAAGGGATAGACGGGGTGTATGCCCCCCTACGTTAAAGCGATCGTGCACACCTCAATGGGGGTGATTGCTTTAAGGTAGTGATACACATAAGAAATGAGAAGGGAAAGGAGCACGTTATCACAAAGATTTAGCCCCCAAGTGTGAGATAAACCCAAGGATAATAGACACAAAACACAAAGCACAAGGTGACTTCGCTTTCCTCGGGGTTAGTATGTTGTATGATAATTCATGTATATCATATGTACGTATGCATAATTGTTCTTCATTCCCCAATCAAGGAAGGTCATCTAGAAGAAGGGAACACATGTGTCTTTTGAGTCAACATGAGAGAGACCAAAAGAGATCTCAATGCTTTGCATCATCCTCAAGTAGTAAACACTAAGGACAACAAATAGAAGAATGATAATAACACATAGAAGAAGTAACAAAAGAAAGAGAGGAGGAGAGAATCTGCTATGCTAATGAAACTAGTCTAGCACGTCATCCACCCCCCGATCTTGCTGATCAATATTTCAGGAAGGCAGGGAACACGCTAGAGGAGGAACATCCAACACAGTAGATGGAGCTATCACAAGATCCAAACAAGGGCTATGTTCATGTTCCAAGCCACATTGTTCTTGTCTAGGAGCTAGGATAAGTGCTTTAGAAAATTCGTTAGATAAATGGTTATCAATATCAACAAGTTCATATTCACTATCAGAAGCAAGAGAAGTAACATTTTCATCATGAATAACATTTTCATCTATATCATCATCAAGATTTATAAAAATAGGATCTTTAACTCGCACAGGATCAAGACCAACATGCATCTTATGTTTTGGAGATTTTGGAGAGAATGGAATAATGCTTGTTGAAGGTGTTTTTAGGGATTGCAAAGTTTGAGAAGCAGCTGCCTGAGCTCTAAGACGACGCTTTCGTCGGCGTTCACGTGCAGAACGATTTCATCTAGTCTTAGTAGGGAGTGGAGAAGATTGAGGAGGAGGAATGTTCTCATCCTTATCACTTGGGTGTTTAGGTTGTGGTCTCTTAGGCTGGATAATAGGAGAAGAGGAAGGTCTCTTTTCTCTATAGAAAGAAGGAGGAGGAACTGCTTCGTATAAAGGAGGAATATTTGGTTTAGGAAGGAGACCCAGTCCATCATGACGAGGAGGTATAGGTCTACTTTTAGAAAGTTTATTAGGCATAGACATAGTCACATCCATAGGGATGGGTTGGGAATCTTCTTGAGGAAAGACATTAGTTTTATCTTTTAAAGGAAGAACTTCCTTCTCAAGAACGATAGGAATATCAAGTTTGGGTGTTCTAGGTTCACTTAGAGATAGGATCATATCTATTTTCCACTTTTGATAAGATTTGAAAAGATGATCACTTCGCGGAAGAAGAGATTGGAATTGTTTAGGCCAAAAATAATCAATAGGAATGCTAGAAGTTCTTTCAGCTGGTTTAAAGAGACTATGATTGACAGTAACAACTTCACCATTATGGGGAAATTTCAAACATTTGTGAATAGGAGAAGCAATAGCTTTCATGGAAGATAGCCAAGGATAGCCAAGCTTCACACGAAATTGTTCGGATGAAGGAATAATAGAAAAGTTTACATCAAGGGATTTGTTATGGACCTCAATAGGTAATGTAATAGAACCAATTGCAGGAGAAGAAAATGCATCAAATAATTTCACAACCACATCTGTTTTGTCATAGACCAGTTGATTCAATTGCAAAGTAAAAATAAATTCTTTAGTAATAAAATTAACCATGCAAGAAGGATCAATAAGCACTCCACGGCAAGGTGTATTCTTGACTTTTGCAACTATGTATAAAGGACCATCAGGTGCCCTGATAGTTTCACTAGAATCAAATGTGATGGAAAGTTCTTTAGGGTTTTCTTGCTGCTCTACAAAGTTAATCACATTCAGAGTCAAAGACACAAGACCATCAGATGAGAAAGAGGAATCATTAGCCTCAATCGTATTAGAGGTATGGGAAGGTAATGGATCAGTAAAAATCTGAAGATTTTGGTTAGGAGGAGCTATAGATGTGTTGCCTTTATCATTCGCTCCAGAAACAGAGATAGTATTATTATCAATCAAATCTTGAATTTTACCCTTTAAAGCAAAACATTTTTCAGTATCATGCCCAGGTTGACGATGAAATTGACAAAAAGATTTGTTATCAAAATAGGGTGAATTAATCTTTGTAGGATCAATTTGCCTTATAGGAGGAAGAGTAAGCACATTTTGTTCCAATAACTTATTCATAATACTATGCAATGATTCATTCAAAGGAGTAAACTTTCTTTCTTTCTTGAAAAACTTAGAAATAGGAGGCACACCTGATGTTGCATTCACATTGTTGTTGATGATGTTTTCATTGAATTTAACGGACTCTCT
Organism: Cryptomeria japonica; assembly: GCF_030272615.1. Taxonomy (NCBI): domain Eukaryota; kingdom Viridiplantae; phylum Streptophyta; class Pinopsida; order Cupressales; family Cupressaceae; genus Cryptomeria; species Cryptomeria japonica. The sequence goes on along the minus strand of NC_081408.1, from coordinate 238,563,724 downwards.
ATTCGGTTTAAACTTCCCAAATGGTTGTTGACTACTATCACCCTTATCACTCGGAGCCATAGGATGTGATTGTTCCATTTGACTCACAGTCAGTTGATAATTGTGAAGAGTTGCACACAACTGTTGGAAAGAAGTAAACTCAGAAAACAGGAGTTTGTCTTGAATATCTTTTTGTAAATTAGAAATAAAGATTCTTTGAATATCATTGTCAGGCACTGGAAAAGAAATTTGAGCATACAAATGCTTATATCTACCAATGAAATCAGTCACTTTTTCTTTAACACCTTGTTTACAATGCATTAAATCAATCAAAGTAACTTTAGGACTTATATTGTTTTGAAATTGTTGAATGAAAGCATTTGCAAGTTGTTCGAAAGAAGTAATGGAATAAGAAGGAAACGAGCAATACCATTGTAGGGCTTTATCTCTTAATGTCCTAGTAAACAGTTTCACAAGCAACCTTTGGTCATAAGCAAAATCAGTACATATTGTTTGAAAAGTCTTAACATGTGTTAGAGGATCACCTTTACCATTATAAAGCTCCAAATGCGGGATTTCAACATGTTTAGGAGGGATAGCTCGAACAATGTCAAGAGAAAGTGGGCTCACAACATCAAATGTGGGCACACTAAACTTAGATTGATTCATAGAGGCAATTTATTGCTGTAAAGAAGAGACAGTTTGTGCAAGATTGTTAATGGTCGCTTCAGTCAAAGAATTCATATTAGACGTGTTAGATTGAGATGGAGGTATTATGTTATTGAAAGAAGGTAAAGAGTAAGGTGGCGGGACACTATGATAATTAGTCATAGGAGAGGATTGGAAAAGAGGAACACTACAAGGAGGAATGGAATGGGTGAATGAATTGCCCCCTTGCATCATGTTCATTTGTGGAGATGTAATAGGAACACTCATTGAAGGAATGAATGAAGAAGTTGGATTGAATGAAGGAAGAGGGTTAATTGAAGAGGAAGGATTGCCCCCATGACTAGTGATCATAGGCGGAATGTCTTGTATAGAAGTAGTCATTATGTTTGATGTAAAGGTAGGTATACTAGCAATAGAAGTTGTCAAAGGAATAGAATGATTGACTTGAGTGGGAGGTTGTGTATAACCTAAAGTTTCGGCACAACTCTTCATAGGCATCACATTCGAATCCACAATGTGTGCAATACCACGCAAAATATCAATTCCATTCTTATCACTTTTAAGCATATGTTTTAGACCCTCAATTAAAGGAAGAGCTTGACTATCGGGGTATTCTTGAGACATCCATTATCGAAAATCATCAAATTGGTTATCCAATTTCAAAAGTTGTTCTACAGAAACCTCATGGAGAGCTTCTTCATCATCAGGAGGATTAGAGGAATTACCCATGTCCTCATTAAAAAGGCTATTCAAATTAGGTTCCATCTCCTCGGTAATTAAACCTCGGAAAGACTTAATTCTAAGGCTTCATCTAACCGGAATAGTGTAAGTAGGGCTTATTGTTGTAAAACTCATGCACTAGAGAGGGAGAGGAGATTTTGAATTTTAGAGGTAGCAAATTTCAGTAAAATCAGCCAATCTCCTAGATTTAGGCTATTAAATGCAATCACGACAATCTCCCGAAATTTCAGAAAAAATGTCAGGGACCGTGGCGCTCGGAGTACACACGGTCCTTGCAACTTTTTTTGAAATTTGCAGGGATGAAAGGTATGATGATTTTAAAGCTAATCTGAAAAAATTGAGTGATTTTACGATCTGTAGATAGGCCAAATTAAAGTTGCAATCTCAAAATTGAACCCTACCAAGATTGTTGAAAAATGCAAAATTTGAATTTTGAAAAAGAGAGGGAAACTGAAATTTTGGATTTTATGGTTTTAGAGGGAATACTAAAAGCAATGCAAGTTTTGAAATTTAAAAGTTGACTCAATTTCACGCAAAATTCAATTTTGAGAGTGGAAATCAAGATTGGTGTAATTAAGCACTTGATTTCAAAAGTCACAAATTGCAAGAATTTGAATAAAGCACTGAAATTTCGAATGAACGCCAAGACACTTTTCAGATTTAGGACAGTAAGAACATAATTTTGACACAAAATTTCAATTTCAACAATTTTTTGAATGATTAGAAGCCTTAATCCAAGCAATCCCTAGACCAACTTTGACTTTAATTTTGAAAGTGTTGGAATTGATAAAATCAGCCAAAATTTTGGATTTTAGCAGAAAAATACAGTAAGATCTAGCTCCCGAAATTTCAAAAAAAATGTCGAGGACGATGGCGCTCGGAGTGCACACGGTCCTTGCAACTTTTTTCCAAATTTTTAGGGATGAAAGATTTTATGATTTTGTTGCGGAATCAAAAGTTACAGTCGATTTGGAGATGTTTTGATCAGTGAAATTATCGGTCAAAGGTTGAATCAAGAGGGTTTTAAAAATTAGGGTTTTGACACTTAACCACTTAATTTTCAAAATTAAAGCACAAATATGAATTGATAATTTGCAATTGAAGGGTAGATCTGAAACAAGCATTAATAATTAAACATTTCGCAAGCCCAATTACTAAAAAGAAAATTTAGGGTTTTTATGCAATTAACCTCTAAAATTTGCAAAAGATCAAACATGGAAATGCAATTAAGGAATCCAATTTTCAGATCTAGTCATGAATAATTAGAAAGGATGTTCACGTCGGGTTCACCAAAATGTAAAGCGGAAAATCGCGAGCGAACCCTAAGTGTTCCCTCCACCACTCCCAAGGGGAAAGGGGGGTCACTTAGGATTGTCGGTTTTCACTTAGGAGAGACTTTACATTCAAAAGAGGGGTTGAAACCCACAAGATCCAATCCCACACAATGCAAGATTGGATTCTAGATGAGTTTCAAGGGTTAAGACAGCAAGGCTACCCTCTTTTGTAAAGAATGTGGATAGAATGATTAAGCTAGGAATACATAGAAAGTGAGAAAGATTCGCTTATAAACTGAGATAGGGATATAGGATGAAGCTGCGGACCTGGAATTAGCAGTAAAATGTCGAGATGGCGCTGTCCTGCAAATTTGAGTGAAAGTTGATGGGATGATGGCGCCCGGCGTGCACACGGTCCTCTGAAAAATCCGCGAAACGAAGGGGGATCTGTTCGTCTCTGCACAAGGATTCCAGATCTTCAATTTCAGCCGCGTACCTGCAACCTACACACAGAAAAGCGAAGACAATTAGGGGGTTAGGGATTAGGGGTTTACCCTTAGGTCAAACCCTGGTTTTGGAATTAACCAAGAAATGAGAAATGCTGTAAATGTAAATGACTGTAATGCAAAACAAATACTAGTACCTTGTTGTAAGAATGTTTGTATTCTTACATGCGAAGGTGTAGATGTTGTTGTATGTTGTATGTTGTATGTTGTAGTATGTCATCTCCTCTTCAATGGTTAAATCCTTGTCTTGAATGCAACACTTAGCCTTGAATGGAGACTTAGAATGATCAATTGCTTGAAGGAATGCTTGAATGCTTGAATGCTTGAATGTTTGAGTATCGCTTCCACCTTTTTTCCATCATACCAAAATGGGAGAGGAAATGTAGTTTATATACTTGTCAATTAGGGTTAAAAGACTGATTTTTCCGACCTTAGGCCGACCAGGAAAGGTTATTTTCCAAATTGCAAACTTAAAGACCCGAGACCCAAAAGAGACTGGGCCCAAAAATAGGGCCAGGGACCAGGGCGCTGGGCGCTCTGGTCCCACCTCCCGGGACAGCAGGGTGCAAGGAGGGATCAGGCCAAGGTGCTGAAAAATGCAGTTTTTGATGTCGTGGACAAGTTTCGGGGTCTCCATTCAGGTTCGGTGTTGCGTCGCCATCGTGAAGACCCAAATGCGATCAAAATTGCAAGTGTCGCAATTTTAGGACGCTACACTATTGTTAGTTCCCGGGGTCACAATAATCTCCCCTTCTTTCTATGGTCTATACTCAGAGTCCTCCATATCCTTGATATCATGCCAATCCATCATAGTACCACTGTCATCCTCATCCATCTCCATATCAGAAACCAACTGCACATCAGGGTTAGAGGAGGAAATGTGGGTTTTATCCTTGGGGGAGGGTTTCACTTCATGGGCTTGCTGGTATTCCATAATCAAAAAGATAATCCCTTCATGAATCATAGGGTTATCCTGGTTTTCAAAATGTTTAACTAAATTATTCTCTAGGGATGAAACCAAATAAAAGGGAATGGAAATAAATCTACCATGCCTAAAATGGTTTAAGATAGTAAAAAAGGCATGGTTTAAGATAGTCAAATGATGTGAGAAAATACTAGCGAATCTACCATCTAGGGTGATGTACCTCATGATGAATTATGCCATATCAGCCCAGAGGGAAATCGACTCTTCCTTGTTATAGCCATCATCTGCCATTTTTGTAACCCTCAGTCTTTCCTTTTCCTTATCATAAAAGGTAGCAATATCCTCCTCACCCAACTTCCAGGTGTCTCTATAGAATTTTTTGCCTTTCATATCCAAGCTAGTAACAGTGGCAACAAGGTTTTCATCGACTTGAAACTCCGCACCAAAGGCAGTCAACACACCCTTATTCCAACCTTTAACAAATGTTTCCGTAACAATGGCAGAATGACCATGCAATCTCTCCAAAAAAGGGTACCATCGTACTGTCATAAATTTCCTCCCAAACCTCCTTATTCTTCTACCACTTATCATTGGTTGTGGGCTCAAACCTATTCTTTCACCTCCCATTCTAAAGCTCGAGCAAATCAGAGACTCTAGAAAAACCAAGAGGAAAGAAAATAAGAAAAAGGGCAAACTACAAATTCTAAAAGTTCTCAAAGTGGTAACAATTCAAAATACCACCCCAATGGCTCCCATCCCATCATAGTCTTTCAACATAAATTTCATTGGAAAGGTAGAACATCTTGGCATCATTTCTTGCCAGTTCGCATAGGGTTTTTGTGAAAGTTTCCTCTCCTCTCCACCATTTAACCACCACATTACCCATCGCCAAGTTGGCCAAATGATCTGCCAGTTTGTTTCTTTCCCCGAAAACATGTGAGATCATGAAATCCTCCAAGCCGACTATAATTTTAGGGAAATCCTTGAACCCCTCCTTGCTCACCATGTGTAGGCAAGCTGACCTCCACAAAATGGTTAGTCAAGCATTGTAGATCACAATTATTGTTGATCACTATCCACTATGCCATTAGCTTTTTCAAAGAGTTCTAATCTATATTGAAATCGTAGAAAAATTTATTTTACATATTTTAAATTCTATACTTAGTAACAATGAATATTTTTCCAAAGAGTACTCTCAAAAAAATTTATAACAAAATTCCAATAATTCATATTTATTTTTTGAGAGTGGAATCAATATGTGATGGAATCTACTAGTTATTTCCTACCAGAATTGTTGATCACTATCAGCCATGCCCATCAACTCTTTTTAATATTTTTCATCTATATTGAAACCGTAAAAAATGTCATTCTAAATATTTTGGATTTCTATAAATTAGGAGTCTAGAGGATCCTTTTGTTGGAAATTGACACTCATTTGGTCCCATCAATGCCAAAGGGGGAGATTGCTGGCAATTGACACTCATTCGGTGATTTCTGGTAACTTTTGGTAGCTGCATATTGGTTTAGGGTTGTCATTAATGGAAACTTTTCATGGTGATTCGATCTAGAAATCACAATTCATCTTATTTGGAAGTTGGTGTTAACTGGTAGACAGTTAACTAGTAAACTGGGTAAAATAGGGTATTTCGATAACATGTTGGTTCAGAATGATTTTCAATGATTGCGGTATTTTTGGTGATTGTCTTTGTGGTCTAGTTGTTTGTGAAGACCTTTAGGAAGCATGTGGTTATAACCTTTTAGAAAGCGTCGTGAGGGTGTGGGTCAGAATGATTGGGCGAATTGGTGAGAAAATCCAGGGCATACCAAGCGTAAACCTGACAACTTGGACTTTCTCACACTCACAGTTCATTGCCACGATGAACGGAAAAAAATTTATGATATGTTGTCATGTTTCACTTAATGCATTTGATGGTTTTTGATGTGAGAGAAAAAGTCTCACCATGAGAAAATGAAATTGAGTTATCCAAAAGAGAGAGAGGTTTTTGTAGTCACCCATCACATGACCCTGTATGTTTGGACTACTTGTCCATATGTGCCATAGGCTTTGAGATATGCAACATGAAATTTTGACGGTTTTCACACTTTGAGCGCTCAAGAGAAAGCATCACGAGGGTGTGGCTCGGAATGATCAGATGATTTGGGGAGTGAACCAAGGGCATACCTAGTGTAAAATCAGCCACCTAGACATGCTCACGTTGAAGATTCATTGCCACGATGAGAAAAATTAAAGTTGCATGATGTTGCCACCTTTCATTGAATGCATCTGATGGGTTTTTATGTGACAAAAAAAATCTAGGCATGGGCAAATGGAATTGAGTTGTCCAAAAATGAGAGAGGTTTTTGTAAGCACCAGTCATACAACCTCGTAGGATTAGTTGTCTTGTCCGTATGTGCCATGAGCTCTGAGATACACAACACCAAATTGGATGGTTTTCACACTTTGAGCACTCAAGAGAAAGCGTCGCTAGAGTGTGGCTCAAAATAATTGGGAGAATTACGGAGAAAAACAAGGTCATACCCAGCATAAACCCATCCACCTACATGCGCTTGTGGTGATCATTCATTGCCATGACAAGAAAAATTAAATTTATGCTATGTTGATCTTTTTTCACTGAATGCATTTGACAATTATTTATGTGAGAGAAAAGGTCTCACCACAAGAAAATTGAATTGATTTCTCAAAAAGTTAGAGAGGTTTTTTTAGGAACCCACCACATGACCATGTAGGTTCATATGGCTCATCCATATGCATCACACGCTTCGAGATACGTGATGTGAAATTTTGATGATTTTCACACTTTGAGTGCTCAAAAGAAAGCATCGTGAGGGTGTGGCTCAAAATGATTGGCCAACTTGGTAAGTGAACCAAGGGCATACCTATCATAAACCTAGTCACCCAGATGAGCTTGCACTGATGGTTCAGGGTGAACCCACAATAGTGGGTTACACTTTTTTGCCAACTTTGACACTGCAATATTCATTTTCAGACAAAACTTCAAATTCAGACACCTATTACTTCTAAACCATAAGTAATGTGTAGATGATGTGAATTAGTGATTTGTGTCATTTTGTATGTATATTCTAAAAATATTTTTTTGATAATTTCTAGAATCAATTTGCTTCTGTTTTTCTATCTCCCTCGAAAACTTTTTTTTTTCAAAAAAACAACATTTTTAAAGAGTGATACTCACTCTATATAGCATGAATTTTTTTCTAAAATAGATATGAATGTGACTCTTTTGAATTTGGTTTTTTAACATCCATATCTAGTGTTTTCAATTGGTTTTATAACATTATCTTCAATATTTCATATTTTATTAAGATTCGAAGTCGAGTTAACTGTAATTTTAACATATGTCCATTTTGATATTACATAACTTGTTGTATATGTAATGAAAATCAATTTACTTTTTTAGAAAGAGGACTTCAATACCTAGTGCATAAATATTTTTCAGAATTGTTTGGGTGACGTTTACTATTTTTCCATAAGCATTGAACAAAGAATTTCATGTTTGGTGAAAACCCTACATTCATAAGAAATAAAATAAAAATATATTAATATATACTATTTGAAAAGTTTATGATAAGGGCTATAAAAAAATAAAAATTTAAATGAATTCATTTGACCCCCCAAAAGCTAATGTAAAATTGGTTTTTTATCACCATTTGATAGATCCAAAGGAGACTCCATTGCAAGTATGATTTAGAAGTAGAGAGGTTCTATTCAAGAAATTTTGACCTAAGAGCCTTTGATCTAACTCTCTTCAATTAATTAATTCAAATGGGATCTCTTAAAGCTTAAATAATTATATTTTTTTTAAAATGTATGATTTCAGCAAAAAATATGATGTATGAAAAGTGGGAACCAACATTGTGAGTTCACCCTTCATTGCCACAATGAGCAGGACGAAAGTTATGCTATGTTGTCATGTTACACTGAATGCATTTGATGGTTTTTAATGTGAGAAAAAAAGTATCACCACAATAAAACAAAATTGAGTTCTCCAAAAGAGAGAGAGGTTTTTGTAGGCACCCACTACATGACCCATTAGGTTTAGATGACTCATTCATACATGTCATGGGCTTTGAGATACGCGATGTGAAAGTTTGACGGTTTTAACACTTTGAGCACTAAAGAGAAAGCGTTGCGAGGGTGTGACTTGAAATGATGGGGAAAATTGGAGAGAAAACCAAGGGCAAATCTAGCATAAAACCAGCCACCTGAACCTGCTCACGATGACGGTTCCTTACCATGACGAGTAGGATGAAAGTTGCACTATGTTGGCACCTATCATTAAATGCATCTGATGATTTTTTATGCGAGAGAAAAAATATAGGAATGGGCAAATGGAATTGAGTTATAGGAAAGTGGGAGAGATTTTTGTAGGCACAACTCATATGACCTCGTAGGTTTAGACGACTCATCCATATGTGCCACAGGCTCTGAAATATGCAACGTGAATTTTTGAAGGGTTTCACACTTTGCGCACTCAGGAGAAAGCATTGCGAGGCTATTGCTTGGAATGATCAGGAGACTTGGGGAGTGAACCAAAGGCATACCTAGTGTAAAACTAGTCACCCAGATGTGCTCACGTTGATGATTCATTGCCATGATGAGAAGAATGAAAGTTATGCCATGTTGCCACATTTCATTGAATGCATTTGACTATTTTTATGTGAGAGAAAAAGTCTCACCACGAGAAAATGGAATTGAGTTGTCACAAATAGAGAGAGGTTTTTGTAGGCACTCACCATATCACCTCATAGGCTTAGATAGATCATACATACGTGCCATGGGCTCTGAGGTATATGACATGAAATTTTGACGATTTTCATAGTTTGAGCGCTCAAGAAAAAGCATCATGAGTGTGTGGGTCTGAATGATGGAGCGACTTGGTGAGTGAACCAAGGCCACAACTAGAGTAAACCCGACCACTTGGACTTTCTCATGCTAATATTTCATTGCCACAATGATCAGAATAAAATTTATGGTATGTTGCCACATTTCACTGAATGCATTTGATGGTTTTTGATGCAAGAGAAAAAGTCTCACCACAAGCGAATGTAATTGAGTTCTCCAAAAGAGAGATGTTTTAGTAGGAACCCATCACATGACCCCTTATGTTAGGACATCTCATCCATATGTGCCATGGTCTCTGAGATACGCAAAGTGAAAGTTTGATGGTTTTCACACTTTGAGAGCTCAAAAAAAAGCGTCGTGAGGGTGTGGCTCAGAATGATTGGGCGACTTGGGGACTAGTGAACCAAGGACATACCTGGTCTAAACCCAGCCACTTGGACACACTCATGTTGATGGTTCATTTCCTTGACAAGAAAAATTAAAGTTACACGATGTTGCCACCTTTCATTGAATGCATCTAATGGTTTTTTATGCGATAGAAGAAATCTAGGCATGGGCAAATGGAATTGAGTTGTCCAAAAATGAGAGAGCTTTTCGTAGGAACCACTTATACAATGTCTTAGGATCAGATGTCACGTTCATATGTGCCATGAGCTCTAAGATAAACAACATCAAATTTTGAAGGTTTTCACACTTTGAGCACTCAAGAGAATGTGTTGCTAGAGTGTGGGTCAAAATGATTGGGAGACTTGGGGAGAAAATAAGGGCATACCTAGCATAAACCTAGCAACCTAGATGTTCTCACATTGACGATTCATTCCTACAAGGAGTAGAACAAAAGTTATGCTATGTTGCTCATTTTTCACTAAATGAATTTGATGGTTTTTGATGTGAGAGAAAAAGTCTCACCATGAGAAAATGAAATAAAGTTATCCAAAAGTGAGAGAGGCTTTTTAAAGAACCCACTATACGACCCTATAAGTTCATATGGCTCATCCATATGTGACACAGGCTTCGAGATACACAACGTGAAATTTTGACGATTTTCACATTTTGAGCACTCAAAAGAAAGCATTGTGAGGGTGTGGCTAGGAATGATTGGCCGACTTGGTGAGAGAAACAAGGGCATACCTATTGTAAAACTGGCCACCCAAATGTGCTTGCATTGACGGTTCAGTGACACAACAAGAAGAATGAAAGTTATGTTATATTGCCATGTTTCACTGAATGCATTTGACGGTTTTTTATGAGAGAGAAAAAGTATCACCATGAGAAAATGGAGTTGAGTTCTCTTAAATCAAGAGATATTTTTGTAAGAACCCACCATATAGCCCCGAAGGTTCATACGAATCGTCCATACGTTCCATGGGCTCCGAGATATGAGATGTGAAACTTTGATGTTTTTTATAGTTTGAGCACTCAAGAGAAAGCATCACGAGGGTGTGGCTCAGAATGATCAGGTGACTTAGAGAGAAAACCAAGGGCATACCTAGCATAAAATGGATACCTGGACATGCTCACACTGATGGTTTGTCACCACGATGAGAAAAATGAAATTTGTACTATTTTGACACCTTTCATTGAATGCATCTGACGATTTTTTATGCGACCAAAAAATCTAGGCATGGGAAAATCGAATTGAGTTGTCTGAAAGAGAGGTTTTTTTAGGCACCACTCACATGACCCCATAGGTTCAGATGGCTCATCTGTATGTTCCATGGGTTCTGAGATACACGACATCAAAGTTTGATGGTTTTCAGACATTGAAGACTCAAGAGAAAGCGTCGCTAGAGTGTGGCTCGGAATTATTGGGCGACTTGGAGAGTGAAACAAGGGCATACCTAGATAAACATGGCCACCAAGACATGGTCACACTAATGGTTCATTACCACAATGAGTAGATCAAAAGTTATTCTATGTTGCTACATTTCACTAAATGCATTTGACGATTTTTTATGCAAGTGAAAAATTCTCACCACAAGCAAATGTAATTGAGTTCTCTGAAAGAGAGATGTTTTTTTAGGTACCCACTGCATGACCCTGTAGGTTTAGGTGGCTCATCTATACATGCCATGGGCTCTGAGATACGCAACATGAAAGTTTGACATTTTTTACACTTTGAGTGCTCAAGAGAAAGCGTCACGAGGTTGTGGCTCAGAATGATCAGATCAATTAGTGAGAAAACCAAGGGCATACATAGCATAAACCTAGCCAGTCAAACGTGCTCAAATTGATGGCTCATTGCCATGATGAGATGAACAAAACTTATGCTATGTTGTCACATTTCACCGAATGAATTTGACATTTTTTTATTTGAGAGAAAAAGTCTCACCATGAGAAAATGGAATTGAGTTGTCCAAAAGAGAGAGATGTTTTTGTAGGAACCCATGACATGACCCTGTAGGTTTAGATGGCTCATCCATATATGCCATGGGCTCCAAGATACATGACATGAAAGTTTGAATATTTTCACACTTTGAACACTCAAGAGAAAGCATCACAACGACGTGGCTTGGAATGATCAGGCAACTTAGTGAGTGAACCAAGGGTAAACCCAACCACCCAGATGTTCTTGCACTAATGGTTCGTTGCCACGATGAGATGGATGTAAGTTATGCTATGTTTCCATGTTTCACTGAATGCTTTCGACAGTTTTTGATGTGAGAGAAAAAGTCTCACCATGAGAAAATGGAATTGAGTTCTCTGAAAGAGAGATATTTTTGTAGGCACCCACCACATGAACCCATAGGTCTACAAGGATTTTCCATATGTTTCATGAGCTTCGAGATACGAGACGTGAAACTTTGACACTTTTCACACTTTGAGCGCTCAAGAGAAAGCATTGTGAGGGTTTGGCTCAAAATGATTAGGTAACTTGGGGAGAAAAAAAGAGCACACATAGCATAAAAAAAGCCACCCAAACATGCTCATGTTGAATATTCATTGCCATGATGAGTAGGACAAAAGTTGCGCTATGTTGCAGTCTTTATTTTTGACTTCCGTCTAGGTATCAACGTTCTACAAAAGTGAATTGCAGAAGTTGTTTGTGTTAGTAATACAAATTTAATTGTTGAATTTTTGATAAAATTTCTTATTATTTTAGCAATTAGTCTTTCCATTTGAAAATCACATAAGTGTAACATATAATATAAGTCCTGATTACTACCACTTTTCCATTTCAAAATCGCATAACTATAACTGCATAACACTAAGTATCTCAATCATTGGAAAACAAAATTATATTGCACATAGGTATCTCATAAAGACATTTAATATTTCAATGCCTCAAATATTTCATTTGTACAAATATATACTAGTCATATGTACATATATCCAAATAATCTTGATATTATAGTTTAATTTATTTCATTTACATCCAATTAAATGAACCGTCTGGATCCTCTCTACTCTTTATCTTGTCAAGAATTGCCTCATGGCCAGACTAATGAACCTTCCATAGGTTTTGGTTCATTGGTCTACCCCCAAATTTAGTCAAGTTAACATTTGATGCGACCACAAGGTTCGAATAATGAAGAATCTTTGTATGTGTCTCAAATTCCTCAAATAACCACAAGTTAGATTTCTTCAATTTGTACCTCCTAAGCCATGTACCAGTAACAATGACTGATCCTGTAGGGTATTCAATGTTTTCATCATCTACCATAGGGCCATGCAATTTATTTTTCCTCCACATAACGACACATATAATAATCTATTCCTTCTTCATTGTATCCAACTACAATAATTGCATAAACATGTCGTGCAATCATATTTGCATTTATGCACATGATTAGCTTGAACAAATAGGGAATAAAATGAATTTTATAAATATGTATGTAGATAATTTACCTAGTTGGACTAGATTTGAGACATGGTCAAAGTCAATTGATGCTTCCATCTGTGTGAGTTGCAATATTGTCGGGAGTCGATATGTCTCAAGTGGGATCAGAGTTCTCATACACTATTTGTTGACCCACTCCTTTTACTCGCACTTGTTCCATGATTAATTTCCACATGAAAAACAAAATCACTCCATATGTCACGTATGTATAGTCCATGAACCTGCATTAGAGATTCTAAAAGAGTGTAGCTCACTTGATCTTGTCAATATACAATAATTCTCATATTTTAAAATGTTAGTATCATCTATCAACCAAAAAAATATGCGAACTCAAGACACACCTTGATTACCTAGACACATTGTAGCATTACACCACTTGACAATATCTCTTATATCTATCAACTTTTCTTTATCTATGTACTTTAACTCTTCTCATGCCAAGGCTCTTTTGATACATGCTCCTGCACCATCATGCTCCCCCTTTCCATGCTCGACCTCACAAAAAAATCCACATATGTTAAACACTAGTGCTCTTATGCATTCTTCTCAAACAATAAAACATCCAAGAGTTATTGAATTGTTAGGCACAATTATTTTCAGTGACAAAATCACACCTTTTTGGTTTTTTTTTCCATCTTTTAGACTGTAGGCCACCCTCTTATATTTGCCAAATTCCACTAGTTCATTCCCAATAACATGTGTACTATCCATATGTTCACACATTGGAAAACTTTGCAAGTCACAACAATGAGCACATGTGCCATCCAAGCATACTTTATTGTAAAATGGTTGACCATCAACTCTTTCACATAAAATGGTATATATGAAGTACCTTGAAGATCTTGGTGGAGCCTTTATGCTACATTCCTACAAAATATTATTAGTATGAAAATCTACACATATATGTCAATAAACAACATAATGATTAGAAAATTCAATATGTACTCTACAACAACACATAGTGCGTGTGTGATTTATTTTGACATAAAAAGGCCTTGCCATTTCAAAAAATCTTTGACTAATTTTATTTTGAGGATACATGTCTAAAAACTTGCCAGCAAATTGTATTTGAGTCATATCCAAAAAATGCTTCGGATGTGGATCACAGATTTGACTACCAATTCTCCTCCTTACAACATCTCATTGATTAGGAGAGACCCTTCTATTACTCTTCCAAAATTATTCAATCAAGGATCTCAAGGCTTCAACAACTTCTTTATCATTTTGTAGTAGTCTACAAGAGAATGTCAGTAACTCTTTGTCATTTGGATCCTCAACTCTTTCACACCTTCCCACAATTCTCATTGGATATTTTCTACTTAATTTCATTGCTTTACCTATCTTTCCAATGAGCCGAGATTTATTGGTTTAAGTGCTTACTACTGTTGATGTGAGGATGTGTCATGTGGCATTGCTATCATTGGTGTGTGATGTAGAACCCACACTCTCATATGCACTCATTAGATTCTTGACAATTAATTTCTCAATTGAATCATCTGACACTCTTAGCCCAAGAATCCACATGATGGGCCTAAATTTCAAATTTCTCATCATTTCAACAAATAGTTGAAATCTTCTAGTCTCATTTAACTTTTCAAAGTACAATCTCCAAATTTGGTTAGCATATCTTTGACAAGTACACTTTGGAATCTTATCAACCATTGGTTGCAAAATATTAGTATCAATATCAATCAAATACTTAGGCTTTCTATGTAAAATTATAGGAGGTTCTCTCAAAGTTTGAGTTGCCTCAATATTAGGAATGTTAACAACATTAGGGAAAGATGGCATACCTTCAATTAGAGATAAAAATGATAGTGTACCTTGAAATTGAGATGTACTTGCAACGTGACATGTTGTAGAAGGTGTGCCCTTCAACTAGAAAAGTGAGATATGGTGTGCCTTTAACTTGAGATGTGACAAATGGTGTGCCTTCAACTTGAGATGTGACAAATAGTGTGCCTTCAACTTCAGATGTGAGAGATGGTGTGCCTTCAACTTGAGATGTGAGAGATGGTGTTCCTTCAACTTGAGATGTGAGAGATGGTGTTCCTTCCACTTAAGATGTGAGAGATGGTCTTCCTTCAACTTGAGATGCGAGAGATGGTGTGCTCTCATCCTCAGCCATCAATTGTCTCTTTGCACAAACATTTTTCATTTGTTCTCTTTGTTTTGTCAATACCATATCACTCTTATGTTCCTCTTCAATTGGCATATCTTCTTCTATGGTGTTCAATTTCTTTGATTGATGAGTTTTCCTCATATTTTCTCTTGTCTTTGCATTCTTAACTTCATGCTCTTCCCATGTTAGCTTTTGTCATCTTTTCCTTGGCATGGTGGTGATTTATAAATATACCCACACAAAAAAGACAATGAAATTAGTTCATAAACACACACAGAGAGAGAGAGAGAGAGAGAGTATTAAGGGTAGTTCTCAGTGAATTTATGGTTGTCCTACATTGATTATGACTTCCATAGTGAATTTATAAGAGTTTGAATTATTCCATGATTTTTCTTTATTCATTAGGACTGCCATAATAAAGGTATGGTAGTCCTATTAAAGTTTGGTCATTTGTGATGAACATAGGACACTCATAACTTATTCTAGTTCTGAGCCGTAAGAATAAAGATAGTAAACATTAATCATTTAACACTAATTGGAATCTAGAGTACTTATTACCATGCATTTATCATCATTCTAATTTTGAGTTGATGATTGGTGCATACATTTCTTTGTGCTAGTTGTTTTTCCCTATTTTGAATTTCACATTATATTGTACACCAAGTTTTGGTTGTGGAAGTAAAAAGTTATAGTTATGATCATTTTGATGGAAACAGAGAGGGTAAGAGGGAAAGAGAGATGGTGAGAGGGAGAGAGGAAAAAAAAGGAAAGAGAGTGAGAGAGAGATGGGGAGGGAAAGAAAGAGAGACTCGAGAGATAAAGAGAAATGGATGGGGAGGGAAAGAATGTGATAGAGAAACTTGAAAGAGGGGGAGAGAGAAAGAGGGAGTGGGGGAGATATAGAGAGACCTAAGAGGTGGATGGAGGGATTGTGAGAGATGAGACTTGAGAGGATAGGGAAGGAGGGGGAGAAAGAGAAGGAATAGAGCTAGAAAGGGAGATATAAGAGGAGAGGGAGGAAGAATAGAGATAGGGAGATAGAGAGAATGAGAAAAATAGAAAGGAAGTGAGAGGGAGAGACTTGAGAAAAAAGAGAGAGAGAAAGTGAGAGGAGAGAGAGAGGGAAAGAAAGAGGGAAAGAGGGAGGGATCTAGAGGGAAAGAGAGAAAACAGAGATATTTGAGAAGTGGATGTAGGGACTGTGTGTGTGTGTGTGTGTGTGTGTGTGTGTGAGAGAGAGAGAGATGTGGAGGGAATGAGGGAAAGAATGGGATATAAACAGTTGAGAGAGGGGAGAGAGAGAGAAAGGGAGTGGGGGAGAGATAGAGACACCTAAGAGGTGGATGGAGGGATTGTGTGAGGGAGAGAGACTTGAGAGAGAGATAAAGGGAGAGGAAGGGAGAGAGAGAGATGGGGAGGGAAAATAGAGAGAGAAAGAGAAATGGGGAGGGAGGGAGGGAGGGAGGGAGAGAGAGAGAGAGAGAGAGAGAGAGAGAGAGAGAGAGAGAGAGAGAGAGAGAGAGAGAGAGAGAGAGAGAGAGAGAGAGAGAGAGAGAGAGAGAGAAAGGGAGTTGGGGGTATAGAGACACCTAAGAGGTGGATGGAAAGATTGTGAGAGAGAGAGACTTTAAAGAGAGAAGGGAGAGAGAGATGGGGAGGGAAAAAAGAGAGAGAAAGAGAAATGGAGAGAGAGAGAGAGACAGAGAGAGAGAGAGGGAGAAAGGGGCAAACGAAGGGGCAAGGGAATGGAGAGAGAAAAAGAGAGAAAGAGAGAGATAAAGACATTTGAGAGGGAAAGGGGGAAAGAGATATTATGGTGAGAGGGAGAGAGGGAAAAAGGGAAAGAGAGGGAGAGAGAGAGAGAGAGATGGGGAGGGAAAGAGTGAGAGACTTAAGAGATAAAGAGAAAGGGATGGGAAGGGAGAGAGGGAAATATTGGGATAGAGAGAAAGAGAGAGAGAGATGAAGAGAGGGAGAGATGGAGAAAGAGAGATGATGAGAAAGGGAGAGAGGGAGGTGGAGGAAAGAGGGAGATAACGGGAGAGAGGTACACTTGATAGAGGAGGAGAGTGAGATAGAGACATAGAGGCTTAGAGGGAGGGAGACTTAAAAGAGAAAAAATGGGAGAGAAAGATAGAGGGAAAGAGAGTTAGAGATAAATATAGAGAGAGAGGGATAGAGGGAATGAGATAAATAAAGAAAAAGGGTTAGAGGGACATATAGAGAAAAAAGGGAGAGAAAGAGATAGGGAAAGAGAGTTCAAGAGAGATAGAGAGAGAGGGAGAGAGGGAATGAGATGAGTAGAGGGAAAAAGAGTTAGAGGGAAATAGAGCAAAAGAATGGAAGAGACACTTGAAAGAGGAGAGAGAGATAGAGAGATGAAAGCTGAGGGAGAGAGACTTGAGAGAGATGGAGAGAGACTTTAGAGAAAGAGAGTAGGAGGGAGAGAGAAAGAGAGATAGAGGGAAATGAAGAGAGATGAAGAGAGATGAAGAGAAAGGGAGGTAGAGAGAGAGGGAAATAATGGGAGAGAGAGACACTTAAGAGAGGGGGAAACAATGAGAGATAGAGATACTTTAGAGGAGAGAAAGAGATACCCCAAGTGAAAGACCAAAAGAGAGGGATAGAGAAAAGAGAGAGAGTGGGTGAGGGAGAGATACCTGAGAGGGGAGTAAGTAGAGAGGGAGAAACCTGAGAGAGAGGGGGGCAACAATTAAGGAAAAGAGAGGCGGAATGCAAGGAAGAGACTAGAAAGATAATGCTGATATGAGGGTGTTGAATGCCTAAATTTGACTAAGTCTGAAATTTATATGAATACTCTAAAAATTATAATCTACATTATAGCTCCTAGAGATCTTGAACCACTCTCAAACATCTTGATAATATATACATAAAATATAATTTAAAGAATAGAAATGGAAAAGACAAATAAAAATGTGACTTATACTTTTCATTTCTATACTTTAATTTGTATTTTATGTATATATTCTAGAGAGAGAACACTTGGTGCCTTCTAAGATGAAAAAATGCTATGAAATACATTTGGCATGTGCCTTATTTGGCGTGCACCAAATACGGCATGCGCCAAATTTGTTTTAAAAAAAAATTATTTGGCCTGCACCAAATATGTTGCCTTGGAAAACACCAAGCCAAAGTCTTGGATTTGCCTTCGGCATCCAACCCAAAGGCTTGTATGCCCTTCTCAGGTCTGAGAGGTATTTTGTAGCAAATATTGATATTTTTCTCTTTTTTGTTCATGCTCTCCATTAGGTTTGCATGTGTTTCAATGCAATAAAAAAACACAATACAATTGTCAAACTCTCTCTTAGCTATCCAGCCATATAATTTTTTTCACATTTTTATAATGTTAAGGTCTTCATCGATAATTTCTTTTGTTATTGTGTCTGGTTTTTGTCAAAAACCAACATGTCATATTTTGGCCATAGATTTTTACCCATTTATCGAATTTTGAAACAAATAACATTTTTAGAAACTAGACACCATTCTACACAGTTTTTAAAAAAAAAATCTGATTTTTGATTAGTTTTCACAAATTTTTGTGGGGAGCATGCTCAAATTTCTTCTTTTTAGGATGTCTCCACTTTGAAATTTCTAAAAATATCAAATATTCATTAAAGAAGTAGCCAAAAAAAATTGGCATAAACTTCAATGTGGTAGCTACTTTCTCACTGGAGCGATTTCCAAAATTCTAGAAAAAAGTTGACATTTTAGGGGCACCACATTTCATGCTTTATTTATTTTTTCTGAAAAAACATGACCAATAAATGTGGTGCCTCTTTATGAAACCCTTAATATCCTATGTTTTTAAAACAAATTAGTAGTTTAGAAAGTACATTTATAGAACTTTAACTTTCGTTCTTGTCGCATCTTCAAATTTTGAGTGTACCTATCTTCAATTTGTCGTCGAAGTTCAGACTTTGCAGATTTCCAAAAAAAAGTGGCATCTTAAGACCCCTTTTTGGTCCCCCTTCTTCGTGCACTTACCCTTAAGGAGATTATAGTCAAAGGAGACTTGAACCATAGTTCATCAATGGAGTGTTGTCTCCTATTCAGGAAATAAAATCTAAACAAGTTCTAGAAAGTCATATAGAAGCATTTTCTTAGGAATACAACAATATGAAGGGGATCCATCTAGCAACCTGTACATGCCATATTTATATTAAAGATGTTGAACCTGTAAGATGAGGCCCAAGAATAATTAATCATTATTTATCCTATATTGGATAGCCAATGGTCTTTCCCGTTCATTATTATCCCAAAAAGGAATTGTAAATGGTGTGTGTGTAGACTATAGAGAATTGAATAAAGCCACCAAAACAGATAATTTACCTTTGCCATTTATTGATCAAGTTCTAGACAATTTAGTTGGCGGTAGTAATTTCTGATTTCTTGATGGTTTTAGCAAGTACAATCAGATCTAAGCAGGTCTTGGGGATTAGGAAAAAATGACTTTTACTTGACCTTGGGCCACCTTTGGATATAGAGTTCTTCAATTTAAGCTTTGTAATGCATCTACAACATTTCAAAGGGTAGTTTTGGCCATTTTTGCATATTTGACTACTACTTGTGTGCGGGTATATATGGATGATTCATTTTTTATGGAAAAAAGTTTGAAGAACCATTGGAAAGTCTGAACAAGGTTTTACAAAGGAGTAAGGATAACCATTTATCACTTAATCATGAGGAATATTCCTGAATGACGATTGAGGGAATTGTTTTCGATCGTCATGTTTCAAAATAAGGGATCAAAGTGGATCCTTAAAAGATTGAAATTATTTAGGAGATAGAGGTTCCTAAGACCCAAATTTATGTTTGAAGTTGTTTTGGGCATGCAAGTTATTATAGGAGATTCATTAAGGGATTTTGTAAAATTGTTGGTCCCTTGTTTACATTGGTAGAAATGAAACTAGATCTATCATATTTTCTTAGGTTGAAACAAACCTTTATAATCCCTCCCTTTGCTAAAATGATTGCAATGTATTTATAGAATTCATATTCCATATCTACCCAACCAATCCACTAATAAAATTTATCCATGGCCCTATTTTTGAGGGGTCATTAACAAAACTTAAAGAAAACTAAAATTGTTGTCGTTCATCATGTCAACTTTGTCTAAGTCATTTTCTATCATGAATTTCTCCATTCCTATGACGAATCTAACATAACGCTCAAATTTATTTTTAACCCTTGAAGTCTAGTTTCTGGATCTTTCTTAAGGTTTGAATTTCATTAATAAATAAGGGAGATATCACTATTTTATTTAGACTGTGTTTTTCACAATTTCTAGGTGCCTGATTTTAGAAAGTCTTCAAGTTCTCAGCGTAAATGAACGAATTATTCTTCACTTTACTTGACCAAATCATTATTCATCATCATGAAGAATATGCTACAATCATACAATTACATTGGATTATTTTGGTAATCCGATTTATCTTTGTTGGAGAAAGATAACACAATGTAGTGTGCAACTACAACTTGCATGAAACAAATACTTTGTCCATTGATTTAGGAATGAATGATGCTCCATGATTTTGCATGAATGTTGGAATATGTTAGGAGTGTATAGGACCCTTCTCTTAATGTCTTTAAATCCTTCTCTAGAGGTTTTTAGAGTTGATGTTCGGAGCTCTCTGTTATAACTATTTTTGAATCTTCTTCTTGACATGAGTTATTTAATAACTCATTCAGCTACATTGTAATATCCTGCAAACTCATAGAGACACATCAAAAGAAATTTGGATCACATTTATTTAGAAAATAAACCAAATATCTAATTTACATTTTACCTTAAGCAAGCTAAAGAACTTCCAATTATTAGTGAAATCCACTTTAACATCAATACACTTAGAAGAAATAGATGATTTTAATGGGTTAAATGTGAGACAATTTATGGTCTCATTATATATACATCTCCAATTATCAAGTTAATACCTTTTAGGTTTTTCTCTATGTCTTTAAACCTTAAATCAAGTTAAGTTGGAGGTTATTCATCTTCCATAGATTCACTGCTAGATGAGATGTCCTCAACTTATTTCCTATCTAGGGGTCTTGATTCAGTTTTATTAGGTGTAGAAGGAATTTGAATTACATCTTCCTCATTATTTTATTTTGATTGTAATGTAATATAATAAGGATGTCTTAATGAAGGCTTATATTCTTTTATTTTATTTTATTTTAAAAGGCAATAGCCGCATATTTAATTAGATATAATATAAAAGTTTACAAAATACCTGAGTTATAGTACTGGTATAGATAGAGTTTACTAAAGATTACAAGCCGACATCAGAGTAAGTTTATTAATGAGGGCTTATATTATTAAAAATTCATTGTAGAGAAAGCTTCTCATAGGAATATCACCCAAACAAATATCCAAAGGCAACTCAATGTATCTCTAAGACTCTTATACCCAACCTCCATCTTATGCACCTAATATATAGGAGATAGAATAAATGAAACCATCAAATGGTATTAGAAAACCATGAGGTAAAAGCACCCAAAAAGTGGCACCCTACTTATCTTTTAATCCAACATGCCATGTTATATGTCAAAATGCACACTAGCACATGTAACCCTCTTTTCCAACTCATTTTTCTGTCCAACACATTTTTTCATTTATCAATTTAGAAGACCCAACTTTGGAAGGCTATAAATTTTAACTTAGGAATCCAATTGACAAAATGCAAGAAGCATAAAAATTCTTATGAAGTTATCTTTCAATATAAAAACAACCACACTACTTACAATAAATTTCAAGTCCAAAAAGCACCTCTTAGGCCTTCAAAACCAGCTTTCAAACTTTCAAACATAATAAAAAAAATGAAAAATTTAATATCTTCAAATCTAGACATGATATTGCAACAAATGTTATTGACATTTTTATTTATCCAATTTGTATCTCAATGGAAAATTTTGGACTAAACTATGCTCAAATATAAACTTACTATAAATAGTAACCTTACGCAAATGCAAGATTAGGACACCATTTTTCTAATACTTTCCTACCACATGATTATTGATTAGATTTGTATCTTTGGAATTTATAACAACAGTATTACAAGTCCATACAAAATAAATTAAAAAAGTTTTTTGTGCACAAATAATGTTTGATAATAAGATTCTTTCAAATTTGCGGTATATCACATTTCAAGAAGGAAACATCTATTTTCGAGAAGGTTGGACAAAATAAAAGTTACAAATAAGATTTGGGAATGTTAAATTATTTTAATGTGTTTGTAATTATGAGCTTATCATGGTCATTGATGTATGCTCAAGAAGTCTTAGATGTCTAGAAATTATGAATTTTAAAGAATTAAAAATTAGAAACGTGTGTTCATAGATTAACATAAAACATATTCATCACTTTTAAGATTTTATTTGTGAAGAGAAATTCATAGTTGTTATAAATTCTCATTGTTCCTTTGCAATTTATAGCCAAATATTAGTCTTCATTTTCAATGCTAAATTTAGTCTTCTTATATCTCTATATGCTCTTTATTTGCATTATGCTTAAATTTCAAATGAAACTCGTGTATTAAGAACTATAGAACTCCAAAAAGAAAAAAAAGAAAATTTCTTTTAAAGCTACATTTCATCCTTGCTTAATCTTCTCCATTTGTAATGAAAATTTTGAAATTCATTTTTTCCTAAATTGTAAATGTAAGCTTTGAATATCCAAACATTTTTCTATTGTATTTAAATAAGCCCAAGCTTAAATCTCCTCACATTATTTATATAATTCTCACATCACCTCATAATATAGTATATGACACTCAAAATATGTCATCAAATAACTGAAGAAATAGTCAAAAAAGCAATAATATTTGAAACTTCTTCATAGCAATCTAGTATGAAGATGTAGACCAGTTGTCATGGTTGCTTGAATTCATATTTCTGGCATGACGTGTATCCTCAACCAAATGTGAGATATCTATTGGTAGTTGAAAACCTCCATGAATACCATTAAGTGTATCTCTAATTTTTTCCAATCTTTCAACTATGTCTACCATATTTGGCTGTTGTTGAGGCAATTCCCTTGTGCAAACCAACCCCACTTCCATAAATTGAGTGAGGCATGAAAGAACCGTTGGATTTTCAGATTCATTTACATTTTTAAGGATGGCATTATCAACCACTTCTGTAATTTTATTTGGAAAATTCAGCCCTACCCACCTTTGAAGATTGATTCCTTCTACAAACATGTTATCTATGGGTTTCCTCTTTGCCAACAACTCTAGGAGTAGAATTCCATAACTATATACATCTCCTTTTGTTGAAACTCTTCCACCCATTCCATATTCTGCAATTCAACATAATGATTAGTAATTCTCAATCTATTTTTAACATTTAAATACTATTTGAAATCATAGTAATAAGAATGAAAAAACCATACCTGGTGCAATATAGCCAATAGAACCTTTTAGTGCATTCGTGAAAGTTAATGAATCCACAGAATTTCCAAATAATAATTTGGAAATACCAAAATCTGCTACATATGAAGTCATATCATCACCTAATAATATATTATTAGGTTTCAAGTCACAGTGAATCACTTGTACAAAACATTGATGATGTAAATATTTCATTCCATGTGCTATCTCTATTGCTATCCTTAATCGATCACTCAAGTTGAAGATGCATTCATCTCCTTCAGAAGGATATAACAACCGCTCCAAACTTCCATTTGACATAAAAGGAAGAATCAAAGCATTAATCTCAAGGTTAGAACAAGCTGATATGATCTTAATTATACTCCGATGCCTAACCCTTTTCAATATCTTGCACTCTTTACTAAAACTTCGATGAGCATTTTCCTCTTGCAGATTGAAAACTTTAACTGCAACATTTCTACCATTGTTTAAAACCCCTTTATAAATAGATCCAAAGCTACCAATGCCTATAAGATTTGCCTCACTAAAGCCACCAGTTGCAGCTACAACTTCATCATACATAATTCGTGGGGGCCACAATTTGAGAGGAGGGATCTTTCTATGCCTCAATCTATAAGAAAATGCTACCAACACAGAAGACAGGATGAAAATTGCAATGCCGATCACAACAGGGATTATCACCTTTCTGGAGACTGGTGGGTATTTGTGCTTGGAATGAGAGCATGCCGGTAAGTTTATCTATGTGCCACAAAGCCCAAGGTTATTCATAAGTGCTGAGACATCCAATTCTGCAAAAACTCCTCCTTGTGGGACCTCTCCAGTTAACCTGTTTGAAGACAGATTGATATTCCGGAGCATTTTCATATCTTTAAAATTCCCTGGTATTGTACCTGTCAAGTTGTTGAAGGAAAGATCCATGAGTTGAAGATTTACCAGTTTGGCAAGAGAGGTAGGAATTGGACCTGTAAATGCATTCCAAGACAAATTTAGATACTCTAATGCGATGCAGCTTGCGATTGCACTTGGAATGCCATTAGAGAACTTGTTCATTGATACATCTATAGCTCGGACCATTAACATATTGCTCATGCCTAAGAGAGAACCTTGTAACAAATTTCTGGACACGTTGAAATAGAATTGGAGATCTGGAAGAGCAGCAACTTCTGGAGGTATGTTGCCTGCTAGATTGTTGTAAGCCAAATCCAGCAGCATCAGAGATCGGCATCTCCCTAAACTGGCAGGGATTTCTCCTGACAAATGATTGTGATCAAGATAGATGTAGCGTAGTTGTGTGAGGTTGCCAAGAGTATCTGGAATTTGTCCTGACAGCTTGTTCTCACTTAGTGATAAAAAACCAAGCCTTTTTGCATCACCCAAACTGTTTGGGATGCTCCCATCTAAACTGTGGCCTACTGAAGAGGGAATGACCCCGGTGAAATTATTCCAGGCCAAATCCAATACATTTAATTTGGAGCAGTTAGCTAAGGCTGTTAGAATGGGCAGATGGTTGCTTCCACTCACGAAATGATTCTCCCTTACCTCAAACCGCCTAAGCTGCAGCAATTTAGCAAACTCTAAGGGCAGCGTACCCTCTAGCTGGTTAATGGCTAACACTGGCTGCTCCAGTTGAGTGCAATTCGAGAGGGAGCTTGGGACTTTTCCAGTGAGTTGGTTTTCCCATAATATAAGTTCCTGCAATTCTGACAGCTTGCCAAATTGCCAGGGTATGTCACCTGTTAACAGGTTGTCCTGTAATGACAAGTTTTGGAGAAGACTACAGTTGGAAAGGATAGCAGGAATTGGTCCAGTGAAGTTATTTAGGCCGAGAAAAAGAAGTTTGAGTTGGGTAAGCGTACCCAATTCAACAGGAATGACGCCATGTAATCTGTTTGAGCCCAAATCTAATTGAATTAAGGAGGACATGTTTGCTATGAATGATGGAATTGTACCTGTCAGTTGGTTCATCGCTAATGCCATGGCTTCTAACTTTGACAGACGGCCAAGCTGGGGGGGAATGCTGCCGGTTAGATTGTTATAAGACAGAGTAAGAGATTGCAAAGAGCGGCAGTCTCCTAACTCGGGTGGAATGGAGGCTTCCAAATCATTTCTAGACAGTCGGAGCATTCTCAACCGAAAAAGTCTTCCCAACTGAGGTGGAATTTGGCCTTCAAAGCTGTTATTTTTAAGAACAAGCGTTGAAAGGAAAGAAAGATTTCCCAGGTAAGGAGAGATGTAACCGAGTAAAGCCATACCTGTGAGATTCAAGGAAATTACACGCTCTCGGCGAGAAGAACAGGTGACACCAGTCCAGTTGCAGAGGGTGTGATTGGTAGACCAATTGCCCAAGGATCTATATGGGTCAACTAGCACCGCCTTCTTGAAAGCCAAAAGTGCATCTTGATCAGAATAAGAAGATTTGCGTGATGTATGAGCTGTTACAGGTGTGAAAGCTAAAAGGAATAACGCTAGCAGAGAAAGCATTGTGACTTGAATCAAAGATAGAGAAAAATAAAATTCCTGACGGAAGGGACAAGGTAGTGGAGTGAAGAATTCAGGTGACCTAGTCCTCATCTTACTTATAATCAACAAAAGTACCTATAAGGCATCACTTTGTTCTGATAAATTTGATGCATTCAACATAATTTTTAATCTTAGAAAAAAAATCAACGCACGAGAGAAGAAAGTTGAATTGACTTTAAAAAGTCTATAAAATTTAAATATACAGCTATAAATAGAAAAATAGATAATGTTAACAAGTCTCTAACAAATCCACAGTAACCTGAATGCGAATCCACGGTCAGAGATCATGTCGAGAGCGGAAACAATAATTTCCACGCCTAATTTGGCTCTTTGCACAATAATCCAATTCGTTGGGGTGTCGATAACGAATATAATAAAAAATATTGATTTGACTTTCATATAATATCTACTACAATTTCGAAATTGAGGGGTAGAAGGCAATTAATATTAATTATAATAATAGCAATAAAAGTTGTTGATTTGTAAATTTATTGTTAAAAATTAGAAAAGTAGTATGCTGGATATCTTTAATAAAAGATATAATATATAAAAAGGAGAAGGCAATCCATATCAATTATAATAATAGCAATATAAGTTATTGACTTTTAAATTTATTATTAAAAATTAAAAGAGTTGTTTGTTAGATATCTTCAATAAATAAATAAATATATAAATAACATTGAATATATAAAATCAAGATTTTGTATCATTTGATGAATTCTAATTCTATTTTTCGATGTATCTTGTATTAAATTTGATTTGTATTAGATTGAATTATATGGCTCTTATCAAATGAATTCAATATTTTGTTTTATAGCTCTAGGTAATATCATTTTCAATATGGGACTTGCTAGATATGACAAACACAAATATATGGAAGTTGTCAATTTTTGCAATTATGGGTCACAATAAGAGAAAAGTTAGCGGAACTCTAATTTGGCACCTAATGAAATAATTCACTTGTCCCTAACGGCTTTATAGAAAAGATTTCCACTACTTGGTCTTTTCTTAAATCAAGCAAAGCAATGTAAGACTCAATTCGGTGGCTAAAAGGAAATAAAGTACCTTGTTGATACTACCTCATTTTGTCTTGCATTGAGAACTTAGAAATAGCTAGTTAACAATATGATATTCAATCATGCATCCCATTACATAATTTATTGGAAGGGTCTATGGTCAAATTGATAACACCAACACCTTTAACTAGCAGTAGTTATATAATTTTTTCATGGGAACAGCTAGTCTTTTGCATCATTTATTTCTTTATTTTTCAAAATTTATGCCTGGTAAACTTTTTAATGTGACCGGTGACGCTGGCATGGCACGCCCTCCAGGTCCATGAGAAACGCTTTTGATGCGGAGCTATGAACCGATGAGGCCACAAACGGGAGACCTCATCCCCACACTTCACTTGTTCAAATTTACCAGCTCAACGGCCCAACAAGCATATGAACCTTGGTGGCCGTTTCACCAACGAAATGCTCTAACCGCAACACTACATGTCCGAAGACAAAAATTAATGGTTTGAACCTACGATGTAAGCACTACAAGCAACAAAAGCCACTATTTCTTCAAGGTTCGACAAACCTATGGGGTTTGAACCTAGGTCGTAGGCACTACAAGCAAGAAGCCCCACCATTTCACCAAAGGGTCATCCCCTTTGCATCATTTATTGAGAGTGTGGGAGATAAGGTATAAATAAAAGAGTCAGTCTCTCAAAATTAAGAGAGTCTCTCAAAATAATATCTACATTCATGTAGTCTAGGTAGCCAGAAAGTCGAATGTGCATCAAATGCAAGTTGAATCGAATGAATGAAGGACCTCTTCGGCCAATTCTTTTAATCTAGATTGGTGTCTTTGTCTCCAATGTGGTTCGGAAGGTGGTGAAAATAAGTTACACCTAAATCAATGATAGAGTAAACTTTAAAAAAGCCTAGTAATTCAGTGGTAAAGCATACTTGATTATTAAACATGCACAACTTATAAGAATATTGTGTAGTTATTTATTGTCAGCTTTTTCAAGAAAAGCTTAAATTTACTTAATGAAAAATTGTTTCCACATTTGGATCATTATTGGAATTGTCTAATTAGGCCAGCCTTAAACCACACACACTAAGCAACATATTAAATCTAGAAAATATCAGTCAATTCTTAGTGTTTAACACTTTTAAACCTAGAAGTCAAAGCTTAGTGCGCATGACTTAAACCGTCCGACCTAATTATTGATTGTAAAATCTTAAATTCTTTGTGTGGGTTCTCCTTTATCTTCTACCCACTCTTTATTCTACGAAAATAGAAAACAATACATCGTATCAGCATGCCCATCATTGAAGTGTAGGCACTCACCGCCACTAGGAATTGAGCACAATTAAATGTGATTCTGATGCAAAGGTTAGCCAATATGATTAGCTTGCCTCTTAGAACTCTCTTTCTGGCTTAGCCAATGTGAAGCTTTCTGTTTATTGACATCAGATTAGAAGATTTACATACTCCGTCACAAATTCAAACATATTCCAAGTTACGAAATATTGATATAGGAGTACCGAATGGCCTATCCCATTTTTGTGCAGGGGAATTAATAGAGGGAATTTAAGCTACTTACCCTAACGTTTAATGCCGATTGGATCTTTCGCATCTCTTCTTCGTGGGAAAAAGGTGATATGATTATTTAAGATTTCAGATAATTTATGACTGGAATATTCTGTCTTTTATAGTATTCGGTCCTGTGTAGCCACTAAAATTAATAATTCATTCAGGAATCTCTGATGTCCTCTTATGAATGATGATAAAAGGGATAGCAAGGAAAAACAGAGGCGGCAAGGGCAAAGATAAGGACAAGGCGGCGTCGGGAGGAAGGGTAAAACGATGGCAAAAGCACAGATGACATACACGTCGAGTTGGATCGTAGATAACAAGTGAATAGTCCTGGTATCTTTTGTTCTTCCCTCAATTGGGACTGTATACTGATATTAAGGCTGGAAAATGAAAGCTGTATACTCCTTTCGGAGTACTGGGGATTATGCATACCATCCCAATACAACATTTGTCCGACCCTGAAAACAAAGCTTCATACGCTCAAATCTATTGTGAATCATTTGTTTCTTTCATACTTGAAAAGAAATTAAAGTTTTGGAAAAGTGTAAATATCTTCTTTCAATCAATTATTGAAAGTTACAGATATGAAACACAATCCACTGGTTATTTCATGATTTGTTTTTTTCTTATTTGAAAAGAAATTAAAGTTTAGGAATCAATTATTAAAAGCTATAGATATGATGCACAATGTCATCAACTTTCTTAAAGAGTTTTAATCTATATTAAAAATGTTGGCAAAATCATTTTACATATTTTGGATTGGATTGTGTATACCATTCCATACAACTCTTGTTTGAACCTTTTAACCAAAAGTTTGTACTTTCAAGTCCACTGGAAATCATTTGTTTCTTTCTTAAATGAAAAGAAGTTAAAGATTTGGAAAAGTGAAAGTATCTTCTCTCAATCGATTATTGAAAACTATAGATATGACACACAATCCGCTAGTTATTTCTTGCCAGCATTGTTGATCACTATCAACTGTCTTATCAGCTTTCTTAGGGAGTTTTAATATATATTGAAAAGATTGGAAAAATCATCTTACATATTTTGGATTGGATTATGTATACCATCACATACATCACTTGTTTGAGCCTCTTTACCCAAAAGCTTGTACTCTCAAGTCAATTAGGAATCATTTGTTTCTTTCTTAGTTGAAAGGAAATTAATGTTTTGGAAAAGTGGAAGCATCCTCTCTCAATTGATTATTGAAAATTATGGATATAACACACAATCCACCAATTACGTCCTACCAACATTCCTACTCACTATCAACAATGCCATCAACTTTCTTAGAGAGTTTTAATCTACATTGAAAATGTTAGAAAAATCATTTTATGTATTTTAGATTAGACTATGTATACCATCCCATAAAATACATGTTTGAGCCTCTTTATGGAAAGTTTGTACTCTCAAATCTATTAGGAATCATTTGTTTCTTTCTTACTTGAAAAGAAATTAAAATTTTGGAAATGTGGAAGTATCCTCTCTCAATCAATTATTGAAAACTATGGATATTACATGGAATCTACCAATTATTTCCTATAGCATTGTTGATCACTATCAGTCGTGCCATCAATTTTTTTAAGAGTTTTAATCTATATTGAAATCATAATAAAAATCATTTTACATATTTTAGATTTCTACAATTTGTAACTACAAATATATTTTGAAAACGTACTTTTCATATGATTTACAATTCTTATATATTAATGTAATATTATTGTAAAAGTACATCCTTATATGTGAATGTAATATTATTGTAAATGCATTGCAAAACATATAATATGGTTTATCTTTGATATTAAAGTTTATATTTTCAAACATATTTTATAAATTGTATAATAATTATTATGAAATGGTGGCACATTAGATTTTATATGTTATATAATGTAAAGCATTTTAAAATGAAATGAATTGTAAAATAAAAGAAAATCAATATCGTATAATAGAAAGCAATTTTTGAGCTCATAATAATTCAGAAATAAAAAAATTCAATATTAATTCAATCATAATGGATAATATCTAAGTTATCATAGAGGCATTTAAAATGTACCTAACATTATCATTGTGTTTTCTTTGAATACAATTGTTTTTCACTAGTATCCATCTTTGGTTAATTACTCCTAAAATTCATTATAATATCCCCCTACATATTTAAATTGTATTGTATTCTATATCTCTCTCATTTTTTCTTTTAGAATTATAAATATTGTAATTGATGCTAGTTATAAATTCTAAACTAGTCATTGTATTATTAATCGTGTTTTCTTCAATACAGAAAAATAAAATCGAAATGTGTGTTTCTTAAGCATGTCATATCCATGGTAATATTCTTTACATTTCAATTTAATTATCATAAATTTATCTTTAATATTTCAAATTATGTATAAATATTTGGATAAAAGATAAAGAATAAATGCAATGTATAGAAGAGGTGTTATATATACTCTAGTAGATTTTATAAAGAGAGAAATGTATTTTAGATTATGATACATAAATGCACATGTAGTCTTAATCAAAAAATATTCAACCTTGAACAATAAACTACTAGCCATTAGAAAGTTATGCATTTCTATGTATTGAAAAGGCTAGTGCTTAAAGCATTAATAGAGATTAAAAAACAAGAGAATGAATATGCATGTTGTCTTCCTAACAGTTAAGACCTAGTACATTGATTAACCATTGTTCAAAAGAGTTGGAAGATGTGCTAAGAAAAATGTAAACATCTAAGTATGTGATCTGGTTAGATTAAACTAGGAGAGGATTTGAACCATTACATATCCGCTAAAGCGAAGAAATAAGGGGTCTCACGAAGAGTGTGATCCCCAAACTAGAGAACCACTTAACAAAAAAGAACAAAAACCAACTAACAACTAGTGAAGATGGAGAAAATCGAAACTGTGATCCTATGGGAGAAGATCCAAATGATTCAACATCAAACAATGAAGTACATGTAGGAAAACAATACATGCAAAAGTAAATAAACAATATGCACACACATGCATTTAACAAGAATTTTCCTCCATTGTACTCCTATCTATCAAGGTCTTCTATTTGAAATGAATTCCCTTAGAAGCACTACACAAGATGCTATGAAGAACAAAGATTTGAAAGATTAATGTAAATGGTATGAAAGCTCTGAAAATCAAAGAGATGATGAATTAGAATACAAGAAAAATGATTTGAAAATGCAAGCATGCAAAAGAAAAGATTCAAAAATGAAAGTATGCAAATGATAGAGACATTTGCCAGATGATTAAAAGAGAGAAGGGTTCAATTTAAATAGATATCCTCAGGGTGGATCCAAGTTGTAGGATGAATGTGGGATAAAATATTGATTTGGAGGTGTGAATGTTTATCCCATATTCATTAGGTGGATGTAATAGATGGATATGAAAAATGATAAATAGGGAACGGATTGGGTATGCAAGAGATTTAGAAAATGGTTTTAATAATATAATATATTAATAGATTAAATTAATTAGTGGAGAATAATTGAATATATTGATTTTAATGAATAATAATGAAATATAACAATACTGTGAATATTATAAAATAATGGATAATATGGATAACATAATGGGAAATAAAATTATTAAACAATGGATCCACTCAATGATGTAGGAAAAAATAAGTTTAATTAAGAGGACATTTTCACAAAAAAATTTATGTGTCTACAAGTAGAACCAATCTTTAAAAAAATAGAAGAAGACTACTTGAAAAAGAAAACAATAGACACAACCGCCACCAAAGATAGGAACGAATGGTCTACTGGTTGGTGGTCTTCTCAATTTTCTAGTCTCAACCCATCAATTTCACTTTCTCAAAGGATAGCCTCTTGTTCAAACCTTTTCTTGAACAAACAATAGGGGACTCCAATGTACTTTTCATCCTCGACATTGATGACTCCATCACCATAATAGGGGTACATTCATTTTGGAGTACTTGGGGTTATATACATCATCCTAATACAATACTTGTCAAAGCTTTTTTAACAAAGGTTAATACTCTCAAAACTATTGGGAATCATTTGTTTCTTTCTTACTTAAAAACAAATTAAAGTTTTGGAAAAGGGGAAGTATCTTAGATCTCAACTAGTTATTGAAAACTATTGATATGAAACACAATCCATTAGTTATATCTTGCCAGCATTTTTTATCACTATCAGTTGTGTCATCAGCTTTCTTAAAATGTTTTAATCTTTATTGAAAAATAGTTAAAATTTTATTTTACATATTTTGAATTGAATTATGTATAAATCCTATACAACACTTGTTTGAGCCTCTTTATCAAAAATTTGTACTCTCAAATCCATTAGGAATCATTTCGTTTTTTCTAAATGGAAAATAAATAATTTTTTTTGGAAAAGTGGAAGCATCTTCTCTCAGTTGATTATTGAAAAGTATGGATATGATGTACAATCCACTAGCTATTTCTTGCCAACATTTTTCATCACTATCAACCATGCCACGAGCTTTCTTAAAGGATTTTAAGCTACATTAAAAATGTTGGAAAAATCATTTTACATATTCTAGATTTGATTATGTAGACCATCCCATACAACACTTGTTTGAACCTCTTTAGAAAAATTTCATACTCTCAATCCTATTGGGAATCATTTTTTTATTTCTTACTTGAAAATAAATTAAAGTTTTAGAAAAGTGGAAGTATAATCCCCCCCACTTGGCAGACCCTCAATCGATTATTGAAAACTATGCACATGACACACAATACACTAGTTATTTCTTGGAAACATTATTGATTACTATCGATTGCATTATTAACCTTCTTTGGGAGTTTTAATATACATGGAAAGCATTGGAAAAAATATTTTACATATTTTGGACTAGATTATGCATATTGTCCTATACTTCACTTGTTTGAGCCTCTTTACCGAAAGTTTGTACTCTCAAGTCCATTGGGAATCATTAGTTTCTTTCTTCCTTGAAAAGAAATTAAAGTTTCGGAAAAGCAGAAATATCTTCTCTTAATTGATTATTGAAAACTATGGATATGAGGCATAATCAATCAGTTACTTCCTACCAACATTGTTGATCACTATTAGTCATTTCATCATCTTTCTCAGTTTGGTTTAATGTATATTGAAAACTTTAAAAAAAATTGTTTTACATATTTTGGAGTGGATTATTTATACCATCCCATGCAATACTTGTTTGAGCCTATTTCACATAATTTTGTACTCTTGAGTCCATTAGGAATCATTAGTTTCTTATTTGAAAAGAAATTGAAGTTTTGGGAAAGTGGAAGTATCTTCTCTCAATTGATGGATATGACATACAATCCACCAGTTATTTTTAGGTAGCATTTTTTATGACTATCAACTACATTATTAGCTTTCTTAGGGAGTTTTATTATCTATTGAAAATATTGGAAAAACTATTTTACATATTTTTTATTGGATTATGTATTTTTCCATACAACACTTCTTTGAACCTCTTTACTAAAATTTCTTAAACTGAAGTGTATTGAGAATCATTCATTTCTTTCTTACTTGAAAATAAATTTTAGTTTTGGAAGAGTGGATTTATCCTCTCTCGATCAATTATTGAAATCTATGGATACGATACACAATTCACCAACAGAATTGTTGATCACTATTAGCCATCTCATCAACTTTCGTAGGTTGTTTTAATTTATGTTGAAAACGTTGAAAATTTTATTTTACATTTTCTGAATTGGATTATATATACCATCCCATACAACACTTGTTTGAGCCTATTTACCACAAGTTTGTACTCTCAAGTCCATTAGGAATCATTTTCTTTTTCTTTACTAGAAAAGAAATTGAACTTTTAGAAAAGTTGAAGTATCTTCTTTAAATCGATTATTGAAATCTATACATATGACAAACAATCCAACAGTTGTTTCCTACTGGAAATGACAAAACTGACGACTATAAGAAGTGTCATCATCTTTCATAGAGGGTTTTAATCTACATTAGAAACATTGAAAAAAATATTTTACATATTTTGGATTGGATTATGTATACCATCCCATAAAACACTTGTTTCAACCTCTTTACCAAAATTTTGTATTACCAAGGCCATTAGAATCATTTTTTTCTTTCTTACTTGAAAATAAATTAAAGTTTTGGAAATGTGTAAGTATCTTCTCTCAAATAATTATTGAAAACTATGGATATAACAAGCAATGGACCAATTATTTCATTCTAGCATTGTTTTTTATAAAGATAAACAAGTTTTACGGGAACCTAAAACCCAGAGTATTAATGACCAAGGCCAGCAACCAACAAGACCGAAAAACTAAGGAGAACAGGGGATAAACCCCACAAAGACCGAACCAAACACTCAGGTAAGAGAGTGCATCAATTCTGTATTTTTCTAAATAATACTCCAATTAATTTTCTCCAAATCCTCCATGATGAATCCAGAGGCTCCCTGGTCCTAGCTCCAACTTCTAGTTCTAGTACAAGGACCCGAGCTAATCTTCCCACTAGGAGCACTTTGTCCACCCTCTGATGCAATCTTTTTCTACTTTTCCCCCAAGGGAGAGTTACTGGTGATGGTCCTGGTTCTATAATCAGTCAGTATGGAATATTTTTTAACAAACCATCAACACTATTGTTCATCGTTTGCTTACTAATTTCCACTAGATTGTTTAGGTTTTCCCTGATCTCACTCACATCCTCTTCGAGCTTCTCAATTCTGCACTCTTGGTCAACCTTCATAGTTTCCACATCCTGAGAAATTTTATGGATCGTACTCATGATCTTCTCATTTTTATTAAGCCCATGGGATTCCATGAAAGTGTCAACAATTCCTTTAATCCCATCTTTTAGAGATCCAATTTCCTTATCCACCCACTTCCAGCAGTTCTCCTAACTTCTAGTAGCCTCCAATAGAAAATTTCCCATCACCCTATCCTCCTTTATCTCAACTTTTTTTTCTTTAATCACAAACCCCTGTTTCTCATCATCCACCTTGATAGGGATGTCCAACCTAATATCATGGTCTAGGACTTTGGACCCACAAGATTTGGTTAGTTTCATTTTCTTTTTGGTGGGTGGCTCCAAGTCTGGCATTTTCCTGCTACTAGATTTGAAGTTACTAGCCACCCACCTTGGAGGATTGATTTTCCTACGAATCCCTTCTTTCTCTAATCTATACTCAGGGTCCTCCATATCCTAGATATCATGCCAATCCATGACAGTAGCACTCTCATCCTCATCCATCTCCATATCAAAAACCAACTGCACATCAAGTTAGAGGAGTAAATGTGATTTTTATCCTTGGGGGAGGGTTTCATTTCATGAGCTTGCGGGTATTCCATAATCAACAAGATAAGCCCTTCATCAATCACAGGGTTCCTAGTTTTCAAAATATTTAACTAAATTATTCTCTAGAGATGAAACCAAATAAAAGGGAATGGAAATAGATCTACCATGCCTAAAATGGTTTAAGATAGTAAAAAAGACATGGTTTAAGATAGTAAAATGATGTGATAAAATACTAGAAAATCTACCATCTAGAGTGATGTACCTCACAATGAATTATGCCATATCAACCTAGAGTAAAATGAACTCTTTCATGTTATAGCCATCATTTGCCATTTTCGTAACCCTCAGTCTTTCCTTTTCCTTATCATAAAAGGTAACAATAGCCTCCTCACCCGACTTCCAGGTGTCTCTATAGAATTTTTTGCCTTTCATATCCAAACTAGTAAAAGTGGCATACAGGTTTTCATCGACTTGAAACTCCACACCAAAGGCAGTCAACACACCCTTATTCCAACCTTTAACAAATATTTTCATTACAATGGCAGAATGACCATGCAGACTCTCCAAAAAGGGTACCATCCCGTCGTCATAAATTTCCTCCCAAACCTCCTTATTCTTCTGCCACTTATCATAGGTTGTGGGTTCAAACCTATTCTTTCACCTCCCATTCTAAAGCTCGAGAAAATCAGAGACTCCGGAAAAACCAAGAGGAAAGAAAATAAGAAACAAAGCAAACTGCAAGTTCTAAAACTTCTCAAAGTGGTAATAATTCAAAATACCACCCCAATGGCTCCCATCCCATCATAGTCTTTCATTATAAATTTCATTGGAAAGGTTGAAGAGCTTGGCATCATTTCTTGCCAGGTTGCATAGGGTTTTTGGGAAAGTTTCCTCTCCTCTCCACCATTTAACCACCACGTTACCCACCGCCAAGTTGGCCAAATGATCCACCAGTTTGTTTCCTTCCCCAAAAACATGCGAGATCTTGAAATCCTCCTGGTCGGCTATCATTTCAAGGCAATCCTTGATTAGGTTTGAAATAGTTGAGCTAGGCACCATACATCCCTTGATGCATTTGATGATGTTAATTGAGTCACTCTCCGACCAAACCCATTTGAACCCCTCCTTTCTTACCATGTGTAGTCCTATGTAGGCGCACTGGCCTCCACAAAATGGTTAGTCTAGCAATGTTGATCATTATCCACTATGTCATTAGCTTTTTCAAAGAGTTTTAATCTGTATTGAAATCGTAGAAAAAGTTATTTTACATATTTTAAATTACTATACTTAGTAACAATAAATATGTTTCCAAAGAATGCTTTCAAAAAAATTTCTAATAAAAGTCCAATAATTCATATTTACTTTTTGAGAGTAGAATCAACATGTGATGGAATCTACTAGTTATTTCCTATCAGTATTGTTGATCACTATCAACCACGTCCATCAGCTCTTTTTAAGAGTTTTCATCTATATTGAAATTGTAAAAAAATTCATTTTACATATTTTGGATTTCTATAAATTAGGAGTCTAGAGGATCCTTCTGTTGGAAATTGACACTCATCCGGTGCCATCAATGCCAAAGGGAGAGATTGTTTGTAATTGACACTCATCCGGTGAATTCTGGTAACTTTCAGTAGCTGCATATTGGTTTAGGGTTGTCATTGATGGAAGCTCTTCATGGTTATTTGAAAGTTGGTGTTAACCAGTAGACAGTTAATCGGTAAACTAGGTAAAACAAGGTATTTAGATAATGTGTTGGTTCAGAATGATTTCCGATGATTGCAGTATTTTTAGTGATTGTCTTTGTGATCTTGGTGTTTGGGAAGACCTTTAGGAAGCGTGTGGTTATAACCTTTTGGTCCAGTGCTATATGTTATTAGAGATTTATGTCGAATTTGAGCTACACATTTCATCTTTTGAAGCCGACATGAAGGAAATTGATTTTGTGTTATGATGAATTCATTAGTGAGTTGAAGGATCAAGCATGTATCTGCAGAGAAAAGATGAAGGAATTAATGAACAAGTTGAAGGAGAAAGAAGATAGATCATGGAATACCATGATAAAGTTGATGAGGCTAACAAGATTGAGAGAGAGAATGTTGCTTTAAAGAATGAGATGCAATCCATTGTGTTGAGACTCACTAAGGAGATTGAGGACCAAAAGAAGAATGAAAAAAATTTGGCACAATCATTGAAGGAAAGAGTTGATGAATGCTTCAGGCTTACCTATAAGAATGATCAGTTGAAGCTTGAGTTGACACAATCAGGGAATAATGGTAAAGAGATTGAAAGACAGGTTGCTACCTTGAGGGATGAACTTTTTGCTGCCAATGAATACAAAGTCAAATTCAAAGCTAGTTCAACAAGACTTGAGGAGATGTAGGAAAGTCAGAGACATGGAAAGGATATGCGAGGTATAAGATATGAGAAAGGTGAATTCTCTAGATCTAGATAGGGAGATACAAAACCTGATCAGAAGAAGAGCAAGAATCCTCTGGTAAGATAACCTAATGCTCATAAATTCAATGGTAGATGTTTTTCTTGCAACAAATTTGGTCATATGGTGAGTCAGTGCAAAAGTAGGATGAATAATGCAATGATGAACAATAACAATATGATGAACAACATGAATAATGTTTCATATGCAATAATTTTAGACACAAGTCAAATGTGTGTAGAACTATGATGAATAACTTTCAGAATAAAAGATGATATTCTTGTGGAATGTTTGGACATATTTCTAAACAATGTAGGACAAGACAAAATCATATGAACTTTAGATCTATGAAGAATAATTTTGTTTGTTGAGCATGCAACAAAACTAATCACATTACAAAGTATTGCACAAGCAAGAACAATGCTCTGATGGACAAGAACAAATCAGATGAGAAAGGAAAAGAAAAATTAGAAGGAATCAAGGAGAAGAATGAGAAGATGTGGGTGAGAAATGATGAATCTAGTGCTCACAATGGGTCTATATTCGAATCCAGTGTAGGATCTTCAACCGATAACTAGGGATTTATGCCTTAGGGGGAGCTTTTCATGCATATTCTAAAGAACCCCCTCTTCGGTGGTCTGCAATTGATTCTGGAAGGTTGCAGAAGGAGTAAATCATATATGTAGATGATATCTAGAAGTTTTTGAAGGATCTTGTGCTCCTATATGAAATTTCATTGAAGATTATGATAATCAGTTGCTGCATTTATTATAGTGAAAAATTAGGTTTTCAAAGGATAAAAGTGTATTTGAAGTCTTCATTCGACATAAAATGATCAACTAAGTAAGAGTAGAGTGAGAAAAAGCAACTTGGTGATCTTAGCAATGATTTTTGTGACTTCTAAGTGAATTCTAGCACCCGATTATGAATCGAGGTACTTATCTGTTCAAATTTTTAGTTTTTTGCAAACCA
Source organism: Cryptomeria japonica (assembly GCF_030272615.1). Lineage (NCBI taxonomy): Eukaryota > Viridiplantae > Streptophyta > Pinopsida > Cupressales > Cupressaceae > Cryptomeria > Cryptomeria japonica. The sequence continues at coordinate 238,524,595 of NC_081408.1, read as the reverse complement.
TACAATTCAAAATGGCTTCAGTTTCTAGTATTGTGACATATTTGGTGGTTGAGATCAAGGATAGGGCTCCTCCAATCATCAAGAAACATCCATTCAAATTGGTTGAGGATGATCCGACAGGGTCATTTTCATTCGTGTCCTATGGCATGTTGTACAATAAGGACACTAGGGATTACATTCATTGTGACCTTGAGGAGCTCAAGAATTCTGACATGTTGGACCTTTATAACAAGCATTTGGCCAACGGTTTGGGAAATCTCAAACTTGAATATAAGGTATTGAAAAATAAGGGTTTCTCACAGTTCGTCCATTTCCTGTTGTTTGACGAGACAAAATGGATCCACTACATCTTGAGCCATGTACATGATGAATTCATATGACTAGATAGACCCCACAAGATTACTAAGCAAGTGATCCATGTTGTAATTGGTTTGGTGGAAATTGGTGAGGTGTGTATCATGAGGAAGGTATCAAATGATACCATCATTGCTACCACTGGATCAAAGTTTGATAGCAGAGCCATGACTATAAATGATATTCTGGAGAATGATGTAAAGTTTTCTTCTATGGTGGTGGGATATAAGGTCTACCAGTCCAGCTAGTACAACTCTATCTTTGGTACTGCCATATACTCCACATATCAAATGCTTGAGGATAAGAGGTATGACTTGTCCATGACACTTTTGAATGAGTTATTGAGCAATCTTAAGAAAATAAAATAGGACAAAAAGCATACTTTTAAATATGAAACACTCTTTATTTTCCTGGCACTATACTTTCTACAAGAGATACCCAGTATCAATGGCAAGGTCCAATGGGCCTATGACAGACCAAAAACCATGTAGATCAAGGAAGGTTTGTGGGGAATTGATGATGCCACTATGAGGATATTTTCGCTCTGGGTATACTTCAAAAGCTTCCAAGCCTCAATGAAAACTAGGGAAAGGATTCCTAAGGAGGTGGTAGATAACTATGAGCAAACCATCTACTTCATGGTGGACAAAGATCAATGCCTAATGGAAGCAATCAAGCCCCAGATTGTTTGGATCATGCCCTTGGGGTATGAAGTTGACTATGTTACACTTGAAGCTTATGCACAACATCTCTTGAGTCAATCGATGGATCCTAAGGAAGGTAGATTTTATACTTTTAACGAAAAAGATCTTAGTTTGCACCAGCAGTTTACTGCCCCTTCCCGGAAGAGAAAGGTAACCAAGATGGAAAAAGAAGTAGTTTCTTAGATGGGTTTCACCAAGGAGGAGGTGAAGAAGGCTAGAGTGAAATATGCCCAGAAGAAGGCAACTAAGTCTGCTCTTGCTTTGGTGACACAACCTTCTAATCTTACTCCATTAGGAAAAGGTGTATTGAAACAAAAGGAAAAACCCAAAAGAACTTATCTTGCGGTTTCTTCGGTGGCCTCAAAAAAAAAGGGTCAATTTCTCTGGCAGGTGAGGAATCCTCAATCTGGTGGACCTCAGCCAAGAAAAATGACTAAGTTAGATCTTTCTCCCTCCGAAAGACCCCAAAGAAGAAAACCGGTGAAGATTAAACATGAAAAAGATCTTGAGTCAAGTAATATAGAAGGTAAGTATATAATAATTCCTCCACTTTCAATAGACCAGTTGATTGATGAGATATTGGTGGATGGTGAAAGGAAATACAAGAGCAAGGAAAGGAAAATAAAATCCAAAAAAGTTTATGATGAAGTAATTGTTACCAAGAGAAAAGCAAAAACCTTAGAGCATCACCCAAATGTGAAGAAGGAGGCACAAGAACTTTTGAAAGGGGAAAAGCAAAGAAAAAACCCTTGTGATATTATGAATGAGGCAATGCCTAAAATGAGAGAGAGAGAGAGAGAGAGAGAGAGAGAGAGAGAGAGAGAGAGAGAGAGAGAGAGAGAGAGAGAGAGAAGCTCTTTACAATATTGTCATTAAGAAGAAATGAGAGAGGAGACATCTCTTAAATAGAGATGAGGAGAGGAGTTACAAAGTAACTCCCAAATCTATGAATGCCACCATTCATAAAATGTGTGTGCCATGTGTCCACATCCTCTTATGGAGGAAATCTAATATTCCTTAATAAAGGAAAATAAAAGAAATGACTTGTCCTCACACATGTACTAGAGGACAAATTACATGTAGGAATTCCAAAGGAATATCCTAAACTAAATACAAATAAACCTAAGCTAAGTAAAGATTAAATATTCTAACACCCCACCTTAAGCTTTACTTGGGGAGCTTACATCAAACCCTTCAATGGGTTGTAATCCAAGATTTTTACAATGAAATTGGAATTTTTCTTTACAAAGTGGCTTGGTCAAAATATCTGCAACTTGGTCTTCCCCCTTGCAATAGAGGAGTGAAACTTGCTTGGCTTCAATTTTTTCTCTAATAAAGTGGTGTTGGAGAGAAATGTGTTTTGTCCTTGCATGGAAAACTGGATTTTTAGCCAAGGCAATGGCACTTTGGTTGTCACAATACAATTGAGTTGGTTCTTGTTGAGGTAGACCCAAATCTTCAAGTAGTCTTCTAAGCCACAAGACTTCTTTGGAAGCATTAGTGCATCCTTTGTACTCAGCTTCAGTGGATCCAAGAGAGGTAGATTGTTCCTTTTTACTATTCCAAGAAATTGCTCCTGAACCAACAAAAAAACAATAACCACAAGTAGATTTCCCATCATTGGGATCTCCACCTAGATCGGAATCAGTAAAACCTTTTAAAGTAAAATCAGAATTTGTATCATAAAACAAACCTACATTAATAGTCCCTTTAATATATCATAAAATTCTTTTAGCAACTTTAAAGTGTGTTTGTTGAGGTTTAGACATGAATCTTGAAACCAAACCAACACTATAAGCAATATCTGGCCTAGTAAGAGTTAAATAATTTAAACTTCCAACTAATTGTCTATACAAAGTAGGATCAACAAGAGGAGTTTGCATATCAAGCATTAACTTAGTGCCTAATTCAATAGGAATTGAAACATGATGAGCATCATTCATTTTAAACTTATCTATGAGATCTTGAGCATATTTACTTTGAGATAAGAAAATTCCTTTAGAGGTTTGCCAAATTTGCATTCCTAAGAAATAATGTAAAAGACCTAAATCAGTCATTTGAAATTTTTGATTAAGTTGAAACTTAATGTCAGAAATCAAAGTATTGGAACTTGAAGTAAGAATCAAATCATCTACATACAAGATAATAATTATAATATCATCTTCACTATGTTTAATATACAAGTTAGGATCATTTTTACTTCTAATAAACCCTTGAGAAAGAAAGAATTCATTAATCTTTGAATACCACTCCCTAGGAGATTGCTTAAATTGATTTCTTTAATTTACAAACTAAGTGTGCATTACCTTCTTTAATAAAACCAGGAGGTTGAGACATATAAATTTCCTCATGTAAATCACCATTAAGAAAAGCACTTTTAACATCCATTTGGTGAATAGGCCAATTCATTCTAGAAGCTAAAGCAAGCACAAGTTTTATTGTAGGCATTTTAGCAACAGGAGCAAAAGTTTCAGTATAATCTAAGCCTTCAATTTGAGAAAAACCTCTAGCAACTAATCTAGCTTTAAATTTACTAACTTGATTATTAGCATTCAATTTGGTTTTATAAAGCCACTTGCACGAAACAAGATTTTTACCATGAGGCAAGGGAACTAAATCCCAAGTTTGGTTAGAAATTAGAGTATCATATTCTTCCTTCATTGCTTTTTGCCAATGTGGTTGATTTTTAGCTTGATCAAATGTTTTAGGATCATTAGAATTCATAATAGTAGTCATTAAAGCATAATTACAATAATTAACTCTCCTAGATTGAAGTATATCCATTCTAGCTAAGTATTCATCACTATCTTGAATTAAAGATTTAAACCATTTAGGTCTTCTTTTAGAAGTAATGGATTCATCACTAGAAGAAGAGTCATGAGGAGTAGAGTTATTATTATCATCATCACTATCACTAGAAGGAATAGAAAGAGATGCATTAGGAGTAGGGTTAAGAGAAGGAGGTTGGTCCTCCACAAGCACAACTTTGGTTTGACCAAGTTCATCATCCTCCACTTTAGAACAATCATGAATGCCTTTTTCTGCAATACAAACATCTCTTGCAACTTTTACCTTGTTAGTAATAGGATTGTAAACTCTATAACCTTTAGTATTTTCATCATAACCAACAAAAATAAAAGGAGAAGATTTAGCATCTAATTTTTTTCTTTTCTCCTTAGGTTTGTGAACATAAGCTGTGGAACCAAAAATTCTTAAATTCTGCAAATTAGGCTTTCTACCAGACCAAGCTTCTTCAGGAGTTTTATCCTTTAAGGCTTTGGTAGGTGTTCTATTAATTAAATAAGTTGCACAAGCCATAGCTTCAGCCCAAAACTTGTAATCCATATTTTTAGCATGCAATAAACATCTAGCCATTTCAACAATTGTCCTATGCTTCCGTTCTACCACACCATTTTGTTGTGGTGTATAAGGAATAGTAAGATCATGTTTAATTCCAAAAGATTTCAAATAAGCATTAAATGCATTATTGACATATTCTCTTCCATTGTCAGTACGAAGAATCTTAATTTTAGAACCAGATTGCCTTTCTACAAACATATGAAATTCAATAAACACATCAAGCACTTGATCCTTACTATGAAGGAAATATATCCAAGTTCTCCTTGAAAAATCATCAACAAAGGTAAGTGCATACCTTGAACCTTGGATGGAGGGATTCTCCATGGGACCCAAGAGATCACTATGAACTAGATGCAATTTAGTATATGCCCTCCAAGATTGACCATGAGGAAAGGGTTCCCTATGCATCTTACCACTCATGCAACCATTGCAAACAATTTGAGAAGGAACAATACTAGGCAATCCATCAACCATATTTGCTTTTTGCATCAATGAAATATAATCAAAATTGAGATGGCCAAGTCTTTCATGCCATATAGTAAAGTCAACAGTAGTAAGCAAAGAATACTTTGGAGGAGAAAATTCATAGAACTTGAATAAGTTATCACTATCCATTTTAGCAGTAGCAATAACATGATTAGTGTTTGGATCAATGATATAACATATGCCCCTATAAAAGTTAATCTTATAATCTTGACAAAGTTTAGGAACTGAAATCAAATTTGATTTTAATTCAGGAACATAAAGAACATCATGTAATTTCCCATTAGGAACATTCACATCACCAATAGCTTCAACTTTACAACTATGATTATTAGCTAATTGAACAGGAATATTAGAAGTATCGGGATGCAAAGATTCAAAACATTCTTTATGAGAAGTAACATGTTGAGATGCACCAGAATCAATAATCCACTCAAGTGGTTGAGAAATATTATAAGTACATGTAAATGCATGACGAGATGAATTACCATTATTATTACCTTTCTTATAATGAGGTTTATGTTTATTATTTTGATTATTTTGATTCATGGGCTTTTTACCATTTTGTTTCTTAAAACAATTATTAGTAATATGTCCATCTTTCCCACAATATGTGCAATGGGGTCTTGTTTGAGAATTATTCCTTTGATTATTGTACGTATTATTATGATTATTATTATGAGAATTGTTATGATAGGATTTAGAATGAGATTGATAATTAGAAGATTTGTGATTATTATTATGATTATTATTATGATTATGATTATGTTTATTATTATTGGATCTAAAAGTATTATTATGATTTTGATTTTTAGACATAAAAGCATGTTCACTACTTTTAAGAGTACCAAATTGAATTAATTTAGCTTCCTCTTGACGCAATAAATTACGAAAAATATCATAAGTTAATTAGTAGCTAAGCTAGGAATAGCAAGTTGAGCATGAATATTCGTAATAAATTGTTGAAATTGACGAGGAAGACATTTTTTAAGAATAAGATGAATTAAACGTAAATCGGCTAGAGTAACTCCTAAACCAGTTAATTGACTATTAACAGAATCAAACTTTAATAAGAATTCATCCATAGTTTTAAAATCTGTATACCTTAGATCTTCAAGTTGATCTTGAAGTTGAATTTTTCGGGATTCATTTGAGCTATCATAAGTTGTTTTTAAAATTTCCCAAGCTTCATGCGCTTTTGTACAATTTCCAATTAAAACATACAAATCAGGAACCATTGAAATACCAATTAAACCAAGTGTTTCCTCATTTTGATCCTTCCATCTATCTAGGTCGGCTTGAGGAGCAGTTGTAGCGGGTTCAAAGGTTTTATCAGTCACAACATCCAAAAGGTGTTTGAAACGAAAAATAAACGAGATATGTGTTTTCCATGAATGATAACTAGTACTATTTAATTTAATTTCAAGAATTAATGTAGACATGATAGAAAAAAAGAATGATTAAATTATGCTTAATATTGAAAAAAAAAATGCCCTCTTGGATTAAAATGAAAGAAAATTTTAACCTCCTTGATTAAAAACTAACCAAATTTGATTAAAAAAAAAAATTATTTTTTTTTAAATATTTATGAAAAAGTTTTCAAAACTTTATGATTATCTAAAAATGTTATATTAAAAAACTTTAATTAAAAAAACTATTAAATTACTTTAATTTTAAAAAAATAAAAAACTTGTTAACTTTATTATGTGAAAGAGTCTTAAAATAAACTAAAGGAAACTTTCATATATGTGAGAGAATCTTAAAAATAAATTTAACTTTTTAATCTATATATTAAAAAACTTTAAATATTAATAATAAAATAATTTTATATTAAAAACTTTTTATAAAATATATATATTAACTCTTAAAACAAAATATAAACTTTTGAAATTTTTTTTTATATATTTTTATATATATTAAAACTTTATAAAGAAACGTTTTAAAACTTTATAAATTAAAAGGCTAAACTTGACGTTTTAGTCTAATTTGAATGAGTAAAGTCGTAAAGCCCGCATGAAATAGGTATAAACTGTTATATAGAGCAGGAAACGTATAAGTTATCAGAAAATCTGCAAGGAAACCGATAAAGAATATGAATATTTAAAAAAAACGTTATAAACTTAGACTGCAAATAAGTTAAATGAACCTGCAGAAACGTTACACAATAATACAGTGCAGAAATTACCGAGACATTTGGAGCAGGGTACAAAGGTAATTTATAGCAAAGGAGTGAGTTAGGGAAACGAACTTCTGCAGTTGTTACAGGGACTGAACCACGATGATCAAATAAATAATGATTTGCAACTCAAATATCAGTCATGATATTAAAGGAATATTTTTGGAACTGAATGAAACACAAAGAAACGTACTTACACACTGCTTGAGCAGATTGGAGTATGACCAGGTAACAACTGACTTCGTTGTTAAATATATTTTAAATCCACAGAAGCTTTGAAAGAACAATTCAAACCTGCTACCAATACCCCGTAGTTTGCGCAGGCTTTGCCACTACGCCGTCAACGCAGGTTTTGGAAAAAGAAAAACCAAGCAATGGAAACGAATGGTATCAAAGGCAAGATGTTTGCAAAGAAGCGTTATGCGGAGAAAGCTTTGATGAAGAAAACAATTGCTATGCATGAACAAAAGACCACCAGATGAAAAATGGATGATAATGTTCAGGAAGGAGCAGTGCCTGCCTACTTACTTGACCGTGATGCAACAACTCGTGCCAAGGTGCTGAGTAACACAGAATACAAGTTGGAAACCTTTGCTGGTATTTACAGAAAATTTTGTGGGAAGAATGAGGTTTTTGAGTACCCTTTGTCAGAGGCTAGTTAAACTATTGAATGTTGAACTAATTTTTTATGATTAGGGTATGCATCAGAATATTATTTTGGTTGGGACAAAATATTTACTATCAGGTTAAACTGTTGTTACATGCGTTAGATGTATTAAACTATTGTTAAACTTGAGCAAACAAAATATGCCAAAAGCAAGGCTGATATGTAAAGAGAACAAAATATAATGGAGATATAAGAATACACAGATATCAAAGCTAAAGATAATGGTTATTCTGATAAGAACAACTATTAAAAACTTAAATTTTTCCTCTCAAAGAAACAAATTATGAGAACTAATGCAATGTAATAATAAATCAAATTTGGTGGCAAGCCGACCAAATAGATTAAGGAGGTTGAGTTTGGCGGTAAACCTTCCAAACTATTCACACTTAAAAAAAAACCAAAAACTTTGGCGGCAAGCCTTCCAAAGACACAAATTTAAACTAGAGAGAAGGAACTTTGGCGGCAAGCCTTCCAAAGCCCTTTTTTAATAAAAAAAACTAGAATAGAAGATTAAACCTGCAGGCAAACTTGTTAACAAGTTTGAAAAAAGGTTAAAAATCTGAAACCAAAACCTGCACAATAGAAAATATTAGAAAAAGAACTTCTTCTCCTCTCAAGAATGCCTCCAACAAGGTGAACTCCACAGAATGGTAACCTTCATCAATGTCAACTTAAAATGAGGATTAGAAACCTACTCTGATAACATGAAAGGAAATACAAGAGCAAGGAAAGGAAAATAAAATCCAAGAAAGTTTATGATGAAGTAATTGTTACCAAGAGAAAAGCAAAAACCTTGGAGCATCACCCAAATGTGAAGAAGGAGGCACAAGAACTTTTGAAAGGGGAAAAGCAAAGAAAAACCCCTTGTGATATTATGAATGAGGTAATGCCTAAAATGAGAGAGAGAGAGAGAGAGAGCAAGAAGCTCTTTACAATATTGTCATTAAGAAGAAATGAGAGAGGAGACATCTCTTAAATAGAGATGAGGAGAGGAGTTACAAAGTAACTCCCAAATCTATGAATGCCACCATTCATAAAATGTGTGTGCCATGTGTCCACATCCTCTTATGGAGGAAATCTAATATTCCTTAATAAAGGAAAATAAAAGAAATGACTTGTCCTCACACATGTACTAGAGGAAAAATTACATGTAGGAATTCCAAAGGAATATCCTAAACTAAATACAAATAAACCTAAGCTAAGTAAAGATTAAATATTCTAACAGATGGAAACTTAAAAAATCTTCAAGAAAATTTTCACAATTTTGATGATGGTGACCAAAGAAAAGTAGAGGAAGATGTAGTACTATAACTACATAATTTTAGTAAGACATTATTTTAATTAGAGAAGTCCATTCCTAAGGACCTATACAATATTATTGATGCTAGAAGGATGAATGCAAGTAAAATGGATAGAGAGATGAAAGAGAGAGAACTTGTAAATATATGTACATGTATCACTCATGATGAAGTTAACCAATTAATTGAAGAAGCCAATAAAAAGGATTTTAGAAGTAAGAATAGAATAAATAGGTTGATGATGGTAATGTTGAGGAGGTCAGAAAAGAAACAGAGGAAATATAGAAGAAGATCATTTAGAATGACCCTCTATATAAATATGCCTTTAAACCATCTCATCTGGAAGACAAGTTAGGTAATTCTGGAAGTCAAAAGGTTGAAACTCAGTATGAGGATCAACCAGATGACCAAGGTAACACCACAATGATGCTTGGACCGGCGACAATCCTCTGGTGACTGACATTAGTCTAGACCCTGAAATTCAACAAAAAGATGTGGAGTCAGCAAAGGTGGACAAAGGAAAAGGCATAGTTGATCTGACAATTACCACTCCTTCATTAACAATTATTCCATCGCAGATAAATCTTGATGGCTCAGTTGATTTTGGTAAGTTATCTCCTATAGAGAAGCTTATTCTTATTGTTGTCATCCAATCTCAAGCCAACAAAGACCTGGTGAAGTCATAAATTGAAGATAAAAAGTTAATTTTGATTTCTATTGATGTCTTGCAGAAGGTGGCTACAAATGTATTGCTAGAATCAAATGACATCCCCTCCGATATATTGATTCAATTGATTAATAATATAAATCACAATTTTGATTATTCGGGGAAGACGACTACTCAAATAGTTTTGGTAGATTTAAGGAAATGAGTAAACATACATTCTTGAAGATGATTGAGGATGATAGGGTGATGTTGAATAAGAAACTACAGACCATTTCTGATACATATTTGTCAGAAAGCCAGTAAATTGTACAAATCCTATCTCATTTTGCCCAAATTCATTATTGATATTGATAAGGAAATAAATGAGTGTTAGGGAAAGCTGGCAAGTATCTCACAATCATTTGATCCTAATGAAAATTTGACCAACAGAATTGAAGGACAAATTATAGATTTGAATGATCAGATCCTTGGTTTTCAAGATCATAAGGAGAAAATTTGGAGGGAAGTGGGAGAGCTCTGAAATGTGATTGTTGTCTAGATAGATACCATGCTGAGCAATAAAGAGGATTATATGAAGGAAATGGCTTGACCTGTACCATATGACTTGAGAGAGTTAAAAATTCATGCCAAGGTATTCAATGCATTTATTACAATTTTGGATAACCTAAAGAGTGAGTGGGAAAATCACTTGGGATTTTTTCAGAATACTTAAGCTAATTTATTCAAATATTTGTAAAGTATCTTTTGTATATCCATTTTGGGAAACATCCCATCTTTGGCATTGTTGTCAAAGGGGGAGTGATGAGGTGAAAAATGTATATAGGGTGTACAGTCTGATCAGTGATGCATATTATTGATCTAAGGGGGAGTCTCAAAATTATTTTATTCTTTCATCTAGTGAACATGTTTCTTTCATAGGTTTCAATACTTAGCCATTTTTCACATGTGTTGCCATCAATGCCAAAGGGGGAGATTATTAGCAATTGACACTCATCCGGTGATTTCTAGTAACTTCCAGTAGTTGAATATTGGTTTAGGGTTGTCATTGATGAAAAATATTTGTGGTGATTTGATCCGGATATCATGATTCATCTCATCTGGATGTTTGTGTTAACTGGTAGACAGTTAACCAGTAAACGGGGTATTTCTCTAGCATGTTTGTCCAAAATGATTTTCGATGATTGTAGTATTTTTGGTGATTGTCTTTGTTATCTTGGTATTTGGGAAGACCTTTAGGAAGAATGTGGTTATAATCTTTTGGTTTGGTGCAATGTGTTATTTGAGATTGATGCCAATTGTGAGCTACATGTGTCATCTTTTGAAACCAACATGAAGGAGATTTCTTTTGTGTTATGACTGGATATATAAGATTGATTTGGCGGTTGATTTTCATGGTGCTAATGAAGTGGTGATTCCATTTTGGTGCAATTGAGTGTAGTTTCACGTGCACATTTTTTTCAAACCAACTTGTAGCTGACTGAGATAGAAATAGGGTATTTAGAAGAGCAGAGATAGTCAGAGATTCCAAGCTTAACCAAAACTCATTTTTGCATAGTCAGATGCTATTTAAGAGTTCATTTCATTGTACTTTTTTATTGTAATAAAATTGTAAGTCATTGAGACATCCCTTAGGGTTGTAACCCTCTAGGCAACTTTATTTGAGCAATGAGCCTAAATGCAAGTGCATTTCCCATCTATGTAATACTTATATACTCCTAGCCATAGTATATGAATATTGTGGGTTCCAACCCCATCGTGGTTTTCCCTTTCCAGGTTTCCATGTAAAAATTCTAGTGTTGTCGATTTATGTATTCTTTGCTACATGTTTATGCTCATATCTATTACACATTGTTAACTGGTGGATAAAGAAAAAGTTTGTGGTTTTAACTTCCTATAGATCACTGATTAAACACCCTCTCTTAGTGATCTCTAATTCTAACACCTTCTCTACCTTCTCTTAATGTCTTCAAATCCTTCTCTAGAGGTTTTTAGAGTTGATGTTCGGAGCTCTTTGTTGTAACTATTTTTGAATCTTCTTCTTGATATGAGTTATTTAATAACTCATTCAGCTACATTGTAACATCTTGCTCACTCATAGAGACACATCAAAATAAATTTGGATCACATTTATTTTAAAAAAAAAAACCAAATATCTATTTTACATTTTACCTTAAGAAAGCTAAAGAACTTCCAATTATTATTCAAATCCACTTTTACATCAATACACTTAGAAGAAATAGATGATTTTAATGGGTTAAATATGAGACAATTTATAGTCTCATTATATATACATCTCCAATTATCAAGTTAATACCTTTTACCTTAAGCAAGCTAAAGAACTTCCAATTATTATTCAAATCCACTTTTACATCAATACACTTAGAAGAAATAGATGATTTTAATGGGTTAAATGTGAGACAATTTATAGTCTCATTATATATACATCTCCAATTATCAAGTTAATACCTTTTACCTTAAGCAAGCTAAAGAAATTCCAATTATTATTCAAATCCACTTTTACATCAATACACTTAGAAGAAATAGATGATTTTAATGGGTTAAATGTGAGACAATTTATAGTCTCATTATATATACATCTCCAATTATCAAGTTAATATCTTTTACATTTTTCTCTATGTCTTTTAAACCTTAAATCAAGCTAATTTGGAGGTTCTTCATCTTATAAATATTCACATCTAGATGAGTTGTCCTCAACTTATTTCCTATCTAGGGGTCTTGATTCAATTTTATTAGGTGTAGAAGGAAGTTGAATTACATCTTCCTCATTATTTTATTTTGATTGTAATATAATAGAATAAGGCGTAGATTCTTTAAACATAAATATAATTACCTTCCATGCAACAAGATCCCAAATCTAGTATCCTTTCACACCATAACTATACCCAATGAAGGTACATTTCATAATGTTGTTCTCAAACATTGTTTGTTTCTTCTTTGGCACATGTACATATGCCTCACAACCAAAAAATTTATGATATCTTAATGAAGGCTTATATTATTCTATTTTATTTTAAAAGGAAATAGCCACATATTTAATTAGATATAATATAAAATTTTACAAAATACTAAAGTTATAGTATTGGTATAGATAGAGTTTACTAAAGATTATAAAGCTAACATCAAAATAAGTTTATTAATGAAGGATTATATTATTAAAAAATAATTTTAGACAAAGCTTATCATAGGAATATCACCCAAACAAATGTCCAAAGGTAACTCAATGTATCTCTAAGACTCTTACACCCAACTTCCATCTTATGCACCTAATATATAGGAGAGAATAAATGAAACTGTCAAATGGTATTACAAAACCATGATGTAAAAGAACCCAAAAAGTTGCACCTTATTTTTTAATCCAACATGCCATGTTATATGTCAAAACACACACTAGCACATGTAACCCTACTTTCCAACTCATTTTTGTGTCCAACACATTTTTTCATTTCTCATTTTAGAAGGCCCAACTTTGGAAGACTATAAATTTCAATTCAAGAATCCAATTGATAAAATGAAAGAAGCATCAAAAAACTTTTTTTTTTTAATTTTGTTTTGGCAAAAGTGGCAATCCACTGGAATATATATATATATATATATATATATATTAGAAACAAGTTCAAGAGTTCAATAGGGAAAGAACTGGAAAGGAAACCTTATATCCTTGCTCAATTACAATGAAAAAAGAGGAATCATAGCTATAAGAAGAACTGCCCCCACTACCGATTACCACTAAACCTGAGTACCGGTTTGCCATTTTGTATGTCGGTTCACTCTAGATCTGCCATGATAACCGGACACTGATGAGAAGATGTGTATATCGGTCCATGGTAACTTGAGGATCTCGTTTACCGGTTGTTTGTGTACCTAATTTTTCCGTCGGTTGGACTAAACCGAATGGGGTAAACTAGTAAAGGTAAACCGGTTGAGCCATATCAAAAAAATTATACCAGTTAGGTTGTGCCAGTTTGGAAGAATCGGATATGGTAGAATGGAAGGGCTTAAATTTTCCCCCTTAATCTTTCAAAAAGAGTGCAATCGGAAGAAGAACCTACTACAAAATGAAATATTTGGATCTTCAAAAAGTACTCTATATTTAGGCCACATTATCTAATATTTTCAATGGCTATGAATAGATTGTGCTTCTTGTCTCTTAGTCAAGAGCTCTGCCCATATTCCAAGGAGCTTGTTGAAACGACCGAACTGAGTTTAGGTCCAATGAGCGCTTAATACTATCATATATGATGATAAAATCATCTTGGCTTTGCAAATAATGTCTTAGGAAGACACCACCAATGTGTGCTTTTCCATTCCAAAGATCATATTTCAGAATTGCAGAGAGTAATTTGTTACCCAATGTAAATTCAGGTTTCATGGCCTTACTTGCAATATTCTATAAACTACTCCAAGGTTGAAGTTCGTCCAAGGCTTTAAATGGAGACCTTGACTTAGCTACTACTAATTCTTCCTCATTCATGTATGTCAGATGCCTAAGACATACTTGTTACCAGTACATTGTATTGGTGACTCAACTACCAGTTATGACAAATAGGTTGGGTAGAACTGGTAAGGATATACTGGATAGGCTATGCTAGAAAGAGTTTGTTTCTATTTTGATGAAGCTCAGCATTTTTTTTGAATATGCGGCTACTGCTCAACCCTTGACCACATGTAAACCCTTGACAATCCTTGATCACATATGCCCGATGCCACCCAGATGCCAACCATCCATCATTTGTTCACCCTTGGTATGTTGAGGAGATGATGGTTTCCTTGTCAAGACTTTGTTAGTATCAATATTGTTGCTCAACAATTACCTTGACTCTGTTGCTACTGCATCCCTTACCAGTTGTTTTATCATAACACCATTTTTATATACTAGATTGCTAAATCATTTACTAGTTCATTGAATGGCTGATTAGCCAGTTATGTTGTACCAGTTGGAGTTGACTTCTACTAGTTGCAAGCTCAACAATTACCTTGACTCAGCTACTACTACTTCTTACTTGTTCACAAATGTCAGATGCCTAAGATGTACTCATTACCAACACATTGTATCGGTGACTCAACTACTGGTTATGGTGAACCGGTTGGGTAGAATCAGTAAGGATATACCGAGTAGGTTACGCTCGAAAGAGTTTGTTTTTATTGTTATTAACTGCTAGCAAGGAAGATGAATGAAAGAGAGACACTCACTAGTTAGGCCACCATCATACTGCCAGCAAGGAGGAGGGATGAAAGATCAAGCAGAACGATGTAATAAAGGAAAACATGGCATATTTCTATAGCTCGTGAGGCGAAGTGTAAATCTTTAAAGCAACATGATGCAAATTGAGAAACATCATTATATGATTGCTTAAGAAAAACAAAAAAGTTAATCCATTCTACAAAGATCCAAAATAATAAAATAGAAAGCGATCCATCCATTTAAATATTTATTTTTTCAACATTGACAATGTTTACTAGTTGAGGAAAATTTTCATATTAAAATTTGAAAGTGAAGAATCCACTTCCATCTTGTCACATCCCAAATTTGCTAAGATATTTGCTGCTCTTTTACCTTCCCTAAATAAATGAGAGATACAACATTCCTCAAATGAATCTAGTAACAACCATGCTTGATTTAAAATGTAGGAAATTTTCCTATAAAATGAACATCTAGAAATCCAAGATTTCACTATAATAGAAGAGTCTCCTTCTACATGGATCCTAGAGAACCTTAGTTTTTTTCCCATTGTCAGTCCATATAATAGGGCAAGAGCTTCTGCCAAATTATTTATTCCAAGAGGAATAGTTGAAGATTTGATTTCTAGGACAAGACCTAAGTGATCTCTAATACAAGCTTCAATCCCTGAATCACTAGGGTTTCCTCTAGATGAACCCTCAAAGTTTAATTTGACAAAGCCAATTAGAGGAGGTTGCCATTTAACTAGATCTATGTTAATTAAATGATTTCCCCAGTCAAATGTAGCACAAAAAGAGGGGATAGTTAAAGTTATTCTTAATTATGTATAATATTATGATAATATTAATGTTATAATATAGAGATCCTTACATATAGGAATACTAAGTTTATAGAGAAAAAGGCACTAACAAGAATTTCAAGAGAGAAAAGCTAGACATTGCCACTTAGTGTCATTAACCTACATACTGCAATAGGATTATTTAGGAATATATTTTTTGTGTCTACTAATGTTAGATGTTGATAATTACTATAGTTTGGACATCTTCATGTCTAGGATGCCCATCACACTAGTCTCATATAAGCAATCTCTACTTTTAGTTATAGGTGCATCCTTGTAGCTTTGTTCCAATTTTGTAGCTTTCAATGGCTTCTTGTGTATCTATTTAATTATATTTTAGTAATTTATATTTTTTTATGCATGATTTATATCCTAATCAGACAACGTCTAGATCAATCAATCCATATTTATGCAACCAAGGATTAAAACCAATATTTTTTTACTCTCTTTGGTTAGAGTTAGCCAAACAAAACACCTTTGGTTCATTTAAATTCGAATATCTTATGGATTTAATAGGTTGGTTCTAGTTAAATTATGAGCTAAATTACTACATCTCTTTTTCATATTAGATATATGTATGGACATAAAGAAACTAATCCTTGAAGGTGAGTCTAAAATTATCTTACAATTTCTCAATATGTATGAAATATCTTTGCTAAATATATTATCAGTAGCCAATTTGGCAGAAATTATAAAATAATTAATATGGTAGAATTTTAAGGATACCCTCTCAAACTATCACATTTTTTCTTGATGAGTATGTGACGATTAATGATTCATATTTGACCAATCCCATTAACTATGTGGTGGAGAAATTATAGGACAATTAACTAATTATTCTTTTATTACATCCTTTAATTGATTTTACACATAAGATAAACTTAGGTTCTTTATTTTATCTACATGTTATGCTTTTTTAGTGTAATTTCACTTAGAGGAACTTCTAGTTAGCTTTTATATGTAGCTAAGCTTAATTTAGCTCCTACTTTGCATTACTTTAGTTCTTCTAATTTTATGATGAGGGTCATTCATTGTGATTGTGCCTCCAATATTGTACCTCCAATATCATCCACCTTCAATATTGAATCTTCAATTATTTTGTGCAATAATATATAATTCTCTAGTTGCTATAGAGCATCCAATCTTTGCTTGATCTCTTTTGTTTGATAGGTGTTTTTAGTGCAGATGATTCTTGGCTCCTATGGTTGATCATCAACTTCTACATGGTATCAAAATGCAATCTCAACTCCTACACTATGTGTGTTGAGATAGATGTATTTTAGGAAATAATTATTAATATTTATGTCTAATCTATTCATATTTTCTCAACATTAAACATTATTGATCAAAAAATAGAACCTACTGGAAATAGATTGAGTTCATAAATAAGTAAAATGTTCTTATCCTCCAATTTATATATAATAACCAATGTGTGTTTTATATATCTAGAAACTCCTCCATGAATGGTGATACTAAGATAATTCAACAAAAACTAGAGGAAGTGAAAATTAATGTTGATATATGGAATATACATTGTATGAGAAATATCTTTTGCCACCCTTTGTGATATTTTCCTATTTACGGAATTTTCCTCTTAAGTCAAAGCTAGTCTAGTTTTTAATGGATACATCTTCTTTAGGTTTTTAGAGGACCTAGTAGCTTTGAATAAAAGGCTCAAGATGGAAGGGAGAATTTTTTTGGAGTCTATTTTCAAGAACCGCAAACATGAGAAAACAAATAAACTCTCGAGGCCAAGAGAGATTGTAGAATCTAATATAGATTTAAAAGAAAATGACTTCTTTAGTGTTGAAAATATTGTCCAAATTTCAATCCATTGTATCATGGTAGAAGGAATATTTAAAAGGTTTTACTCTTACCTATTTCAAATTGAGAGTCACATAAAGCATGACAATAAAAAAAAATTATTTTTTAAATTTATATTCGGATTCAGGAGGGATGCTCGTTTTGCCCGAATCTTAAGTATTTTGTTGCTCAAGTTTTAATTTGGGTAAAAATTATTTGCCTTTTAATCGAGGTCCCATATAATATTTATCTATATTTGAATTATCTTAAATCCTTATCACCACTTTCATTCACATAATTTGTATTTCATCTTTGGTCCCCCCATGAAGCATTTATGTGACCTTGAAAAATTAATCCTATAATCTCTCTCAACTATGAAAATACATATTTAGCTCAAAATTATTATGTCCTCTCCTCAACAAGAACCTTAATATTTTTCAAGCCCTCAAACTCATTTATGTAAGGGAAATTTTTTTGGCATGTCTAGGTTTTGAACCCCTAGAAATATAAATAACTATCCTAGTATTATTAATGAGACCCCTACTATACAGCCCAAGCTTCAACTAAAAAATGATGGGTTAACCATATCACCACCTCTTCTATGTCCCCTAGTAAAGTTGGCATCTCTCCAAAGGAGAAATCTAGTTTTAAAACCCCTATAAAGTTAGAGTCCAATTCATATCCTTCAAGATATTCTAAAACACAAAATAGATGACCATTTTAAAGGAACTTGGTAAGTGTTTTTTACTATGAAGGAAAAATTAGAGAAAGTAAAAGAAAAAAGTTAGATATACAAAAAATTAATGAGATGGGCACTGTCTTTGTGAAATTTGGAATCTATATCTGAAACACAAACACTCAATAAATCATTGCATGCATGGTTAGTTGATCAAAATCAATAAATGTAAAAACCATAACAAATCAACTTATTGCCTGCTAAAATATGCGAGTATAGATTTCCTTTTGAATTTATCTAAGCAATAGCCATGACTAGACTACACTTAGACAAAGTATTTAATCTATATGAATGAAAGATTAAACTATATGAAATCTAGATGCCAACAATAATTATCAAGTTATATGATTCTATCAAGCTAATTTAGATTAAGCTAATATGATTAAGCTAATATGCAATAAGCGATTTGGAATATTCTCAATATGCAATAATCTCCATGACTCTTGAGTAAAACCAGCATGATAACAATAAAATCTTTAGGCTCTCTTAATTGAGATATGAGAGACTGAGGATTGATATTGATTGATGATGAGAACTCAATATTCTCCAAGAGAAAGAACAATCCAGGTGAATTGAGATGATCAGATGCTTTTCTCAGTTTCAAAGGAGATAATATTGAGTTGATCTTGAGATAAATTCAAT
Organism: Cryptomeria japonica; assembly: GCF_030272615.1. Classification (NCBI taxonomy): domain Eukaryota; kingdom Viridiplantae; phylum Streptophyta; class Pinopsida; order Cupressales; family Cupressaceae; genus Cryptomeria; species Cryptomeria japonica. Next base: position 238,505,667 of record NC_081408.1, on the reverse strand, counting down.
AAAGCTTAATTTAATGCATTTGGATTAGAAGTATGAGCTTGCATTGGAGGTAAAATCAATTAAAAAGAATTGATTTAATGCATGTTCCTTTATTTGCTCAAGATTTGTTTGATTTAAAAAAAAAATCAGAAAAAAGTTGTTTTAATGCAACTAAATTACTTTGAGTTAAAATAAGAGAAAACTGATTTATTGCATATTTTTATTCAATTTTGAGATTTAATTAATTTAATTGCTTTTCTGAGATTTCTCAAGTTATCTCAAATTACATTTTTTAAATATCTCAAGCTGATTTCTTTTCTCAAATTAATTCCTTTTTTGATGATTTAATGACATTGATTTATTAATTAAATATGATAGGATACTTAATTAAATAACACATGATAATTGATTAAAGAGATTTGATTATTTATTTGATTGAAATGATTAATTTTCCATGTGACATTGATGATTTAGGAATTAATTAATTAGGTGCTCAAGATTGATTTAATTGCCTTTGGTTAGGACCTTGGTGATGTGGTCGAGAATAGGGGCCGATGGTTTAGATGACCATTTTTAGGGTATTAAATTTGCCCCTCTTTGAATTAATGTGCAAGCAACACATTGGTTTAAAGATCAGTTGATGTCGAAGAGATACCGGTTCTGAACTTGATGGATCACAAATGAATGAAGAGCGAGATTTTCACTTTCATTTGAAGCGATGAAACTAAATAGATTAGAGGTATATCGATCCCAAAATTGATTGAGCTAGGACCAATGAAGAGTGAATATACTGATCTTGAACTTGATGGATCAAGAAGAAAACACCAATATACAACTTGATTGAACTAGAATCGGTTGAGTGAAGAGATAATACTGATTCTGAACTTGATTGAACAAGAACCGATTAGCAAAACAAAATGTGCAGATTGATTTGATTGGATGAAACTGAACGCCTATTTGGATTGAGTGTGTGATCACTGTCAAAAATACTCTTGAAACCCTTAATTAGGTTTAAATGAATATAACCATCTTAGTGAGGTGCGATGAAACTAATTACCGTTAAGAGACTGATTTAGATGAAGGCAATATCATCTTGATTTGGTGCGATGAAACTAATATACCCCTAGAGATTGATTTGATTTGAAGAACCTCAACTTGATATAATGCGATGAAGTTGAGATGCCCCTAGAAATGAGCTCTTGTTTGATGAGATTTGATTGATTCTTGATTAATATTTGATTGAAAAGGTTTACTGCTCGGCTTTTGATGAAGATTTGAAAAACAAATTCTTGACTTTTGATAATGTAATCATTGATAATGATGATGTAATAAGAATGGTCCCCTCGGGAGCGAAATTGAAAGATGGCGAGATACCAAAGTGATTTTAGGCAATATGAGTGATAAAAATATTTAGCGATGATAATTTGAGCATGGAGAATGATTTAAGAATTGATTTAAGATAAATTGAAGATATTCAGAGTTGATTGGAAAAGATTTGAGCACAGAGTGATGCAAAGATTGACCTGAAGATAAATGTGCCAAGTGGTCAACATTATGATAATTTGACTAGAAAAGTGATGTCATATTTTAATTTTGATTCTGAAAATGGACTCAGGATAGTCACTTTAGCTAGGGGTACAAATTTTCTGTCAATTGGAGCAAGTTTGAAAATTAGGGTTTCACCTATATAAGGGGTTGAAGAGGTCATTTTCAATTCATTTTTACCTCTCAAATTCAAAATTTCAAAAAACCTTATCTGACATTATATATAAAATTTTGAGATCATTTTTACCCTATTGATATTGAAATTTTTGATGATATATATATGAGACACATGATTCGACTTCATTGTACTATGTTGATTGATATAGGATGATTCATGAGATAGTTTTGATATGCATTATTCTATATGATGTTTTATATGTATGCATTTCCTTTACAGTATGGATGTATGTAATGTTGATTATCATGAATGTTTTTTTGTTTTCTTATGCAAATGAATGACTTAATGGATAAATATGATGATTCTGATGCAAATGTGAATGCCATGTTTATTTGTTTTCTGTTTCAATGTGATAATATAGATGCAAATGAATATGCAATGGATTCGTGGATCTATATTATATGCTCATGTATGTAGCTAACATCTCTTGTAGGAATTGTGATGTTAATAAACAAGTACTCGATCATGTCAATGATGATGATATGCAGTTAATTACTTGGTAGAGAAATGATGATTGTTTCAAGCTTCATTCAAAGGAAAGAAAAAGTAAAGTTATCATGCTTAAATTTCTTGAAATGCACAAAGATTAGTATTAATGCAACCTACAATTTTTGTCACTGGATTTTTTATGCTATTTATCATCACTGAGCATTTTAAAATGTCAGAGATAGACATAAGCACCAAGGCACAAAGAGCCAAGATGACCTGAATGCCATGTCCTTTTGATTTAGCAAGTGAACATAAACACCAAGGCATAAAGAGCTAGGATGACCTGAATGTTGCTTCTGTGTAAACACACCAAACAAAGGAGAGTTCCTTTTTTTACTATGCAATAGTGATTATCTTGCCCACAATGACCCTTTTATTGTTCATATCCTAGGACAAATTTATTAGAATCAATGACAGTCCCAAAGACACTGAGAGGGGGGGGTGAATCAGTGTCTAATGGTTAACAAAATATTTATAATTATTTAAAACTTTGCATCCCAAAATAGTGTACCAATAAATAAGAATCAATGCAACAAATAAGAATAACATAGACAACATAGAAAACACACCATAACACAAGATATTTAACAAGGAAAATTGGTGTGGGAAAAACTTTGGTGGGATTTGTGACCCACAATATTTACTCAATGACCAATGAATAAATACTACTTACAATGAGGGGCCTGCCCATGTAGGGAGGCCAACAGCCTAGAGCACACTACTCAATAAAGAGTCACATTGATGACAAAATGGATTATCAAAATACTGTACAATGTTCTACTTCAAAACAACATCTCTCATGCCAGGTTTAATACCGGTTTAAGCTCAGTCAATAACCAAAACCTTCGCTATCAACTATATCACCTTATACAAAATTGCCTTATACTTCTCATCTATCTCCTTACAAAAATGACCTATAAGATCTCATACATATATGAGCCTTTTACAATATACCATGTCGGCTTTTACAAAAGATAATTACATTAGAAAATAATAAACAAAAGTTTATTCCATGTCAACTTGAGGGTCGGTATGCATTGTTGCCGATGCCAGTGAAGTGCCTGTCGGTGTATGTATAAGTTTATTGCCGATGTCGGTATCTATCGGTAGGTTGCTAGATGATTGCCAGTTGGTTGCCATCAATGACAACATCAACTATTCTCATAAGAATGTAGAATGCCAACAATCTCTCCCTTTGGAATTGATGGCAACACTCATGAGAAAAATCCAAAAACTATAGTCCAAAAAGATTCCAAAAAGATGTGCTCCCCATGAGCAAGTGATCTCTTCTATATGAGCATTTTTCTCTCCACTACTCCCCCTTTGACATCAATGACAAAGGTTGTCAAAAATGAGTGCAAAAAATTTCACCTCAAAGTCTGTAACCAGTTGGTTACAATCTGAAAATATTTTCCAAAACTAAATTTAGACTCTGTATAAACCTTTTGCTATCATTAAAATTTGCCTTAGTCTATTGGATCATGTCGGTGAGATAATACATGTGTTCTTCCAGTGATCACACTCCTTGAACTAATGACTTAGAGATTTCAATTCTCTAAGAGATAAGATTGTCCAACTTAGGACCAAGTTTATTTTTAAGTTCCTGGGCATTTGACCTTATCCTTGCCTTCTCTTTCTCAAGTTTCTCTAACTTCTCAAAAACTATAATTTCCTGTTCAAAAACTGATATATGTCTGTAGGAGACAATTATATTATCATCTATGTCATCAATTTCTTTCTATGTTTTTCTAATATCCTTATCCATGTCCTCTGTCAAAAGGTGAGGTTTGCATGTTTCCTTATATAGCTCCTTCTACTCCAGAATTATAGAGTTAAGTACTGGCAATAATGTGTTCAAGTGTCCTATATACTTCTTTATAGTGTCTTCAAAGAATTTATTTTTCTCTTTTTCAACTCTCTCCTTAATTATTTCCTCATTCACCTTATCAATAGTTATTACATTATCAACAATAAATTTGGACAATGTGTCCAATTTACCTAAAGAATCCTTAATATGATCTATGTTACAATTTGGTGCAATCAACTTAAGAATAGGTAATGTGTTGTCAATATCCTTGTAGGCCAATGCATTGCAAGTTGGTTGCCATCAATGACAACATCAACTATTCTCATAAGAGTGTAGAATGCCAAAAAAATTAAGCATGAATTTAGATTTCATAATAAAGAAAGTTACTCAAAAAAGACAAGGAAATAGTTCCAACCTCCCTGCAACGTACAAATAAATGGAGTCGGGGTATGTATGGCAATTTCATTTTGATATGAAGGCACTTATCACAAACACCCAGTTTATGAGATGTTTCCAGATCATTAAAATCATTCGTACAAGTAGAAAACAAAGAAAGGTATTATGCCCCCAGTCCTTGGTCCTCTTAGTTAAGATAGACTTCCTTGAGTAACTCAAAGGGAATAACAAGTGAAAACCAATTTAAAAGACAACATACAAAGAAAATGTCAATCATATCTCAAACAGTTTTAGTGATTATTTTTTTTGTTCTTGCTATGTGTGTTTGATGAGATGTTAGTGGCAAAACCCTGCGATGGTTAGAAGATAGGTAACTAACTCAGATTGGATGACTCACTACTACCAACATAAAGATAACTTGGTTAAATTGCTTAGGAAATTTAGATTGATCGATTGATTTCCCGAAGACAACAATGTTGATTTAGGAAAGTGGGAAATAAAGGAAGAAGTGCCAAATTTGCATTGATAGAGGGAGCACTTCAGTACAAGAGGTGTCTTTTTACTAGGTTTTCACCTTCTTGGTAGAAATTCTTTTTCTTTTTCTTTTTTTTTTGTAGGACTTTTTAGCTATATAGTTTCTTTAGGTTGATGGTGTTGATCAATTAACAGAGTTGTTCTCTTTTTGGTGTTGAGAGTTGGTAAGTGCTAGAGCCAAAGGCTGCGGTAACAATGTATGAACCTAGCTAGTTGGATTCAAACTTCCCTTTTTGTTCCCAATGCTGTTGATTTTTAGGATTTTCTCTCAAAACAAGGTCACCAACCTAAAATTCTCTGTGTCAAACTTTCTTGTTATAGCCTCTAGACATTCTCTTCTGGTAAGCTCTTAGATGATCAAACACCACTTGCCGATGTTCTTCCAGCAACTTGAGTTCTTGCAATCTAGATATTCTATAATCTTCATCAGTGATAAGACCTGGAAAAGAAACTCTTAAAGAAGGAATTTCTACCATAATAGGTAAGACTGCTTCAGCCCCATACACCAAACCAAGAGGTGTAGCCCTAGTAGGTGTTCTAATGCTCATTCTATAAGACCATAGTGTCAGATTGAGCTGCAGATGCTAATCCTTTTCAGATTTGTTGATTGTTATATGCAAGATGGTCAGCAGAGTTTTGTTAGATGCTTCAACTTGTCCATTACCTTGAGGGTAGTATATGGAAGACCAATGTTGAACCTGATTTTAAAATTGGCACATAGCTCATCTATATCTTGTTTTTGAACTACCTCCCATTGTTAGTTACAATTGAGGAGGGGATTTTATACTTGTAGATGATGTAGTTAAGAATGAACATAGCCACTTGTTTGTCATTTGCTTTGATTATCAAAACTGCTTCAACCCACTTGGTGAAGTATTCAGTGGCAGTTATGATAAACTTATGTCCATTGGATGATGAAGGATAGATTTGGCCAATGAGGTCAAACGCCCATTGTTGGAAAGTCCAATGTGGGATAAAAGGTATGAGCTCCCTTGTCGGAGCATTTATGATATTTCTATGTAGCTAGCATTTTTGAAAAGTTTTAGCAAATTTTATAGCATCTTTTTCCATATCTAGCCAATAGTAGCCAACCCTTAAACATTTTTGAGATAGAGTTAGACCATTTGAGTGAGATCCACAAATACCTTAATGGACTTCAAATAACACACATTGAAACTCTTCAATTTATAGACATCTAAGTAAAGTACCATCTAAACCTCGCCTATATAGATCATTAGCAATGATGACATATCATCAAGCATTATGGATCAAGTGTCCTTTCTCATTGTGAGTAAGGTTATAAGGGATGATTTGGTCACATAAGTAGGAGTAGATATGGTTATAGCTAGATGATTCATGCCCAATGATAGAACAAAGCTTCTGGGAATTAGGGGAATTATAAGCAAGATAGCCAAGCTCTTCCACCAGGAACTCATAGTGAAATTGTGTTCCTTATAGTTGTCGTATAGATCCCAATGTAGCCATAGCATCTGTTGCTCTATTTGTTGATCTAGGAATCTGCTAAAATTAGACATAGAAGTATTTCTGAAATTCATCAACCATTCTTCTATAGGGCATCTTTTTTTGATCCCGAGTTTGATATATATCATTGATCTAGTTGATTATCAGTTGAGAGTCACCATAGATGTATAACTCAACAAATTTCCATTCAATAACCAGTTTCATTCCATTCATCAAGGCTTCATATTCTGCAATATTTTTGGTACAAGGGAAAAGGATCTTGTATGCCTTTGGAATTGAGTATCTTTGAGGAGTGATGAAAATGATCCCAACCCTAGAACCTTGTTGAGTAAAAGATCCATCAAAGAACATTTTCCAGGATCCCTAAGTAAGATGCATCATGGATTCATTTGGAAATTTTGTGTGTAGATGTTGGTTATCTTCAAGCAGAGCACTAGCAAGTTGATCTGTGATGGCTTGTCCTTTAATAGCTTTGTATTCTACATACTCAATGTCAAATTTTGTGAGTATCATAACCCATTTAGACAATCTCCCTGTGAGTCTTTCTTTACTTACAAGATATTTCAAAGGATCAATATTAGCAACCAGTTTGATGGAATGTTCCAGCATGTAATGTCTCCATTTCTGTGAACTGAATACCACTACCAAACAAGATTTCTCAATAATAGTGTAATTCATCTCATAGGACACCAATGTCCTACTGATATAATATATAGCGCATTCCTTGTTGTTCTCATCCTGTTGAGCCAAAAGTACACCTAGTGATGTGTAAGTAGCTGATACATAGGGAATTAAAGGTGTACCTTGAATCGGTTGCATCAAAATAGGTGGATGGGAAAGATATTCCTTGATTTATTTGAGATGTTGTTCACATTCTTCATTCCAATTGTATGTAACTTCTTACTGTAATTATTTTGTGAATGGTTGAATCTTATCTGCTAGCTAAGAAATGAAGCATCTTATTGATTGGAGCCACCCTAGTAGAGTTCTCATTTGACTTACATTCTTTGCAGGAGGCATTTCCATTATAGCTTTAACTTTTTATGGATCAAATTCAATCCCTTTTTCTAAAACAATGTATCCTAGCAGTTTGCCAGATGTAACTCCGAATGCACATTGTAAGGAAGTTAAGTAGCGGAAACAACTTCCTACACTAACCTTGAGAGGAGGGTAATGCAAAACTTTTTCAGATCGTTACAACAGTTACAGAAAATAGAAATAGATATAATAGCATTCATACCACAACACAGTGATTTACGTGGGGAAAACCCTTTCGGGAGAAAAACCCCACCCTCCAAAAGCAGCTCAATATTTTATTCAGCAATCAAAAATAGATTACAACATGCTTGCAGAGCAAGCTCTTCACAGGAGTACCACTAATCAGAGATTCAGAGGCAACTCAATAGCCATAAGACTCTTACACACAACCTCTATCTCACACACCTCATAAATAGGAGATACAATACAAGAAACCGTCAAACGGTATTACAAAACCATGGGCTAAAACCACCCAATAAGGTGTAGCCGACCTTATCTCCCTTCTAGATGCCCTATGACATGTTAAAGCACACATCAACATGTGTCGCTCCCCTTTACAGCTCATTTATGTATCCGATACAAATTATTTTTCCTATTTCAGGAGTACAAACTTCCGGAGGCCATAACTTGAGAACCGGGTGTCCAATTGACGAACTGTTTGAAGCGCCGGAAAGCTCGCGAAGTGCTCTATCACCTCGTAACCTACTTCACTGGTTACGGCCACTTTTCAGGGCATTTAGGAGCCTCTAAAGTCCCCAAAATTAAGTTTAAATATTTTATTTCACCCCTCCAAGATGAAAACATTAATATCTTCAAAACTAGCTATGACCTTGCGACGCAACTTTACCGGAATGCTTATCTAACCAACCAGAAGCTTTAGGGAGAGTTTCACACCATTTCATGCTTAAATGAAACCTTACTATAAATAGTAACCTCGCATAAATGCAAGGTTGAGACACCATTTTTTCCAACAAATCTCCCACTTGTCGAACACCTTGCAAGAGCGGAAGGGAATGTCAACACAATGAATCAATTGCTAGGGGCCATAAGGCCCATAGACTCTGAACACCATCTGAACTTCTCTGTGCTCACAGCCTTAGTTAAAGCATCTGCAACATTCATCAAAGTTTCCACCTTAACCAGCTTCACCCTACCATCTTCGACCATATCTCTAACAAAATGATACTGAACATCAATATGTTTGGTCCGGGCATGAAATGTCGGGTTCTTAGCTAGGCTAATTGCACTCTGACTGTCACAGTAAACTGTCACTGTACCTTGTTTTATTCCAATATCCGAACACAGTCTCTTAAGCCAAATGGCCTCTTTACAAGCATGAGTAGCTGCCATATACTCTGCTTCAGTAGTGGATAAAGCAACCACAGCCTGTCGCTTACTCATCCAACTAATTGCACCACCAAACAAAGTAAACACATAAGCACTGGTGGATCTTCTGCTATCAATATCACCTGCCCAATCTGAATCCACATAACCATGGATATCAAGGGAAGTCATGTCTCCAACTGAATTACCATGATAACACAAAGAATACTCTGAAGTACCCTTCAAATATCTGAAGACTCTTTTGACTGCATCCCAATGAACTCTACCAGGATTAGACATATATCTAGAAAGTACTCCCACTGCTTGGGCAATATCTGGTCTAGTACAGACCATAGCATACATCAAGCTTCCAACTGCACTCTGGTAAGGCACTCTGCTCATGTCTTCCATCTCCAATGGGGATGTAGGACAATCTGAAATAGATAGTTTCATTCCAACTGTAAAAGGAACACTCAATGGTCTACAATTCTGCATGTTGAACCTCTGTAACACTGAATTCACATACTTACTCTGGCCTAGCCATAGCTTTCTGTTCACCCTATCTCTTCTAATTTCCATCCCAAGAATGTGCTTTGCTGCACCAAGATCTTTCATTTCAAATTTAGCAACGAGCTGAGACTTCAGTTCTGAAATCATACCTTTCCCTTTACCAATGAATAACATATCATCAACATACAATGCAATGAATAAGAAATGATCACCATCAGATTTATAATAAACACAGTGATCTGATTTAGAACATTCAAATCCCAAACTCAACACATATGTATCAAATTTCTGGTACCACATCCTAGGACTTTGTTTGAGGCCATACAAAGATTTCTTCAATTTACAGACCAAATTACTTTTGCCTTTCACCACATAGTGCTCCGGCTGTGTCATATAAATATCTTCCTCCAAATCACCATGAAGGAAAGCAGTTTTCACATCCATTTTCTCAACCTCTAAATCATAAGTAGTAGCAATAGAAAGCAAAAATCTAATGGACGTCATTTTTGCAACAAGAGAAAATATCTCACCGTAATCAACACCCTCAACCTAAGAGTAGCCTTTTGCAACCAACCTTGCTTTATACTTCTCAATGCTTCCATCTGAACCAATCTTTTTCTTGAACACCCATTTACAACCAACAGGTTTTCGTCCTTCAGGCAATGGTACAAGATCCCATGTATCATTATTTTTCAAAGCTGCCATTTCTTCCTCCATAGCAATCTTCCAGGATTCTGCATCATTCATACCTAATGCCTCTTCTACAGATTTCGATTCATCCACACTAGTATTCAGAGCAAAAATACATCTCCAATCATCAGGTGAATACCTTTTAGGTGGTTGTCTATGTCTTGTAGACCTTCGAACAAGCTGAGTTGGAGGTTCTTCCTCCTCTTCTGAAGATTCAGAGCTAGACGAGCTCTCCTCAACTTCTTGCCTATCTAGGGGTCTCGATTCAACTCTTTCAGGTGTAGAAGGAAGTTGAATCACATCTTCTTTTTTAGTCTGTTCTGTCTGCAATGTAACAGAAGGAGACTTAATTTCTCTAAAAATAACACTTCTACTGTGAATTACCTTTTGTGCAACAGGGTCCCAAAGCTTGTATCCTTTCACACCATAACTATACTCAATGAAGATACATTTCACAGCCTTGTTCTCCAACTTTGTTCGCTTCTCCTTTGGTACATGTGCATATGCCTCGCAACCAAAAACTCTAAGATGTCTCAATGAAGGCTTGTGACCTGACCATGCTTCCATAGGCGTTTTATCAACAAGAGCTGATGTAGGAGACCTGTTAATCAGGTAGCAAGCAGTGGCAATAGCTTCAGCCCAAAACTTTTGTTCGAGACTAGCACCACTCAACATACTCCTAGCCTTCTCCATCAGTGTCCTGTTCATTCTTTCTGCAACTCCATTCTACTGTGGAGAATACGGAGTTGTCTTCTACCTGTTAATTCCACAGTCTTTACAGAATCTATCAAAATCATTAGAGCAAAACTCACCGCCATTATCAGTTCTCAAACATTTTATTTTCTTTCCAGTCTGCAACTCAACCATTGCTTTAAATTCTTTAAAACGACTAAAAACTTCAGATTTACTCTTTAGAAAATAAACCCATGTCCTTCTACTAAAATCATCAATAAATGAAACATAATATGTGGATTTTCCAATCGAAGAGACATCTACTGGACCAAACACATCAGAATGGATAAGATCCAAAACACCACAAGTTTTATGAGAACTCAAGTAAAACTGAATGTGGTTTTGTTTTCCATAAATGCAATGCTCACAGAAATCAAAGTCAAGATTACAGTCATTCAAACCTTCAACAAGGTTTTTATTTTTCAAGGTCCTTAGACCCTTTTCTCCAATGTGGCCAAGTCTCTGGTGCCATAACATAGTCTTCTCTGCAGGTAACTTTGCTTCAGACGAAAGAGCACCCTTAGGTACCCAAAAAACCATTTCCATCTACTGAAGGTGAAACCTTCAAATCTTCCAGTGAAGTATCCACAGATTTGCTTTTTACAGAAGTGCTATTACATTCAACAGTGTATGCTTCAAGCTTATACAAAGTGCCAAATCTGACACCTCTAGCAACTACCATAGCACCCTTAATCATCTTACATCCTGCTTCAAAAAAGACTACCTGCACACCCGCATCTATCAGTTTGCTCACAGATAACAGGTTTCGTTTTAATCCAGGGATATGCAGCACACCATTAATCCTTTTTATTCTACCATCAGAAAACCTGATTCTAACTTTACCTCGACCAACAATGTCTAGATGTGAATCATCACCCAAGTACACCTTACCTCCATTAAATCCTTTATATTCAGAAAACCAATCTCTATTGGAAGTCATATGAAAAGATGCACCTGAGTCAATTAGCCAGGCATCATTACCTGCATGAGTCGCCAAAGCCGCAATAAAGGCATCGCCATCTTCCTTGTCGGACTCAGAATCAGAATCGAACTTTTTCTTTTTCTTCTTCTTCTTTTCTTCTTTGCAGTCCTTACGGATGTGACCCAGTTTACCGCAGTTCCAACAAATGACTTTGGACTTTCCAGGAGATTTCGATCTCCCTTTGGATTTGGACTTGTCGCGCTTCTCATTCTTCTTGCCTTTCTCCTTAGGTCTTCCACGAACGGTTAGGGCTTCCTTTGAACTGATGGATACCTTCCTTTGCATCTCTTCACCGAGTAGGGCACCCACCACATCTTCAGATTTCAAAACAACAGAAGTACTACCGATAGCCATAACAAGAGAATCCCACGAATCAGGCAAAGAACAAAGCAAGATCTAACATTTCTCCTCCTCGTCCATCTTAACACCGATGGATACTAATTGAGCCACCAACATATTGAATGCTTCCAGGTGGTCTACAATTCGTCCACCCTCTTTCATCTTCAAGGAATACAATTTCTTTCTTAAGAAAATTTGATTTAATAAAGATTTCACTTGATACATCTCACCAAGCTTAGTCCATAGCTTCTTTGCAGAGTTCTCTTCATGGACATTGATTAGAACAGAGTCTGCTAGGCACAGTCTGATTAGACCCTTGGCTTTTCGGTCCATAACATCATACTGAGCTACCGCAGTAGGATCTGAGGGCCTTTGGACATTCGCATCAACAGCATCCCAAAGATCTCGATCTATTAGCAGATCTTCCATCTTCAGCTTCCACATCTCAAAATTACTTCCATTAAATTTCTCCACCTCTATTCTCCCTGACGAACTCGCCATCTGAATATTCCTGCAATAAGATCAAAAAGTGTCTTCTGCACAAGCTCCCACTCAAATCTGGATTAGTTCAAAAAACCCAACTGCCCACAATTGAAACCAAAGGTGATCAGGCTCTGATACCACTTGTAAGGAAGTTAAGTAGCGGAAACAACTTCCTACACTAACCTTGAGAGGAGGGTAATGCAAAACTTTTTCAGATCGTTACAACAGTTACAGAAAATAGAAATAGATATAATAGCATTCATACCACAACACAGTGATTTACGTGGGGAAAACCCTTTCGGGAGAAAAACCCCACCCTCCAAAAGCAGCTCAATATTTTATTCAGCAATCAAAAACAGATTACAACATACTTGCAGAGCAAGCTCTTCATAGGAGTACCACTAATCAGAGATTCAGAGGCAACTCAATAGCCATAAGACTCTTACACACAACCTCTATCTCACACACCTCATAAATAGGAGATACAATACAAGAAACCGTCAAACGGTATTACAAAACCATGGGCTAAAACCACCCAATAAGGTGTAGCCGACCTTATCTCCCTTCTAGACACCCTATGACATGTTAAAGCACACATCAACATGTGTCACTCCCCTTTACAGCTCATTTATGTATCCGATACAAATTATTTTTCCTATTTCAGGAGTACAAACTTTCGGAGGCCATAACTTGAGAACCGGGTGTCTGATTGACGAACCGTTTGAAGCGCCGAAAAGCTCGCGAAGTGCTCTATCACCTCGTAACCCACTTCGCTAGTCACGGCCACTTTTCAGGGCGTTTCGGAGCCTCTAAAGTCCCCAAAATTAAGTTTAAATATTTTATTGCACCCCTCCAAGACGAAAACATTAATATCTTCAAAACTAGTTGTGACCTTGCGACGCAACTTTACCGGAATGCTTATCTAACCAACCAGAAGCTTTAGGGAGAGTTTCGCACCATTTCATGCTCAAATTAAAAATTACTATAAATAGTAACCTCGCATAAATGCAAGGTTGAGACACCATTTTTCCCAACACACATTTCTTAAGATTTAGTCAGATTTCTTAAGAGATGTCTTGATATTTTCAGAGATTTGACCAAGGTATCATTGACATAGTCTTCCATGTTTTTCTACATCATGTCATGAAAGATTGTAGTTACTATTTTTTGATAGGTAGCACCTACATTATTTAAGCCAAAGGGCATATCATTCCAGAAGAAAGTTCCCCAGGCACATGTGAAGGTTGTTTTATCTTGATCTTTAGGTGCCATATTAATTTAGTGGTAGTCGGAAAAGCCATCCATTAGAGAGTACATTTTATAACCAGTAGTCATATCCACTATCATGTCAATGTTAGGTAGTGGAAAATCATCTTTTGGACATTCCTTGTTTAAGTCTCTAAAGTTTGTGAAGACATGAATTGATTTATAAGGTTTTGATGTTGGAATCCAAGAACACTGAGAAGGGGGGGGCATTGAATAAGTGTTCTACAAGAATGATCTATTTTAACCTTATTATAACATGCATTCACCAACTTGTATACTGGTACATATAAGATTGAAATAAGTAAAACAATCAGTAAGCCAATCACACAAATGAATACCCTAACATAGAGAATTAAATTTGGATAATATCAAAGAGAAAAAACCACGCTAGGGTTTGTGACTCACAATATCAATCCACTAGCTATATGAAAAGCTATTACAAAATATGGGGGCATGCACTTAGAGGAAGGCTTACAGCCTAGAGAACATTTCTCAATCAAAAAATAAGTCTCACTGACTACATACAAATCCAGACTACAATTCAGAGAAATGAATGAACTGCAATGATAGCATCTTCTATGCCTAAATACAATTCTAGTTAAGCTATATCTGTTCTAGTATGAACCCCTGAACCATTATCAGAATAACCTCTTACATAAATATCCTCACATACATGATCTCTCTTACATATTTCACATTACAAAATATCATCACATTCTCTTATATCAAAAAATGATCTAATTAATTGACCTATATACCCTTACAATCCTTTATGCTTTATGTTGGCTTATATAGATAATTACAAAGTGAATATACATGACAAATCAATTACATATATACATAAATATCAAAATCAATTACCGATTCCAAATCTCCCAAAATGATGTCGGCCTCCAATTCCTATAACCTGATGAAGTCATGTTGGCGTGCAATGTCGGTAACCAAACAATTCCTCCCAACCAGTGAAGATACCTGCCCATGCAAGTGCTAGTGAAGTGTCTGTCGATAAACAATCAGACCAAAAGTTTAAAGCTGGAACATGTTTCCATCAATGATAATATATTTAAACCAATCAAAGGAGTGTTAATTGCCAACAATCGCCCCCTTTGGCATTGATGGCAACACGCATGTGAAAAATAATAATGGTTTCCATTTGCCTATTTCATCTTGAGACTGCTCCCCTTGAGTTGAATATCCATCTGAGATCATGATCAATAAAAAATATTCCATACCTCCATAGCTCCTAATGCCAAGAATATATTTTTCACCTATACTCCCCCTTTTACATAAATGCCAAAAAAAATACCAAAAACCGGGATGAAGAATGAAAGTCTCTACAAAGAATATCCGAAAATACCTTACCGGGGCTTAATATATTTGTAAATTTCTAGATAGGGTTTCTCCAAAATCTCTAGATAGGTATCCCAACCTTACTTGAGTGTGTTGGAAATAGATACAAGTCCATTAATAATATGGGCATATGACTATTTATCCTTAAGTTTTTCCAGTGTAGGCTTACCAACCATATCAATAGACTCGTTCTTATGTACACTTAATGAGTCCAAGTAAGGACTCGCCAATCCTCTAATACCTCTGGCTCTCCTTATGAATTTATCTTTATCCCTCTCAAGAGATTAAACTTGAGCTTGGAATACCAAAATCTTACCATCAATAGATGTAGTCAAGGAATTTGAGCCATCAAAACAATTGACTATACCTACAATCTTCTCCTGAGTATCCTTAATCCTTTTATCAAAATCTCCTGTAAGTAAACTTGTGTTTTAACATACTCTATAAATATTAGTAAACTACCTCAAAGAATTATCAATCAACTTGAACTTATCATTAATCTCCTTCTTCTCTGACTCAATCATCTGATCAAATGTTTCTCTCTCAGCCTGTGCAAACTTCTCTAGTTCCTGTCGGTTTGATATCTGTTGTAAAGATTGAAATCCTTGGAAATATCCTCTGTGATTATTTCAAGCTTGTCGAATGGGCTTGATTCTTTGTCAAATTTGCACTATGGGACAAGTCTATGCAAAATAGTGATTCAGTCAATATCTCAACATTTTCCTGCACATTAGTTTCTACCGGGGCTCTATATCCAATATATTAATATCCTTCAAAATTGTAGATGAGGTACCCACTATACCTTTACCTTTCCCTCCAACTAGGATATTTGTAGAATATATTTTAGCTTTTGGTGAAGTATAAAAACCAGGTTTTGTAGCAAATAATTGAACCCATTCCTTGTGGGTCTCCTTGACTATCTCATTAACCCTACCTAACATAAGAATAACTATCTTGTGCTTGTTGTGAAATATTTTCCTATCTGCATCCACAAGAGTCCTTTCCAACTCCTCTGGAGTAATGTATGCACAAGTAGTTAACAACACTTGAATATTTATATTATTGTCCTCTTCCATTGCTAATAATCTTCTAGCATCTAAATTGTCATATAATTGTGTCAGTATTTGATTTTCAATTTCTAATAATGATTTCTTCTATATATCCAAATACAATAAAATGGTTTCTTCAACTTCTCTCTAATCATCATTATTCAAATGATCATAATAAAATTGTACATTTTTCAACATACCATCCTTAGTTATTTCATTAACCAATTTTGCACAAGTCTTGGGTGGAATAATAATTACATTACCAGTGACAAGTGTTAGATCAGTGTCATCCATCTTCTTTCTTCTTCTAGTATCGGATGGGGCACAAGGTGTTTCCTTTGGAGCTCTCTTTATATAATTCATAGTCTTTAGGAATTCCTTGAAGAAAACCCAAACTTTGTCATCTCACTGACTACCCAAACTAGCAATATATTGTTTGAGTTGTCTTCCTATCGGGATATCAAATCCCCATTCTCTCTTCCCAAAATTGAGAGTTTAATTAATGAAAAACAACATCAAACAAACATCCATCCACAAAGATCCAACTTCTCATTTTCCCTCACCATCTTATGTGCTGCATAAATGCAGGAGCTAGAAATGCAATTTACATGGTTTGATTGAGTTACCTTGTAACCAATAATCATGCTTCTGAATATGATATCTCTATCGGTGATAGTGCTAACCCTCATTGATTGCTTGTCCTATGTTGTGTTGGTTATTTTGTTGACGTGATCATGAAAAACCTTCTTCTCAAGACGTTGTCCAATCTACGGCAAACCAGTGATGGCCCTGATGGCCTCCTTTGAGATCTTATACGGTCTATCCAAGTAGATTAATTCTCCATGCACTCTGCTCAAAACATATCTTACAATCTCATCTTTAAATTTGGGAATATCCAGAATTTTGATAAACCATAGTATCTCAATATGCTAATACTCATGCTTAATCTTTCTAGAATATGCTATTAACCTGCTCATATACATGCTCTTAATATCATTGGTTACCAAATCCTCAATATGATAGTGAATATATGCTCTGACATCTTCAAAATATATAACTTCTTCCAGGACATGGGAAAAAGCGCCATCTGAATCATCCAAGGTGGCAAGATACATAAATCATTTGAAAATCGGCCTAGGATGGTCCTTGACCTTAACAATAGTAGGATTTGCAATAAAATTTGGTGCAAAGGATGATCCCACTTCCATGATGAAAGATAAATACCTGAGAAATAGTTGTCAGTGAAAACCCTAAAGAACTCTTCTAATTACTAGTGAAATTTCTCAAGAATATAATGATCACATTGAATTGCCTTAGACTCACTTAGAATCACTCTGAATCGCTCTAAATGCAAAGTGATAAAAAATGAAGTGGATTCAACCTTTTAACCTCCAAGAAACCCTAATCCATCATTGATATGAATGACTTTCGGTGAAAGATACTAGATCTTGGTCAAACATTTCCATGCCGGATAAGCATTTCCAATGTCTGGAACATCTTGCAAAACCTCTTCCCGGGGCTTAAGTAGTATTGTCATGATTTTTTCCTACTCCTAGGGAATTTGCGTCAGTTTCCAGATGAGCTTCCTCCTGGTGCAAGAGAAACCTCCTCTGCTAGTTGATTAACCAGAGCATTTCAATCTCTTTATTGATCATCTGACTTCCTGACCCATTTCTTGATATGATCTTTCCAGATTACATTAACCTTCTATTTTCCTTTATCATTTGATCCATCAATTTTAACTAGTTCATTTCTGCTTCTACTACACTTAGCTATGTGTTCAACCTTGTTGCATGTATAACATGTAACATTTCTCTTTAGAATTGCTTTGCTAAAACTAACATAATTGCTTGACGTGCACTGATTAGCCATACGTCCAAATTTTCCATATACATGATATTTAACATTCATTTTGCAATCTTTTGTCTTATGACCATACTTATTGCAATTAGAACATTGACCGGGAGTAGAGTTATAGTTCTTATTTTCTCTATTTCTACATTGCCTAGCCATGTGACCAAATTTATTACAAACAAAGTATCTACCATTAAATCTGTAAATATTAAGTTGCCTTACTAGTGCCTTCTGGTTTTTATCTTCATTACCAGTATCGAAACTCTGACCTTGTTCAAATCCAAGTCTACTGGAATCTCCATTCTGTCTTTAACTTCTCAATAACTCATCAAGTTGTGCTAAACTAACCTTGAATTTTTCCTTGTACTCACTTGCAACAATTAGATCTTCTCTTATAATTATCATTTGTCTCTCAAGTTCTTGTTCATTACTCTAGGATTGCACTAAATCGGTTCTCAACATATCATTTTTATGAACCAACCAAGTGCATTCTTCAAATTTGTCTTTCAGAGATATGGCAATATTTTCTTACTTCTTCTTTTTATCTTCAATCTCCTTTGACATCCTCATGGTTAAGGCTTGCATTTCATTCCTCATGACCATGCTCTCTTGACTCACCTTCTAACATATTTCATTAAGGGCATCCTTCTCTTCATTATCTTGATTTTGCAATAGTTCCTTCCTTGTATCTTGATAGAAAAGATCCACCAGTTCTTATGTGTTTACTTTATTTGGTAGGTAGTGATATTATTTGGATGAGTAAGCGACAAGATGTGGTGGCTTTGTCCACTATAGAAGAAAAGTATATGGCAGCTACTCGTACTTGTAAAGAATTCATTTGGATTGAGAGACTATGTTTAGATTTTGGAATAAAACAGGCTACAATGATAGTTTATTGTGACAGTTAGAGTGTGATTTTCCTAGCTAAGAGCCCAACATTTCATGCCCAAACCAAACACATTGATATTCTGTATAATTTTGTTAGAGATATGGTCGAAGATAGAAGGGTGACGCTAGTTAAGATAGAAACTTTGATGAATGTTGTAGATTATTTAACTAAGGTGGTGAGCACATAAAATTTCAGATGGTGTTCAGAGTTTATGGGCCTAATGGTCCCTAGCAATTAATTTATTGTGTTGATACTCCCTTTTCTCTTGGAAGGTGTTCGATAGGTGGGAGAATTTTGGGAAAATGGTGTCTCAACCTTGCATTTACATGAGGTTACTATTTATAGTATACTTTTGTTTGAGAATGAAATGGTGCAAAATTCCCCCCAAAGTTTCAGATTGGCTAGATAAGCATGCTAATAAATTTTCGTCGCAAGACCATAGCTAGTTTTGAAGATATGAAAATTTTCATTTTTGGAGGGTGTGATGCAAGGTTTAAATTTAATTTTATGGACTTTAAGCCCTCCTAAATGCCTTAAAAAGTGGGTTTAAACAAAATAGTGGGTTACGAGGTGATAGAACACTTCATGATCTTTCCAGTGCACCAAACAATTTGTCAATCGAACAATTGATTTGCAAGTTATTGCTTCCAAAAGTTGAGTCTTGAAATAGGATTGCATTAGACACATAAATGAGTCGTTAAAGGGAGTAACACATGTGGATGTGTGTTTTCACATGTCATAGAGCATCTAGAATGGCTATAAGGTTATCTGTATATTATTCAGTGGTTTTAGCCCATGGTTTTGTAGTACCGTTTGACATTTTATTGTATTGCATCTCATATATATGAGGTGTGTGAGATAGAGGTTGTGTGTAAGAGTCTTAAGGCTATTGAGTTATCTCTGGATATCTGATTAGTGGTACTCATATGAAGAGCTTTCTCTGAAAGTATATTATAATCTGTTATTGATTGTTGAATAATATATTGAGCTACTTTTGGAGTGTGGGGTTTTTCTCCCAAAAGGGATTCCCCTTGTAAATCATTGTGTTGTGGTATGCATGTTATTGTTTTCATTTCTATTAAATTTTTGTAACTATAGTAATGATTTGTATAAGTTTTGCATTACTCTCCTCTCAAGGTTAGCGTAGGAAGTTGTTTCACTACTTAACTTCCCTACAATTTATTGATTTACATATAATTTATAATAGTTATAATAAAAGTCATAATCAAAGCTTGATATGTAGATTTCATAATACTTGATCGATTTAATTGCATGTCTTAAAGTAATCTTGTTTACTCTTTTTTCTCCACTAGGATCTCTTGTATGGTGATATGTGCCTTGTATGTACAAATGTATTTTGGTATATTATTTGTGTGTTAGATGTGTGCTATAGATGGAGAAAAGAAAGGTAAGTTCTTAGAGAAGGGTAATTATTTTATTTAACTTATCTACCAATAATAGGCTCAAAAAGGTTCTTTGGCTAAAGCATTTTTGATCTCTTATTAAATACTTTCTATTTGATTGTTACGTCCCACACTCTCTTCCTTATCATTATATCATTACATTAACATCTTATAATGTAGATATATCATGTTACGCTACATTTCATCACCCTTTTTAGTTTTGAGTTGCTAGGTATTATCATGTAGCTTTAAATATTCCCATGCCAAGAAGAATTGTAGGTAACCATAGTGTTTCATGGTTGGGTAGTACTATGCTACAATTATGTTCTCAATCATGGTGTTCTTGAGTGGAGATTGTGAGTTAAATATTCCTATTAGGAATGTATTTATATTTGTACTTGATGTATTATTTGTATTTAATCTTCCGGTCTATGTAAATGAAATAGTTTCCTATGTTTATCCTAATCTTTGGCTTATGTATTCAAACATTATGTCAAAATACATATTATTGTTAGGCCCAATATGGAAAGCTAATGTAATGAGAGGGGAGGGATGAATCAGTAGTTCAAAACTTTTCTTCAATAATAACTTTACTATTATGCATAAACCGAATAGTGCACTAACATAATATAAAGCTAAAACAAATAGATAACAATCATACATGATTCACTCCATAACACATATATTTTGGTTATGTAGAAACTCTTTGTTAGAGAGAAAAATTGTGGTGGGGATGGCACCCACAACTTCATTACTGCAATAATAAAGAGTGCTCAGTTAGAGCTACATTTTTAGCTATTTCTGATATCTTACCCTGTTAGGAGTAACAAGATCTGTTAGATCTACCTTGCTAAAGGATTTTACAACACTTAAACTAAATGTTGCACCTAGTTAGAGGCTTTACAATTTATAGACTTGATTAGAGTCTTTTACGCTGTTAAAGGTTTCTCTTACAACTTCAAAATATTACAATAAAATCATTACAAATATCTACAACTTTACATCTAGAATGTTATAGCAGATTCTATGTGCTCAGAATAGATTACCTTTCTTATAGCATACCTCGGTAACCCATATAGTAACTCGGTAAACCCTTCTATTTACTCTGTTCTTTGACTATTCTCTGAAATTGTTCTCGGTGACCTCTGAGTCTCTGTAATAGTCATAACACTTAGTGCTTTCACATGTCTTGCTTCATATATCTCTATATCTTCCCTTCTGTCATGCTACATGTGTATTTCTGATCTTAATCCATGTTGTATAAATAGATCTCTTATGATGGTGATCCTTTCATTGCTTCAATCTTACAAACATGTTTTATCAAATGAATAACCATGCAAGATATTTCATTGGTTAGATGACCTCAAAATCATACACAATCTTTAAGTGCAATTTCCAATGTGATAACAGTTCTATGTGCTTCGATCTTGTAACACATTTTCATATGTATGTCCAGGTTCAATGAATCTGGTAACACATTTCACTTGGTGTATATCAACTCAGTGTGTCATCTTTTCTGCTCAGTAGACATGGAATGATACTCGGTAGACAGCTCAGTGTATATTATGCTCTGAGACTACTTTCTTCTGTAACCGACTAGACTGTGCATACCGACTAAATATTTCGGTAGTAGTAACTGGCTAGAGTATATAGAATAACTTTGACATAAAACTAATGGCAACTTGATAAGTAGTATCAATCTCCCCTTTTGACATTAGTTGAGATGTTTGACAAAAACTACTTTCAAAATTATAACTCAATAATCTATATACTTGCAAAATTTGACTATACTGACAATATATACAATAGTCAATGAAATAGTAAATCTAGATATACTCCCCTTATCAATATACTGTACAAAACTCTGATTTTGCATGCTCGGTGATCAATGTTTTGTGTGCTGCTCTTGATCTTTGCTTACTGTCCTGTTTACTACTCGATTCACTGCTCTTGGATACTCTTCTTACTCTGCTCGGCATACTCCCATTGTATATTATACTCCTTTTGTTTGATACTTTGAATACTATATCACTCCCCCAATGCTGTATCACTCCTAGCATTCCTCTAGTACTATATCACTCCCCCTTTTTGACAAACATCAAAACTTAATTACCATTCAGGGGTGGTAATTGGTCAAAAATGGATTTGTACTTGGTTTGTGCTTCGGTGAGAGCAACAGAGAGGGCATCCTTTACACTATCCATTAAAGAAGTATGTGCTTGAATATCAGCCAATAATGATATTAAGCCATCTAGAGTGCTTCCCTCTTATGTAGTAGATAAGAAGGTGGCTCGGTTGATCTGTTCTTGGATGGATGAAAGACGAGGAAGGAATAAAGTCTAAAGTGTCATTATGTCCATCCTGATCTTGTGTTCTTCATTTCTAAGGTCCAATTGTTGAGTTATGAGCTGCTGTAACCTTGTATAGAAATTCTGAACTGAATTTGGCTCTGTGGTCAACTTATTTGAGAGATCGGTGATCTCTTTCTCAATTGCCTCTGTTTTATTTTTAATGTCTTTAATGAATAAAGATAATATGCAGAGTTTCTGAAATAAATAAAGAATGTGCTTGAGTTGAGGAGTCAACTCAACAATAAATTTGACAAGTTTAACTTTACCAATAGCTATAGCTTTATGTACCTCTTCTATCATTTTTGCAATGAGCTCTTTGTCTTTTAGCTTGCTCAAATATTCTGATGCATCTACTCCAGATGTCTCTATCTTTGTTAGGAGTTCATCTAGTTGAATGTGGATGGCTACATCTGTTGACACTATAGCTTCAAGTAGCATATCTATTAAGAGTTCTTTCACCTTCTGAAGTACCTTATTTTTCTTTTGAATGGCCATTTTCTTCTCTTGTTCAGCCTTTGCTTTGCATAGTTCACCGAAATCAATGAGTGCTTTCCCCTTTAATTTTGATATATCTACATTGGGCAATGCTATTGGTTTTGACAAATCAACTTTAAAACTAGGCTTTTTCATCTTCTTTTATTTACCTTTTACCAATGGAACTAAGATAATGGCTTGTGAGGCTTGATGACCCTCGGTAGGTTGCTCGATAGAGGCAACACTTTGATCGGTTTCTTTAGCCTCTGTAGAGTCCTTTGGTGTCTTGGTACTCAGTGTCTCAATTGCAACATTTTCAGTGCTAGAAGGTTCTTGATATGTCTATTCTTGAGTAGTACCTTCTCCTATTGTAGACTTGTGACCTTCAGTGCCTTGCTTCGTATCCAGAGGGATTCAGTTGAGACAGGTTGCTTGACAGGTGGATAAGGCTGAACTTGTTCCAAGACTGATTAACTAGATATAAGTTTTGCATATGCATTGTCTTCTATCATTTCCTATTCTGGTGCCTCTATATCCATGGCATCTTCATCTATTTGAATGGTGTCAAGAGGGTCTTGTTCGGTAACATCAGGATCTTGCTCGATGACATCAACAATTTCAATTTCAGCTTGCTCACCGACATCTTTGACTTTAAAGATTTCCTGCCAATTTTCTTTTGTCTCATTTTCAACTTCAATATACAGCCCATTCATCAGTTTTAAGGCTCTGTGTTTGACAAGAAACTTTGAGTTGTAGTTTGTCAGATGTTCTTTTATTTCAGCTACTAACATGTCAGGAAAGAGATGAACCAGACTTCTTTCTCTGAACTATTTCTCCGAGTCCATTGCATACTTCCACCTATTATCAATATGCAAATAAAGTTCATTTGGAAGTGACTTAGCTAGTTCCAATGGAGCCAACCGGAATTTTAGAAGTGTGCAGATGACAGCTTCTTCAATTTGTCTCTTCTCATCATTATTTTTGGTTTCATACTTTACATATCTGAATGATCCAAATCCTCTATATTCTTTCAGATTAACACAGAAGTTTTCAACACTATGTACATTTATCTTCTTGCTCTTGACAATATGAAATTTGCTTGCATCCTCTGATTCGGTATCACTAGACTCTTTTGCCAAAACGAGTCTCCAAGTAGATTTCTTGTAGGTCTTTGTTACCTTGGGAATAGTAACACTCTTTGTTTTCTTACTCGGTGAAGCTACAGATGCTCTAGTGTTAGGTCACTTTGGAGGTGGAGTCGGTAAGGCCTTTGATGTGTCCTGTTTCTTTCTCTTCAACACTTTTCCCTTAGGCAATTCAGTGCTCAG
This sequence comes from Cryptomeria japonica, assembly GCF_030272615.1. NCBI lineage: Eukaryota > Viridiplantae > Streptophyta > Pinopsida > Cupressales > Cupressaceae > Cryptomeria > Cryptomeria japonica. The sequence continues at coordinate 238,481,196 of NC_081408.1, read as the reverse complement.
TGTTATTGTTGCCTCTTGCACTTCAGATTCCTCTTCAATAATGGCAATGGTGCCTTTGACAGGTGTAGAGGAATATTCTTCTCCGAATTTCTCCAACAATGCCTTTATCATCTTTGTTGCCTTTCTTGTAGCTTTGGGTACTACAATGCTCATCTTTACCTTTTCCTTTACTTCTTCATAGGTTCCATACCTCAGCTCGGTAGCATGCCTCGGTAATGTAAGAAATGCATCAATTTGCTATTATGTGATGTCAAGATCAATCTCGTAACCCATTGATGACAAAGATTGAGTTATTACTTCCATAGCATTCACATAATAGTAATCCGTGTCAACTTCAAAACATATATCATTTTTATATTTCTCCACTAGCTGGGGTGGAATCCTATACCTATTATGCATTTTTTCTTGAAATTTACTGAAGTAATCATCCATAATATCATTGAAATTATCACCTAACTTCTTGATGAAGTCATTGATCTGATGGGTGATTGGTCAGTGTAGTTCCCAAACAACTTTATCGACTGATGGAAAGAATTTTTCAAAATAGAAAAACATGCATACAAGTAATGATCCAAACTTTAGTTTATTAGCCGAGTTGTTCTTCTTCGGCATCCTGATGGTGTTCAGATTCTCAAATAGGTTCTTTAGCACACCTCACATAGATCAATTTCCATTTCCTTTTTCACAATTTTATATGCTAGGTCTACTGCTGCACAAGGTACACTATTTTCCCTTGCTGATTGGAAGAAACAGTAACCAATAACTCTAATGGCAAATTTTAGTTCTTCATCTGTGACATTATTCAGTTTCAATCCTCTGTAATCTGATTCCACTCCAGTTAAACTGATCAATTCCTTCTGTGATATCATCTTTTGAGCTTGGGCATGGTCATAAATAGGGTAACCGCTAATCAGATGAATGATTTCCTTGGTAATCTTAAATGGTTTCTCTTCTAGCCACATGATATCATCGTGAACTCTGCTTAGAACAAACTTGACCCACTAGGGTTTGAACACACGGGGATAGGTTAGGGCTTCAGTTAATCCCTTGATCTTGATGTGTTCATACTTGCTATTCAATTTACCATCTATGCATAGTTCATCATAGGTGTCTTTGATTTCAACATGACCGAGTTCTTCAACACGGCATTTGGTGAAGAATCTCACATCCTCGACTAACAACAGTCTATCCGGGATGAGTGAAAATGCAGTTTTGTCATCTGGTTGAGATGCAACTTTGGGAGTCAAAGAGTATTTTAGTGAGGCCTTCTCTACATTCTTGACAACAATGGGATCTTGGATCTTAGGCACCATTTTAGATTTCAGCTAAAAGCTAACATAAGATCCTTAGGGTTTCAGGATTTCAAACGACTGACACTTCACACTTAGCAAATAATAACAACTTGATAAGATCGGTAAACCAGCTTAACAATGCATTGAGATTGATGTAAATACCTTGAATTTGCTTTGTAAGAGGTTTGATCACCTTAGATTCGCTTGCTCTGCTTTCTCGAAAACTTGGTAAGTGAAAATGACCACGAAAATGCTTTTAAGTACACATTATACCTTATCAGGCTCTGTGCAGGTTAGGTCAAAAACATTAAATGCACTAGGTTCCATTTAACTTTCTTTCCTTTTTCCGCTTTAACTAAGTAACCAAACTTCCTGTATTCACCGACTTGACAGTTTTCCTGTATTCACTGACTTGACAGTTTTCCTGTATAGTGCTTCAAAAGACTTTGATAGAATTTCAAACTTACTATTACATCTTAATTATGCAGATTTTGAATTAAGTACATAATAAAATAGGAACTGTTAAGATTTAGCCTTGAGCGAATGCAGTCCCTTCATACCTTTACCGATTCATTTGGAATAGGTGCACCTAACTCGGTAGGTAAGGTGTTTTCTTTATTTGATACAATTTCCTTCTTTTTCCAAATCATCTTTAATTTTTCTTTTATTTCCTCAGTGTCTTTTCTAGGTTGATCTCTGCAATCTCCAGCTAAGTGTCCAACTTGGTGACAATGAAAACATGCCATACTAGGATTTCTCCATGATCTTCGGTTGTTCATTCCAAACCTTATAAAATAGTTGGCACTTATATATCCATATCTTCCACAACATTCACACCATATCCTTGTATTGTAATCCCATGGTACTAAGGAAGAGTGTCGGTAAGGATTTGTGTGAGTTCGGTAACCTCTAACATTTGCTCGGTGTGCATACCACATATAGTTCTTTTGCTTAAACCAACACTTCTCGGTAGTATGTCCATATCTGTTGCAGTTTTTACAAAACCCTTTGAATTTTGCCTTCTGATAATTGTTTACAGACTTTTTCCTACATTGATTAGATGTGTGACAATATTTATTACAATTGTAACAATAACCATTAGACTTAGTGACATTCGATTGCTTACCTTTTCTAATTTGGCACATGTTGGCAGTGTGACCTTCATTTCCAACTTGTTTCCAACTCGCTTTGATGATTCTCCTCTCTCAGTAGTATGAATTCCCTTCTTAGTAGAGTCTTTTCCTTTGTAACCGAGTCCTGCATCTTTGTTGGGCCTTCTTGTATTCAGTTGCTCATCCAACGTCTTTGATGCTTCATAACTCTTCTTCAGTGTTTCTTTGGATTTATTCTTTGTTTCAAGTTCATCGGTCAACCTTGATACTTCAAGTTTCAATGCTTGATTCTCATCATCCTTTAGAATTGCTTCATGATGTGCATAACCTAGTTGATCTGACAGATTTTGTTGAATTCCAGTCAACCTTGTAATTACATCATTCTTATCAGATACTAAGACTTCAAGTTGTTGTTTCTCACTTTGTAGATCTCTTACTTTATCCTCGGTTTTCCTCAATGCATCAAGATTTTCAGTCATCTATGTGCTGAAATGTTCATGTTCTCTTTTCATTGCTTTTAGTTGATCAGCCAGTGCTTTGTTCTTTTCTCTCAATATTCCAATCATTTCTTCAGTCTCTTCAGATATACTGTTCTCAAATGATGTCTCAATTTGTTCCACTAACTCTTGAGAGTCCTGTAAATCATCAGATAATCTTCTTCTCACTTTCAAAGATTTTTACATTTGTCTTTGCATGTCTAAAATCACTTGATTAGCATGTTCCATCTCTTCTTGCAGATACACAATCCTCCAAGATTATTTATAGCCTTCCATTGATAAGATCTTTCTCTTTAGGTAGTTAAACCCTTTTCCAAGATTCAAGCTCTGATACCAATTGTTAGGCCCATTATGGAAAGCTAATGTACTGAGAGGGGAGGGGTGAATCAATACTTCAAAACTTTTCTTCAATAATAACTTTACTGTTATGCATAAACCGAATAGTGCAGTAACATAATATAAAGCTAAAACAAAAAGATAACAATCATACATGATTCACTCCATAACACATATATTTTGGTTATGCAGAAACTCTTGGCTAGAGAGAAAAACTGCGGTGGGGATGGCACCCACAACTTCACTACTACAATAATAAAGAGTGCTCGGTTAGAGCTACATGTTTAGCTATTTTTGATAGCTTATCCTGTTAGGAGTAACAAGATCTATTAGATCTACCTTGCTAAAGGATTTTACAACACTTAAACTAAATGTTGCACCTGGTAAGAGGCTTTACAATTTATAGACTTGATTAGAGTCTTTTACCCTGTTAAAGGTTTCTCTTACAGTTTCAAAATATTACAATAAAATCATTACAAATATCTATAACTTTACTTCTGGAATGTTATAGCAGATTCTATGTGCTCAGAATAGATTACCTTGCTTATAGAATACCTTGGTAACCCATATAGTAACTCGGTAAACCCTTCTGTTTACTCTATTCTTTGACTGTTCTCTGAAATCCTTCTCGGTGACCTCTGAGTCTTTGTAATAGTCATAACACTTAGTGCTTTCACATGTCTTTCTTCATATATCTCTATATTGTCCTTTTTGTCATGCTACATGTGTATTTCTGATCTTAATCCATGTTGTATAAATAGATCTCTTATGATGGTGATCCTTTCATTGCTTCAATCTTACAAACATGTTTTATCGAATGAATAACAATGCAAGATATTTCATTGGTTAGATGACCTCAAAATCATACACACTCTTTAAGTGCAATTTCCAATGTGATAATGGTTCTATGTGCCTCAATCTTGTAACAAGTTTTCATATGTATGTCCAGGTTCAATGAATCTGGTAACACGTTTCACTCGGTGTATATCAACTCGGTGTGTCATCTTTGTTGCTCGGTAGACATGGAATGATACTCGATAGACAGCTCGGTGTATACTACGCTCTGAGACTACTTTCTTCTGTAACCGACTAGACTGTGCATACCGACTGAATATTTCAGTAGTAGTAACCGACTAGAGTATATAGAATAACTTTGACATAAAACTAATGGCAACTTGATAAGTAGTAACAATTATCATGTCTAATTTCTAATAATTTATCTCTACTATTTTATATTGGCATATGTGTCTTAAAATTATGCTTAATTAGGTATAATATTATGATAATATTAATGTTATAATATGGTGATCCTTACATATAGGAATACTAAGTTTATAGAGAAAAAGATAGTAACAAGAATTTCAGGAGAGAAAAGCTAGAGAGTGGCACTTAGTGTCATTAACCTAATACTGCAATAGAATTATTTAGGAATATGATTTTTGTGTCCACTAATCTCAGATGTTGACAATTACTATAGTTTGGACATCTTCCAGTCTAGGGTGCCCATAACACTAGTCTCATAAAAGCAATCTCTACTTTTAGTCATAGGTGCATCCTTGTATCTTTGTTCTATTTTTGAAGCTTTCAGTGGCTTCTTATGTATCTATTTAATTCTATTTTAGTAGTTTATTTATTTTTAGGCATGATTTTCTAGCCTAATCAGACAACATCTAGATCAATCAATCCATATTTATGCAAGCAAGGAATAAAACCAACGTTTCTTTACTCCCTTTGGTTAGAGTTAGTCAAACAAAATGCCTTTGGTTCATTTGTATTCCAATATCATATGGATTTTAGAGGTTGATTCTAGTTAAATTATGAGCTAAATTAGTACATCTCTTTTTTATATCAGATATATGTATGTGTTGTAAACCAATAACACCAAGATGGGGGGGGTGAATCAGTGTTATACTAGAATAGTAGATTTTACAAAACATTCATACACCGATCGGTATGCCGGTATACCGGTACATACAAAATTGAAAGAATTAAAGAAACCAATGAGCCAAACAAATAAATGAGAATCATAACACACAGATTTATATGTGGAAAACCTCAAAGAGGAAAAACCACGATGGATTTTTTACCCACAATATCAATCCACTAGCCATATGAAGAGATATTACAAAATATGTGGGGCCTGCACTTGTAGGAAGGCTTACAGCCTAGAGCATACTGCTCAATCACAATAGGAGCCTCACTAACTACATAAAATTCCAGACAACAATCTAGAGAAGTGTGAACTACTAAGATAGCATCTTCTATGCCAGAATACAATTTTGGTTTAAGATCTATTTGTTTCGGTCTAAAACCCTAAACCCCTTACTAGAATAACCCTTACAATAAATTTGTCAAATACATAATCTCTCTGAATAATTTCGCACCATATTACATTCATATATCCATCACCATGTCCATTCTAAGTCTCTCTCTCAAAATGATCTATCAAACTGATCTATATACCCTATACAACTTTTATGCCTTATGTCAGCTTACAAAGATATATACAATATTAGATTACATGTTGGCCAAGTAACATAAATTTCTAAACATTAAAACAAATTTTTGATGCTAGATCCAAGATATGTCGACCTTCAATACCGATTACCTTTACTATACCATGTCAGCCTGCATTGACGGTGACCAAAGAAATCCTTCTGACCTGTCGATGTCGGTGTCTATGTAGAATCTATGAAGTTCCCATTGGTAAACCAAAATCAAAACATGAATCCCAAACACAAAATCATGTTACCATCAATTACAACATAGTGAAACCAACCAATACAGTGTCAATAGCCAATAGTATGAATATAAAGAAACTAATCCTTGAACGTGAGTCTAAAATTATCTTAAAATTTCTCAATATATATGAAATACCTTTGCTAAATATGTCATCACTAGCCAATCTAGTAGAAATTATAAAATAATTAAAATGGTAGAATGTTGAGGGTACCCTATCAAACTATCACATTTTTTCTTGGTGAGTATGTGAGGGTTAATGATTGATATTTGACCAATCCCATTAACTATGTCTTGGAGTAATTTTAGGATAATTGTCTAATTATTCTTGTATTGGGTCCATTAATTGATTTTACACATAAGCTAAACTTAGGTTCTTTATTTTATCTAGGTGTTATGCTTTTTTAGTTTAAGTTCACTTAGAGGCACTTCTAGTTAGCTTTTATAGCTTGTAGTTGAGCTTAATTTAGCTCCTACTTTGCATTACTTTAGTTCATTGTAATTGTGCCTCCAATATCGTGCTCCTTCAATATTGACTCTTCAATTGTTTTATTCAATAATATAAAATTCTCTGATTTTATAGAGCACCCAATCTTTTCTTGATCTCTTTTGTTTGATAGGTGTTTTCCTTGCAGATGATTCTTGGATCCTATGGTTGATCATCAACTTCTACATGATATCAACATGCAATCTCAATTCCTACACTATGTGTATTTAAATAGATGTATTTTAGGAAATAATTAATAATATTTATGTCCAATCTATTCATATTTTCTCAACATTAAAGATTATTGATCCAAAAATACAACCTACTAGAAATACATTGAGTTTATAAATAAGTAAAATGTTCGTAGCCTCCAATTTATATATAATAACAAATGTGTGTTTTATATATCTAGAAACTCCTCCATGAGTGGTGATACTAAGAGAATTGAACACAAACTATCAGGAAGTGAAAATTAATGTTGATATATGGAATATACATTGTATGAGAAATATCTTTTGCCTCCCTTTGTGATCTTTTCCTATCAAAGGAATTTTCCTCTCAATTCAAAGCTAGTCTAGTTTTTAATAGATACATCTTCTTTAGGTTTTTAGAGGACCTAGTAGCTTTGACTAAAAGGCTCAAGATGGAAGTGAGAATTTTTTGGAGCCTATTATCAAAAACCACAAACATGAGAATACAAATAAATTCTTGAGGCCAAGAGAGATTGTAGAGTCCAATATGGATTTAAAAGAAAATGACTTCTTTAGTGTTGAAAATATTTTCCAAATTTCAATCCATTGTATCATGGTAGAAGGAAGATTTAAAAGGTTTTACTCTTACCTATTTTCAATTCGGAGTCACATAAAGTACAACATTAAAATAAATTTATTTTTGAAATTTCTATTCTCTTAAGTAGTTTGTTGCTCAATTTTTAATTTGGGTAAAAATGATTTGCCTCTTCATTGAGCTCCCATGTAATATTTATCTATATTTGAATTATCTTAAATCCTTATCGTGACTTTCATTCACATAATTTATAATTCATCTTTGGTCCCCCCATGAATAATTTATGGGAACTTCAAAAATTAATCCTATCATATCTCTCAAGTATGAAAATACATATTTAGCTCAAAATTATTATGTCCTCTCCTCAACTAGAACCCTCACATTTTTCAAGCCCTCAAAATCATTTATATAAGGGAAATTTTTTTGGCATGTCTAGGTCTTGAACCCCTAGCCATATCAATACCTATCCTATTATTATTAATGAGACCCCTACTATATAGACCAAGATTCAACAGAAAAATGATGGGTTAAACATATCCCGACCTCTTCTACGTCCCCTAGTAAAGTTGACATCTCTCCAAAGGAGAAATCCACTTTTAAAACCTCTAAAAAGATAGAGTCCAATTCATATCCTTCAAGATATTCTAAAACACAAAAAATATGACCATTTTAAAGGAACTTGGTAAGTGTTTTTTACTATGAAGGTGAAATTGGAGAAACTAAAAGAAAAAATTTAGCTATACAAAAAATTTATGAGATGGGCATTGTTTGTGTGAAATTTGGAATCTTCATCTGAAACACAAATGCTCAATAAATCATTGCATGCATGGTTAGTTGATCAAAATCAATAAATGTAAAAACAATAACAAATCGACTTATTGCCTCCTAAAATATGTGAGTATTGATTTTCTTTCAGATTTATCTAAGCAATACTAGTGACTAGACTGCAGTAAGATGGATGATTTAATCTATATGAATGCAAGATTAAGTTAGATATGAAATCTAGATGCCAACACTAATTATCAAGTTATATGATTCTACCAAGCTAATATGCAATAAGGTAATTTCAATATTCTCAATGTGCAATATTTTCAATGACTCTAGAGAAAAACCAACATGATAACAATAAAATCTTTAGCCTCTCTTAGTTGAGAGATGAGAGTCTGAATTTATAGAAAATCCAAAGAGAGACCAATGGTCAAGATTGATTGATGATGAGCAGCCAAGATTCTCTAAGAGAAAGAACAATCAAGGTGAATTGAGATGATTGGATGCTTTTCTTAGTTTCAGAGGAGATAAGATTGAGTTGATCTTGAGATAAATTCAATAAAGATTGATTTAATGCATTTGGATTATAAGTATGAGTTTACATTGGAGATAAAATCAATTAAAAAGAATTGATTTAATGCATGTTTCCTTTATTTGCTCAAGATTTGTTTGATTTAAAAAAAATCAGAAAATTTTAATGCAACTGAATTACTTTAATTTAAAATCAAAGAAAACAAATTTATTGCATAATTTTATTCAATTTTTTTTTTTTTCAATAAAAGTGGACAAGCCACTAAACTTTTTTATTAATTTTATAAATTTTTTACATCAGGTTCAAAAGGCATACTGGCAAGAAAGAACCTGCAAGAAAACCTCTGGTTGTCGCCCTACATGTAAACTAAAGAACTAATCTACCCTTACAAAATAGCTGGATCCAACTGATCTGAAATCCCATCCAAACCCATACAAATTAACCTATATATAGAGGTCCCTTAGGACATATCCTAGATACAAAAGATCCTCAATTGATTATAACTCAGTTGGTTACAAAATGAAGAGCTGCACTATATAAAAATTTTCATGAGAAGAACCAGCAGCCCAACAACTGTTATCAACCAGGTAGTAGCAGCAGATTAAAAAAGTAGACATCATAAAAATTATTTCCTTAAGAAGATCATGCCAAGACACCAAGGAGCCCATAAATTTGTACCAATGGGGAGTCAAAAAACTGAAATAGACCAATTATATCTGACTCCAGAAAATTGAGCCAAGAAGAATCACCCAAAAACCTGCACCATTAGTGTAATGTGGTTTCCAAATCCAACATCCCATAGACAGCCTGGCAAAAAAGAGTAAGAGATACTTGCAAAGACATGTAATCAAATAGCCATAAATAGCCATAAACCAATTACTTAAGCTTTCCACAAGTGGAGTAGGCTGAACATCATCAGGAACAAGAGCTTGTATCGAGACTGCGAGGAGAGGAGAAGCAGATGAAACAAAACAGAAATTAATCAGAGCATGGAGGCCAAGTAAACACATCTCGTGCCCTAGTCAAAACTTGAGGAGAGATGAATTCAAGAAACCTCTCCACGCCTTTTAATGCTTCATCAATAGTATAGCAAATTAGGCCCATTCTAATCTCAAAGAGCAATTCTCCATAGAATCCATTCTCCAAAAACTCTTGAACAGAAAGGAAACCCCCATAAGGAAGAGTACCCATATCAAAGTTATAACTATCCAAAGCTGACCCAAGATAATGCATATCAAGCCATGGAGGAGCCACAAATTTTGATGCAATAAGCTGGACCATAGTCTTATCCCATAGAAGATCATAACATATAGTAAAAAAATGAGACAAAACTTCTGAAGAAGAGATAAAAGAAGGAGAAAGAAACCAATGATTCCCCACCACCCTACGAATTTTAGACTCCATCTCCAAATTATGCAAAACAAAAATTCTCCCAAGCTTCTCAGAATCATACCCATAATTATCAACAATTTCTACCTCTGGAGAATCTAATAAAACACGGTAAATCAGAAGTGTAATAGACATAAGAATAAATTACCTTTCCCATAGAGAGAAATACTAACCAAGTTACCTTTGACAGAGCTGTTAAATCAAATCTGCACCAAAAAACATTATATAGCCGAGTCAAAAAAGCAGCTAGTTTCTAAATTAATTTACCACTTTACACAATAATGAATGATCTGATCATGTGAAAGCCAAGTATCCAAGAAATCATTCCAAGAGATGCATCTCGGTAGATCAAAAAACTAAGCCAAACCACCTATATTAATTAACCACCTTACATAATAATGAATAATCCGCTCATGTGAAGGCCAAGTATCCAAAAAAACCATTCCAAGTGATGCATCTTGGCTGATCTGAATTAAACCAACAAATAAATAATGATTGTTTCTTATTATCACCGCTGTGAGAAGTACCAAAATATCACCACCTAAGTCAAAAAAATAGTATAGCATTAATCATCATTTGAAAGGATAGAGAACGACACAATTATCGTGTCACAAAATGAAAGCCCCTCATGCGAGAACAGTTTGGAAAAACCTGAGAAAAAGTAAGAATAAATCAAGCCACCACTCAAAAAGACTTTATAAGTAAATAAGAACACAACTGAGCCGCCATTCTAATGGCCAATAAACATAGCCACCCTTATTGTGTATGTTAGCTCAAAACCAGGCTATATATAAGAGAACATATTCCTACATATATAGCCACATTGCTAGCTGAACATAAACAATAAACATGCCTACCCTAACTGACAAAAGAGAGGCAATTTTCAAAAATCAGATACCAAGAAAACCTCCTATCATTGCAAGTATTCCAAAACTAAAACAGGAAATTTATCCAAACTTACATCACGTAGGTTAGCATTACTGTCAATAGCTAGATTAACCAAAAAATCTGCTACTCTATTTATCTCTCTATAGCAATGAGTAATGAAGAACGAATCAAACAATTCCAATTGCTGGAGAATATGATCAAGAAGATATTACAGTTGCCAATAATGAGAGTTCCTTTTTAACACACTCTGAATGATCACCAATGAATCCCCTTCAATGATAAGGTATTTAATACTTAAGGAAATAGCCAACTCCAAACCCAAAGACAAAGCCTTAAATTCAGCAAAATTATTAGTCTGATACCAATTACATGACACCTAGCATGAATAATGTGAGTATGATGGTCAAAAATTATAATACCTACCCCAGCCAAACCGGGATTTCCACGAGAGGCTCCATCGAAATTCAACTTAAATTTACCAAGAGGAGGAAATTTCCAAGAGGCCAATTTTCTTTTATTTAAGGCATCACCCTTTTTCAAAATTGATCCATGAGAGGGAAGGGCAGATAACATACTCCAAACTCTAGTCACCCTACTATCCCAATGTGAGAAGGATGTGAGGTTTTCCAAATTCTTGCATATATGAGACAAAGAAACCTCAGAAATGGACGATTCAATTTTCAATAAGACCTCTGGAAGAGAAGAGCTAGTGTTTCTAAAGATCCTGTTATTACGTTCTAACCAAATATTCCAAATTAAAATAGATGGGGAAATAACCCATAAACATGCATAAAAGGATGAAGTAAACAAGAGTGGCCAAGAACTAAAAAAGGTAACCAGATCTTTTCCCATCACTAAAACCAAATTCAATTTATCAAACAACCACTACCAACATTGATATGTGAAGTCGCAATGCAGAAAGAGATGGGGAGAGTATTCCAAATTTTTATGACATAACACACGGGCAAGTGCAAGGTAATGAGTCACAAATTCGCGGAAGTTTGCGCGTTGGAAAACGCGCTCTTATAAACGGGGGCCCGTTTTCAAAAAACGGGGGCCCGTTTGTGCTTCGGGCTCCCGAGCCGAAAGGTAACGGGGGTCCGAAGCAAAAAAAAATGGGCCCCCATTTTGTTCTAAAATGGGGGCCCGCTTTTAAACAAAACGGGGGCCCGTTTCTAAAACGGGCCCCCGTTTTGTTTAAAAGCGGGCCCCCGTTTCTAAATGGCATTTTTCCTTTTTTTTCCACAAGCCGCCCTTGTTTGAAAACGGGGGCCTATTTTGTGGAAGTTGATTCCACAACCCGCCACTTGGCTCGGGATTAGGCCCGGGATAGGCCTGAGATGGCCACACCTGAGACATGGACCTGCAAATTCAAATCTCCATGAATGAAAGCACAAATATGAACTTCAAAAATAGTTTACGCGCCTCTAATCAGAGAATTTTTATACGAAATTAAAACCCATTTCAGATTATACTGTCTAGATTCTAAATATGTAAATTTATTTAAAAATTGATTATTTTAACTATTTTTCATTTAATTTATACTAAATGGGGTCCATAAATTTGAAATATTAACTAATTTTGTTAATTTAATAACTTTTTTGTTTTAAAAAATTTTGGAAAAAAAATTATATGTCATCAATCTACACAAAATTATTTTGTATTTAAAAAAAAAAAAAATCAAAAAATGTTAAGTTTACATCAAATTATGTGGGTCGTACACGTCAAATTTTTAAAACGATAATTGCGGCCATTAAAAAATTAATTAAAAAAAAAATATTAGAAAAAAAATACAGAAAAATATGCTCATCAATCTTCAGTGTGTTACAAACCATTTCCCAAAACGGTTTGAGAAAATAATTTTAATTGTGTCAAAAAGTTTGGGTCGTACACATGCATGGTATGGTCCTGAAACAGGCATTTTTAAAACATAGTTTTCAGAACTCCATTTAAAAAATTATTTTTTATTTTGTGGGTATTAAAATAAATTATATATTTGGAAAGTACACTCAGAAGGATATCTTTTATAATACTGACTTTTTCCAAGATTCAATCTCTAAGTGTTTCAAAATTTAAGCTCAAATGAGACAAAATCTGAAAATCAGGGAAAACACTTCCACTTTTTGGCCAAAAAGTGGACTCATCTTCTTGCACTGACCCACACATGTGAAGGCAACAGTGATACCCAACCTATCCAACCTCATGCCTATAAGAACCCTATCTTGAACTACCAACTAGGCAAAGGCACCAGCTTTTGGCAAGCAGGCCGAGTGCCAAAAAAGCTAATCAGGCCAAGAAGGAAGATCATTATTTCTCATGAGGGAATTATAACCATCCTTCACTATATATTTGCCAGAAATATTTTTAGTCCAAACCAGTTCATCCTCCTAATCAGAGAGAATAACCACCCTCTCACTCAAGACCTTGGTATACTGTAATTTCAATTCTTGATCAATCTCCAAAAAGTCAATAGATTTCCATTTAGCCAACCTCACATTTCCACTATGTATTATGTCAAAATAATCTACCACAAAGGTTCCCCAGAGGGAAGAAAGAATAGATATCAGGGGAGACCAATTCCTTAGGTTTCGTAATGGAGGGTGTCCATTCCACCTTTCTTCCCAAAATCTTACATTTGTGGCTTTATGGATAATCCAGGAGAGATTAGGCAAAATAATAGATCTGCATTTACATATGAAGTTCCACATAACTGATCCTGAAGGTAGGTTATAAATCTGAAAAATATACTCCCAAGGACCATTATTAAGATACTTGGCAAACATAATTTGTGCCCAAAAAGACCTGTATTTCTCTTACAAATTCCAAACTAGTTTAGCCCCTAAAGCCAAATTCTATTTTTCCAGATTTCTGATCCCTGTACCCCCTAATTCCTTAGGCAAACAAACTTTATCCTAGGCCACCAGAGGAAGTTTATTTCTTCCATCTTTATTGCTACTCCAAAGAAAGGACCTCAAAGTACCTTGTAAGCTTACCAACACAACCTTTGGAGATTTTAACACTGACATGAGATAAATAGGAACTGCATTCAACACAGATTTGATGAGAATAATTTTCCCAACTAAACTCAACCATCTATGATTCCAAGAATGAATTCTCTTTGAGATGACAGAAATGATTTTATCCCAAAAGCTTAAATTATCCTATTTGATAAAGAAAGTTATACCCAAATAAGTATAGGGAAGAATGCTAGGCTCAAAACCCCAAAAGGACAATAATCTATTTTGGATGAATTGCGAGGTATTTAGAAAGAAGTTTTTTGACTTGTCAGTATTCACTTTATGTCCTGAAAATGAAGCATACTCCTGGATAATTTCTTTCATGACTAAAGCTTCCTACATAGATGCCTAACCAAATAGAAAGGTATCATCTGCAAATAGGCAGTGTGATATGGAGCCTGGAACTCTTGGGATTTTGACCCCCAACCAAAGTTCTTTCAATTTTGTAGCCTTAATAGCCCAACTAAAAGACTCGGCTAAAAGTATTAATAGAAATGGTAAAAGAGGATCTCCCTATCTTAAACCTTGAGAGGAGGAAAAAAAATCACAAGGGGATCCATTGATTAAAATCAAGAACCTTGCAGAAGAGATACAAGCATTAATCCATTTAATCCAAGCCTTAGAAAAACCTAATTTTTCCAAAACAATTCCTAACACCCGCCATTCCACTCTATCATAAGCCTTCATCCTGTCTAACTTCTGAGATTTCTCAAGTTATTTTAACTTAGATTTTCAAAATGTCTCAAGTTGATTTATTTTCTCAAATCAATACCTTTCTTTATGATTTAATGGCAAATTGATTTATTAATTAAACATGCTAAGATGTTTAATTAAATAAATAGGATAATTGATTAAAGAGATTTGATGATTTATTCGATTGAAGTGATTAATTTGCCATGTGACCTTGATGGTTTAGGAATTAATTAATTAGGTGCTCAAGATTGATTTAATTGCCTTTGGTTAGGACCTTGGTGATGTAGTTGAGATTAGAGGCCCATGGTTTAGATGACCATTTTTAGGGTATTAAATTTCCCCCTCTTTGAATTAATGTGTGAATAGTGCATTGATTCAAAGAACAGTTGATGTCAAAGATATACCAGTTCTAAACTTGATGCATCACAAACATATGAAGAGTGAGACATTCATCTTGATTTGAAACGATGAAACTGAACAGATCAAAGGGATACCAATCCCTGACTTGATTGAACTAGGATCCCTGAAGAGAAAAGATACCGATCTTGAACTTGATGGATCAAGAAAAAGACACCAATCTAAAACTTTATTGAACTAGAATTGTTTGAGTGAAGAGATAATACCATTTCTGAACTTGATTGAACAAGAATCGATTAGCGAAGCAGAATGTGCAGATTGATTTGATGTGATGAAACTAAATGCCTATTTGGATTGAGTGTGTGATCATTGTCAAAAAGACTCTTTAAACCCTTGATTTGGTTTAAATGAATATAACCATCTTGATGAGGTGCAATGAAACTCATTACCGTTAAGAGACTGATTTAGATGAAGGCAATATCATCTTGATTTGGTGCGATGAAACTGATATGCCCCTAGAGATTGATTTTATTTGAAGAACCTCAACTTGATATGATGAGATGAAGTTAAGATGACCCTAGCAATGAGGTCTTGTTTGATGAGATTTGATTGATGTTTGATTAATCTTTGATTGAAAAGGTTTGCTGCTCAGCTTTTGATAAAGATTTGAGAAAACAAATTCTTGACTTTTGATGATGTTGTTGGCAATTGACACTCAATTGGTTGGTTTCACTATGCTGTCATTGATGGCAACATGGTATCTTATTGCAGCTTCATGTTTTGGTTTAGTTGTGTACCGACAAGAACTTCACAGACACTACACTGGTAAGACAAAAGGATTTCTTTGGTTATCGACAATGTAGGCAGACATGGTTTAGAATATGGTTATCAGTATTGGAGGCTGACATATCTTGGATCCGGCATCGAAAAATTGTTTTTTATGTTCATGCATTCAGGTTATCTACCCAACATGTAATTTAATATTGTATATATCTTTGTAAGCCGACATAAGGTATGAAAATTTGTATAGGGTATATAGATGAGGATTAGATCATTTTGTAAGTAGACATAGCATAGATGGTGATGAATATGAGAATGTGATATAATGCCAAATACATCAAAGAGATTATGTATGTGAGGATATTCATGTCAGGATTATTCTGGTAAAGGGTTTAGGGTTTCAAACCAAAACAAACAGAGCTTAAACCAGAACTGTATTCTGGCATAAAGATGCTATCTAAGTAGTTCAACACTTATCCAGATTGTAGTCTAGATTTATATGTAGTCAATGAGGCTCCGTTTGTGAATGAGAAATGTGCTCTAGGCTGTAAGATTTCTTGGAAGTGTAGGCCCCTTATATGTTGTAATATCTCTTGATATGGCCAGTGAGTTGATATTGTGGGTCACAAATCCCACCGTGGTTTTTCCTCTTCGATGTTTTCCACGTATAATTTTCTGTGTTATGGTTCTCATTTATGTGATTGGATTATTGGTTTCTTTACTTCTTTTAATTTTTTATGTACCCGTATACCGCTTGGTGTATGCATGTTTTAATAAGGGTAAAATTGATCATTCTGGTATAACACTGATTCACCTCCCCTCTCAGTGTTATTGGATTCCAACAATTGGTATCAAAGCCTTGTGCCTCAGAGGAAGTTTAACAACTTGAGGAAGATCCCGAATCCAGAATCCATGGATATGACTTTGTAGAATCAACTTGAGATGGCACTTGAAGATTATGATGCTTAAAGGTTGAACAACTTAAAGTGACAAGATGAATTGAATTATGCTAAGGAACTCATTCTTTTCCTACAAGGGAGGCTACCATCTGTTCAAGCTAGGAGGAAGGAAATTTTACAAAGTCGGGATGATGAAAAGAAAGATGCACTTAAAGAACAATGTCAGAAATTGAGTCACAAGAACATGGTTATGAAAAATGAAATGCAAGTTATAACTATGAGAATCTCTAAGGAGATTGAGGATCAAAAGAAAAAGGAAGAAAATCTTGTTGTATCCCTGAAGAAAAAATTTGAAGAATGTGGTAGGTTGGTTCATGAGAATGATATGTTGAAAACTAATTTAGTGCAATCCAAGAGTAATGAACAAGAGCTTGAGAGACAAATAATAATTCTGGGAGAACATTTAACTACTGCGAGTGAGTATAAAGAAAAATTCAAGATTAGCTCAGCACAACTAGATGAGTTATTGAAGAGACAAAGGCAGATTGGAGATTCCAGTGGACTTGGATTTGAGAAAGGACAGAGTTCTAATACTACTAATGAAGATCAAAACCATAAGGAATCGGTAAGGTAATTTAATGCTTATAAATTTAATGGTAGATGTTTTGTTTGCAATAGATTTGGTCACATGGCTAGACAATGTAGAAACACTGCAAATCATAGTCTTGATTCTTCTCTTGGTAAATGCTCTAAATGTAATAAGTATGGTCATAAGATAGAGGATTGCAGATTGAATGTTAAATTCTATGCATGTGGAAAGTTTGGACATATGGCTAATCAATGTAGGTCAAGAAATTTCACTGGTTTTAGGAAAGCAATTCAAAGGAACAATGTTACATGTTATGCATGTAATGATGTTGGACATATTGCTAAATTTTGTAGAAGCAGAAATCCATCGGTTGGTAATGGAGGATCAAATGAGAAAGGGAAAGAGAAGGTCAGTGAAATTTGGCAAGATCATACTCAGAGATGGGTTAGGAAGACTGAAGAACAATCATCAGATAGAAATGCACCGATTACTTATCTGACAAATAGAGGAGGTTACTCCTGCAGCAACCAGTAGCTCATTCGGTAACTGAGGTAGATGCCCTAGGGGTAGGAAAAATTCATGAAGATGCTACATATGCCACAGGAAGAGGTTCTAGAATATGTTCCATACATTAGAGATGCTTATTCGGCATGGATATGTTCTATTCGAGATCTGGTATCTTTCACCGGGAGACATTTATGTGAATGGAAGATTAGGGTTTTTCTCGGAGGTTAAAAAGTTGAATTCACTTCATTATTAATCACCTTGCATTCAAAGTGATTTTAGAGTGATTAAGAGTGACTAAGAGTGATCAAAGGAATTCCAGAGTAATTAGACTTCTTCTTGAGTGATTTCATTAGCGACTGGAAGAATTTATTAAGGGTTTTCACCAAAAGTGATCAACATATATTTATCTTTAAACATGGAAGCAGGATCATCATCTATTCCTATCTTTATGGCAACCCCGACTATAGTAGAGGTCAAGGACTGTCCCAGGAAAATTTTCAATTGCTATCCACATGTGGCTACCCTGGAAGATTTGGTTGAAGCATTTTCCTATGTTCTGGAGGGAATTATCTATGTTGAAGATATCAAGGAATGCATACATAGTCACATTGAGGACTTGGGAACATCTGAAATAAAGGGCATGTACATGAGCTAGCTAATGGGTGAATCTGGAAAAATGAAACTGGCATACAAGCACATTGAAGCCTTAGGGTTTATCAACATTCTAGACATCCCAGAATTTGAAGATGAGATAATTAGGTATGTTTTGAGCACAGTACATGGGAAGTTTACTTGGTTAGATAGACCGTACAAAGTCACCAAGGAAGTCATCCAGGAAATCACTGGTTTAGCATCAGTTGGGAAACATCTAGATAAGAAGGTTTTGAATGATTTCATGAATAAAATCACTGGCGCGACATCTGTCAGGAGATCTATGAGAATAAGAACTATTATCGAGATAGACATCATATTCGATAGCATGATCATCAGGTATAAGGTAACTCAGTCAAACCAACTGAACTCTATTTCTAGTTCTTGTATTTTGGCTTTAGACAAAATGATGGGAGAAAATATGAAATTGGATCTATGCAGTTGGATGTTAGACGAGTTATTAATAAACCTAGGAAAGATTAAGAGAGAAAAGAAGGGAACCTTCTAATATGGAAACTTAATAGTCTTCTTAATGTTATTTTATATGAATGATACACCCGGTTTTCGTAAAAGGCAATGGGAATTTGACATCCCGATAGGGTGACAATTGAAATAGCCAATTGCTACTTTAGGCAATCAGAGAGATGATAAAGTATGGGGATATTTTAAAGCATTCCAGAAATATATGAAGTCTAGGGTAAGTGTTCCTAAGAATATTGTATAAAAATAGTCAACTGACATATGCTTCATGGTGAAGAAGGATGAAACACTTATGGAAGTCGTTTAGCCCTGAAAGATTTGGATTGAAGAAATGGGCTATGAAATGGATACATAAATCCTTGATGCTTATGCAAAAATGATGATTGATGCACCTATTGATGAGGCAGAGAAACCCTATGGTACTGCACAACAGAAAACACATCAGGTTGAAACAAAGTTCAGCTGGAAGAAGAGAGAGAATCAAGAAGGAAAAGAAAGAAAATTTGTTGAGAAGGTCTCACTGGACATCAAAGCATTAATTGATGTTGTCCCAGAGAAAGATAGAAAGAGGAAGAATCCAGAAGTACATATTGAGCTTGTTATAGCAGAGTCTGACTCTAAGGATAACACACCCTTGGAATTGAAGAGGGTTGTACGGAAGAAAATAGAGGAAACAAAGGTAGAAGCTAAAAATCAAATGGTTAGGAAGGTTACATTCAAAATACCAGCACAAAAGGAAGTGCCAAAAGTAACCACTTCCACTACATCTAGTACTACAAAAAGGAAGAAGAATAATGACACCGATACAACTATTCAATCTGGTAATGTTTCACCTAAAACTTGTGCAAAATTAGTAGATGAAATAACTAAGGATGGCATGTTAAAGAATGTACAGTTTTACTAAATCATTTAGAGGATGGTGAACAAAGAGAGGTAGAGGAAGCAATATTATTATACTTGGATATTTATAAGAAATCCCTAATAGAAATTGAAGATGAAATACCAGCAAAATTTTATAATATGTTATATACTAGGAGACTATCAGCTATGCAAGAAGATAAGCATATCAAAATTCAAGAGTTATTATCTATTTGTGTTACTATTGCTCCAGAGGAAATGGAAAGGACACTTGAGGTGGTAGATAGAAAGTCTTTAATAGAAAACATAGAATAACCAGTCTTGTGCTAGGAAGGGTCAATGAGATAATAAAAGAAACTCAAAAGGCATGGGTTGAGTTCTTTGTGGAGAGAAGATGATTCTTTACTTCACTAGAGTCAAAGAAAAACACTTTAGACACCCCAGTTGAAAGAAAAGGAAAAGGTATTATGGGTACTTCACCCTCAATTTTGAATAACATTAAGATAGCGGAAATCCAGTCCACGGTAGATACAAATGTACAAACAAATATTGAGATACCGGTTAACATAGAGAGTGAAAAAGTTAATGTTGTATAGGATACTAATTTTTAGGATAACAATCCTCCAGATACAAATGTACAGGTTGAGGTTACCGTTCCTACAAAGGAACCAACCATTACAGAGACTTCACCAAGTGGCGAAGCCACTAGTGCAAGTGAGAAAGCTATAAAGGATAAATCATCAGAGGAGAAGAAAGGGGAAATTGGTAGAGAACCGATATTTGGTCCATCATTGTTGTCAATTGACACCTCGCAGGTTGAAAAGAAAAACATAACTAAGATGAGTCCTACTGAACTCATGATTATGGCAGCACAAAAACTAATGAAGGAGGGATCTATAGATAAATGGATTATTGATCAGTCAATCACTTTTTTACATAGACTAGTCCTGGAGTGCAAGATTGGCAATGAAGTGAGCCCATCCAAAAAGCTTAAGACAATTATTGAGCATATTTTAAAGGATTTTCAATCCTTATAGCATATTTTAAACTGACAGGCACTGAAGAGGTTCACTCAAACTAAGAGAGCTACATTTGATTAGGTGATTGAATCTAAGAAGAAGAAGATTGATGAAAAGATGAAACTGATAGAATATTCTTTGAAGTAGCATACAAATATTTATAGGGTATGTTGTAGCACTGATATTCTTACAATTAATATGGATAAGAAGATAAAAGAATTTTAGGATAAAATTGCAAATATAGCTAATTCTTTTCACGAACTCACTTCATTGACTACATACATTGATGGTAAAATTTTGATTTGGAAGCCCAAATTTATGTTCTTGAGAAGGAAAGAGACAAAATTATAAGAAGAGCCAGAAGTATGAGAGGCTTGGTGAGTCCTCGGTTAGATTCACTCAGTGTACATAAGAAATAATGTATGGATATGGTGGGAAAGCCCACACTGGCAGAGGTAAATGAGAAAGAGTCATTTGCACATATATTAAGTGGACTTGTATCTATTTATGGCACATTCAAAACTGGTTGGGATACTTATCTTGAGCTAATGAAGAAGGCTTATCCAAAAATTTCAAAATTTGTTAAGCTCGGATATGATATTTTTGGGATATTCTTTGTAAATTTTTTTGGATCTTTGACATTCTTTTTAGAATTTATGATGCCATTGATGTCAAAGGGGGAGTGATATATATGTAAAACCAAATAGAAGGATTTATATATATTAGGGGGAGATATGGAGATATTAGAGTATGGATTATTTTGCATTAAAGTATTTTAGCTCAGGGGGAGCAGGCAGAATGGAACCGATAGATGAAACCTTGACCATTTTTCCCATGTGTTTCCATCAATACCAAAGGGGGAGATTGTTGGAAATTGACACTCAATTGGTTGGTTTCACTATGTTGTCATTGACGACAACATGGTATCTTATTTCAGCTTCATGTTTTGGTTCAGTTGTGTACTAGCCGGCACTTCACAGACACTACACCGACACCAACACCGATAGGACAAAACGATTTCTTTGGTTACCAGCAATAAAGGCTGACATAGTTTAGAATATGGTTATCGGTATTGGAGGCCGACATCTCTTTGATTTGGCATCAACAATTTTTTTTGATGTTCATGCATTCATGTTATGTAGCCGACATGTAATTTGATATTGTATATATCTTTGTAAGCCGACATAAAGCATGGTAAGTTGTATAGGCTATATAGGCCAGTTGGATTAGATCATTTTGTAAGAAGACATAGCATAGATGGTGATGAATATGTGAATGTGATATAATGTGAAATACATCAGAGAGATTATGTATGTGAGGATATTCATGTAATGGTTATTCTGGTAAAGGGTTTAGGGTTTCAGATCAGAACAGACAAAGCATAAACTGGAACTCTATTCTGGCATAAGAGATGCTATCTTAGTAGTTCAACACCTTTTCAGATTGTAGTTTGGATTTATATGTAGTTAGTGAGGATCCTTTTGTGATTGAGAAGTGTGCTCTAGGCTATAAGCCTTCCTGCAAGTGCAGGCCCCTTATATGTTGTAATATCTCTTCATATGGGTAGTGAATTTATATTGTGGGTCACAAATCCCACCATGGTTTTTCGTCTTTGAGGTTTTCCATGTATAATTTTGTATGTTATGGTTCTCATTTATGTGATTGGCTTATTGGTTGTTTTACTTCTTTCAATTTTGTATGTATTGGTATACCAGTTGGTGTATGCATGTTTTAATAAGGCTAAAATTAATCATTCTAGTATAACACTAATTCAACCCCCCTCTCAGTGTTATTGGATTCCAACAGATGTAATCATTGATAATGATGATGTAATAAGTATGCCTCCTCAGGAGTGAAATTGAAATATGGTGAGATACCACAATGATTTTAGGCAATTTGAGTGATAAAAAGATTTAGTGATGATAATTTGAGCATGGAGAATGATTTAAGAATTGATTTAAGATAAATTGAAGCAATTCAGAGTTGATTGGAAAAGATTTGAATGTAGATTGATGCAAAGATTGACCTGAAGATGAATGTGCCAAGTGGTCAACAATGGATGAATTTGATTAGAAAAGTGATGTCAGATTTCAATTTTGATCCCGAAAATGGACTCAGGAGGGTCAATTTATCTAGGGGTACAAATTTGTGTCAATCAGAGCAAGTTTAAAAATTAGGGTTTCACCTATATAAGGGGTTGAAGGGGTCATTTTCAATTCACTTTTACCTCTCAAATTCAAAAGCTCAAAAAACCTTATCTGACATTACATATGACATTTTAAGATGATTTGTACTGTATTGAAATTGAAATTTTTTATGACTTATATATGACAAATGATTCGACTTCATTGTACTGTGTTGATTGATATAGGATGATTCATGAGATGGTTTGATATGCGTTATTCTATATTATATTTTATATGTATGCATTTCCTTTACAATATGGATGTATGTAAAACTGATGATCATGAACATTTTTTTGTTTTCTTATGCAAATGAATGACTTAATGGATAAATATGATGATTCTGAGTGCAAATGTGAATGCCATGTTTATTTATTTTCTTTTTCAATGTGATAATATGGATGAAAATGAATATGCAATGGATTCATGGATCTATATGATATGCTCATGTATGCAGCTAACATCTCTTGTAGGAATTGTGATGTGAATACACAGGTACTCGATCATGTCAAAGATGATGATATGCAGGTGACTAGTTGGCATAGAAATGATGATTATTTCAAGCTTCATTCAAAGGAAAGAAAAAGTAAACTTATCATACTAAAATTTATTGAAATGCACAAAGCTTAGTATGAATGGAACCTAAGACTTTAGTCACTAGATTTGTTATGCTATTTATCATCACTGAGCATTTTAAAATGTCAGAGACAGACATAAGCACCAAGGCACAAAGAACCAAGATGACCTAAATATCATGTCCTTTTTATTTAGCAAGCGAACATAAGCACCAAGGCATAAAGAGCTAGGATGACCTAAATGTTGCTTGTGTGCAAACAAAACAAACAAAGAAGAGTTCCTTTTTTTACTATGCAATATTGATTATCTTGTCTACAATGACCCTTTTATTGTTCATATTCTAGGAAAAATTAAGCATGAATTCAGATTGCATAATAAAGAAAGTTAATCAAAATAGACAAGGAAATAGTTCCCACCTCCCCATAGCGTACAAATAAATAGAGTCAAGGTATGTGTGGAAATTTTATCTTGATGTGAAGGCACTTATCACAAACACCTAGTTTATGAGATGTTTCTAGATCATTGAAATCATTTGTACAAGTACAAAACAAAGAAAAGTATTATGCCCCCAGTCCTTGGTCCTCTTAGTCAAGATAGGCTTCCTTGAGTTACTCGAAGGGAATGATAAATAGAAACCAATTTAAAAGACAACATACAAAGAAAATGTTAATCATAGATTAGACAGTTTTAGTGATTGTTTTTGTTGTTCTTGCTTTGTGTGTTTGATGAGATGTCAATGGAAAAACCCTGCGATGGTTAGAAGATAGGTAACTGAATCAAATTGGATGACTCACTACTACTGACATAAAGATGACTTGGTTAAATTCCTTAGGAAATTTAGATTGATCAGTCGATTTCCCTAAGACTACAACATTGATCGGTTTCAAGCCATGAGGGTTCCAAGAAGAACCAAGGTGTCACAATAGTGACTGAAGGATATGTACAAGATAAAGAAAAGATGTAGGAAAGTAGGAAATAAAGCTAGAAATGCCAGATTTGCATTGATAGATGGAGCACTTCAGTAGAAGAGGTTCTTGTTTACCAGGTTTTCACCTTCTTGGAAAAGTTTTTTCTTTTTTTTTCTTCAGGACATTTTAGCTATAGAATTTCTTCAGGTGGATGGTGTTGATTAGTTCCCAGAGTTGTTCTCTTTCTGCTATTGAGAGTTGGTAAGAATCAAAGCCAAAGACTACAGTAACAATATAGGGACCCAACCAATTGGATTCAAACTTTCCTTTTTGTTCCCCATGTTGTTGATTTTTAGGATTCTTTCTCAAAACAAGGCCACCAACCTTAAATTATCTATGTCAAACTTTCTCGTTATAGCCTCTAGACATTGTCTTTTGGTAAGATCTCAGATGATCAAACACCACTTATCAACGTTCATCCAGCAACTCGAGTTCTTGCAATTTAGATATTCTACAATCTTCATCAGTGATAAGACCTTGCAAAGAAACTCTCAAAGAAGGAACTTCTACCTAAATTGGCAAGACTGCTTCAACCCCATACACCAAACCAAAAGTTATAGCCCCAGTAGGTGTTCTAATGCTCGTTCTATAAGCCCATAGTGTCAGATTGAGCTATAGATGCCAATTCTTTTCAGATTTGTTGATCGTTATATGCAAGATGATCAACAGAGTTTTCTTAGAAATTTTGGCCTATCCATTACCTTGAGGGTAGTACATAGAAGACCAATGTTGAACTTGATTTTGAACTTGGCACAAAGATCATCTATATCCTTGTTTTTGAACTACCTCCCATTATCAGTTACAATTCACGAGGGGATTCCATACTTGTAGATGATGTAGTTAAGAATGAACATAGCCACTTGTTTGTCAGTTTCTTTGATTAGCGGAATCGCATCAACCCACTTGGTGAAGTATTCGGTGGTAGTTATGATAAACTTATGTCCATTGGATGATGAAGGATAGATTTGACTAATGAGGTCAAATGCCCATTATTTAAAAAGTCCAATGTGTTTTAAAAGGTATGAGATCCCTTGTTGGAGCATGTATGATATTGCCATGCAGCTAGCATTTTTGACAAGTTTTAGTAAAATTTATAGCATCTTTTTCCGTATCTGGCCAATAGTAGCCAACCCTTAGCAGTTTCTGAGCTAGAGTTAGATAGCTTGAGTGAGATCCACAAATACATTCATGGACTTCAGATAATGCACGTTGAGACTCTTGAAGTCATAGACACCTAAACAAAGTACCATCTAAAACTCAACTATATAGATCATTAGCGGTGATAACATACCGTGAAGCATTATAAATCAGGTTTATTTTCTCATTGTGAGTAAGGTTATCAGGGATCATTTGGTCATGTAAGTAGGAGTAGATATGGTTATAGCGAGATGAGTCATGCCCAATGATAAAATAGATTATCTGGGAATCAAGGGTATTATAAGCAGGATAGCGAAGCTCTTCCACCAGGAACTCACAGCGAAACTGTGTTTCTTTTAGTTGTCGTATAGATGCCAATGTAGCCATAGCATCTATTGATCTGGTAATCTACTGAAATTAGACAAAGAAGTATTTCTAAAAGAACAACAATTCTTCTATAGGGCATCAGTTTTTAATCCCAAGTTTGATATATCTCATTGAACTAGTTGATTATCAGCTAAGAGTCACCATAGATGTATAGCTTAACAACTTTCCATTCCATAGCCAGTTTGATTCCATTCACAAAGGCTTCATATTCTACCATATTTTTGGTACAAGGGAAGAGGATCTTGTATGCCTTTGGAATTAAGTATCTTTGAAGAGTTGATAAAAAGGATCCCAACACCAGAACCTTGTTGAGTAAAAGATCTGTCAAAGAACATTTTCTAGGATCGCTCAGTAAGATGCATCATGGATTCATCTGGAAATTCTATGTTCATAGGTTGATTATCTTCAATTGGAGCACTAGCAATTTGATCTATGATGGCTTGTCCTTTTATAGCTTTTCATTATACATACTCAATGTCAATTTTTGTGAGTATCATAACCCATTTATCCAATCTCCCTGTGATTGTTTATTTTCTTAGAAGATATTTAAGAGGATCAATCATAGCAACTAGTTTCATGGAATGTGCCAGCATGTAATGTCTCATTGTTTGTGAAGCAAAGACCACTGCCAAACAAGTTTTCTTAATAATAGTGTAGTTCATCTCATAGGACACCAACGTCCTACTGATATAGTATATAGCGCGTTCCTTGTTGTTCTCATCTTGTTGAGTCAAAAGTGCCCCCAGTGATGTGTCAATAGCTAATACATAGAGAATCAAAGGTTTGCCTTGAATCGGTAGCATCAAAGTAGTTGGATGGGAAATATATTCCTTGATTTGTTTCAGATGTTGTTCAAATTCTTCATCCCAATTGTATGTAACCCTTTTCTATAATGATTTTGTGAACAGTTGAGCCTTATCTACTAGTTGAGAAATGAAGCGTCTTATTGATTGGAGCCACCCTTGTAGAGTTCTCATTTGACTTGCATTAATTGGAGGTGGCATTTCCATTATAGATTTAACTGTTTATGGATCAACTTCAATCCCTTTTGCTGAAACAATGTATCCTAGAAGTTTTCAAGATGTAGCTCCAAATGCACATTTCTTAATATTTAGTCTGAGTTTAAATTTTTTCTTTCTATCTAAGCATAGACCCAATTTTTAGAGATGTGTTAATCTTTTTAGAGATTTGACCAAGGTATCATTGACATAGTCTTCCACATTTTTGTGCATCATGTCATAAAAAATTATAGTTACAGTTATTTGATAGGTAGCACATGTATTCTTTAAGCTAAAGGGAATGACATTCCAGAAGAATGTTCCCCAGACACATGTGAATGTTGTGTTCTCTTGATCTTCAGGTTCTATTTTGATTTGGTTGTAGTCGGCAAATCCATCCATTAGAGAGTACATTTTATAACCAGCAGTCATGTCCACTATCATGTCAATGTTAGGTAGTGAAAAATCATCTTTTGGACATGTCTTGTTTAAGTCTCTAAAGTTTGTGTAGACATAGATTGATGTATAAGGTTTTGGTGTTGGAATCCAAGAAAACTGGATGAATCAGTTTCTACCAAAATGATATATTTTAACCTTATTAAAACATGCATTCACCAACCGATATACTAGTACATATAAGATTGAAAGAATTAAAGAAATCACATAAATGAATACGATAACATGGAGAATTACACATGGAAAAATTCAAAGAGAAAGAACCACAGTGGGATTTTTGACCCACAGTATCAATATACTGGCCATATGAAAAGATATTACAAATATGCGGGCATGCATTTGCAGGAAGGCTTATAGCCTAGAGAACATTTCTCAATCACAAAAGGAGTCTCACTAACTACATACAAATCCAGACTTATATAATCTGGAGAAATGAATGAACTGCAATGATAGCATCTTCTATGCCTGAATACAGTTTCATTTAAGCTCTGTCTATTCCGGTCTGAAACCCTAAACCCTTATCCGAATAACCTCTTACATAAATGTCCTCACATACATTATCTATCTTATATATTTCATATTAAAATACATCATCACATTCTCCTACATTAAAAAATTATCTAATCAACTAACCTATATAGCTTTACAATCCTTTATGCCTTATGTCGACTTACAAAGATAATTACAAAGTGAATATACATGTTAGCTCAATTACATATATACATGAATATTAAAATCAATTATCGATGTCGGATCTCCCAAAATGATGTCAACCTCCAATATCTATAACCTGATGAAGTCATGGCCATCTGCAATGCCGGTAACCAAATAATTCCTCCCAACTGGTGAAGATACCTGCCAGTGTAGGTGTCGGTGAAGTGTCTATCGGTAAACAACCAAACCAGAATGTGAAATCTGGAACATGTTGTCATCAATGAAAACATATTTAAACCAGTTAAATGAGTATCAAATGCCAACAATCTCCCCCTTTGGAAATGATGGCAACACTCATGTGAAAAATGATAATGGTTTCCATCTGTCCGTTTCATCCTGAGATTGCTCCCCCTGAGCTAAATATCCATCTAAGATCACGATCAATACAAAAATATTCCATACATCCATATCTCTTGATGACAAGAATATATTTCTCACCTATATTCCCCCTTTGACATCAATACCAAAAAAAATACCAAAAACCAAGACGAAGAATGAAAGTCTCTACAAAGAATATCCCAAAATACCTTATCGGGGCTGAATATATTTGAAAATTTCTTGATAGGCTTTCTTTAAAATATCTAGATAGGTATCCCAACCTTATTTGAGTGTGCCAAAAACATATACAAATTCATTTATCATATGGGCATATGACTATTTAACCTTAAGTTTTATTGGTGTGGGCTTACCAACCATAGAAATACACTCGTTCTTATGTACATTTAATGAGTCCAACTGGGGACTTGCCAATTATCTAAGACCTCTAGCTCTCCTTATGATTTTATCTTTATCCCTCTCAAGAGCTGAAACTTGAGTTTCGAATACCAAAATATTACCATCAGTAGATGTAGTCAAGGAATTTGAGCCATTAATAGAATTGACTATACCTACAATCTTCTCCTGAGTATCCTTAATCCTTTTATCAAAATCTCATGTAAGTAAACTTGTGTTGCAACATACTCTACAAATATTAGTACACTGCCTCAAAGAATTATCAATCAACTTCAACTTATCATTAATCTCCTTCTTCTCTGACTCAATCATCTGATCAAATTTTGCTCTCTTAGCCTGTGTAAACCTCTCCAGTGCCTGTCAGTTTGATATTTGTTGTAAAGATTGAAAGTCCTTGGAAATGTGCTCTATGATTATTTTAAGCTTGTTTGATAGGCTTTCTTCTTTGTGAAATTTGCACTCTGGGACAAGTCTATGCAAAACAGTGATAGACTAATCAATAACTCATTTGTCCATAGACCCTTCCTTCACCATCTTCTGTGTAGCCATTATCATGAGCTCAGGAGAACTCATATCAGTTAAGCTTTTATGTTCAACCTATGAGCTATCGATTGACAACAATGATGGGATCACTACCGTTTCCCTACCAGATTCTTCTTTCTTAAACTCTAATGGTTTAACTTTTATAGATTCCTCTCTTGCACTGGTGGCTTTGCCACTTGGTCTAGTAATAGTTACTGTCGGTTCCTCCTTATGAATCGTGACCTCAACTTGTACATTCTGATCTGGAGGACTAATATCCTCAACATTTTCAACCTCTACACTCTCTGATTCAGCCGATATCTCAACATTTTCTTGTACATTAGTTTCTACTGGAGAATCTATATCCAATATCTTAATATCCTTCAAAATTATAGATGAGGTACCCACTATACCTTAATCTTTCCCTTCAACTGGGATGTTTGTAGAATTTGTTTAGCTTTTGGTGAAATATAAAAATCCAAGCTTTGCAGCAAAGAATTGAATTGATTCCTTGTGGGTCTCCTTGATTATCTCATTAACCCTACCTAACATAAGGCTGACTATCTCATTCTTGCTGTGAAATATTTTCTTGTCTACAACTTGAAGAGCCTTGTCTAACCCCTCTGGAGTAATGGATGCACAATTAGTTAACAACACTTGAATCTTTATATGGTTGTCCTCCTCCATTGCTAATAATCTTCTATCATCTAAATTTTCATATAACTATGTCCGTATTTGATTTTCAATTTCTAACAATGCTTTCGTATATATATCCAAATACAATAAAACAGCTTCTTCAACTTCTCTCTATTCATCACTATCCTAATGCTCAAAATAAAATTGAACATTTTTCAACATACCATCCTTAGTTATTTCATCAACCAATTATGCACAAGTCTTGGGTGGAATAATAGTTACATTACTGGTGACAAGTGTCTAATCAATGTCATCCATCTTCATTCTTCTTCGAGTATTGGATGGGGTAGAAGGTGTTTCTTTTGGAGCTCTCTTTCTATAATTCATATCCTTCTAGAATACCTTAAAGTAACCTCAAACTTTGTCATCTCACTAACTACCCAAACTAGCAATAGTTTATTTCATTTGTCTTCCTACTAGGATATCAAATGCCCATTGTATCTTCCCAAAACTAGGAGTTTTATTAATGAAAAACAACATCAAAAAGATGATAATATTTCCATACAGGAATGTTCCCTTCTTCACTCCTTTAATCTTCCCTAGGTTAATTAACAATTCATCTAACATACATCCACAAAGATCTAACTTCTCATTTTCCCTCAACATCTTATGTGATGCATAAATGCAGGAGCTACAAAAAAATTCAAGACGGTTTGATTGAGTTACCTTGTAACCCATAATCATGCTTCTTAATCTGATATCTCTATTGGTGATAGTGCTAACCCTCATTGATCGCGTGTCCTATGTTGCGCTGGTGATTTTGTTGACATGATCATTAGAAACCTTCTTCTCTGGATATTGTCAAATCTGCGACAAACTGGTGATGGCCCTGATGGCCTCCTTCGATATCTTATATGGTCTATCCAACTAGATGAATTATCCATGCACTCTGCTCAAAACATATCTGACAATCTCATCTTTAAATTTGGGAATATCTAGAATGTCGGTAAACCCTAGATCCTCAATATGTTGATACTTGGACTTAATATTTCCAGAATATCCCATTAACTCGTTCATATACATACTCCTAATATCACTGGTTCCCAAATCCTCAATATGACAAAGAATGTATGCTCTAACATATTCAACATATACAACTCCTTCCGGGACATGGGAAAAAGTGCCAACCGAATCATCCAAGGGGGCAATATGTGAACATCATTTGAAAATTGGTCTAGGACGGTCCCTGAACTCAACAACTGTAGGATTTGTAATAAAATTTGGTGCAGAGGATGATCCCTCTTCCATGATGAAAGATAAATACCTATGAAATAGTTGTCCGTGAAAACCCTAAAGAACTCTTCTGATTGTTGGTGAGATCGCTCAAGAAGATATTGATCGCACTTAATTGCCTTAGACTCACCCTAAATCGCTTTCAATTGCTCTGAATGCAAAGTGATAAAAAATTAAGTGGATTGAACCTTTTAACCTCCAAGAAACCCTAATTCATCATTGATATGAATGACTTTTGGTGAAAGATACTAGATCTCGATCAAACATCTCCATGCAAGATAAGCATTTCCAATGTATGGAATATCTTCCAGAACCTCTTCTCATGGCTTAAGCGGTATTGTCATGAATTTTGCCTACCCCTAAGGCATCTGCCTTAGTTACCAGATGAGCTTTATGTTGGTGCAAGAGCAACCTCCTCTATCAGTTGAGTAATCGAAGCATTTCAATCTGTTGATTGATCATTTGACTTCCTGGCCCATTTCTTGATATGATCTTGCCGGATTTCATTAACCTTATCTTTTCCTTTATCATTTGATCCATCATTGTTAACTAGTGGATTTGTGCTTCTACTAAAATTAGCTATGTATCCAGCCTTGTTGCATGTATAACATGTAACATTGTTATTTTGAATTTCTTTACTAAAACCGGTATAATTGCTTGAACTGCATTGTTTCTCCATATGTTTGATTTTTCCATATGCATAACATTTAACATTTATTTTACAATCTTTTGTCTTATGACCATACTTATTGCATTTACAACATTGACTGAGAGTAGAGTTATAGTTCTGATTTACTCTATTTCTACACTGCCTAGCCATGTGACCATATTTATTACATAAAAAGCATCTAACATTAAATTTGTAAGCATTAAGTTTCCTTAGAAGCGCCTTCTAGTTTTGATCTTCATTAATAGTACCGGATCTCTGACCTTGTTCAAATCCAAGTCCACTGGAATCTCCATTTTGTCTTTGACTTTTCAATAACTCATCAAGTTGTGCTAAACTAACCTTGAATTTATCCTTGTACTCACTTGCTGCAGTCAGATCATCTGTTAGAATTATCATTTGTCTCTCAAGTTCTTGTTCATTACTCTGGGATTGCACAAAATCAGTTCTCAACATATCATTTTCAGGAATCAATGGGGTGCATCCTTCAAATTTGTTTTTCAAAGATATAGCAAGATTTTCTTCCTTCTTCTTTCATTCTTCAATCTCCTATGATATCCTTATGGTTAAGGCTTGCATTTCATTCCTCGTGACCATGTTCTCTTGACTCAACTTCTTACATCTTTCATTAAGGGTATCCTTCTCTTCATATTGTAACTTCAAGTTCTTCATCCTTTCAACATCATAATCTTTAAGTGCTACCTCAAGTTGCTTCTCCAAACTCCTATCCATGGATTCCGGATTCAAGATCTTCCTCAAGTTGTTAAACTTCCTCCGATACAAAAGGCTCTGATACCAATTGTTGGCATCCAAGAACTCTGAGAGGGGAGGGTTAATCAGTGTTCTACCAAAATGATCTATTTTAACCTTATTAAAACATGCATTCACCAACTAGTATACCAGTACATATAAGATTAAAAAAAGTAAAACAATCAATAAGCCAATCACACAATTGAATACTAGAACATAAATAATTATACATGGAAAACCTAAAAGAGAAAAAACCACTATGGGATTTGTGATCCACAATATCAATCCATTGGCCATATGAAAAGATATTACAAAATATGGGGGCCTCCACTTCCAGGAATGCTTATAGCCTAGAGCACACTGCTGAATCACAAAAGGAGTCTCACTGACTACATACAAATCCATACTACAATCTGGAGAAATGAATGAACTGCAATGATAGCATCTTCTATGCCTGAATATAGTTTCGGTTAAGCTCTGTTTGTTCTGATCTAAAAACCTAAACCCTTACCGGAATAACCTCTTACATAAATGTCCTCACATACATGATCTCTCTTACATATTTTGCATTACAAAACATCATAACATTCTCCTACATCAAAAAATGATCTAATCAACTGACCTATATACCCTTAGAATCCTCTATGCCTTATGTCAGCTTACATAGATAATTACAAAGTAAATATACATGTCAGCTCAATTACATATATACATAAATATCAAAATCAATTTCCGATGCCGGATCTCCCAAAATGATGATGGCCTCCAATACTTGTAACCTAGTGAAGTCATGTTGACCTGCAATGCCGGTAACCAAACAATTCCTCCCAACCGGTGAAGATACCTACCGATGTCGGTGTCAGTGAAGTGTCTAGCGATAAACAACCAAACCAAAATGTGAAAGCCGAAACACATTCCCATCAATGACAACATATTGAAACCAATCAAATGAGTGTCAATTGCCAACATTTAAAATAGGTACAATGTTGGATATCCACTCATAATCAATTGATCAGATGAATCCTACTTTGAGTAATTTCTCTAGCTCGGCTTTAACAAGCAATGCAGCATGAGGATTCATTTATTGGAGTTTTTATTTGACAGGTTTGACTACAGGAGAAATAAAAAGATGGTGCATTATAAGGTCAGAATCCAAACCTAGCTTATTAGAATATGTCCATGTGAAGTTGATTTTTTTTTCTATGAAGAAATCAGTAAACATTTTCAATTCTTCTTTTTCTAGTAGGGATTGAGTCACATGTACTATATGTTGAGTTTTCTTTGTTTCAATATTCATTAGTTGTGTAGGTTTAATCAATTTTGATCATCGCTCTTGAAAGTGACTAGGTAGAATATCAATCATCTCACCTTAAGGTACCTCGGGGAGGTTTTCACAATCAAATATGTCTTTTATTTTTACTTTTTTCAGTTCTGATACTGCCACATTGTGGTTTTTTCCATCCAAACACTTGTTTTTCTTTTTTTGATTTTGAGACTAAGATACTTGACATCCTCTTCTCTCATGTTCACACTCTATTTGTTGATGGAAGAGTTCCTCGGTTTAATTGTATTAAGCTAACATGCGAAGGCATAATCATTGGAAAAAGTAGGGATATCGATGGGTTGGTCTTGTAGAGTACGGTCAATAAGCTCAGGGTATACAAGGGATAAAGATTTGATGGGTTCAAGGGAATTCAAAGTATTGTCATCACAACCTTGGACTTTCAATTTGATTTCTAAAAGACTACCTTGCATTAGTGTCTTGAGACCAGGAAGATTCATAGCATCGAAGCCGCCTACGTTAGAGTTTAGAGATTCTAATCCAGCAGACCAACCACTAGACCCTTCTCCTACTTCAAACTGGACTGCATATTGTGGTTCAACAACAATAGCTTCTTCAGACAGAGTTTCAACATTCATGACAAAGTAGTCATAGTTTGGCATTGAATAGGTAGTATCATAGATGGAGCTTATTTCAGGTTGATCAAAGTAAGAAGATGAAGCATCTGACTCCTCTTCAAGCGACTCAATACAAGCATGTATGGTACCAATATGAACATCTTTTATGCCGTAAGTTCCTTCTTGTTCTAGTTCAGTGATAACCTGTAGTTGACATACCTATTGACATAGCCTTTATGAATCTGGCAATTGTTGTCTTCTTTCCCATTCAACTTCTTTTGGAGTGGTGATCAGTCCTACTCAACTAGCCTCCGATTCTTCAGTTTTGTTCTCATACCTGATTTGTTTTGGCCCATTAGATGGAGATACAATAGGTGAGTGATTTTCTTGTGCTATCTCTTTTCTTAGATTTTTCTCATAAGCTTCTTGTCTTTTTAGTCTAACTTCCTCTAGTTCTCGTTGTAGCTTCATGTGTGCTATTTGTTGTGCTTCATCTATAGTATCATTAGTTTCTTCAGGATTTTCTTTAGTAGATGCAACTGATAGAGGTTTTGGACCCCATTCATACTCATTTGAGTTTATTTTTGAATCTTCTTTTGGCATCATTTCCCTATATGTGACAGGAATGTTTAATGGTGCAAACATTTCTGTGATTCTTTCCACTTGTTTTCTCATTTCTTCTGGAATTTTTACTTCTGGTCTTTTTCCTTTTGATACTTTTGAAACTTGGTTATAAGCTTCTTCTTCTATTTTGATCGCCAACTCTTCTTGTTCTTTCTCATATTCTTCCTAAGTTTTTTGTCTATTTACTTCATTTGGTGTTTAATGTGGTTGATAAGATTGTCTCTTTTGACTTGATAGTTTATCTAGATGGTATCCAAGTCCGGTTTTGTCTTTTGTAGACTTGGTTTGTAGCTTGATGGGTTCAGTAATTCCTTCTTGGCATTTTTCCAAAGGGCCTGCACCTAAATACCCCATGCATTGGATTATCTGAAAGCCTTTACCATATTGTTTAGGGGAAATTTCATAATGTTTCACCTCTCTATCTTCATTTTCTCCTTTGTAAAGACATTCAAGAACAACCGTCTCTTCTATTTCATTTGCAAGGGAAGCAAAGGACTACAAAAAAGTACCATCATAGATGACATTTGCAGGTGAAGTTTGTGGTTTCATAGCTTCAGATGGTTTTCGAGACTATCTAGGTGATGGGGGAAGAGACATCAGTGAAAGTAAAATTTCTATCTTGTATTCGCCCATGCCAACATCTGTGATTTTCAGTTTCTTTTCTAAGTCCTTCATCATAGTTTATAAAGTCTCATCTATAGAAGCTTTTTTTTGTGAGGAACAAGAGTATCCGCACACTTTTTTAATGTGTTGCAAGCATAGCTGGTATCAGCAAGAACACTGACCTCAACTCCATTATAGGGAAACTTCAACCATTGATGGTATGTAGATGGCACTACTTGCATATCATGAATCCATGGTTTTCCTAGAATTTTTTTGTAAAATAGAGCAAGGTCAAGCACCTAACAGATAACATCTCTTTCCACAGGTCCTACCCTGATTGGTAATAGCACCAAACCCTTAGAGGTTCTCTCTTCTTCATCATAAGATTTTATTGTTATCTTCTTTCTTGGATCTATAACATTCTCAGAAAATCCCAATTGTATGAGTAGATTGTAAGTTCAAATATTCAGCCCAGCGCCTCCATCTATCAAAACATGTTTGACTTAGTGTTTAAATGGATCATGACTTCAATGTGTAATGGTTAATTATGTGGATGGTTCAAGGAATTATTGTCTTCTTCAAAGAAGGACAGGTAGTGAGGAGAGGTTAGGTGACCCACCATAGATTGAAAGCGATCCAGATCTAAGTCCTTAGGGACGTTGGTAGCGAGAAAAGATTTTTCCAGGATCTCTCTATGAGCAGGAGAGATCTTAAGCAGTTCGAGAATAAAGATTTGAGCAGTAGTTTTTTTTAGTTGTTCAACAATGTTGTAACCAGAAGAATATTTAACCTATATGAATGTAAGATTAAGTTATCTGAAATCTAGATGCCAACAATAATTATCAAGTTATATGATTCTATCAAGATAACATGATTAAGCTAATATGATTAAGCTAAGATGCAATATTATCAATGTGCAATATTCTCAATGACTCTAGAGAAAAACCAACATGATAACAATAAAATCTGTAGCCTCGTTTAATTGAGAGATGAAAGCCTGAATTTATAGAAAATCCAAAGAGAGACCAACGGTCGAGATTGATTGATGATGAGCGGTTGAGATTCTCCAGGAGGAAGCACAATCCAAGTGAATTGAGATGATTGGATGCTTTTCTCAGTTTCAGAGGAGATAAGATTGAGTTGATCTTGAGATAAATTCAATAAAGCTTGATTTAATGCATTTGGATTATAAGTCTAAGTTTGCATTGGAGATAAAATCAATTAAAAAAAATTGATTTAATGGATGTTTCCTTTATTTGCTCAAGATTTGTTTGATTTTTTTTAAAAATCAGATAAAGTTGTTTTAATGCAACTGCATTGCTTTAAGTTAAAATCAGAGAAAACTGATTTATTGTATATTTCTATTCAATTTTGAGATTTAATTGATTTAATTGCTTTTCTGAGATTTCTTAGGTTATCTCAAGTTGATTTCTTTTCTCAAATTAATTCTTTTTTTGATGATTTAATGGCAAATTTATTTATTAATAAAATATGCTAGGATATTTAATTAAAGAAATAGGATAATTGATTAAAGAAATTTGATGAATCATTTGATTGAAGTGATTAATTTTCCATGTGACATTGATTATTTAGAAATTAATTAATTAGGTGCTCAAGATTGATTTAATTATTTGGTTGGGACCTTGGTAATGTAATCGAGATTAGGGGCCCATGGTTTAGATGACCATTTTTAGGGTATTATAGGGACTTCACAAAAACTTACAACTAAGAAAAATAAAGATATGGAAATGAAATT
This sequence comes from Cryptomeria japonica, assembly GCF_030272615.1. Lineage (NCBI taxonomy): Eukaryota > Viridiplantae > Streptophyta > Pinopsida > Cupressales > Cupressaceae > Cryptomeria > Cryptomeria japonica. The sequence continues at coordinate 238,443,619 of NC_081408.1, read as the reverse complement.
ATTAAATAGAAACTACGACAAGAAAACTGATATGGAAGGAAATGGAATTTAGCAAGACATATAAGAGCTTAATACAAAGTTTAACAAATGAAAATATATTGAACAAAACATGGAGAAACTAGGAGAAAATAACGAGGAAATAAAAATGAAACTTGATCAAATTGTTGCTTTTAGAAAAGAAATAGTTAAAATTTTAGCCACTAGCATTTTGTCTCCTATAGCTTGAGATTTAGAAGAGGAAAGGGTAGGTGTTGGAAGGTTTGACCAAAAGAACCAGAACAATGGTCATGGAAAGAAAATTCAATGTGATGAAGGAAAAGTTTGTTGACAAAGAAAAGGTTCTTAAGGTAGTCTCCTTCATGAAGAAATTAAATTTTATCAATCGTACTAAATTGCAAATGGCTAGTAATGTATAGAGGTTTGTTAAGCATTAGTGTTTCTATTCCTATTGTTCTATGCTCATGGTTTTGGACTATCATATTGTTGTGCGTTATATTTCTCCATGGTTCATTACTCTAGATTATTTTAATTTTTAGTATCACACCTTATGAGACTTGAATTATCCACATTTGTGGGATTTTCATTGTATCAAGTTTGAAACTTGTAAATTTTTTTACCAATATTAAAAATCTAAGTTTTAGGAATCATGGTTGGAATTGGCTTGGGCATAAGGAAGATCAAGTTTCCCCCAAAAAAATATATATTCTAATCCAATCGTGAACATAATGGATTGTTTTTTGTTTGTTGAAATAGCTCCTTCTTACCCCTTTCCTAGGTTCTCTTATTCTTATGTGATTTCTTCATTTTATTTAGCATTTTCTATCTATTCTTAATCCTCCTCATTTCCATACATTTGGCTAGACTTTCACCAAGAGTGACGAACCTATTTTTATTTCATTTTTCATTTTTAGGTCTTTTAGAAATTAGGATAGGTCATCCTTTACCTTTCTTACTAACCATTGTAAGGACATCAACATTATAATGACAAATTCTAATCAAAAGACCAACCACTTTTTGTGTTTGAAAGAGACTCATGTGGGTTAGTCATGGCCAAACCTAAGAATTTGTATGCTCCAAAAGGATAAGAAATAGAGAGGGACAAAATGGGCAAAAAACAGCTCTAGAAAATTTAACACTTTTTGGGCTTCTAGAGTCCTCCCCCATTAAGTAAAAGCTTTTTGTTTATTCATTTATTTTTCAACAATCATTGTTAAATTGATTATCTAGAATGAGGGCGGCTAGTGAATTCTTCATACGCAAATGAAAGTTGATGAATGAATTTAAATAGTAGCCCTATTTTTTTAAAACATAAACTTTGTTTGCATAGGAAATGAAATTAAAGGGGACAATCGCAAAGAAAAAAAAAATGAATTTAAATTTTAAAATGTCAAGCGTAAGTCCATGACCATGGAGTTCACATGCAAATGGTCAAATTTGGATGGGTGGTGATTGCATTAAGGTAGGTGTATGGAATAAGTGTAATAAATTGTAGGAATAAATGAATATATGCTTCTAGATAGCTGTCTGCCAATAAAGATATCCTTCTCGAACAAGGTTGGAGACCAACAGAATCAATTCCTGGTGCACAAAGCTTTGATGTATGTACTTGCAAATATTAAGTGTGGGCTAAATGTATAGGTCTATATATGTGCATAAGGATAATAAAGATTAATTAAATGAATTCAACCTCACCATTACAATACATTTTTTCACCAAATTTAACAAAAGATGACAACTATAAGAATTCAAATCAAATAAGAAAACATATAAGACACTAAAAAAAATAACTATAATATTTTTTTCATTAAACAAAACAGAATAGGGAATAAATAATAAAAATAAATAAAAAACCTTGAAAACAAAATCTAGAGAAAGATAAGAGTTGCAGAAATTACAACAAAACAGCTCTAATAATTATAAAAGGAAAAATATGAATCTTGCGTAGGAAGTATTTTAATTATTGAATCTCCCTCCAAACTCGGCGCTGAAAAAGATGTTGATTGGAGCAAGTCATTCAGACAGTGACATTTGATCAGATTTTACAATAATTGAACAGAATATATTATCAGTAATCATTGTTCAGGTTTGGCAAGATAGTGAAAAATGAAAAAACAAAGACAATTTTCCAAAGATGGGTTAAGAATGAACTTTATATTCATCAGATTTATATGGATGGGGATTTTGAACTTTGTACGAAAGAAACACTAAATAAAAACAAAACAATGTATCTGAATATTATTATTATCACATTATGATAAGAAGATATAGAAATACTGAGCTAAGAAAATATATCTTAAAAATAATGATACTGACCTGATCGATCAGAACCAATATTAGTTTTAGATTCCTGTCCTTTCAATTAAACAATTTATTTTAGTTGGCTGGTTGGTTTCTCAAATTAAGAAAGCCATCTTTAATATCATTTAGTTTCATGACAACTTCTTTCATACTGGGACGTTAAAGTGGGGATTTATTTGTACAAACCAACCCTACCTGTAAAAGTTGAGTAAGACATACCAATACCATTGATGTGTCTGATTCATTCACATTTCTAAGTAGGGTGTAATCCACCACTTCTGCTATGTCATCTGGAAAATTTCTGATTCATTCACATTTCTAAGTAGGGTGTAATCCACCACTTCTGCTATGTCATCTGGAAAATTCATACTTACCCATTTAGGAAGAGTCAATCCTTCTGTAAACATTGCATCTGTTGGCTTCTTCCTTGTCAAAAGCTCTAGCAGTAAAATACCATAACTATATATATCTCCTATTGTCCCAATCTTTCCACCCATTGCATATTCTGCAGATAATACACTAATTAGTAATTCTCAAAGTTCATTTTATGTATTGATGCAATATATAAAATGAATTCACTGTAATATAGAGATAAGAATGACTAAAACCAGTACCTGGTGCCATGTAACCAAAAGATACTTGAAGTGCATTTGTAGAAGCCAATGAATCAAGAGAGTTTCCAAAAACCACTTTTGCAATGCCAAAGTCTGCTATATATGGAGTAATATCATCACCCATTAACACATTACTTGGTTTCAGGTCACAATGTATCACTTGTACTAAACAATAATGATGTAGATACTCCATCCCCTGGGCTATTCCTAGAGCAATTGTTAATCTATCATTTAAATTCAGTTTGCATTCATCTCCTCCCTCTGGGTACAGCCACCTATCTAAACTTCCATTTGACATGACTGGAAGAACCAAAGCTTTAAGAACAGGGTTGGGACAGACTGTTATGATTTTAATCACATTGCGGTGTCTAACTCTTTTCAGTGCATTGCATTCTGTAATAAAACTTTTATTGGCATTTTTATCTTGGAAATTAAGAACTTTGACAGCAATATTTCTCCCATTATTCAGAATTCCTTTATAAACTGATCCGAAGCCACCCTTCCCTAGCAGATTCGTCTCACTAAAGCCATGAGTTGCACTCACAAGTTCTTCATATGAAATCCTTGTGGGTTCTACATGGAGATCAAGGGTACTCTGATCTACAATGTCAGTTTCAGTAGAGGAACCCTTGTCCATTTTGTCAGTAGAGATGCTCCGCCTCTTATATATCCATTTATAGGAAAATGCAAGCAATACAAAGCACAGGACTAGTATTACAATGCTGACAAGAACATAAATTAGTACCTTATGGGAGACTGATAGCCCTTTGTGCTTGGACTTGAAATTAAGGCAAGGCGGTAAATTTATCCATGCACCACAGAGGCCAAGATTTCCTGCAACTGCCGAGGATCCAAGATCTGAGAAAACCCCTCCCTTTGGAACCTCTCCAGTTAACCTGTTTGAAGATAGATTTAGATGGCGAAGCATTTTCATGTCTTGAAAAGTCACTGGTATTGTACCTGACAAATTGTTGCCGGAAAAGTCCATGTCTTGAAGATTTTTTAGTGTTGCCAGAGACACTGGAATTGGGCCTTCAAATGCATTCCAAGAAAGGTTTAGATATTCTAAAGCCGTACAGCTTGCTAGAGCGCTTGGAATGCCACTAGAGAAATAATTGTTAGATAAATCTACAGCTAAAACCATAACCATTTTGCTCACATCCAAAATTGAACCTTTAAATAAATTGTTAGAAAGGTTAAAGTAGAAATGGAGATTCTGAAGACCTGCAACTTCAGGAGGTATATTTCCTGTAAGTTGGTTGTAAGCCAAGTCCAGCATTTCCAAAGTTTGACATCTCCCTAAACTAGCAGGTATTTCCCCTGACAGTTGATTGCGATGAAGATCAAGCACTCGTAATTGTTGGAGGTTGCCAAGACTCTCTGGAATTGGCCCTGAAAGCATGTTTTCGCTAAGTGACAATAATCCAAGCCTTCTGGATTGGCCAAAACCTTCTGGAATTGTTCCTTCTAAATTGTTTTTGTCCAGAAATATTCTCTCCAGATTTGTTAGTTTACTGAGTGTAGATGGAATGGTCCCATTGAAGCTGTTTGCTTCCAGGGTTACTGTTGCCAAGTTTGTGAGGTTACCAATCTCATCTGGTATGTTCCCCCCAATTTCATTATAGTTCAATGCAAGAAAGGAGAGTGAATTGGACAGGCGGCCAACTGAATTGGGCAAGACGCCAGTGAGATAATTTAAACCCAAATCAAGTTGTTCCAAGCTGGAGCAATTTATCAACTCTGTTAAAATGGGCAAACCACTGCCTCCACTCACAAAATGGTTCTTCCACAAAACAAACCGTCTGAGTTGCTTCATTTTCCCAAATACCAGGGGTACTGCGCCTCTCAGTTTGTTGCGCTCCAGATAAAGCTCTTGAAGCTGAGTCCAATTACCCAGTGAGGAGGGTATTTCTCCAGTGAGCTGATTTACAAAAGAACGTATTGCAACTCTGATAGCCTGCCAAACTCCCAGGGAATTGGGCCAATTAAGTTGTTCCGATATAATTGCAATACATTGAGATGAGTGCAATTGGATAGGGCAATGGGAAGTGACCCTGTTAAGTTATTGGTGTAAAGACTAAGCCAGTTGAGCTGACTAAGCATACCCAATTCAACAGGAATGCTACCTTGGAATCTATTTTCAGACAACTTTAATGTAGTTAAGAAGGACATGTTGCCTATGAAAGGTGGGAGAAAGCCTGTCAATTGGTTTACTTCTATTGCCTTGGTTTCTAAATTTGAAAGAAGACTAAATTCAGATGGAATGCTTCCACTTAAATTGTTAAACGACAGTATGAGAGATTGTAAAGAACGACAACCTCCTAGAGAGGATGGAATGGGACCTTCCAAATTGTTACGAGACAACCGAAGCGTTGTCAATCTAAAAGGATTTCCAATTTGGTATGGAATATGGCCCTGCAAGCTGTTATTATAGAGATCAAGTACTCTAAGGAAGGAAAGATTTCCCAGTAATGGAGAGATGGGGCCAAGTAATCCCATACCTGTGAGATTCAAGGAAACCACATGCTGGGGAGGAGGAGAGCAGGTAACACCAGTCCAATTGCAAAAGATGTGACCGAGAGACCAATCGAGCAAAGAATTATATGGATCGAAAGAGAGAGCAGCCTTGAAACCAATCAGAGCTTCACGATCAGAATAATTAGAAGATTCTGCTATAAGAGCAGGCAGTGCAGAGAAAAGGAGTAGCAGAGGAAGCAGCATCATCTTCATTCTTATAAAATAGTTTTAGGCCTGGTTCTTGGGTTCACCAAATTTTAGGGATGATGAAGAACAGATGGACAGCGCTTGAATGTGTACAATATTTAACTTTATTGCAAGTCTGTGGGAGATGATAAGATACAGAGCACACTCACTATACGTTGAATCATTGAGAGAGAATATTTTTATAGATTCCTTGTTAACTTATATCAATGTCGGGACTATGTTGATGAACCTTCAAATGAGATGTTAATCGGATTCTCTTATTTAATTAAATAGAACAATATTGTAATGGTAAAATTTACATGTATTTTGAGGAGTGTCTTGATATATTAGTATATATGTTTTAGTAAAAGATGGATATAAATTTATTCAATCATAGAAAGAGATACAAAACAAGAAGGGTTATACGTCGAGCAAAGAAAAAATTAGACAATTGTTAGTTTCCATTTAGTGGTCCAATAAATGAGACATTTCAAAAATTACACAATTGTTAGTTTCCACGTAGTGGTCCAACAAATGAGACATTTCAGGATAAAATTTCCCCCTATCCACTATATTCCAACCCTACCTATGATCAGAAGCCCATTTGGCCAAACAATCTGCCACTTATCAATGGATTATACATATTCCTACATATCAATATCATATCCAATTTACATGTTCACATATTCTCATATATTCAATCTATCTTTTTTATTTATTACACTTACACATATTCTCATATATTCAATCTATCTTTTCATTTATTACACCTACACGTACATCTATTTCAATAAATGTTTCTCATAGTCATTTGGACTCTTTTTATGTTTGGAGTCATTTTTGTAATTATGGGGTTGACCTAGTGGTTGTGAACTTGACCCGTTTAAATAAATATTGTTGACACATACAAAACACTTTCTCACCTAGGGCTAATTATTGTAGCTATTAAACTCAAAATTCTATGATATGTTGTTATGTCATTGTGTTTCAAGATATTTAATGCATTCATTTTTTATAGTGAATAATCATGAATCCTCTTTCATTCTAACAATTTAAATCTTTGTATTTGGTTAGACTAAGAAATGTAGACCTACACGATCATTGGATCAATCATATTAAAGACTAAAGAGTTTTATTTTCAATCCCTACACATTTCTATGAGTTGATTTGGGAGAACATGTTTAATAGTGAAAAAATTATAAGCTTATATAGATAATTTAAATTATTATCACTCCCTAGATATTAGGAAATACAAAAGAAGCTAGAATGAGCTTCATGCTAAAAATATAATATAATACATATAGCTTAGTCACACTGGGTTGTTGATATATGTTATGTATAAGAACAAGTCGTTAGTTCGTGATCATCATATTGCTAATTTTCATTTTCTTAGAGACTTGTGGAGGTTTGCCTCCTTGAAGTGGCTTATTATTTTTACACAATTACCAAGTATTTGTAGCACATTTCTTATAAAATTATTCTCTTCTAAAAATGATTTTAATATGTGTCGTATAAAATCATGATCTAAAATTGAGAGGAAAAAATGCAATCCTTTTAATAATTTTTGAGGTTAACCAAGGAGTCAAATATCTCTCTCAATCTAGTGATACATTTTTTTGAAAGGTTGATAAAGTGCATATTAATAATGCTTAAGCCTATGTTTGAATTCATTTGAAGAAATTACTATGAAATTAAGTTTTCTTGGACCCCAAGTTCACTCCTAGGGTTACAATTAACCAATAATTTATCTAACTTCTAATTGGTTGATCAAGTATATGTTGAGCTAACAATATAGATTTGAGATTATTTGGAGTATATTTAAGAAAATTATTATGAAACAAGGTATTCTACCAGATTCACTCATAAGGATTGAAAATTTAAAAAATAGATATTATTTTTAGAGAAGTGAGTTCTAAGTAGTGGTAAGCTATGGCTGATTTTTTAATGTTTCAATTTATTTGGAATAAGTAATTTAAAACTATTTTGGAAGCATAATCATTAGGATGTGTTAGAGTTCAGGATAACAACTCACACACACACACATAAAATATCTTACCAATGTGAAATTAATTTCAAATTTGGAATAAGGTGGAACTTCAAATTTAATATAATTTTAAATTGATTAAAAAATGTAAAAGTTGGAAGGACCTATCTAATCTAAAATATTAAAAGTGGTATAAAAGTAGATATAACTATGAAGAATGAAATAGGCTTACATTGTGGATACAATGTCCAAAATCCATGAATATATCAACAAATTATCTTTCTAACAACCAAGGGAATTAAATGATGTTTCAAGCAATCTAGATGGATAATTTAGGATAGAAAATATGGATCAAAATGCTAATAGTATTATAATATTATGATACATTCTATCAAAGGTGGTTGTGTAAAAGTTTTATGAGATGGATCCACTAACTTCCATAAATCAAATGGAGAGCTCTCTCTTATGTACACAAAATAACAACTAAGAAAAATGAACAATGAATTCCTTATATCTAAAATAAAATCAATTCACTTGAGACTAATTGCTATGTCTTTGAAGAAATAAAAATGCTATTTCTATCAATCCTACTAGAAAAAATTTCATGCTAAGAAAATTTGAATAATTGTTTCTTGATTCATTATTAGAAAAAACTCATACAATTTAGAGTATAAATAGATATGCATTACAATCTAGTGTTCCCATAAATGTTAAAAGTTTTCTTTTATCATGATCTATTTTTTACATAAATAATTTCAATTCCATCTCATTAGGATAAGATAAGTTATTACTTAAGATAGTTGATGTAATGACAAAATTAAACATTCAAGGTAACTAGAATTCCAATATTTTATAAATTACTTAATACAAAAATTAAATGTCCAAATTATTACACTTACTTTTTACATTTAAGTAAATGGATTCTAATAGGGATTTCCATTGGTAATTAAATTTCAATTTACTTAATAAACGAATTTATTTAAAAGAAAATAATTATTATTTTACTAAAACTAAATTCTTGTAGGAACCTTTAAACACATTTCACAACAAATCTTTCTTAAAATTACTTAAAACAAAGTATTTCTCATATTCAAACTTATTATCCACCTCCCTTATCATAATTTAAGTCTACCTTATTAGAATACAATGTAACAATTTAATTGAATATGAGGATAGGTTTATGTTATGTTTCCTAGTTTAATGATAAGAAGATTAAAAAATGATTTGTTGAATTGTATCATGATTGTCACAAATTTTATGGTATTTTAAAATAACTTTTTTGTTAATGCACTAATATTTAAAAGATATTTCTTCTATCATACACATAACTATATAGTTTACTATTCATATAAAATGTGAAGTAGTTAAACATGTAAATTGGGGCATAAGTGTTGGCCATTTGGAGGAATTGATTATGTGTTGCATTGATGTTTTGTCATTGATGTCAACGCTAGTTGTTTTGGTTTCTTTACTGGCATCCTCCTGGTCCCACTAGGTTGTTTCATTTCTGGTTGGATTAGATCATGATGATCTGGTATGCTCCGGTATGTTTTGGCTTATGGAGTTGGCTTAGATCTGCTATTCATGCTACTCAGATTCATGTTTAGTCAGTTTGTTTTGATTTGGTGATTGGATGTTATTCGGTATGCTCGCAAGCTTGGTTGTTGATTCAGTGAGGGTTTCACCAATACAACTTTGATGAAGAAATTCTGATTTTATGCATAAGTGGTGTTGGTGTGGCTTCTAGTTGAGTTTCAGGACGCTAATGGTGATCATGTTTGAGACTTGATTGTTTGGGATCATTGGCAAGAGGGTGCTAACAAAGGCCACAAAATTTGGCTTACACCTGCTAATTTGATTTTCATAAGAGTAATCTATTTTGTGCCAATTTGATTTTCATGAGAGTAATCTATTTTGTGCCAATTTAATTTTCATAAGAGTAATCTATTTTGTGCATAGCTGGAGTCATTGTGAATAAGAAACTATGTTTTAATGAAGTATTATGTCAAACAATCTACTCATGCCTATCTATGATTTCATATTTTAATTGATTATCCAATGTGTGACAAGATTTGTATCTCTTTAGATGAATCTTTCAGAAATAGATGGGGAGATGCCAACAAAGCCATGAAACATATCAAAATGAAGAGAACAAACTTGAAAATATTTTTGGACAATGTAGAATAGCTAATAAACTAGTATGCTCTTGCACCATATCCACTTATGGAGAATCCATTTAAAAGAATAAATATATTTTTAAGTACCTCAAACATTAGGAACCCAACATCCTTTTTTAGAGAGCACTTATTTTCCCTAAACATTGGTGGGTTAACAGAAAAAGGAAAAGATATACATCACTAACTCATTTAAGGTCAAAATTCGACAAAATTTTCTGACAAAAGTGAATTAACTTATTGTTTCATCGAGTACCTTTCAATTTAATGTGATATTTTCACTTTGTTTTTAAAACTGGTACTCGACATTTGTCGAAATCTTGACAAACAATAATTACCATTGCTATTCCGATTATATTTCGACCGATATCAATGACGACGATGATGATATGACTAATCCTTACAATGTCAAATCTGGATCAGATGATATCAATAATGTTTGGATGAAGAATAATATCAATGGTATATTTAGTACCTTATAATAATGTGTTAAGGAGATCAACACATCTCCAAGCCACAAATGGGAAGGGCATACAAATGCAAAACAACAAAAGGGATTTTTTTCTTGTTTCCTTAAATTATGGAGTTGCCTTTCTAGGTAGTTTCATTGGCCTAACCAAGAAACAAAATTCTCTATATTTTCACCATAAATATTAATTCTAGAATGGATTTTCATCTACAATTCTATTGTGTTCCCACTTTTGATGATATTATAGATAAGGGGGTCACCATCTAGAAATCCCTTATTGCCAACATTTTGGTTGAGAACTATAATAAAGACAAAGATAACATAATAACTAAACCAATAAAAAAACACACTTGGGATAAAAGAAAATGTTATCAAACGATGGGGTAACTAACTCCAAATTAATTTAGAGACCGAACATGTACCTAAATAAATATATCCTAATGTTTCAAAATGTCCAACAACTAACACATGTTGTTATACCACAAGGATATTCAATAATCCAAAACATATGTACACCTCCTTGGGGGCGCTTATCAAAGTAGTATTTCAAAACACAATTGAAGCTAACCTTATTAAATTCCCACACACCATAGTTTTCAATGACAATGCACCCAAACTTGCATTATTATTAGATAATTATTTTTAGGCCTTCATATCTTCTAGAAGGTGTTCAAATAAAGTATTTTGTAGACATTTTGTGCTTCGAGTTTACATAATAAATAAAACAAAGGAAAATAATTGGCTCCAAATTGTATTTTAAATTTGAAATATAAAATTTTATTTTGAATGTATAAAAATAAACTTTTAGTCTATTTGTCTCATTTTTATTTGAATCTGGCCTGTGCAAGAGCAGAGAGTTAGGGATGCGATGTAGAAGGAAATCCCAACAGAACTCCCATTGGCATAATCATTGCAAGGATCAATTGAAATACCAAGCCAACCACAAAGCATCCATCCAATTGGAAATTAAAAAATGGAGGGAGAGAGAGGATGAACAAGTACAAGTTCCAAAAAATGCACTGTAAGTGTTGCATTGTATGTTTCGGTCAACTCCCATTAATCGTAAAATCTACTAGAAAATCCTTCCAATTTACTAAACAAGGTTGGAATGGTATTGTGTTTTTTTATATTGAGTGGGTAAGGATTTTTGGGGCAGAAAATTTGTATTATCTCTCATGGAATCCACAGGCATATATTTCATTCACAAGATTGCCTAACTTGTATGGGCCCGAGCATACAACTCTCTCTTTCTTAGAGTTTGCCAAAAAAATTTATGGTTCTTACATAAAAAAAAAAATTATGTCAATTTTTGTCATCAAATTGTACAACCATGCTTTGCATTCCTTCCAACTTCAACATTTTGTTACAAGAGAAAGTACTCAGTGATTTACTATAGAGAATAATGCTAAGAGTATATTAAAATAGTTTGTCACAACACTAAGACATCAGTCTTATGAAATACATTGTTACTCATTATCATATGCGTGTTGTACCATCCTTAAAATTCTTCTGCAAGCTCATATGATATTTGACGATGTATATGTTATCTTGCATAAGTGATATATGAAGTGAGAATTGGGAGATCCAATTCGTCCAGTGTTTGGTTCTTAGGCTCATCATAATGCAATGCAACCAGATGCCTTGCAAGGCGTCGATCTATTTGTTCATCAACTTTATCAAGCACTAGGTCGATCAGATCAAACTTGGAAAGCAATGTTGGAGGAAGTTGGATATTATCAATAACTAAAAGTCTAGGGTTGTAGGGTTCACCACTAGGATTGGCACAAGTTAAAACCAATGTCATTGCTTTAAGAGATGCTATGATCCCATCCTTTGCAATTGACACTATTTTCAATTCCATTACCTCATGTAACATGCTACGAGCATTTTTTGACATCCTATTAAACTCATCTATGCAACAAATACGCCTATCACTCAATACCAGTGCTCCACTTTCTAGAATTGTTTCACCAGTTTCAAGGTCCTTTGATATATAAGTAGTCAAACCAATTGAAAAACTTCCATGACCACTTGTATAAATGCCTCAAAGAGCCAACTTATCCACATACTGAAGTACTTTGGTTTTTTACATTGAGTGGGTATTTAGGTAAAAACATTTGTATCAACTCTCATGGAATTCAAAGACATACATCTTCTTCATGAGATTTTCTAACTTGTATGTGCTTGGGCATACAACTCTCTCTTTCCTAGAGTTTGCCCAAAAAATTTATGGTTCTTACATTTTTTTATTTCTTATATGTCAATTTTTGCCATCAAATTGTGCAAACATGCGTTGCATTCCTTCCAACTTCACCATTTTGTTGCAAGAGAAATTACCCAGTCATGTGCTATACAACATAATGCTTAGAGCATATTAAATAGTTTGTCACAACACTAAGACATTAATCTTATGAAATACACTGTTACTAATTATCATATGGTTGTGTACATTCCTTAAAATTCCTTTGTAGCCTCATCATATATTTTAGGATCTATATGTTGTCTTGCATAAGTGATATTTGAAGTAACGATTTGATGCAGGAGAATCCCCAGTTCATAGCAATCTTGCATCAACCAAAAATATTTTCTTTGTGTTTTTCTTTCTATTTGCAGTTTCAACATTTATTTCTGTGTGTCTCAATTATGGCTCACTGGATCTTGAGGACTTGGATTCTAATTGAAAATGTGATCATCTTTCTTGTTTCCTGATGGTATCACATTTGGATCATTTTCCAGCAAGATAGCACTATTGGTTTCCTTGACAGTTTCTTGTTACCGGTTGCCTGGACCTATTTTGGTGACCTACCGGAACCCCCTTTTGAAGCTTGCGGAGGCTTGGGCATTGATTCCTATGTTCCTTGGCATTTGGTAGACCTTTTCCTATGATCTACACTTCATCCTTTATATTTTCTGAAGGAATCTCTTGGTGGAGACCGACCTTGTTGATTTTTACATGTTAGGTCTTATTCTTTGGGTTTTGATCCCTTTATGGGTCAACCGGATCCTTTGGATTGTATATATAATTGTAATTGCATATTAGAATGTAAGGAATCGAAGAATCAAGTAGAGTGAGTGTGGAAGATAGATCTTAAGATTCAAGGTCCCGGTTGTGACCTATTATGTATTGAGCATATTCTAGTAGGCCTGTGAGTTAGTTATGTTGTAACCCAGTTGTTATCGGTTAGTTGTAATCAATTTTCATAAAATTAAACAATCTCTTCTGCATTGCCTCCATCATATCTTTGTGTTTCTATTGTGTTACTCTTACTGACTAGTCTAGATTGATCTCTTTGAGGTCTCTCCCCACCGGTGACTTGTTCAAGTGGTATCAGAGTGAGTTTTCATTTCAAAGATTTGTGTTTCCTGAGATTTTGTTGAAGGGTGGCAGACTGAGGATCTGACCTATAGCTATAAAGGACAGGCGTGAATGATGGCATGAAGAGGAGCTAGGAATGGTGAAGCGCATGGGAATTCAGACCCTGTTGTGATGGAAATATTACGAGGGATAGTAGCGTTGTTGGAAGTCATGGAGACAACCCAGAGAAGAGGTCAACATATTGAAGATGTAATTGAATATGAAGGGGACTAAGCCCTGATGAAACAAGTAAACCCACCGCTAGCTGATCTGGATGAGGAAAGGTTTTTGAGAGTTTTGAATAGGCGAATACTAAAGCTCATTTTACCCCATCGGAATATGATGGGAAGTTGGATTCAAATGAATTGATGGATTGGATCTTGAAGATGGAAAAATAATTTGATTTTGAAAACACTGCAGAAGAGATGAAGGTGAAATATGTCTATACTCGGTTGAAAGGTCATGCATCTCTTTGGTGGGAGAATTTAGAAATTGATAGATAGAGAAGAGGTAAAGAGAAGATTAAGACATGGGATCAGATGATTGCTAAGTTGAAGTAAAAATTTATGCCAACTGATTATCAAGTGAAACTGTTCTCGAAATTGCAGAATTTGAGATAGAAGGAATCTAGTATGAAGGAATACACTTAAGCATTTTGAAAGTTGATCAGATCCGGACATGTTGATGATGAAGTTGAACAAGTTGCAAGATATTTTAATGGATTACAGATGTCTATAAAAGATGAACTTAGTTTGAACAAATTGGAGAGTGTTGAAGAGGATTACCAGTATGCCCTAAAGGTAGAAGAGAAGCTAAACAAAATAAATGAGAAGAGGGAGAGAGGCAAAAGTGGAAGGTTTACCGGAGGAATATTTCAAGGAGGAAGAGGATATACCAAAGATAGAGGAACCTATACAAATCAGAAAAAGGACAAGGAAGTGAACAAAGAAGGTAATTCATACTGGAAGGATGATAGAAATTTCTATTGGAGGAGAGAACCAGATGGCTAAAGGAATGACAATTTTGGAAGACAAGACAAGAGAACATTCAAAGGAACTTTCTATAAGTGTGGAGGAAAAGGACATCATTCTTTCGAGTGTAAGAAGAGAGAGAACACCGAAAGAGTAGGAGTGGCAGAAAAAAAGCCCACTGGATCACACGATAAACTAGAAGATGGAGAATTGTTGATGATGTGGAGAGCTTTGTGTCATACTGGAGGAGATGAAGAGCCCTTGTAGAGGAAGAATTTTTTCAAGACCAAATGTAAGGTATCTAGTAAGTGTTGTAAAGTTTTTATTGATAGTGGTAGTTCAAATAATATTACTTCAGAAGAGATGGTGAATAAGTTGAACTTGGAGAGATTGAAGCACCCTAAGCCATATCAGATAGCATGGATTCAAGATGAACATAAGTTGGTAGTAAGTGAGAAATGTTTGGTGAAATTGAAAATTGGGAATTATCATGATGAAGTCTTGTGTGATATTATGCCTATGGATATTTGTCATCTTTTCTTGGGTAGACCTTGGCAAATTGATAGACAGGTAATACATGATGGAAGGAAGAATACAGACACTATTGTGGCCAATGGGATGAAGCAAACCTTGTTTCTTTTGGAGGAACCTTTGAAAAATGAAGTTTGTACGAATGCTAGAATCTATTTGTTAGATGGAAGGAAATTCGTGGATGGACTGAGACATGAGAATGTGTGTTTTGCCTTAATTCCTAAGAAGACTGAGAAACTAGAACCAGGAGGAGAACAACAAAAAAAGATAAAAGATTTGCTAACAGAATATGAAGACATCATTTCAGATAATGTGCATGATGGATTGCCACCTATGAGAAATATGAGTTATTGTATGGACTTGGTTCCCGAAGCTAGATTTCTTATAAAGTTGCACACTGGATGACACTGATAAAGAATGAGGAGCTGAATAAACAAGTGCAGGAGCTATTGAAGAAAGGTTTGATCAGGAAAAGTATGAGCCCTTGTGCAGTACCAATAGTATTAGCACCTAAGAAGAATTGAGAGTGAAGAATGTGTATTGATTCTAGAGAAATAAACAAGATCATAGTGAAATACTGATTTTATTTATCTTGGATGGATGACATAATGGACTGTATGAGTGGAGCCAAATACTTTACAAAGATAGATTTCAAGAGTGGATATCATTATATCAGGATCAGAGAAGGAGATCAGTGGAAGATGAAATTTAAGATAAATGAAGGATTGTATGAATGGTTGGTGATTCCTTTTCGGTTGACTAATGCATCGATTACTTTCACGAGGTTGATGAATGAGGTATTGATTAAATTTTGGGGTAAGTTTGTTATTGTATATTTGGATGACATTCTGATTTTCAGTAAGATAGAAGAGGAGCATTTGTTGCAGTTGAGATAATTTTTGGAGAGGTTGAGAGAAGAAAAGTTGTTAATAAATATTAAGAAGTATACTTTAATGAAGGATGAGTTATTTGGGATTTGTGATATTTGAGGATGGTTTGAATATGGACCCTAAAAAAGTAAAAGAAACTATTGAGTGGCCTACACCAGAAAGCATTGGAGAGGTAAGATCATTTCATGGATTGGCTAATTTTTATCATAAGTTCATTAGAAATTTTAGTTCAGTTTGTAATCCTATGACTGAGGCCATGAGCGGAGATCGAAAGGAATTCAAGTGGACCACTAGAGGAAACAAAAGTTTTGAACTATTGAAGTAGAAAGTGATTGAGCAACCTATGTTAGCTTTACCAGATTTCAATAAAGTATTTCAAGTGGACTGTGATGCAAGTGGAACAACAATAGGAGAAGTCTTGAGTCAGGAAGGGAGAGCAATAGCTTATTTCAGTGAGAAATTGAATGATTTCCGAAGGAGATATCCAGTGTATGATTAGGAGTTTTATGCCATAGTTCAAGCCTTGAAGAAGTTGATACATTACCTATTGCCTAAGGATTTTGTGTTGTATGCAGATCATCAAGCTTTGTAGTACTTGAATAGTCAGAGTAAGTTGAATCAGAGACATATGAGATGGGTAGAGTTTTTGCCGAGTTACACCTTTATGTTAAAGAATAGTGTTAGCGAACGGATTTTGCCTTTATTTAAAATAATTAATTTCAAACTTTGTCGCCTTCTTTTAAAGACAAATTTTCAACTGAACAGTTGGGTAAGTGTAATATACTACTTCCCTCTGAATTTTTTCATTGGTACAGCTCCCCCTATTAGTTATTTGGGGAATAATCTAATTAATTTCTAACTAGTATGCTTTTAACTTGAAAGAACGTAAAGCTGCCTACTTCATTCTTTTGATGAGAGGATAATGATTTACACATATTTCAGAGAAAAATAAGCTTTCTAAATGCTTCAACATGAGAAATAGAAGTGATTGAAACAAAGTTCAGAACAGTAGTTTTATGGTTCATAAAAAAAACAGATAAGAGAGACAAAATCTCTTTTCAAACACGCATCCTTTAAAAACTCACAGGAAGGAATCTCAGAAAATAATTAACATTCTGTATTGAAAAGGTGATCACTATCATTTGTTTGATCAACATATACAGAGATATGCCATGGTGCAGATTCAAAACTCAAAGGTTTTCTTTCTCCCAAAACAGTATGATACTTTATATATATATATATATATATATATATATATATATCTTATGTAACAAAGACACAATCAATACAAGTATAAAACCCTTTTCAATTCTAGATCTTTAAAGTCTGATGACTTCCTTCAGCAAAATAGAACTTTTCAAACCAAAAAGAAACTAAGTAAAAACTAACAAAATTCTAACCAAAATCGAACCCTTATGCCCTCCATCTTAGTCTAATTTATAGTTTTTTAGAATAGAGGAGGTCTCCCTGAAAAATCGACTTCCTCTAAATTAGTTATGAAACTAATAGAGTATAATTGGGATAGATGTCCCGAAATCTTTTGCATAAACATGAAAAACACATAAAAATAGGGCCTTGATCAACGCATTATGTTGCTTTCCCATCATCATCTTCTTCTCTACTTTCCTGGGCATCGTGGGAAGTTGCGAGTTCTTGGATTATTGATTGGTTTGGGATCTTCATCGCATTGAGTTTTGCCTTTGTCGCTTCCTTGTTCCATCTGTGCTTTACCATCTTTTCGGCATGTTTCGGTAACTGATCATTACCGATAAACGTCATGGACTCGATCCGAGCAACCCATGTTATATCCTTAGGAGTGAAATTGCCCTTGACTTTGATTTTCTCCATGTATATCTTGAAAAATTTTATCGCATCCTACGTGTTCAGCCCGTAAATCCCCAACTGTCAATCGTGGTCAGGATTAACCACTTTGTTGTCATTAACTAAACTGCATTGGAGGTCTTGGAGTTCATACACAGAAGTCTTAGCATCAAAGATCATAGATTTGAAGGTGAGAACCTACCACATTATGTCTTCTTCAGCACGAAGAGTTGACATTCATCTGTTACCATTTTGATTGAATGTTCTGTCAAAAACTTGGTAGCTCCATATTCTTCTATTTTGGTGAACGTAGGCAAGACATTTTCCCATTTGTGTTCCTCTTTCTCCCATGGCGAAACCTGGTTTTGAATCTCCGCAATGAGGCTCTGCATCTCATCACATAATTTCTGGGAGTTCATGATATACTTTTCTCCATCTTTAATTACTCCTTAAATCCACCTTTCAACAGCCTCTGCAATGCTTTTAGCTTGTTGAACCCAACTCATTAGCTTTTTATTCTCTAGTGAAGTAGGATCAAAGCTCTCTATAGCATGGGATATAGGAAGTTCTCCTAAGTAACCGATGATGTCAATGAATTGAGCAAGGATTCTTATATGCCACTTTAGCTCTCTCTTTTCCCGCCTGTCTTTCTCCAACTTGGTGAGCATTTTCTTTGCAGATACCTAGAAGAAATGGTTATCTGAATCTCTACTCATGTTTCCCAGCTCCACCTTAGTGACCTCAAGATCTTATGGGCTGACTTCCTTGTCCTCTTCCTTGGGCTTGTATTAGGCAATCTCAGCAACCCACTTTCCGGTCCCTTCATCACTATCCAGTCGAGCAATTGTTTTGAACCTTTTTGGCTTGGGGCCCTTCTCTATGTACTTAACGATCATATCTTGAATTGGAATAGTCATGGGAATGGAACTCTATTTTCTACTCACTGAAGTGGTTAGCCACTTAGGGGTTGTGCTAGAACTAGTTGCTCCTTCAATCGTTTTGGAGGGTGGTGTCATAGCTACGGTAACCGTATGGGAATCCAAGGCATTAGCAATGTCACTGTCCAGATCTTCAGCCTCAAATATCTAAGCTTCAAGAATCTTATCCTTCACCTCTGTATCCTTAGCTTGATCCATCCTTCTTTGAGTAGCATTTCCTGACCGGGTATGTCAAGGAGTGGAGAAATCCAAAGCTAGATTAGACTTGTGCCTAGCCTGAGGCGGCTTTTTATCCTTACCTGCATGAATAGGCATAGAAGCATTATTAGAAAAAGGCTTTGGTGAACGCAGAGTAACCTCACTATTCCTCGCAAAGTTAGAACTGGCGCCTAATTTCACGACGTTCTTCCTTTCAATCCATTATGTGGTTCTCTCCAAAACCATTTTTGTTTTCAGCTGTATATCATCCTCTTCTACCTCATACCAATTGATACAAGACACTTCGGTTTCGTCTTGAGCTAAGTATCCAGGTTCAAACAATTCTAGATAATCTTCTTCAAGCCTGTCTATGTCAAGCTTTACCTACAATGAAATGACTTGCTCCAACACCATCCTCATGTTTCCCCTTTTGAACACCTCGAGTTCATCGCTGCAATCCTCCCAGAAGTCCTCTAATTGTGGAATTGGGAGATACGGCATTAGACCAAGACTTCGGGAGAAACCCTTATTATCAAAACCTTTCCTTTCATGGTACAAGGGAAAATTGAAGTTCTTTAGGTCCGCTCCAATACTCAAAGCGTCTGAGATTGAACTACAGGATAGCATACCTAACTAAATGGGAAAATGACCCTCCCATTTGTCCCTGGGTTGAGCCTTTTTAATCACAGTAGTCAGCTGCCTACATATCTCTGCTAAAACAAAATAATTTGAACAAAAATAAGGAAGCTTGAAGGGCTCTTCCTCAAAACCGCCTATCCTTATATAGCAGAAACAAGGAAACTGGATAAAGAAGCTGCCAAACCTCTTCACCAATGCCTGTGCATTCTCAGAAATTCTTTTGGTTTTCATATTCTTCAATTCATAGCATAAATATCCTAGAAAGGCATTGTGTACCCTCCTAAAGTCTTGCAAGGCATTATCCTTTTGCAACATAGGGTAAAACTCATATACGGGGACCTCCTCCTCAGTGGGTTGTCTAGGTATTCTAACTATCTCCTTAACACGTGCCAAACAGTATATAAGATACAAAGACATGAAGAAATTTTGCTTAAACTATTTGGCCATACTCAGCTGCTCCCTCATTGAATCGGCAATCAACTCTGCCCAATCAAGGTATTGCTTCCCTTCTAATACTAGTTGCACATAGCAATAAATCCATTCATTGAAACTATAGGCTTCTGTAGAGCCTCTTACTCGGTGCAACAGTAACATGACATCGTGAATGTGAGGCAGCATATGATTCTTATTGGGATTATAGGGCAATCTGGAACCACCCCTTTGAGGAACCTTCAACCAATATTTTGCTACGTTATTTCGGTGCCCAGTTTTGTCTGCGTTGAACTTGGTGATTGACTAGGCAGGAGAAAAGTTTGAGAACTAGTAG
The DNA here is from genome assembly GCF_030272615.1 of Cryptomeria japonica. NCBI lineage: Eukaryota > Viridiplantae > Streptophyta > Pinopsida > Cupressales > Cupressaceae > Cryptomeria > Cryptomeria japonica. Next base: position 238,423,268 of record NC_081408.1, on the reverse strand, counting down.
TCAGGTAGCTTGAAAACAGAGGAAATTACTTCACGGTTAATGGCAAGGAGGGTTTCACCATTGTCTCTCCTGATGGTTTCGGAGGCTGGATCATACCTAGCAATACATTCCCTAACCAATTCTGGTCAAGGGATAGCTAGGGGAAAGGTTGCCGCCTCTATGAGACCACTACTCAAAACTTCCACACCAAAGGAACCATCAATTTCCTTGAACACCCTTTCTTTTAAAACTTCAAGATTTTCCCCTTTAAGGTCGGTATCGCTGACTATGGGCTCTGTACATGCAAGACTAAAAACATTCCCGAATAGGTGCAACGTGGACTTCATAATTCATAAATGACAAGCCTTATTTTCTTTTAGCAAACCTTACTATGAGAGAAGAAATGTAGGTAAAACTCAATGGAGAGGACAAGAAATGGACTCACCTTCACAGTTGAGAGCAACCAGACGACTACCAGTAAACAAACCTTCTATCCAAGAAAAATAACACCGCAGCAACGAGGAACAAATTTTCAGAGAATAAATCCTCTCCTACCTTATAGAAAGAACAATAATACGGACTTATTAAGTGCAATAATTCTAACCATCAGTTTAAGTGTATTGATCTTGTGGATTGGACATTGCACGCATGCATTGAATGCATGGTAGAATTTTTGAAGTAACCACCAGTTCCCGAAATGATTACTTGTTTCAAAACTCCAACAATTGACATCACCCAAGATATGGTTCGCCCTCCTCATACTTGGCAATAAATGCACCATCAAATCTTTTAACTCATGGGACCCACCAAATTTGAACACATATGAACATTCTGAACAAACTTCATTAGGGTTCAAGTAGTTCAAGGTGTACACCGCGCCTAGGAGAAATCTTTTCTGAAGGGATTAACTATGTCATGTACTGCTAACCATTTAAACTGTGTTGAACATATTGAACACATCTGAACCTTTTGAACTAGGTTCAAAGAGTTCAATTCTTGAAGAGAGATGATATAACACATCACCGAATGAGACCAATAAGGAACCACTACAAAACACTTTAAGAGATTGTTAGTATGAAAAACCCCCAAGACACCTAAGAACCTGTGGAACCTAAATGAACCTAATGAACCCAGTTCAAAATGGTTCAAAGTGTTCACGAAATTCGACCAATTACTAAAGCTCAACATTTTTTATTTAAAGACAATTTACAAATGGACTAAGGGCTTGACCCAAGGCATTGCAAGAAAGACAAGGACTGCAAATGAAATTTTATAGGGTGATTTCTCCTGTCATGAAAGATAAATGACGCAGTAACAAATAGAAGTGGAAAATCCAAAAAAATTGTTGATGCATTGAGTAGGAGAAGGAATTTGCTGACACAGATGAGAGTGACAGTATTAGGATTTGAGGAATTGAAGACCTTGTATGATGATGACACGGATTTTGTAGAACCTTGGAAAGCATGTAGAGAACCGGTTATGGTAGATAGAAGCAAGTGGCTGGATTACTTCTTTCAAGATGGGATGTTATTCAGAGGAGTTTGGTTGTGAAAACCTAAGAGCTCTATGAGGAAGAATATGATAAAGGAGAAACACAATGCAGGATTGGCTAGACATTTTGGAATTGACAAAAAGTAGCATTGGTGAGTATACAATACTTTTGTACCCAGATTCATAAGGATGTTAATAAATATGTGTAAATTTGTAGAGTTTGTCAAGTTGCAAAGGGTAGTAGTCAGAATGTGGGATTGTATAAACCTTTGACAATACCGGTAAGACCTTGGGAGGATATAATCATGGATTTTGTACTTGGATTGCCTAAAACACCAAGAGTTAATGATTCTATATTTGTGGTGGTGGATAGATTCTCGAAGATGGCTCATTTCATACCTTATAAGAATACATCAAATGAATTGCATGTAGCAAACCTATTTTTTCAAGGAATTAGTGAGATTGCATGGATTACCTAAGAGCATAGTTTCGAAAAGAGACACTAAGTTTGTTCGCTATTTTTGGAGAACACTTTGAAAGAAGATGAAGATAGATTTGAAGTTGAATTCTACTTTTCACTCACAGATTGATGGACAGATTGAAGTAGTCAACCAGAGCTAGGGAAATTTGTTGATATGTTTAGTTGGAGATAAAACCGGAAGTTGGGATTTGATCCTTGCACAAGAAGAGTTTGCCTACAACAATTTAGTAAATGGGACTATCAAAAGAACTCCTTTTGAAATAGTTACCAGAGTGCATCCTAGAGGTATACCAAAATTAAGAGAGATTAGCAGTGAAGACCGAAGAAGTTCAGAAGCAGACAACTTTGCAAATCACATGACAGCCTTGCATATTCAGGTTAAGCATCATTTGGAGGACATGAACAACAAGTATAAGGAGAAGGGAGATGAGAAGAGCAGGCATAAGGAATTTGAAATTGGTGATGAAGTGATGGCATATCTGAGAAAAGATAGATTCTCGATTGGAACTTATGACACATTGCAGATGAAAAAGTTTGGACCTTGTAGGAATTTGCGGAAGTTCAATTCTAGAAATGCATATGAAGTGGAGTTACTAGATAGTCTGATTATTTGACCTGTGTTTAACATTGCAGATCTTCGTGAGTATCATGAACTATAATTCAGTGAGGATAGTATTGCAAAATTGGAGAAACAGTTTCCGCAGAAGGAACTAGATTAGATTGAAGAAATTTCGGATAGTAGGATTGGGTGTAGTACCCAGAGAACTCAATATAAGGAGTATCTTGTGAAGTGGAAGGACAAACCAGTTGAAGATTCATCTTGGATTTCTCAGGTAAAGGTAGACCGCCTTGGTTTTCCCATTACCCCAACAAAGTGTGAGGCTCACTTTTTCAATAACCCTAGATGTCTAATGTAGGAGCATCCCTGATTCATAGCAATCTTGCATCAACCATAAACATTTTCTTTCTATTTTTCTTTATGTTTGGAGTTTCAGCATTTCTTTCTATGTGTCCCAATTTTGGCTCACCGGATCCTGAGGAGCTGGATTCTACTTGAAGACTTGATCATCTTTCTTGTTTCTAGACTACACCGCATTTGGATCATTTCTAGCAAGATATCACTTTCGGTTTCCTTGATAGTTTCTTGTTACCTGCTGGTTGGACCTATTTTGTGATTTACCAGAACCCCCTTCTGAAGCTTGCAGAGCCTTAGACATTGAGTCGGATATTCTTTGGTATGTGGCCGACCTTTTCCCATGATCTACACTTCATTCTTTGCATTTTACAGAGAAATCTCTTGGCAGAGGCCGACCTTATTGATTTTTACAGGTTAGGTCTTGTTCTTCGGGTTTTGATCCCTTTTTTGGGCCAATGAAATCCTTTTGGATCGTATATATAATTGTAATTGTGCATTACAATTTAAGAAATTGAAGAATCGGAGAACCATGTAGCTAGTCTGAGCATAGAAGATAGATCTAAAGATTCAATCTCCCGATTGTGACCTATTCTATATTTGACAATGTTCTAGCAGGCTCATGAGCCGGTTATGTTGTAACCCAGTTGTTACCAGTTGGTTGTAATCAATTTTCATGAAATTAAACAATTTATTCTACATTGCCTCCATCATATCTTTTTGTTTCCATTGTGTTACTCTTGCTGACCGGTTCAAGTTGATCTCTTTGAGGTCCTTCCCCACTGGTGAGTCCTTCAGGTTTGGGAGGTCCAATGCATCTAGTGTTTGGTCCTCAGTCTCATCATAATGCAATGCAACAAGATGCCTTGCAATGCGCCAATCTATTTGTTCATTAGCTTTATCAAGGACTAGGTAGATCAAATCAAACCTAGAAAGTAATGTTGGAGGAAGTTGGATATTATCAATAACTAAAAGTCTAGGGTTGTAGCGTGAACCGCTAGGATTGGCACAAGCTAAAACTAATGTCCTTAAATTAAGAGATGCTATGATCTCAACCTTTGCAATTGACATCCTATCTATGCATGAGGGTAATTGTTGTTCCATAACCTCGTATAACATGCTATGAGCATTATCTGACATCTTGTCAAACTTGTCTATGCAACAAATACCCCTATCACTCAATAGCGTGTGCTCCACTTTCTAGAACTATTTCACCAGTTTCAGGGTCCTCTGATATATAAGCAATTAAACCAACTGCAGAACTTCCATGACCACTCGTATAAATTCCTCGAGGAGCCAACTTATGCACATATTGAAGTACTATGTTTTTTTACATTGAGTGGGTAAGGCTTTTTGGGGGAGAAATTTTATATTAGCTCTCATGGAGTCCACGGGCAAACACCTCCTCACAAGATTTCCTAACTTATATGGGCTCGGGTATACAACTCTCTCTTTCAAAGAGTTTGCCAAAAACATTAATGGTTCTTACATTTTTTTATGTCAATTTTTGTCATCAAATTGTACAACCACGCTTTGCATTCCTTCCAACTTCATCATTTTATTACAAGAGAAAGAACCCAACACTGTACTACAAAGCATAATGCTCAGAGCATATTGAAATACTTTCTCACAACACTCAGACATCAATCTTATGAAATGAACTGTTACTAATTATCGTATGGGTATTGTACCATCCTTAAAATTCCTTTGCAGCCTCATTAAATATTTTAGGATGTTTATGTTGTCTTGCATAAGTGATATATGATGTGAGGGTTGGGAGGTCCAATGCCACCAGTGTTTGGTCCTCAGACTCATCATAATGCAATGAAATAAGATTCCTTAGGTAGATCAAGCACTAGGTAGATCAGATCAAACCTAGAAAGAAATGTTGAAGGAAGTTGGATATTATCAATAACTGAAAGCCTAGGGTTGTAGCGTGAACTGGTAGGATTGGCACAAGATGAAACCGATGTCCTTGCATGAAGTGATGCTATGACCCTAGCCTTTGCAATTGACACTATTTTTTGTTCCATAACCTCATGTAACATGCTACGAGCATTATTTGACATCTTGTCAAACTAATCTATGCAATAAACACCCCAATCACTCAATACCAGTGCTCTACTTTCTAGAACTATTTCACCGGTTTCAGGGTCCTTTGATACATAAGTAGTCAAACTAACTACAAAACTTCCATGACCACTTGTATAAATGCCTCAAGGAGCCAACTTATGCACATACTGAAGTATTATATTTTTTACATTGAGTGGATAAAGCTTTTTGGGGCAAAAAAATTGTATAAGCTCTCATGGAGTCCACAGGCATACATCTCCTTCACGATATTGCCTAACTTATATGGGCTTCGACATGTAACTCTCTCTTTCATAGAGTTTTCCCAAAAAAAGTATGGTTCTTACATTTTTTTTATGTCAATTTTTGTCATCAGATTGTACAAACACGCTTTCCATTCCTTCCAACTGCAACATTTTGTTACAAGAGAAAGTACCCAGCTATGTACTAGAGATCACAATTCTCAGAGCATATTAAAACAATTTCTCACAACTCTAAGACAACAACCTAATAAAATTCACTATTACTAATTATCATATGGGTGTTGTACCATCATTAAAATTCCTCTGCAACCTCATCAGATATTTTAGGATATATATGTTGTCTTGCATAAATGATATATGAAGTGACAGTTGGGAGGTCCAATGCATCCATTGTTTGGTCCTCAGGCTCACCATAATGCAATGCAACAAGATTCCTTGAAAGGCGTCGATCTATTTGTTCATGAGCTTTATCAAGCACTAGGTAGATCTGATCAAACCTAGAAAACAATGTTGGAGGAAGTTAAAAATAATCAATAACTGAAATTCTAAGGTTGTAGCATGAACCGCTAGGATTGGCACAAGCTAAAACCTATGTCCTTTCATTAAGAGATGCTATAATTGCAGCCTTTGCAATTGACATTATTTGCTATTCCATAACCTCATCCTATGAGAATTATCTGACATCTTGTCAAACTTGTCTATGCAACAAATACCTCTATCACTCAAAACCAGTGCTCTCGCTTTCTAGAACTGTTTCACTAGTTTCAGGGTCCTTTGATACATAAGTAGTCAAACCAATTGCAAAACTTCCATGACCACTTGTCTAAATGTCTCAAGGAACCAACTTCTGCATCAACTGAAGTACTATGTTTTTTTACATTGAGTGGGTAAGTCTTTTTAAGGTAGAAAAATTGTATCATCTCTCATGGAGTCCACAGGCATACATCTCCTTCACGAGATTTTCTAACTTCTATGGGCTCGGGCATCCAACTCTCTCCTTCACAGAGTTTGCCCAAAATTTTTATGGTTCTTACTTTTTTTATTTTTTTGATGTCAATTATTGTCATCAAGTTGTACAACCACGCTTTGCATTCTTTCCAACTTCAACATTTTGTTACAAGGGAAAGTACCTAGCAATATACTATAGAGTATAATGCTCAGAGCATATTAAAATAATTTTTCATAACACTAAGACATCAATCTTATGAAATACACCATTACTAATTATCATATGGGTGTTCTACCATCCTTAAAATTTCTCTACAACCTTATCAGATATTTTAGGATGTATATGTTGTCTTGCATAAGTGATATATGAAGTGAGGATTGGGAGGTCCAATGCATCCAATATTTGGTCATCAGGCTTATCATAATGCAATGCAACAAGATGCCTTGCAAGGCATCGATCTGTTTTTTCATCAACTTTATCAAGTATTAGGTAGATCGGATCAAATCTAGAAATTAATGTTGGAGGAAATTGAATATTATCAATAACTGAAAGTCTAGGGTTCTAGTGTGAACCACTAGACTTGGCTCAAGTTAAAACTGATGTCCTTGCATTAAGAGATGCTATGATCCTAGCCTTTGCAATTGACACATTTTGTTGTTCCATAACCTTGTGTAGTTCATTCTACAAGCATTACCTGACATCTTGTCAAACTCGTCTGTGCAACAAATACCCCTATCACTCAATACCACTGCTCCACTTTATAGAACTGTTTCACCAGTTTCGGGGTCCTTTGATACATAAGCAGTCAAATCAACTGTAGAACTTTGATGACCACTTGTATAAATGCCTCAAGGAGCCAACTTATGCACATACTGATACACTGTGTTTTTTTACATTGAGTGGGTAAGGCTTTTTGGGGTAGAAAATTTGTATCGGCTCTCATGGAGTCTGATGACATAGATCCCCTTCACAAGATTTCCTAACTTGTATGGACTCAAGCATACAACTCTCTCTTTCACAAATTTCCCAAAATTTTTATGGTTCTTACATTTTATTTTTATTTTTTTATGTCAATTTTTGTCATCAGATTGTACAACCACACTTTGCATTTCTTCTAGCTTAAGCAATTTGTTACAAGAGATACTACCCAATGATGTACTACAAAGCATAAACAAGTATAGTCAAATTAGTTATTAAATAAAGATCCTTATAATGAGATAGTGTTGATAGTATATTTATGTAGGGTGCCTTATAGCAGTTCTCCCCATTCAATGCTATCTTGTAGGGTGCAATAAAGTTTTGACTAAATAAGGTTCTGATTTTACAAATTTGTAATGTCCCCTAGGGTAAAAGACTAACTAAGGTTATGATTTTAGATGTTGATCAGATTTTGGAAGAAAAGACCTTTAACCTCTATTGATATGCAATTGCAAAACAAAATCAGAAGATATTAATAATTATATTAAGGGTTTCTCATATAAACAAGTATAGTCAAATTAGTTATTAAAGAAAGATTCATACAATGAGATAGTGGTGAAAATATATTTATGTAGGGTGCCTTATAGTAGTTATCCCTATTAAACTCTTAAGTCCTTGCTAGCGAGATACTCATTAGATTTTGGTCAAAAGATAAATTCATCCAAACCCAAGGTATATATCCTTAACTCCAATTGTCTTGTACAAGCTAATATTACTAGGGTCCTTCACTTCCAATGATAGAATTACCTTGAAATCACTTTTCCATTCCTTTCTTCAGGGTTCAAAATAAACCTTTAGACTATTAGAAAGTCATTCAAAGCTTACAAAGTAGGATCTATAATTGGGAAGGCAAATGGTTATCAATGGCATCTAAAATACAAATGATAAAATCAGCTCTTGACACCATTCTGAATTGTTGTATGGTTCTTTCGAAAGCTCCTAAATTAGTAGTCTCAAAATTAGAGAGTTATCAAAAATTTCATTTGGAAAGTAAATCTAGATAAAAAAAATAAAAATTTGTGTAATCTCATTAGCAAACATGAGTTTAGATAAGTCTGAAGGTGGATTAGGTATTCACAACATCTTGGTGATAAATTTAGCTCTAGGTACAAAATTGTTTTAGCACATGTAAAATAGGCCTCATGCCAAATCATGTAAATTTATGCAAAGGAAATACCTTTATTCTTCTAATTCAATAAATAAGTTTACAGTTTCTAATCCTTAATTTTATTATTATTATTTATTATTAAATTATTAAATTATATTTCAAAGTAGGGAGATTACAGTCCACCCTTCCCAAATTTTCTTTTCCTCAAGCAATATTGATTTTTATTTTCTCAAATAGAGGTGAGAAGCATGACACATCTATGACCTTCATATCCCCTTTGGTTCACTCTTGTTATTCTCATATTCTAGATTAACTAAAAATATAGAGCCAAACACAGAGCATACACTTGAAAATACAAAGCATACACATGGGTATATGAAGACAAAGAACATACACAAAGTATACACATGAATGTATGCATTGTTAGACCCCTCTTATTGGTCAATAATTTATGTATTGTATTGCTTGGAATAAAAATATTGTATAATTTATGTATCGTATTCTTGGAAATAAAATATTACAAATATACAAGTATAGGTGGTATTGAAAAACCATCAAAGTTATACCACCCCAAAAAAAACTCCCAAAACCACCCTCAAAACCACAATCCTAGCAAAAACCATGCCCTACTATATGCAAAATCGGCCTACCAAAACTACTAGCAAAAATCCCCATGTACATATAGAATTGGGGAGAAAATAGACATAGAACAAAATGATACAAACAAACAACACAAAATCCATCGGCCATGGCAAGATTAACCCAGAAGCAGCCTATACTCTAGGTCCTCATAGAATTTTGAGAGTTGTTTCATTGATTGGGAAATCTAGGGTCTCGACTGCAACTCTCAACCCACCTCTACTCGTGCAACATTATGATTAACCCCTAAAACCTCATCACATTGCTTCAACTTTCTGAAAGTTTTGAATGCCTACCACCTGCGAAAAGCAAGAGCTTTGCATATTACCTTCAAATCATCATCAGCCCATTGAATGAGTGGTAGTGGATCCACCAAACCAACCACCCCTGCATCAAGAACAATGACCACCATTGGGACCACATGAGCATACACACTATCCAGGTTTAACAAATACCTAAATTAAATTACAACTCTCATTATATTTTTCTCCTTGTCCACCTCAACCACAAACTGGAAACCCTAGGCTACAACCAATGAATATGTCTCCATGTTCATCCTATAGCGATGAATTACATGGACAATTTCCTCTCCTAGTATAATCTTCACAACCTCGTACAGGTTATCATCTTTAAATAAAAACAAACCTTTCAGCCTCCTGTCCATGAATTGTCTAAGAAATGGGACTAATTAATTGTCAATATGGAAGGAGAAATTGGATTCCATGCTGCATAAGGCACCCAAGATAACTCTGCATATAGTATGATACCAAGAAAATGGCACTCCAATAACACTCTGCCTAGTCCACTCAAGATTTAAACACCACATACTCAATTATGACAACCATCCACCATCGATATTTATCACACACTCTGCCATCATTCCTCTGCATGTTTTAGTCGATTCGCACAATTCGTCCATACAAGATGACATTAAAGGCATCTAAATATTATCTATTTAGCACGTACTACAAGGCAATATCTCTTCTTATCAACATTCTTGATCACCACAAGGAAATAACACAAGACAATTTATTCAAATGTATTCAAGATAGTTCACAACATTTAATTCTTTTTGGGCTGATCCACATGTGTGCACTATCCCATTAAAGGTTCTGATGCCATTTCACAAACCCACTTTATTCCTCCTTTCGAAATGGTGACCTTTTTGCCAATTCTAAAGTGGTAGTTGATGCCCTTCATGAAATAGCACCGAGTTCGCTATTTCACAATCCTCACTTTTTGTTTTTCACGAAATGGTGATGTATTTGCCATTTCACAAATCATTATTTTAGCTTCGTGAAACAACGACAGATTTGCTATTTCACATCCTTCATATTTAGACTACAAGAAACAGTGAAAGATTCATCATTTCGCATCCTTTGTTTTTTTATTCTTTTAAAATCGACATCCGACGATGTTGTTGTATGTGAGATAATATTTTAATCAAACTATAATGCTCTACATTGTCACAATTGAGATGAACCACCGAAATATCCGACAAAGTTGTTGTATGTGCGATGATTTTTTCATCGTAATCACCAAAATTTTGTGTTGATTGTTTGTCGCAAGACTAACGATGTTTTTGTCAATATTTCAAAGAAAACCGCTCGCATTTTTTCGCGACATCGCACAATGACACTTCATCAAGAGTTCGACGAAAATAGGAATGTCAAACAAGCTGCAAAATTTTAGCAATGAAATTTTGTTGGGTATTTCGTCAGTAATCCAATGATAGTTCATCGAAGTTTCAACAAACATGCATTGGAAATTGGTTCCAAATACACCATTGTACCTGCATTGGAGTTGTGTGTGTGAAAAAGTGAAAAAAGTTTATAAGTTGCAAGACACAACACTTCAATTAAGTCATTGCATGTATGGTTAGACATATATAAGCATGAATAATAAAACCATAAAAAATAGACTAATTGTCTTCTAAAAGATGTGAGTATAAGATTGCTCTTAGATTTGTATAAGGAATACCAGTGACTAGACTACAACAAGATGAAGGATTTAATCTATATGAGCATGAGATTAAGCTAAACGGATGCAAGATGGATGAAAGATTCAAACAATATGGATTAAAGAAATCGTGAGTAAAATAAATATGCAAAAAGCTAAACTAAGATGCAATAATCTCAAAAAGCAAGCACAATATCTTCAATGACTCTAGAGCAAAAAACTGTATAATAACAATAAATCTCCATGGTGTTTTTAATGAGAGATGAAGATTGAATTTATAGAGAATCGCAAGAGAGATCAAGAAAAAGCATAATTTAGGATTAATTGAAATAATTGAGAAATCAAATTCATTTAACCTTGAGATAGATTCCAATTATAGTTTAATTGAAATGCATTCAGATTATAAGCTCGAGTTGCATTGGTGATATAAATTAATTAATTCCATGCACTTGTGATAAAAATAGGTAATTCCATGCGATTATTTGATTTATTCAAGAAAAGAGTCTTTTCAATGCAACTGAACTTCTTTTTCTCAAGAGCTTTGAGTTCTAATTTTAGAGAATAATTAAATTCCTTTTTATTGCTTTTCTGATTTCAAGTTCTTAATTTAGAAGAAAGAAATAATATCTCAAGTTTGATTTCTCTTTCGATTCAATTCTTTTATTTTATTTTCAATTCAACTCTTGATTTGTGTATTAATTCCTCTTTTGTAATAAATTAATTCCTTTTTGTATGATTAAATGGAAAATTTATTGAGTAATTAAATATGCTAGGATATTTAATAAATTAAATAGAATAATTGATCAAAATGATTTTCTAGAATGACTTAATTAATTAAATAAATATTTAATTAATATTGAGTCATTGATTTTCCATGTGACATTTGATGATTGAAGAATTAATTAAATGTACTCGAAGTTGATTTAATTGCCTTTGGTTAGGTCCTTGGTGATGTTGTCGAAATTAGGAGCCCATGGTTTAGGTGACCATTTTTAGGGTATTATAGGAGTAAGTTCATGCAATATTCTAATGTTACAAACACATATTATAAGATTTTCTGGTAAGTTAACATGTAAAAAACTTTACCCTTTAGATATAATCTTCATTCACATATCATAAGTTTTTCTAGTAAGTTCACATTTAAAAAGCTTTATCGTTTTTATATAATCTTCATTCAAGAATTGATGTGTCTTGTTCTCACTTAATAGCTTCAGAGAAAAATATGGCTTCATAATTTTATTAGTCACCATCTTGTATAAGATGACCATGATACCTCATGCATTTTACATTCCCCACATTTATATTCTTCCGCTATTTTTTGTGGGTAAGAGCTAAGCCATAATGTTGTGTGGATTATGTATGAGATTGATGGCCACTTGAATAACATTATCGATGTTTATGTTCAAAATAATGAGTTGCAAAAATATATTATGGAAATGGTTATTTCACAATCTATTATTTTTTCAAATTGACTTATCTATGATGACTTTAATTTTGTGGGTTCAATTGAAGCTAAATAGTGAGATTTGTTGGAAAATGGTCCATTAGTGATTAGAAAGCATGGATTTATTTTAATAATCATTGAATGTTGTTAGGCCCAATTTCTAGTGGTGGAATGACAAGATGGGCCCTTTATTTGTTTGGTTTAACCTCCATTCTTGTCTTGATAGGATCATTATACGTATAAATCACATCATGACTTATGGGAAGTACATCAATCTTTGAACAATGTTTAGTTGTTTCCTCTAATTTTATTTCCATCAACTCAATATTCTTCATTCAAGTTTGATGAGCTTATTATTTTGTTCTTTTAGAATTGATCATAAGGAAGTTCCAAGTTATTTATAGCTTGTCTTTTGAATTCTTCAAAGTTCCTTGATATTTTAGTACTTAAAACCTATTGTAACTTTAAATAAAATGCTAATGCTTAGATAATGAAAAAAATTGATGGAATATTAAGTTTATAGGTCCAAGACTTATGATCCTAAATTGATTTCCAAAAAGAATTTGTGTCAAAGTAATGAACTAATCTATATTGATAAGTAACACAACCAAAATAAATCTTAACATCATCTTATGGGGATAGTGTGTTTGTCATTTATTAAATATTTGATATACATATTCTTTTTGTTACTGATCTTTGGATCTTCTATCACTTTGGCTAGAAAGACTTAGTAAACTATAACTTAAAATGTTAGCTACTTGAAGATCTATCTATCTTAATCTTTTTTGTGTCGAAAGAATGGCTAATCCAAAACATTTCAAATACTTTGAATGTTTGTTCAATGCTAGCAAATCAATCAAAGGTCTTCTAGAATAAAAGATACATATATACTCAATGGATTGGGATTGCAATCCTTGCAAAATACTAAGGGTTAAGAATAGCCAGTTGGGTTCTATGTTACTGGAAACATAACGGTTTAGGATTGTTTTGTGTTTTCATGGCTGGAACACGTTTCATGTTATGAACAACCATTTATAACACATCCAGAACATTTGATCCATTCATAAAACCATTTATTTTTTCTCATTTTCCTATGCACCTCAAAGTTTTAAGTGTTTGTTTTGTACACATGCACACATAGATGGAATTAGTACATTTGACCTTGCCAGTTAAAAATTACTTTTTAATGATTAACAATTTGATGTGTTGCATGCTTTTTTTTAAGTAATAGTTTTGTTATTAGTAAAAATCGTTTTAGCTTCATGTTAATTTATTATTTCGATTTTTTTCCATATAAAATTATTAATTATGTTTTTATAGAATTAGAAATATAGCGTAAATAGAAGAATTATTATAAAAAGTTAAATTTATCATTAAATAATTTATAATTTAAATTATTTTATAAATAAAAAAGTATAATATTTATTTAATTATATGGGATAAAGAAGTATATACACATTTTAAAAAATTATATATATAAAAAAACATGTGTATCCATTTCTTATACAAAATTCTCGTTGAGTTGTGGTTGCCTTTGAATTCCCATTTCTATTTGTGGTAACATAGCTTGGGTTTGAAAATCATGTAACTTGATCCTTTGAACTGGGTTAAAACTCTAGTGAGTGCATTTAGGAGGAAATCCATATGAAGAGCTTTTACTATCTCAAAAATAATGTAAGACATGTAGGGGAAAGGACCCCATAGTTGTGCACCCTAACTTTGCGCTTCTCAAAATCTTACGTGGAAATTTCAAATCACTCCGATTCTTTTACAGCAGCTTACTTGGCAAGTCCCCTGCTTATAACTAAGGTTTTCGGGCCACGTCATCAAAAATGATGCCACATCAGCATGCTTTTTGCCAAGGTGTCCAAAACAGCCCAAAAAAAAAGTGAGACCAAGAGGTGTGCAAAAGAGCCTTAATACTTGTGCAGCTGATGTGGCATCACATGATTGGTTACTTTTCACAACAAATGATATATTTCATTCAATTATTGGGACTTATCATACAACTATTGGTGTAATGTTATACAAAGGTTGGACATTGAATCAACAAGTATGAGATATTAAATCAACAACTTCTATCACAAGAATTGGAACGTGCTCAACTACTGGATCCTTTCCCCTAATTCTTCTACACACATTGAAGTTTCTACTACTCACTCGACTGCAATGCCTTTGTAGACTATCATGGATTCACAGAGAAAAGAAACGAGGCAGTGCATGTCTCTACTTTGGAATTTCCATTAGAAGTAAAAAATAGAGACTTGCTCCAGTCAGTCTTCACTTCACTGCCTCTCGTTGCCCAATCATCTACATTCCACAGGCTTGAATATATCCTCATCACTTGATTTTAGAATAAGCCACTCTCGAATCGTAGGTGTTCTTAAGACTGTAACAAGAATTCCATCCATACAAAACCTACACAGTACGATAAATGTATATTATAACCACAATGATGAAGTAAAAACTACAAGGCCAAGCCAAAGGGGACATTCACAGTTAAATTGAAGTTGAACGACTAATATTACGTAATAATTTGTTTAGTATTCTCGAGCAGGGATAAAAGATATCTGCTTATTTTAAACTAACACAAACTAGGCCTTTTTATAATGCCATGCCAACAAATCAATTTTGTTCATATCCTGCAGTCACGGCATTCCATGACACATATTTTTGAGTTATTTTGTCAAACATTTGGCGTGTCTTGTCTATACTTCCACATGTTGCATACATGTCTACCAGAGTAGTTGCAAGTACAACATCTGACAAAATTCATCTATCCTTTATGCTTTGATGTCCCTACCCTGTTCCAAAGATCACATTTGGCACAGGTTGGGAAGATTCCGGGAAAGATTGACCAGTCTTTCTTCAAAACTGCCAATTGCATTGGCTTGAAAGGTTCTAAAGCCTTTTCAACAAATCCACTTTGCAAATATCCCACGATTAGGGCATTCCATGAAAACATATTTCTTCAAAGCATTTTGTCAAACAGTTCAGGTGCCTGTCTATGCTTCCACCTTTTCCATGCATGTCTTACAGACCATTTCCAACTACGTCATCAGATAAAATTTCCGTAACCTTTAAGCTTTTGTGGATACGTATACCCTGTTCCAAAGCTCTAGTTTTGGCACAGGCTAGGAGTACATTGGCAAATGTAAAGTGATCGGGTTAGAGACGTGTTTGTTGCATATGATGAAATAGTGCAACAACCTTGTGAAGACAACCATGTCTTCTTTATGCTGCAATAACAGGCTATCTCCGTTGCAAGCTATCTCCTTTTATGTAACTAAACACTTTACAGCATTCATCAAACTTCCACCGTAGCGCGGGAACACCAAGTTTGAGTTTGTCCGTGAAGACAGATTAAGCAAGCCCACCTGTAACACCTAAGCAATCAATGCTTATGGCTTAAAATCACACATTGAGCTTATATTTTTAGGGTTAGAAATGTTAAGTACTTTCAGTTGACTGATATTTTTAATTTTAATATTTTGTTTAATGTATGTTGTCACATTAAGAATATACTTCTAGACATAGTGTTAAACATTCTGAATTGACTAAAATTCTTTATGTTACTTGGTGTATGTGATTTAAGACTGATCGACTTAAAATGTGTAAAATTTAAACTCAAATATATGTCAACTTTGAACATCTTTAATTGTTTCTATGGTAGATGGAATGTGTTTCTGGTGGTTTTGATGGTTACAAATATTTAGTATTCTTCTCTTCATGATCTGTAACACAATCAAAATTACAAGTTTGTTTGGTTGATGATTTTATGCTTCCACACTGCATTTATTAGAGCATACCTTGAATTGCTAAGTGAAAGGTACGAAGATGAAAATCATCCTAAGTTTGACATGTGCACCACTCAAAATTAAGTTTTTCTTGATTACCTCTGCAGTTGAATAAAAAATTGGAATTAAGTGATGGTAGGGGACGATTGGTGGGTAGCAATCACATGCGGATTGCATTGCATGTTTCTAACGTGTTATTCCACAATAAGGAGTGCACCATACCAAAGCAAGTATGGAATAAGTACAAAGATTTTTTGGTACAATTAGTGAATTTTGTGCTTCATAAATAGAGGAAGAATTGACATCTCTTTCTCTTGATACATTTCCTACCATTGAGGATAATTTGGTGAAGTTTAAATCTTTTAGATCTCAATTGCCTAGTTGTTGAAAAGATAAATAAGGAATGTCTATTCTTGATTTTGTCTAAGTTAAAAGGGTCACTAGGAGCCTTTTCTTCTACTTTTTATTCCATCATGGATGCCTAAGTTGAATCATTTATCATGCCTTTTTTGAGACATTTTGTGAACTTTTGACTAGATAGCAAGCTAAGCTAATCCAATTATATGGGTAAAAACACAAACCTATGTTACACTTCTATAAAGGAAGCGGCCAACACAACTAAAATGATTTAACTTCGACCACATAAAAGTGACATTTCTAAATTAAATTTCAAAACAATGTAAACTGATGAAATCTTGAAATATTAATGACATTTATGTTTGTTAATTTTTAAAAAAAATTCAAATATAGATTTTTTATTGCTGAAAAATTAGGGGTTGTAGTCGGTGTCACAAAAAAAAATGAAAAACATACATATTTTTTCCTAATTTTAATTTTCCAAATTGATGACATATATATGCAATGCTAAAAAAAATTTAAAAAAATTGATGTATGTTTTTCTCGTAATAACATTTTAAAGTCCAACATAGCTAAATTTGGTAGTTTTCATTTGGCGTCATCTTTTGTCTATTAAATTTATCATTATCAAAAAAAAAATTAAACCTTTTTGAAAAACATTCTCTCATTTAGTGAAAAATATATTTTGTAAAAAAATTTAATATTTTAATTTTTTTTTTAATTTCAAATCAGCCTCTTCTCGAACTTAAAAAACCTACTTGCAATGTTTAAAAAATAAAACATATTAAAATTAATCAAAACATTAAAAAAGAAATATATCCATATTCCTAATTTAAGCTCTACAAAAGGGTATTTTTTTAATTTTTGTAAAAATATTATATAGCAAAAGTGGAAAGTTTTAGAAATGCAAAAAAAATGGTGATTTGGTTGCCACATCACATGACGCATAGACATGTTCAGTTGAAATAGGTTCGGGCGAACTAATTCCAACCGAACTTATTGTGTAGAAAATAGACTATATCGGTCAAACTTATTTAGTTGGCCTCAAGTGTAACACAACAGTGCGCTTTAGCCCATATGCACTTCCCAGATTGTGGGCATCATTAGCACAAACACCTAAATAAAAAGGAAAGAAGATACCCAAAACTAAGATAGAATCTAGTGAGCCTCCCACCTCTTCCAAAAGGGATAAATTTAAGGAGAGACCTATATGTGCACATTGCAAAAGCCAAGAGCATGATGAACACAATTATTATAAAAAATAATCAGAAGAATTGAAGCACCCCCTTCAAGAGCATAATATTGCATTGCCTTCAATATCCTCTAGTTCACCTTATTCTTCTAAACCATCATCACCCACAAAGCTAGGGGCATTAGGATTTGCTAATGGAGTTGAAAAGATTAAAGGTAAATCAATTTTTGCATTTGCAACCTCTAAGTCTAGTAGATGGATTCTTAACTATGAAGCTTATCATCAAATGGATTCTTGACTGGATCTATTCTCATAATTAGTGAAAGATTATGAAAATAATACAGGCTGAAATATAATAAAAAACACAATATATTCATAACTGAAAATAGAACAATCAATATCGTGAAAACTGAAAGATATATTGAAAACTTGAACTCATGAACCTAAATTACATTACAATAGCATTGTTTTATACAACTTGATCTCCTGCATCAATCAAAACAGAAAAACAATAAAACAAAACTTAAAAACCAAAAAACAGTAACAAGACTGTTTTTAAAAACTAAAATTAAAACTTTTCTACGCAGTAGTTTTATGAACTGTTGTTTCACACTAAAGCATAAAGCATAAATAAAAAATAAATAAAAATATAAAGTTGGTTTTGCGTTCTCATCTCCAGCTCAGCAATCATATCTTCAATCTCCCTTGAATGATGAATGGAGGTGAGAACTAAGTGATTTCTGAATGCAACAAAAGTCAATACTGGAAGAGCTTTGGTGAAGATATCAGTAACTTGTTCAGATGAAGGACAAAACTGCAACTCCACTTGTCCATCTTGAACCAAGTCGCGAATGTAATAATGACGGATCTCTATGTGTTTCGTTCTGGCATGAAATACAGGATTCTTTGTCATGGCAATAGTGCTATTGTTATCCCAATAGATGGTGGTTGGATGCTCAGGAACAAAATATAGATCTGTCAATATCCTTCTTATCCATACTGCTTGAGAACTTGCCAATGAAGTTGCCATGTATTCCACTTCTGCTGAAGAAAGAGTCATTGTTGCTTGTTTCTTACTACTCCAAGATACAACTCTAGAGCCAATTGAAAACACATAACCAGATGTTGATTTCCTATCATCCACTGAGTCGGCCCAATTTGAATTTGTATAACCAACTAGTTCAAACTTGTCAGTGGGAAAATACTGAATGCCAAATTATGTGTGTCACTCACATACCTCAAAATTCTTTTAGCAGCCCACCAATGTGACTCATGTGGATCCTGCATGAATCGAGAGACGAGGCTCACAACATACATAATATCAGGTCTCGTGGTTGTGAGGTACATGAGGCTACCAACTAAAATCCTATACTGAGTTGCATCAACCTTGGGACTAGCATCTTCCTTGGTTAGTTTTTCACCAAGGACTATGGGGGTTGCAAATGCTTTGCATGCCACCATGTTAAACTTCTTCAATAAATCAATTATATACTTGGATTGAGAAATAAATATACCTTTTGATGTTTGTTGTACTTCCACACCAAGAAAATAGTGCATAAGTCCCAGATCTGACATTTCAAACTCTTGTTTCATTTCTACTTGAAACTTCTCCATGAGAGCTTTGTTATTACCTGTATAAATCAAATCATCAACATAGAGGCAAACTATGAGAATATTATTACCAATACGTTGGACATACAAGGTAGGCTCTGAGTGGCTTTTGTTGAATCCTTTCTTCATGAAATAACAAATTCGAGCATACCAGGCATGAGGAGCTTGCTTCAACCCATAAAGGGCTTTCTTCAACTTGTAGACTAAGTGTTATTTTTCTGGAACTTCATAACCCATAGGTTGTTCTACATAAACTTCCTCATCTATGTAACCATTAAGGAATGTTGATTTCACATCCATCTGAAATATTGGCCACTTGTATTGTGTTGCAATAGCCAATATAATCTTGATTGTGTCAAGTCGAGCCACAGGAGCAAAAGTTTCTGCATAATCTACTCCAGGAGTTTGTGCAAACCCTTTGGCAACTAGTCTTGCGTTATGGCATTCTATTGAAACATTTGCATGATATTTGACTTTCTAAATCCATTTCACACCAATCACCTGCTTACCTTTGGGAAGTGGAACTAATTCCCAAGTATTATTCTTATGAATGGAATTCATTTTATCATTCATAGCATTAACCCATACGGGTTCTTTCACTGCTCCTTCATACATAAAGGGTTCAACTTTAATTGTACTAAACAAAGCAAAATTAGCAACTGGATTTATATTGGTACTCCTCTGATAAACATCAACTAAACTTCGTACCTTTCGTAGAATAGATGTTGGAGGTGACGATGGAGGTGAATCTTCACCTGAGTTTGTGTTACTTGAAGAACTAGGTGAGCTTGGAGGACTGGAACTAGAGCTTGAACTTCCACTTGAGCTTGTGGGGAGAGGAGGAGGAACATTGTTATCTTCCATGTTGATGTTTATTGATGGATTTTTTTGCACATCATCTTTCCACTGCCATACTCCCCCTTCATCAAAAATCACATCCCGGCTAACTATCCATTGCTTTGTCTTAGGATTATACAATATGTAGCCTTTAGTTGCAGTAGACTAGCCCACAAAGATACATAGTTGGGATTTGGCATCCAACTTCTTCTACTTTTGATCTAGAATATGCACATATGCCAAGCATCCAAAGATGTGAAGATGAGCCACTGAAGGCTTGTGACCACTCTAGGCTTCCTTTGGAGTCAAATTTTGAACTGCTTTTGTGGGACTAGGGTTGAGAATATATACTATAGTGGCAACTGCTTCTCCCCAAAAACTATTTGGAAGATTTTTTGTCTGCAACATGCTTCGTGCCATTTCCATAATGGTATAGTTCTTTCTTTCAGCAATACCATTTTGCTGAGGTGTATATGTAGGAGTAAGTTGTCTCTGGGTGTCATTCTTAGCACAAAAATCAGCAAACTCATTAGAAGTAAACTCTCCCCCTCTATCTGTTCTGAGTATCTTGACAGGATACCCGCTTTGTTTTGTAGCCAGTGCTTTAAAATTCTTGAAGCATGCAAAGGCTTCATATTTTTGCTTCAAAAAATAAACCCAAGTGTGGTGAGAGTAATCATCAATGAATATCAAAAAATAAAGGATCTTACGGTTTTTACCCAATGATGTCTCTTGCATATCACCACAGATGTCAGTATGCACAAGCTCTAGAGGAAATTTGGCTCTCCAAGATTTGCCCACCGAAAAAATGTCTCGGTGATGCTTGCCAAGTGTACACCCTGAACAAATTTCTTATTTTGCCTTGGAGGAAGACCTCTCACCATATTCTTCTTATTCAACAAAGCTAGCCCTTGAAAATTCAGATGACCATATCGTTGATGCCATAACCATGAATCATCTATGCTTGATTTCAGTGCATGCAACTTACTAGAAACCAATTTGAGAGGAAACCATCTATTCTCTACCATATAAGTATTTTCTACAAGATGATGATTATTAGATTTATCAAAAATCTTGCAGCAGCTATCTGCAAATACAACTTTATAGTTCTTTTCTAGAAGTTGTCCTATACTCAAAAGACTATGTTGTAATTCTGGCACAAAGAAAGTATTATGGATATTTGTAGTGTCTCCTTGCTTAGTCTTGACTGCAAGGGGACCTTTTTCCATTACATCAACCTCCTTATCATCTCCAAATTTAACTTTACTCCTCATTGAATCATCTAATGAGACAAAGAAATCATATTTACCTGTCGTGATTTGACCAACCATTGTCCAAGAACCAAACATCCTCTTGGGGTTATTTTGCCAAATTGCATACAAAGAATGTAGAATTCTTTATGTCAGAAGACTCTTCTGCATAACTAGCTCTTGACTTATTCAAGTCAGATTTCTTCTTCCTGCACTCAGATTCATAGTGCCCATATCTTTCACAATATCTGCACTGTATACTCCTATCAACATAACTTCATCCTCTTCCTATGTTATTTCCTCTTCCTCTTCCTCTACCTTTTCCTCTATAATTACCAGAAGATTCACCTTGAAATTTAGCAGTATGAGAGGGAGGAGATTTGGATTTTTCCTCAATATTAATACAAGATTGGAAAGCTTCAACAAAACTTTCCATAGAATGTTGCATGCACTCTTCATGAGACTACAAAGAACCAATTAGTTCTGCAATTTTGAAAGTAGTTAGATCTTTACTTTCTTCAATAGCAATTACTACTGGATCAAATTTAAGAGGAAGAGACCTCAAAAAAAATTCTACAATTTTCTTATCTGATATAGTTTCACCTTGAGTCCTAAGATGATTCACAATGCCTTGAGTCCTTGTAATAAATTCATGAATAGACTCAGATTCTTTCATCCTCAAATTCTCAAATTCTCTTCAGAAAGTTTGAAGTCTTACCAATTTAATTTTATCTGTACCTTGGTATGCAGTTTGTAGAGCCTCCCATGCATCCTTTGATTTTGTTAGACTGGCAATTCAAGGAAAAATTGAGACATCCAAGACAGATTGAATGGTGAAAAGAGCTTTGTTATCCTTCTTTTTATCTTCTTTCAGCTGATTTTTCTGTTGTGGTGTCCATGTATTCAATGTATTCTAATCAACAGGTTTTGTGTATCCACCTTCCACAAATTCTCAGAGATCTTGAGATAAAAGTAGGGTCTTCATCTTGATACTCCGATAATCATAGTTTTATCCAGTAAACAATGGAAGCTGAAATGCTAAATCTTTTCCATTAGCCATCTAGAAATAATTGTTGTTCTAACCTACAACCTACATAATCAAAACTCTTGCAACCTGGTCTGATACCAAATGAAGATTATGAAAATAATACAGGCTGAAAGATAATAAAAAACACAATATATTCATAAATGAAAATAGAACAATCAGTATTGTGAAAACTGAAAGATATATTGAAAACTTGAACTCATGAACCTAAACTACATTACAATAGCATTGTTTTATACACCTTGATCTCCTGCATCGATCAAAGCAGAAAAACAATAAAACAAAACTTAAAAACCAAAAAACAGTAACAAGACTGTTTTTAAAAACTAAAATTAAAACTTGTCTACGTAGCACTTTTATGAAATGTTGTTTCACACTAAAGCATAAAGCATAAATAAAAAATAAATAAAAATCTAAAGTTGGTTTTGCGTTCTCATCTCTAGCTCAACAATCATATCTTCAATTAGGACTTATAGGTACATCTAAAATTATGATGGTTGCAATATAATTGTAATGCCCCGCCAGGAAACCCCGAAGGGATAAAGCTAAAACACACAAATGGAGTGCAAATATTTTTTTTTAAAATAAGACACGACCTAAAGATACAATGAGTTATCTAAAGCTCATATAACACAGCGGAAGACTAAACAAAACCTAAGGAGTTCCCAACGTGATTACATAACTTACCATCTAACTCAACTCACAACATCTGACCTAGACAAACAGGTTAACTTAATTTCGTGTTGTTACTTTAAACAAGGATATAATTTGTTCAGTAATTTAAAATTATAGATAATAGGACGTGTTCATCCATTATGGTTGAAGATGAGTCTAACATGAAGAAATTTACCCATTAAAGTTAAAACATAGATAACATATGAATTCATCCATTAAGGTTAAAATATGGTTAACTTGATGAGTTCATCCAAAATACAACTAATATGATGAAGTTCATTTATTAAGATTAAAATGTAAATAACCAAATGAGGTTCATCCATTAGAATTACAATATAGGTAACATGACGATTTTATCCAATAATTTTTAACCATCCATTATATTCAATTTTACATTAAACATATGCCATGCATCTTGTTCCAAAACACACTATAATTTCATCATAACTAATGAGAACTTTTCATGCATACTTATTTTTATTAACAATAATAGAATTCATTCTGCTAATCAAACTACACTCTTTCATTAACCACTTTACTGCATTAAGATACGACTACATACATGTATTTACAATAAATCTCATCTAATCCACTTATACATTCTATCAAAAAGCCTTCCATATATGCTAACACTAAAAAACATGAAACATAAGAACAAAAGCATCACATAACACCAAATTGATATCGGAGTTCACCCCTAAAGGGCTACATCTCCGGGTCTGCTCAATTACAAGACCCCTCTGATCATTTAAATAAGTTAAGGGTACATAAGTTCCACATCATTTACATTCCCGCCATCAAAGCAAATCATACCAATAAACAACCGACCACATCGGTCAATAATTACATAAATGATCCCTACATAGAAACGGATTCAACTGAATATATTAAAACTAATACAAGGTCCATTGTCTGACGATACTCTAACTAGAGACCTGACCAACTATGGTCAACCACAAATCAACACTCAATACCCGCATAAGGACAAGACCAATTATAACACCATCACAAGACAACAACCAAACTAGAGACCGAAGACATAACCAAGTACCCCAAATCAACCAAACGACAAGGTCCAAACAAACATATCAAGGCCTTGCCATTACTTTAAACAAAAGCGAATACAGAAATTAAACTAGCATAAGGAATAACCGGTTGAGACAATCCTTTCCCATATTGATTTAAACATTAAAGGTCGATCAATTTTTCTAAATGATCTAAGTTGATTTCAGTTATCTACCTCATCTAGGTACAGGTCATTCTTGGTTTTCTAACTCACTAAGTTCATATGCATCAAGACATAACATAAATACATCATTATGAGTTTTTAAACCAAGTTCACATGAATGTAAAGCATTAATCATCTAAATATGATATTTAATCTTTAGATAAACATCATTGTCATATTGGTTTGGAACAATAATCTAGTCTCATCTCTAGCAACACAAATTTACACTTTCCAAAAATGGAAATATACATTAAAAGAAAATATCGAAATGGATAAACATTTCCCAATGAAATATAATTGTCTTGCATATATTTAAAACAAATACACCATCTAAAAATATTAATTAGCATATATATATACCTAACTTAATAAAATTAACGACTGAACAATAATTGTTATTCATTGAAAATATATGCTAAAAGGGTTCCAACAATTAATATATTAATATATAAATTATCTAAATTAACATATATTTAAAATATATGTTAATCAATAATTAATAATTAATATATAATAATAAAATATATTAATTAAAATTTAATATATTTATTATTTTTAAAAAACTAAAAATAAATAAATAAAAAAAGAAGAAGAAGGGCAACCAACCCTAGGGCAGTTGCGGGCCCACCTCCCATCCACGAGAGTGGGGTGGTCGTGCCCTAGTTGTCGAGCCTGCGGCCATCATGGTGGACGCAGAATCTCGGCCTCCACACAGTGGAGTTGGGGTCTTTGCGGCCACCATGGTGGTCGCAAACCCTTCGGTCTCCACCTTGTGGAGCAAGGGGTTTCTGCGGCCACTTACGTGGACGCAGTCCCTCTGCCTCCACAAGGTGGACGCAGGGGGCTTTGCAGCCACCGTGGTGGGCGCAGAGACTTCGACTGTGGATTTGCAGAGAGGCGGAAAGGGAGGGGTGAGGGTTGAGCTTCGGCTCCCCCCCTCCAAAACCCAAAATTTCTGCCTTTAACAAAATTAAATTTTGATTTTAAATTTAATTTAATAAAATAAAACAAATTTTAAAAACATAAACCCCAAAGATGATTAAAAAAAAACACAGTCTCACACAGAGACTATATTATTATTTTTTTTGAAAGTCACGGGTTATTGAATACTCAAAATTTGATGAATAACCAAACCCACAAGCAATTTTCTTCAAACAAAGCCCATATATGGGCAAAATGAAACATTTCTCACCCATGAATTAACCAACTTTGCAAGAACACATGCTATTATGCATGGTTTTGAAACCCCAATCCCAAATTCAATCCAGAAATTAATCTGGGAGATCTTTCAACAACAAACACATATATTTCAAAACCAAACTGTAAATTCTTTTGCAACTAAGGGACCATTAAGAATCCTACCTCATTAAGCAATCTTGGATGAGATTTGTCGCAGAACCCAACCTCCAAGCTCTCGATCAATTCTTCTCTTCGAGAAATATTTTTCCAAAAAATTCCTCCAGAGCTTTTTCCAAAATGTCTCTCCAAGAATTATTTTTCCAAAAATTCTTCTCCCCAAAATATTTTTCAAAAATCATCCCCCCAAAATATTTCCAAACCTAGGATTAAATAGAAGAATCCCTTGACCTAATCCCTTTATTTAGAATTTAAACAACTTTTGAATAAAAAGAATAAAAGAAAAATCATTCTTTTTCAACTATTCCATTAATCTAAAAGAAAATTTCTACTAAAAAAAATCAACATGCTTCTCTCCCTCATTTAATTTAATTTTCTAAATATTAACAAGCTAATATTTGTATTTCACAATATTAATGAGGGTAAAATATTTTTAATTAAATTAAATTCTCAAAATCAATCTTTCACACTATATAAAATATATATGAATAAAACTTACTTTTCTAATCAAAATTGATTTTTTTAAATAATTAAAATTATCCTTTCTATTCCAAAAAGCAAAAGAGACTAAATTATTTCTATTTCGAATAAATTTAAATCTTCCCTTTCAAAATGCATAAACTGAATAACTTTTTTATTTAAAATTAACCATTAAATTAAACTTGCAACAAATATGAATAGAGCAATTTTTTTTATTAATGATTAGTTATATGAAAGAAACTTATTTACTTTAGTTTCTTAATTACTAATGCGTAAATGAACACATTAAATCAAAATAACTACTTAGGATTAAATACTCAGTTTAACCACATGCCAAGCACGCAACCCAAGAAAGACAACCAAATACCCGACCCACAAACCCAAATGAAAAGGGAACTGATGGACCACAGGCGACGCTCACTTGAGCATGACTAGGGTAAACTGAGGGTTTTACAACCACCTAACCCAAATTCTAAGGACGAAAGAGGTATACTCAACCCTGCAAATCCAAGTGAAGACGTACCTCGCACCTAGGCGGTACTGTACTTGCAATCTCCTGCAACCAAGAGTCACACAAGCATATATATATAATCCAAGTGAAGACGAACCTCGCACCTAGGCGGTACTGTACCTGCAATCTCCTACAACCAAGAGTCACACAAGCATATATATATATATATATATATATATATATATATATATATATATATATATATATATATATACATATATATATATATATATATATATATATATACATATATATATATATATATATATATATATATATATATATATATATATATATCATGAAGATGTTAGCTTGAGATTAATAACAAGAATCAGGAGGCCAATTAAACTTACATAAGAATCAATGCGAAAGCACATTAATAGGTACACACAATAATTATAATATATGAATACAACATTACCTCATGGTAATTCAACCATTCAAGAATGCCACATAAAAAGTCAACCAAGGTCAAAACCGGTTTTACAAAGCTGACTAGGGTAGGGGCACTACATTCTCCCCCCTAGGCTCTGACTTACTCTCGGAAGTCGTAAGGCTAAGCGGAAATCATGCAACACGTATTAGCCCTGAAACTCATTTAACAATTATTAATTTGCACATATAAATATTTTCTCAACAATTGAAACATTATTGCTAAATCCTCTACGAATGTTATTATCCATTGGCAAGATATATCTAACACCATACACTTCTTAAAATATTCTAGAAATTATCCACAATCATAGCAGAGAAACAAGAATTGTATTCCTTTCATTACACCAAATTAAAGCATTAAAAGAGGTAAGAAACAATTACTATACTCATCTATCAAACATGACAAGAAAACATGCCATCATGATCAATTTCTTTTACCAATACATCTTTTTCATTAAACTTTATCGCATAGAACTAGCTTCAAAATTCAATTTCTACAACCAAGTTAACTTTAAATAAATAAGAGCAACATAAATAACTCAATTGTTTACACTTGCCAAGCATATTAAAAAAAAACATTTCCAAAGACTATGTCCCATAACATAGTGACAAGTCAACACAATTTACTCCATGATTACTTATGATAATCATCCACATAATTGGAATTGCACAACTCAAAAGGCCACATGTGAGCATGTCTAATGCTCGGTCAAAGATAACATGCATGATCAGCATCTCTATGCCTGATCTCAGAATAATAATATGATCATATATATCCAGTATATCACTCAAGGGCTTGATGGTGCTAGGGCACACCATAACGCTGCTACCTTCCATACAAGACCCTCGTGAACATCCCTTGTTTTGTAAGGTGGTTAGCCTCCAAGAGATAGTCACCACACTTAGGTAGGTAGTGGATCTTAGCTACGTCACAACCTCACATACCCCCATCCTCAAGGTTCCTTGCGTCTACTTCCTCATACACACTCATCCAAGACTGCCTCCTACATTCTTGGAGAGGAATTCATAGTACAACACAAGACCAGCATACAAAAACAATAAGGATAAACTAGTTTAGCCACCAAAGTATAGATGAATACTGATAATAAATCACCAATTCCAACAATAAGGCAAGAAAATAATCCAAAATTTGCAACACCAAATCAAGTATGTAAAAGATCACAAGATCGTGGCTAAACCTTCAAAGTCAAAATAAATAAATTGTTGGTCCCCAAAGAAATAAATAAGAATATTACAATTGCACATAACATCACTATGTGACTAGAATCTAGCCACCAATGAGGAAGGAAGGAACAATCATCTAGCTATCGCAGTAGCTCATCATGTGGTGTGGTCTAGTCACACATCCGCATGGCATGGCAGTGTGCACCTCGACATCACCCTGCATCACGTCGTCACGTGGCATGGCTCTACCCTAAACCTGTCAGTAGGCCGCATGGCAATGTCTACTACATCCTGCATCGTGTCTCAGCACGGCAAGGCAATACTCCAAGCGAAAAGGGCATGCAATGGACATATCCCACATGACAGTGTACCTCGCGAAAAAGGGCACGCGTAGGTCACACCCTGCATAGCACCGTACCTCTCGGGATACTCGTCATAAGCCAGAGGTATACATGGCTAAGGTCCACCCACATGTCTACCAACGCTGGACAATTGGCAGCTCATGTGAAAAATAACATACCTTTCATGAAGACAAGGCAAAATATCCTCCAATAAAACCATCATTCTACTCAAGAACTGACATCAATATGCTCAAATAAAGGATAGGAATAGGCTGGCACACATGAACCTTATAAATCGGTTCATCACAAGGGAAAGTATTGAGTACACCTATAATATAATTTCATTACATAACTATATTTTTCCTCGAAATAGAGAAGCTAAAGTCGCTTCGCGTCGACATTACTCATACGATGTTCCATACTATTCAAAGAATGGTGACTTCTAATACTACCCCTTCACATATTGACTTATCAACAACCCATGGGTTGGCACTCAGTAAGGAAACAAATAAGCAACATCACATAAACAGTATGGTTTCTCATACTCATAAGCAAACATATCCTCCATGGTTGATTACCTCACCATCCCATGGGCACACATAGCAAACACGGGTTTCTTACAATACACAAGGAATAGCACCATTATTGGTTTAGTCACATTTACGGGGAGTACTTTTCAATACGCTATCATCTACTCAAGAAAGGTTTTACCTATGCTTTCCACATGAATCACTGAATAAAGTTTACTCTAGATACCAGCATTCATATTCACATTACTAACTATGCAATTTTCTTTCTAAAGCATAAGACTTTCATCTTTCCATAAGAAGCCCAAAAGCAAAGATACAATTTCATATGCGTTATAAAAGAAAATCTTTTTAAATCAATGCATTCTTAGTAGCATTTCTAAAAATCTTATGGTTTAGGCAAAGAAAAGAGAAAGAGAGTTTGATAATCAAACTATTTCCTACAAAGGCACAAGATTAACAAGATCACACTACAAGCTGAAACTTCTCACTATAAGTCTATCATTTTAGTTGCACGGTTTTCATTTCACTATTGTTTTAGGAGGATGCCAAACAGCCTAACATGACATTTCAAGTCATTATGGTTGCAACAAAATGTTTTAGTTTTCCAAACAAGAAATCCAGACAGACAATCCTTCAATAATACAAGACCTCTTGAGAACACTCACTACTTTAATGCAATACAACCGCATATCATAATTTGCAACCTATCATTGAAAATTCAAGGTACGGTAAGAAGATAAGTGAGGAGCTATCAACTAAATAATACATATTAATGCATGCACATCAAACAAGTCTTTCATTTTGCACTTTCTAGTCAAGCTAAGCCATTTATATATATCCAAAAGCAAGTTCAATATAGCAATATTAAAATAGGTCCTTAATCAAATCGGTATAATGAAACACATAAAACAAACTTTCATGGAACACATTAATACACTCTTAGCCACTATAACATGTTCCCTTTTTATACCTCTTTTACCCACAAGGCAGTTTCACATAATTCAACTATTCGCATCTTACTGCAAATTACTTAAGATAGAATTTAATTATATTACTCCTACGAAACACATGGAGAATTCTTTAATGTAAACATAAAATTTTTCTCAATATCCAATATGAACTTTCAAACCAAAGCCCTTTTATAATCTAAAAACACATAAGCGTTATAAGGCTCACACAAGGGCTCAAGAAATCGCAACCTTTCTCTTGCAATAAGAAAACTCACATAAGAGATAAATATACAAATAACAAAAACATTTAATTTCTAGAGAGAGAGAGGAGGAAGGATGATAATCATTCATTTTACTACAAAATAAGCATTCAATATTTACCATACTAGTCCTTCAAGTGGACAACACTAAACTAGATCATACTCTTAAACATGCACATTTCGTATTTTTAGATTCAAGACAACACTAACCAACCCAAATGGATTAGTCAAAAGAGTACAACAATCAATAAGAAAGGTACATACGACTCTCCTGCAACCAAGAGTCACACAAGCATACATATATATATATATATAGAGTCACACAAGCATATATATATATATATATATATATATATATATATATATATATATATATATATATATATATATATATATATATATATATCATGAAGATGTTAGCTCGAGATTAATAACAAGAATCAGGAGGCCAATTAAACTTACATAAGAATCGATGCCAAAGCACATTAACAGGTACACACAATAATTATAATATCTGAATACAACATTACCTCATGGTAATTCAACCATTCAAGAATGCCACATAAAAAGTCAACCAAGGTCAAAACCGGTTTTACAAAGCTGACTAGGGTAGGGGCACTATGATAATCATATGAGTGTTTGTGGAAAAGTAACTATTGACATGGGCGAAGGATGTTTCACAAATCTCCTTTTCATCCCAAAATTGTCCCCCAGTCTCATTTCTATCTATTAGATTTGTCATGACCCTGTCACAGAGAAGACAATCTAAATCAAAAAATGTCTTATGAAATAAGACTTCAAAATTTTCTAAAGTAAACTACGAACTCCCTTCTAAATGTACATTGTTTCCATTATCCACATACATGGTCTCTATGTTCAATTATATGGAAGGTGGTGTTTATTAAGGCACGAATATTCCTAAGTACTAGGATTAATGAAGAGGCACATCAGCAATCAAAGTGAGGAAGACTATTCTCATGGAGATGTTACATTTAGAGGAGGCGTGACTCTAGAAGGGACACATCCTTTCCATCCCAAGTGAAGGGATAATCATGTGTTGCAAATCAGAACTCCAGGGATCATCACAGAAGAAGAGAAAAGGATATCCGTGGGAGGAAAAAAGGAAAAAGACTAAGATCAATGGTGATGTCAGTAAGTGAATACATCTTGGTGCTATAAGCAGTATACTGAGTCAATACAGATTATATAATAGGAAGAAATCTTAAAGTAGTAAACATTAAGAAGAATATATTTACGATTCCATTTTTGTTAATATTGTCAGTATCTAAGAAGGGACTGAATTGTTTCCAAAGAGGGGCAATCTAAATACAGCCATTAGAATGATTCCCAAGATAGGGTAAGGATCAGCATCCCATAAACTTTGAGGGTATGGTCCTAAGATACAGTAAGGGCCTACATCTGTAAATTTTGAGCAAGCCTATTGTGTTTTGGTATCTAAGCACTTTGGCAACATAATCATCTCCTTCTTCCTTAGGACTGGGTAGTAACAAGGGTTGAACATTGCATTAGAAATTATGGATTATGAATAATAGAATTAATTATTAATTATGATAAATTGGTAACTTATTTAGTAATGATTGATAAATTATTGAAACTATGGCAGCTTCAAATAAGAGAATTACATAGTAACTAAGTTATATCATAATATAGAGGGTTAAGATTTATAATATGAAGGAATAGTAGTAATAAGCATAATAACATTTGGTAATGAATTCAATGTTGTATGACAATTGTTGATAACATGACAGCTTCCAAGTAGGGAACATTACAATTGGTATCAGAGCCTAATCATGCCATCCTGCGAGACAAAACTACATAACCGTCATACAATTAGGGTTAATTATAAATAAGCCAGCATTGCTCTTATAAGTGTATGCTTCCTACCTTGTGAATAGTTGTGATTCTTAAACTTAAACTGCATACCTTGCATATATTCACACCTTACATGTATTTACGCTTCATTGGCTTCATGCCTTACATACCTTAATGCGCATATTCAATGTCTTACGTGCATTTATGATTCATGTTGTGCATCTATTCAATGGGTATACATTTTCAATCTTTATATAAGTTCACATGTTTCAAATGTATTGGTATGCCTTGAATGCATTTGAGTATGCTCATATATTTGTACATATGCTCTATGCCCTATGTGTATACTTTATGTTTTACGTGCAAGCTTCTTTCCTTAAGTGCATTCATGTGCCTTATGTATATTTCTCTTAAATGTATGTTTCATGTATATATACCTCAAAATTTGTGGATATTCATGTGTTTGTTGTGTCTTTAGCATGATTACTCCATTGTATGTTCTATGCATGTACTTTTCTCATGTGTGCTTGTATTGTATGTATGCTTATGTGATTGCACCATGTTTGTCATATTTTCAGCATGTTTATGTCACGCGCCTTCCTAATGTATGCTTCACATTATCATTAATGTGTTTTCAACTTGTCTAATCCATAAGCATTTTATGTATGCCTTTCTCAAAAGCTTCATATCTTAAGCATATTTACTTCATGACTGATGTGTTTGCATAGTGTTTCCTCCATCTGCATTCTTTGAGTGTCTTTCTTATATATGCTTGTACCTTATGTGAATTTGTGTATTACTACATATTTTTGCATGTATTCATATGTATGATTTGTGCTTTGCATAGCCTTATGTGCATTACTTCATGCCTTATGTATTCTCATGTGTGTTGTTTCTTGCCTTACACTTGTCCATTATTTCATGCCTTATGTGTACGCTTCATGTCTTATGGTGTTTATGTGTCATCTGTATATTTTGTGTTGCATGTATTCACATGTATACTTCATGCCTTAAGTGAATTCATGTGTATGCTTCATGCTTTATGCATTGCATGTATTCATGTGTACACTTCATGCTTTACCTATATTCATACCTTATGAGTATGCTCCACGTTTTACGTAGATGTTTCTAGCCTTATGTGCTTCATCTTTACACCTTATGCATATTCATGTGTACGACTCATGTCTTATGTATTCATGTGTATGTTTCATACTCAATTCATGCACAAAGTGTTTACTTTGTATGTATTTCATATGTATGCTTTGTGCCTCTATGTGACGTGTACATAACTTATTTGTATTTATGGGGATTGCTTCATGCATTACTTATGTTTATGCTCCAAGACTTGCATGTATTCATGTAATTGCTTTATGCTTTCCATGTGTTTGTGGCCATGCTTTGTATCTTATACGATTATTTCATGTATTTTCAGCATGAATGCTTTTTGTCTTCAATGGATACTTCGTATCTTACATGTTTCAACGTGATTACTTCATGTATGTGTGTGCCTTCCTTGAATATGTTTAATTAGTATGCCTTATGAGGACTTATAAATGTTTAAGGATTATACTCTAAATGGTGTGCTTTTTTTTAATCACCCTAGGCCTATCTTTTGCAAACATAAGTCTCTACTCATAATAACAGGGGAAGAACAACATAGGGACTATTGAAACCTAGAGGAAGGAAGAATGTCTGAGAGAAAAATTTCTCAAACCATACAGTGATAGTATATAAGAACTTGATGAGTACAGGGATTGTCATTAAAGAGGAAAAGAAATATGGTAGCCATCCAATATATTCATGATACATTTAATCTCAATCTAACACCTAAGTCTATTGATTCGTGAATATCCAACCATAGCAATCTATATGCATACAAACTATATGGCAAAAAAGGAATGATGCCAAATTTTCGCAATTAAGAAATTGAAACCTTATTTATTACTCACCTAGATGGTAACTACAGTGCTAGTGACATTCACATTACCCACCAAATTTTTTCATTGACTAATCACTCTCCAATATTGAGGGTTCAAGATACATACTCTAATTATTGATGTCAAGTATGGTTATTATTATTATATTTTCACGTTCTCATCTAGATCAAACATCTTTCACAATTCTCTAATTAATACAACCGTTATACGTTTTGTGAAATTCATCTCACTAATTGTTTTACCTATTGACTAATTCACCCAACAAAGCAAGAAATTTAGACATATTTGTATGTAATGATAGAGTAAAATTGTCAATTGGGGTTTCCTCAAAATCACTTATGCAATCATAAGTGATAATCAATAATCCTTGTACCAAAAGCTCTTCTATTCTCTAAACAATACTTATCATTTCACAAGTTGCTTATCACACACTATCATATTCAAAAATTTGTATAGAGCCTGACTGAGCATAGTCATCCATCATGATATCAAACTTCTTTACAAATGTTATAGTAATTTATCCTCTCTCAAACAATTGTGTTGGGGTACATCTATCATACAAACAATAAGATGCAATGAACAAATTCCTAAAGGTCTCCATTCTATAAGGCATAGTCAGTATGATCATCCCACAATAAAGTTCATAGATGTGTGTCATGCTTCTAATCATCATCTTAATATATAAGAAGCTCATCCCTTGCTTTGTCTTGAAGAGATATCCATAGGACTAACCAAAGTTGTTCTTAAGATCATAATTGATGAGAGAGAAAACTTGTCTTAAGATTAAATCTTCAAGGGTTAGTTAAGGATTCTCACACTGAGAAGATTCGGTCAAAACGATCATTGCTTGAAGACAAGCAATTGTGAGAAGGGCGGACTATCATGACCCTTCCACAGAGAAGACAATCTAAATCAGAAAATCATCTTATGAAATAAGACTTCACGATTTTCTGAAGTCAAATGCAAACTCCCTTATAAATGTACGTTGTTTCCCTTATTCAAATACACGTTGGTCTCTATGTTCGATTATGTTGAAGATGATGTTTACTAAGGCATGATTATTCCTAACTACTAGGATCAATGAAGAGGCACATTAGCAATCAAAGTGAGAAAGACTATTCTCGTGGAGACACCACAGTTAGAGGAGAAGTGACTCTAGAAGAAACACATCCCTTCCATCACAAGTGAAGGGATATACATATGTTGCAAATTGGAACTCCAGGGATCATCATAGAAGAAGAGAAAAGGATACACGTGGGAGGAAAAAAGGTAAAGGATTGAGATCGGTGGCGATGTCAATAAGTGAATACATCTTGATGCTATAAACGATATGTTGAATCGATATTTATTACAGCATTGAAAACTCTTTCTAATACTGTTTTGCAGTAAATTTATAATTATTTCTAAAATATAAATGAAAGAATGTATATAATGTCTCAAGTAATTAACTAGTCAAATAACAAAATCAATAATAGATTATATAACAGAAAGAACTCTTAAAGTAGTAAACATTAAGAATAATATATATATGATTCCAATCTTGTTACTAATGTCAATATCTAAGAAGAAGGGACTGAATTGTTTTCAGAGAGGGGCAGTCTAAATCCAGCCACTAAGATGATTCCCAAGATAGGGTAAGGATCAATGTCCCATAAAATTTGAGGGCATGGTCCCAAGATAGGGTAAGGACATGCATTCGTAAACTTTGAGGGATCCTATTGTGTTTTGGTATCTAAGCACTTTGGCAACATAATCATCTCCTTCTTCATTAGGACTGGGTAGTAACAAGGGTTGAACATTGCATTAGAAATTATGGATTATGATCAACGAAATAAATTATTAAGTATGATAAATTCGTAATTTGTTCAGTAATGATTGATAAATTATTGAAACTATGGCAACTTCAAATGGGGGACATTACATAGTAACCAAGTTAGCCCATAATATAGAGGGTTAAGATTTATAATATGCAGGAATAGTAGTAATAAGAATGATAACATTTGGTAATGCAATTAATGTTGTATGACAATTGTTGATAACATGACAACTTCCAAATAGGGGACATTACAAGATTACACATGGTAGGACAAGGAACACTATTGACTTTACACCAAATTTTGTAATTATTTGAGATTTGCAACATAGAGAAATTGTTGCAATTGGCAAGGTTGATAATTTCTCTCATGTCTACACCTCTCACTTTGTTCCCAATGATTTCTCCTCTATGGTTAACACTCCTACATCTAGTGTGGATAGCTAATCAAAGGCTTGGAATGACCATTTGAACCTTGGAGTACTTAAATCTAGTGTTGATCTATCATCTCCTTCACCTCTTGCTTCCTCAAATTTCAATGTTTTCATGGCTTCCAATACTTCAATTCCATAACATGATCATTATCTTTCAAATTCAAGTTTGTGGGATGAGTACTTGATAAGTATATTAGATTTATTTTGTGATTCTTATATTTCATATTTGGAAGACACATTAGAGGGGTTACCTCTCCTTTTTTATGACAATTACGACACAGCTATTGTCACACCATCATTATCTTTGAAGATTGTTCAAGAGTTTTCACATAGTCTTGATTTGTCATCTTCTTCAATTGAGATTGCGCCCAATTTTGTTTTGGCATACTCTAGCATGGAGGCACTTAATTAATTTTTAGAGACACATCATAAAGCTACTTCTCTCATCTCTCACCTTGCCTATATAAAGCAAGGTTATATGTACATTTGTGTATCCATGTGGGTAACTACACCAAGATGGTGAACAGAAAAGTGGCCACATGCCAAAAAGAACAAAAATTTTCATAACCCGTGCGGGTTCTAAAATTTCAAAAATGTGTTAGGCTTGGTAACACCAATCCTAGAGAAAAAACAATTAAAAAAACCAAAAGTTCCTCTAAACCCAGGTTTTGGCCATTTTCAATGCCAAAACCCGTGGAACGGCAGCAAGGAGAAGCCAAAAAAAGCATCAAACCCGCACGAGTTTGCAATAGTTTTTTATTTTCCCATCATCAAAAGCAATTTTCAACAATGGCACCCCGTCGAACAGGTAAGATTTGATTTGTTTGATTATTTTTCTTTGCATTTTAATTAAATTAGGGTTTTTTAATTGATTTAAGTTTTATTTTTATTAATTTGATGTCACATTCTTCAAGCAATCCCCAAAAACGAAATAGACAACAAAGACCTCCTCCTGCACAAGTAACACAAGAAAACCCTGTTAACATTGCACAAGAGTAACAAGAAAACCCTCAAAATCCTAAAAATGTTGCTCCTCAACAACCACCACCACCCCGAAACCCTCCACATCCTTCATTAGATCATGTAGATGCCACACAAGAGGATCTCATCAATCACCTTACACAAAATAGTGCCCAAATTTCTATATAGGTGAATAGGTTGAGGACCTCTAAGCTTGAGCACCACTCAACCCTTGCCAGAACACTAGAAACAATGGCTAATAGTGCAAATGAGGTATCTAGGGAGGTTACGAAATGGGGTTCATGGAGGGATAGATGTCGAACATTTTATGCGGATGGGTTGTCATATGATCAAATGAAGAAAAAGGGCATAGTTAAAGCTAACATATGTGCTCTTTTCATCGATCTTGTTACCAATAACAACCTAGAACTAAATACGACTTGGTTTCCTATACATTGGTGTGTTCATGCTAAGTTGAAAGATTCTTTTTGGGATAGGTGGTATATGGTCTTTGACCAACCACCTTGTAATAATTGGGAGGTGCCTCTATATTTTTTTAGAAAGTTGTATTGTGAGTTTATCCTCGGCGAGAAGCCGAATTACTTTGACATCCAATAATTTCAGGGTAGAGGGAGAGGCTCTGCATAGGATAGACTTGGGGCCCATAGGGTGGTAGATCCACATCATAGGAGGCGTACAACTCCTAAACCCATGGTTCATGTCACTGTCCCTATATCCTTGAAGGAGTCTATGGAATTACAGACTCTTCAAGCAGCTGCATCATTGACTGATGTCATTGTTCAACATGGGACACAGTTGGTCGGAGCAGAGGATGTACCAGCACCTGCAGCACCTCCTTCATCAGCGACACCTCCTTCATCAGCAGCACCTCCTTCCTTAGTGGCACCTCCTTCATCAGCAGCACCTCATGCATCATTTGGCATGAGCCAGCCGATTCAGCATATGTGCCCCACCTGTCAGGGTGTATGTTCTGGTGTAGACACTGACCCGGACAAGGATGGTGGGACATCTCATTCGTGTACATGTTGCAGGAGTAGATGCCATGCTTCCACTACAGAGGATGTGGCCCTCACCGACGAACTGCTCAATATGTTGTACCCTCTCTATCAGACACAGGTGCATTTAATTCTGTTTATGACATGTTATCAATTAAGTGACTAAATCTTATAAAAAGAAATGAATTTTTATTCTTAGAACAATTTAAAGTGACATATAAATAAAATGCATTGCAGGGTGCAACAAGTGGTGGGAGTACACCACATACTGTTTAGTCAACTCCACGGTCACGAGTAGTTTCGCCACCAAAGGTAAAGATTTGTAAATTTGTTAAAAATATAATAATACATTGGATTCAAAATATATTTTGTTAATTATATGTATCATTACTTGATATTTTGTAGGGCTTATCAGTGGCTAAGATGTCCCAACTTGATGATATCATGCTTTCAGCCATTGACTTTGGCCAAGATAGCTATGTGGTACCATTTAGATTTATATTTTTTTACTTAAGTGATATATTAAATACATGCTCTTTTCCCTTATGTTTATTTTTGTCCATTAGTTTACCCCACCTTCCTCAAGGACATCTCGTGTGAGAAAGCCATCCTCTAGCACTTCGAGGCAGAAAAAGATATCCTCTCGGACACCCAAACGACAGAAGGTAATTCACTACAATTTAAATTCAATTGTTGAAATGTATTATGATTAAACATGTATATGTAGATATTGATAAATGCACTTAATTTATTTGTTCTATATACAGAAACATATGGAGTTTACGGAATTAATGAATGCACCTAATGTCAATGAGGTTCAGTAGAGAGAAGAGGTGATATCTTCATATTCACTTTGGATTGCATTCTTGCTTGTTCAAAATAACTAAACCTTTTATGTCTATATCATATGTTATCATTTTTTATACAAGAAATGGTAGTAGCTACATCAGATTCGACTAGGCCTCCTAAGGTTACAGGAGAACTATACGAGGCTTCGGTGTGCATTTTTTCTACATATGTTAAAAGTATTCGTTTTATCTAGTTTGTCAACAACTTTGGGTTATTAACTTGTATGATTGTCTTTAAACTATTATAGGCCCTTGCAAACTTCCTATTGTTATTCTACCATTCCATTTCAGTAGAAGTCCTACACGTATATTATGGGATCCAACACGACCAAGGCAAAAGGTATGTCTGTCTTAGATCAACTCATTTTCACTAAGTGCACAACGGAGTTGAAACCGTCTAGTTAACTCCTTATGGATCACTTACCATGGATATAGGAAATGGTCGCAACTGATTCATCTATGACTTTGCCTTCTACGACCACAGCACATCCATCTGAGGCTCCGGTATGCTTTAGTTTTTTAGTCTATTCATTTTTAGTTATTATGTGTTATTTGACATATATGTCATTAACATGTATTAATGTTGTTTTACCAGTTACAACCTCTTGCAGAACATCCCACGAATCCTCAGCCTCACCGAATTGCAAAAGACAGAGATGAGGTAATCAACATTTCAACTTCAAACAATTTAGAGTTCAGTATTTAGTTATTATGATGTTATATTGATGTAGACACCTAAAATTGTCCAGTCTAATTAAATAAATATTTTATTTATTTAATTATCTAAGCCTAATTCTTCTATTAATTAAATAAATCCTTATTTATTTAATTAATTCATTTATCCTCTTCTAGCCTTATTTCTCATTTAAATAAATACATTTATTTATTTAAATTATCCTTTTCCTAAATTAAATAAATATTTTATTTATTTAATTATCCTACTTCTTCTATTAATTAAATAAATCTTTATTTATTTAATTAATTCATTAGCTTTTTCTACACATGACACACGTCATTCATCTCTTAATTCCTACACTACCTACCTCTTTCATTATTTTGGTATTTCTTTTACCTACCCTCTAATCCTAGCCGACCTCTCTTTTTACACCTCTCAATCTTATCCCTCCATTTCATATAGTGTCTTCTATTTAAGGAGATGCCTCCTTCATTGTCTAACCCTAATGACTACTCTAACAACTTGATCAATTGACTACACTACGATCCTACTTGCAACCACATTCCGTTCTTTGTTGAGCTCTTGTGCATATAAAAATCTGAGAGCAAATATATCAAGCAAGATCAATGGAGATAGGAAGAATGGAGATCAAAACCCTATTGGACATGTGATGGTATAATCTTTGTGATTTTGTTTTATTTTGCATTGTCTTAGGTAATCTTCATATGTTATGGTGGATCTTTGTTGATTGTTAGGCTAGGGTTTTGTGGTTGAATTCATTTAGCCTTTCAATATTGTTATTATTGTTATCCATTTTCACCATATACATTTTGGCATGCCCGGTGGGACTCTTGTCCCTTTACATTTAACCTTTTTGTTGCAGGTTTTGCGTTTTTGAAGTTGCAGATCGGATATTTTCGACGGCATTTTAGGTTTTTCCGCGTCTGCGAACTTTCGGATCGCGTCTCTGAGTTTCAGGAGCGTCTATGGAATCTGGAATCGCGTCTGTGTTTTCAACAAATTTTATTTTGCATGTTTCAGACAGGGGCGTCTGTGTTTCAGAAGCGCGTCTGTGTTGTTTCGGATCGCGTTTGTGTCAGATAAGGGCGTCTGTGTGTTTTGGCCGCGTCTGTGCATCACAGAACCGCGTCTGTGTCATACAGACGCGTCCGTGTAGGGGGTAAAAGCGTCTGTGTTTTACTGTTTTGAAAATTTCAAAGTTTCATTGATTCGATTTTCGGATTTCGCACTTAGGGTTTCAGATTTGGTTTATTTTTGGACTAACCCTTGCAGATCTAGCTAACTAAGTTTGTGCAGCTTGTTTTGGAAGCAAAAACGTTTTTGTTGAAGGCCCCTCTTTCACAAAGTCTTTTGGGTTTCTAAAATTTACCTAACTTGTGTGCTTGCAGGAAGGGGTGATCATTTGAAACAGCCCAAACTACTAACAAATTTTGTTGCAGGTCCTTGGCTAGGGTTTTGAAATTTTGTTGTGTGCCTTGTTTTCATAGATTAGCAAACACTTCAATTGGTGCACTAAAATTGAATCATTGTCTTTTGTGTCTTGAGCAATAGGCTCTTTTTGTTTAATCTTTAGAGGGCCTGTCTTCCCGTGTGGTCATTAGGACTACTAGTGAGAAGAGAACGACCCAAGTGGTAGCAAAAGAAAAGCCATCTTCTTCCAAACCACTATAAATAAATGTATTCATGGTGAAAACTATGAATAACGTGTGCTGATTAGTTCATACCGACACTATGTCTCCCCATAAACCCGTTTGATCAAATTTATTTGATCATTTGTAGGGCGTAACCCCTACCGGCTGGGAGCCTTCTGTATTTACAGAGCTGAAAGTGCCGCATGTATGGCCACACAAGCGGATGCCCTTACTAGCACCTTTTTGTTTTAGAAGCCCAAATCCTTCTAGTTGTTGAGGCAGGAGGTCGGACCTCTGGTAGCGGCCCACACACATACAGTTCTTAGTAGAGATACAAAGTTCGCCATGGAGAGTTTTCATGGGGACTGATGCTTGGCTGACCCGAGAAGTGAGTGCCGAGGGTGGAGCCAGTGAGGTCAAGCATCTAAGTATCCGCTCTGAATAGCGTAGCCTCGGGGGTAAAACCCTATGTGGGATCAACAACTATTGTCTTGGCCAGCCATAAGAATTGTGCTTGTCTTATGTTAAACATTCAAAACATTCAAGACCAAACAGCAAAACATTGTGTCTTTTGTGTCTTCAAGTGTATGCAAAACAATTTTACATCAAACAACACACTTTTGGAGTCTAAACACTTGCAAACATTGAGTCCTCATCAACATTGTGTCCTCTTGTCACGAAAAATAGTCAAACAGTTGGATTTGGTCACAACAAAAAAACTTCACAGATTGGAAAAATTGCACGAAGTTCACAGAAACGCGTCTGTGTCTGTTTTAACCGCGTCTGAGTCATATAAGCGCGTCTGTGAAGGCATAATAGCGTCTGTGTGTCTAGCAGCGTCTGTGTCGAACAGAGACACGTCTGTGTCTAGGAATCGCGTCTGTGAAGTATACAGAAGCGTCTGTGTCCAGAATTGAAAATTTTTACAGTCCAGCAAACAAAAGAAATTAGTTTCGGAATACTTGAGCTTCCTAGGTTGTTTCTTCAGGTTTCATCTAGCATTCAACCTGTCTTTGGGTCTCACATAGTCCATCATTGCTTTACATCTCTCATTACATTCATAATTGTCTAAACTTGAGTCAAAAGGTCACTTGCTTGTCCTCATCATACTTTGTCAACATACTACATACAACTACACTTTGCTAAGTGGTCCCTCATCAAGGTTTCTTACCTTTGGGTCTCATTTGGTCTCACTTAGAGTCAAGGTCAGCTTACCTCATCAAGAGAAACTATCATCTCTTTGGAAGTCACACCTACTCTACTACATACATACTCGGTCTTACACTTTGGACATTGCAAGTACACCTCAAGGTTCATTTACATTCCATACAACTCTTGGTCTTCCATACTCTTTTCATTTTTTATCTAGTCTTTCACATCTTGGTCAAACACCTAGTTCATGGTTGAAACCCGCCTTCAAAAATCTAGGAGAAAAGCTAAAGAAGCTCAAGAATCCGCAAACATGAGTTCTTATGAGTATGACAATGATTTATTTTTCAATCCTGAGCACACTACATTGCCTGACATGGATGTTTATAAAAACATTCCAAATTTGGAAAACACAGACACTACAAACAAAAATGCTACACACAATGACAATGTGGACAACTTTTCAATACAATCAGCAGATGTAGAAGAATCCATTATGAATCCTCATTTCAATAGATTGGTTGAAGAGATAATGAAGAGGGATCGACAATACTTCTTACACATGATGGCACAAAATGGAGCTAAAATACCTCATGACTTTGACATGTCTCAACTTATGGAAAACCGACCCTCGTAACAAACTCACTCCAACATGGATCAAAGGAGACCCAATAGTGGAGGAAATAGAGGACCACATATGGTACCTGAATCACCATCAGCTTTGCTTCAAAAACCAGAAGTCTCACATACACATGCTCAAACGTATGATACTTACCTTCGAAGACCATTATGGAAGCCTTATGCAGATAGATATGCTCAATCACATGCTCAAGCTATGGATCAATCAAAACAAGTGGACATTCAAAGGCATGCTCCAAATTTGGACACAAGGAAACCTCATGTCAAATTTGGGGGCAACACAATAGAACATGACGTGCCTATAGAATATGGTATATATGCACAAAATAGATATGGGGTTCCTCAACATGAAGCCATACCAAGTGCTCCCTATATGCCACATCAATATAGACCTCCTCCATATGAACATGTGTATGATCAGTATCATCCATACATGCAACAAGCTCCTCCTCAAATTGGTGTCTCAAACATGGGGTATGCTACAAGAAATCAATCTCCACCTAAGAGCAATTTGGAGCAACAAATCAGAGATTTACAAAAGAAAATGGAGGACATGAGTACACCAAAACCAACATACACTATGAGAGACATATGTCCTTATCCATTTGATAAGAGCATTCCAATGCCTCCATTTCCTGCACACTTTGTGACGCCAAAATTTGACAAGTATAGAGGAAAAGGAGACCCCAAGGCACACATACGACAATTTTTCACAGCTTGCATTGAGGTAGCGGCAGAAGAAACATATTTGATGAGGTTGTTCCCACAGAGCTTAGGCAATCAAGCTATGGAATGGTTCTCTCAATTACCACCTGGTATTAAGTCATGGGGTGACTTAGCAGAGGCATTTATTCAGCATTTCTCCTACAATATAGAAATAGATATCTCAGTCACTACTTTGTGCAATACTAAGCAAAAGGAGGGAGAATCTTTTGCGTCATTTTTACAAAGATGGAGAAATCTAGCTAGCAGATGCTCTTGTGAAATCCAACAGAAACAAATGGTAGAAATGTTCACTCAAAACGTTAACAAGGATATTGGCTATGATCTAAGGAAAGCTTGTTTGTCCACCTTCAAGGATGTTATTGAAAAGGGCTTGGCAACAGAAAAGGTCTTAATTGAACAAGGAGTCATTAAGATATTCAAGGAAAACAAAGATGACTTTAAAGGGAAAGACAAGCCAAGATTTTGGAATAAGAACAAGAACACAGTCAATGATGGTGTTGTTGATGCCAATACAGTGCGACCCAAATTCATCTTTTCGGGATCAAGTTCTACAAACAATCAAGTGAATACCCAAACAACTTCTAGATCACGAAGGAAGTACACCCCATTGGGAGAAC
This sequence comes from Cryptomeria japonica, assembly GCF_030272615.1. Classification (NCBI taxonomy): domain Eukaryota; kingdom Viridiplantae; phylum Streptophyta; class Pinopsida; order Cupressales; family Cupressaceae; genus Cryptomeria; species Cryptomeria japonica. Next base: position 238,378,654 of record NC_081408.1, on the reverse strand, counting down.
CACTTGAATCAGTCTTCAAAAAGCTTGTGGCAAACAAAGTGATCACAGTTCCAGATTTTCCTCCATATGAACCAAAGGTCAAACCAAATTGGTGGAACGATGATGAGTATTGTGAATTTCATAAGAGCAAGGGTCACAAGACAGGTAATTGTCATCGACTGAAGAACATTGTGCAAGATCTCATTGATAGAGGTGATATTGAGATTGAGGGACACTCATCCAATCAAGAACATGAGATGTTTAAGGAACCATTCCCAAAGCATGACAAGGGAAAAGACAAAGTCACAGATGATCAAGCCAACTATACTAGAGCACCTTACAACTATGATTCAACTATCAATCACATCTCAATGGACAATCATATCTCTACTATTACCATCAAGAACAAAAACCCTGAGAATCCTCCTCAGAGACCCAAGATTGTCCTAAGAGGTGTTGGATCTTCTTCCGAACCTACCTCTGAATGTCATGTTACAACTCGTCGAGGTAAAATTACGTTGCCAGGTGCCTCCACTAAAAATACCACTTCTTCATCAACCAAGCCTGAGTATGACTTTGTAGAACAATTAGGGAAGACACTCGCGCTCATCTCCATTCTTGAGCTCTTACGCATATCCCCCGCTCATAAAGCTATTCTTGACAAAATCTTGAGAGACACTGTCATTCCTACTGATCTGAACGTGGACCAGTTTCAAGCCATGGTGGGATACCTTTCCATTCCACATTCCCTCACATTCACAGAAGTCGATGACGCCTCCGTAAGTCAGCCACATAATGCCCCACTACATGTTGAAGCCTTCATACACAAACATCGAATAAAGCGAGTCTTGATAGATGGAGGAGCTGGTCTAAACATTTGTACATTGAGCACCATTAAACAATTGGGATATTCCGATAAAGCTGTGAATTCAACAAATCAAATCACCATCAAGGCATATGACGATGAAGAGCGCTCATCCAAGGGCACAGTCACCTTACCTCTAAGAATTGGGCCAGTCACAAAGGATGTGGTTTGTCAAGTCCTAGATCTGGATCTCACATACAACATATTGTTAGGACGTCCTTGGATTCATGAAATGAGGGCAGTCCCATCGACATATCATCAATGCATTAAGTTTCCTCATAATGGAGTCGAGGTAACAGTTAACGGTGATCCTAATCCGTTCATATATTGCAATAACCTGAGATCACATACTGAGACCATCATTCCCAGTAATCGTGAGGCTGCTCCTTCTTCGGCATACATTGACTCTGAGTCGTTGAAACCTTCGACATCAAAACAAGGTGAACTTAAAGGCAAATTTCAAGACAAAGGCATGGGAGAATACACTTTAAATCAGACCATGTATTTACGACAAGTCATGAGCTCTCCAAAAGAATATGGAAGGCCACATCCTAACCAGCAAATATCCATCATGATACTCAAATGGGATCCTACTACCTTTCAAAGATGGGGTGAACTAGAAGAGGAAGATTTATACAAAATGCTCTATAAAGACATTGAAGAGGACACACAAGATCATATCAATATACCCTGTGAGAAATATGGCAAAGGCTTCAAGATTCTACAAAAATTCGGGTATGATGGAAAAATCCCTCTTGGGTTACGCAAAGAAGGCGTCATGGAGCCCTTACAGCCTGAATTGACTGTAAAAAGGGAACGCTCAAAGGGACTTGGTTTTCTGACTTCCAAGATCCACACTAAAAGGACAGAAGGGGCATCACAAATAAAAGTTGCCAAAATTCAACAAGAGGATTACTATTCCACAGATTCCAACGAATGGGAATGGGGTTCAGACAAATCCTCCAGTGACTATGAGCTCACCGAGACATTCAGAGAGCCAGATGAACCCACAGAAGAAGAGGAATTTTATAAAAAGTTCAGAGTTGGTCAAGAAACAACCCATAAGGATTGCACACAGTCTTCGTCTCAAGGTTCTAGGTCGAAATCACATAGGATGAGGACACCTGTCCCGGAAGGCGCTACTAGTGACGACAATTTGGATTCGCTCACGATCGAAACCGATGAGGAGAGTGCCATCGATGACCTCGACGATTGCCTTGATATACCTGAATATAACCACATCTTCACTCTTAGCCCTGCAAACTCCGAAAACATTAAAGGCCTTCCCCTTGTTCACCACCAACTCATTGACTGGGATTATGAAGGACCAGGACAATTTGATACATTTCAAAATGACGAAGCTATTATTGACTATCTGGGCATAAGAGATGATCTTCCCCCTGGGGATCACAAAGCAGGATACACCATAGAACTCAACAACATGGCATATTTCGGTGAGGGTGTCGGACCTTCCAGTCGCAAAAATGTGAAAATAAGAACAAATCAAGGGTCTTATGGCAAAAACCACACTGTGGCGCTATCTGATTCCAAAAGAGTAAAAAGAAAGGACGTATCTGAGGGCGAAAACCTCTCTGAGGCACCCGAAGATGGAAGGCTCGACATTCTCCCAGCATCATATGAGGAAAAATCATCCATGTTGGTAGAGGAGACCATCAAAACAAACATTAGTACGGAAGAGGTTCCACACAACATATTCCTGGCTCAATCATTGACAGATTCCGAAAGGTCAAAATTCATAAGCTTCTTCAAAGAACGACAAATCAACTTTGCATGGTCATATGCTGATATGCCTGAACTAGATCCAGATTTGGTAATGCATCATTTGACAGTCAAACCGGGGGCAAAGCCAGTGAAACAGAAATTAAGGAAAATGCATCCACAAGTGGCATTACTAGTCAAAGCAGAGCTAGAGAAGTTATTGGATGTCGGATTCATACACCCAATTGATTATCCCAAATGGATCTCCAATTTAGTACCTGTCAGTAAACCAGATCGCAGCATTAGAATATGTACAGATTTTAGAGACATCAACAAAGCTTGTCTGAAAGATGACTTCCCATTACCAAATATCGACTTGATCGTTGATCTCACAGCAGGTCACGAAATGTTATCTTTAATGGATGGATTTTCTGGTTATAATCAAATCAGGATTGCACCCGAAGATCAACACAAAACATCATTCACTTGTCCATGGGGAACTTTCTGTTGGAATGTCATGCCCTTTGGGCTGAAAAATGCAGGTGCTACATATCAAAGAGCAATGACCACTATCTTTCATGATCTCATGCACATAACCGTGGAAGATTATGTTGACGATCTCTTGGGTAAATCAATAGACAGAGATACACATTTGGACATACTTTCAGTCGTCTTTGATCGGTTGGAAAAATACAAAGTAAGATTAAACCCCAAGAAATGTGTCTTTGGAGTAACCTCCGGGAAGCTCCTAGGATTCATTGTGTCTAAAAGAGGAATCGAAGCCGATCCAGCAAAAGTCAAAGCTATCTTGGACATGCCGCCACCCAGAAATATCAGTCAACTTCGATCCTTACAAGGGAGACTCCAGTCTATACGAAGATTCATAGCACAACTTGCAGATAAGTGTAATCCTTTCCAGCACCTGTTACATAAAAATATCAAGTTCAAATGGGATGATAACTGTCAACAAGCTTTTCAGATGCTCAAAGATTATCTTTTGAATCCGCCAGTTTTGATGCCACCAATTCCAGATCAGCCTTTGTTACTATACATATCAGCTACTCCAACAGCACTGGGGGCACTCCTAGCACAACAAATAGCTGACGGCAAGGAAAAAGCAGTATACTATATCAGTCGCACATTGGTGGGATATGAGCTAAACTACACACCAATCGAGCGTGCATGTCTCGCTGTGGTCTTTGCTTCACAAAAATTACGACATTATATGCTCACTCACAAGACTAAGTTGATTGCAAGAATTGATCCATTAAAATACCTTCTCAACAAAGCTACACTTACTCGGCGACTGGCCAAATGGGTAATGATCCTAAGTGAATTCGACATCGAATATGTAGATAGAAAAGCAATAAAAGGACAAGCAATCGCGGATCAATTAGCAGATGCTCCCATGATAGATGATGTTCCTCTAAATTCAGAATTTCCAGATGAATCCATTTTAACAATATCACATGCAAGGCCATGGCAACTATACTTTGACGGCTCATACACACAACATGGGGCAGGAGCTGGTATTCTCTTTATAACTCCTCAAGGCGATTCTATACCAAAATCATACCGCTTATCATTTCCTTGCACTAACAATATAGCGGAATATGAGGCATTAACAACTGGATTACGAATTGCAGTTCAGTGGAAGATCCAGGAACTTCATGTTTTTGGGGATTCTCAACTTGTCATCCGTCAAGCAACTGATGATTACCAAACAAAAGATGAAAAATTAATGCCTTACAAACAACTGGTAGATGATTTGAAACAGCACTTCACAAAGATAGATTTTGAACAGATACCAAGAGAGCAGAATCGTGCTGCAGATGCCATGGCTACAATTGCTTCACTAATTGATCTGCCTCAAAATGAAACCTGCTATGAGTTCCTAGTAGACAACCTGTTGGTTCCTTCATATGAGATCACTCCTACTGAAATGATATGCGTTGTTGGTCCTGAATCCCAGTTATATGGTTCCATATTCACATATCTTCGCGACAATACCTTACCTCCTGATCTATCAAACAACCAACGTCGCACTTTCATTCGCCAATCTTCTCGATATGTCATTCTAGCTGATATCCTATACCGACGAGGTCTAGATGGAACTCTTCTTAGATGTTTAGAAAGCGACGAAGCTCAGATTGCATTACGTGAAGTGCATGAAGGGATATGTGGTCCGCATGCTAGTGGTCCTACCTTGGCCAAGAAACTCATCAGGACTGGATATTACTGGCCCAATATGGAAAAAGACTCATATCAATTTGTCAAAAAATGTAAGCAATGTCAAATTCATGGAGACCTCATACATGCACCAACACAAGAACTACAACCACTTGCATCTCCTTGGCCCTTTTGTCAGTGGGGACTTGATCTCATAGGCAAGATTCACCCTACGTCTTCCAATGGTCATAAATTCATTATCACAGCTACAGAGTATTTCACAAAGTGGATTGAAGCTGTGCCTCTCACACAAGTCACTGGGAAACAAATTGCTACTTTCATCCTTAACTATATCATTTACCGATATGGTATTCCTAATTCCATTATTACTGATAACGGGCGTCCCTTAAAAAATCAGGATGTTCGTGAACTCTGTGACCGCTTCCATATTTCTCATCGTTTCTCCACACCATATTACCCCCAAGGTAATGGCTAAGCTAAGGCGTCTAATAAAACAATTCTTAAAATCCTTAAAAAGACAGTCGACGATGCTGGCCGTAACTGGCATATCCAACTCAATCGTGCACTTTGGGCCTACCACACAAGTGTCCGCACACCTACAGGAGCTACACCCTACTCACTTGTCTACAGCGCTGAAGCCATCTTGCCTATTGAGGTCGAGTTACCTTCTTTATGGGTCTCTTTGCAAAACATCATCAACGATGAAGATTACAGGGTTTCTCGCTTACAAGAATTAGAATTGTTGGATGAACGGAGACAAACTGCTTTTAATCATCTCAAGGCTTACCAACAACGAATGAGTCGCAGCTACAATCACAAAGTCAAGCCTCGCACATTTGTGGTAGGGGACTTGGTTCTCAGATAAAATCCCAAGAATCAGCAAGACAGAGAGAAGAAGGGCAAGTTCGAACCAAAGTGGCTTGGTCCTTACATTGTTACAGCAGCCTATGGATCTGGGGCATATCAGCTCTCAACTACAGAAGGTGAACCTTTGGAGGATCCTATCAACAGCATACACCTTCGCAGGTTCTACACATAGTTCTCCGGAATATCCTAATTCAAAAACACAAAAAAATCAAAAAATTCAAACATACAAAAAAATTATAAAACAAAAAAATCGTTACTTGGTGAAAACCTGGCAAACAGGCGCCTTGTGACACAAAAAAAAAAAAAAATTGAAAAATCAAAAAAAGTAAAGAGAAATAATTTCGTCCAACGGTGAAAACCACTTCGGTGGCGCCCTGGGCAAGTACCATGGTGAAAACTGAGTCACCAGCGCCATGCGTAGAGACATTGCTCCTCCCTCCTTTAGGATTCACTTTCATCATTTCACTTTGCACACACTCACAACCTATTCACTCACAATAAATTTACCCATTCCCATCATGGCTTGTTATTGATCTACCCAAGATTGGTTAGCCATTCATAATAACCCCCCCCCCCTTTTTCACTCCTTTCCATCCATAATAAATTAGATCCTATCTGTGGCTAAGGCAAAATCCTACGTCTAGTGATGGGTGTGGAACTGAGAACATCACATGTTTCGAGAGTACAGTTTCTTCCAGCTTTCTTCAGTCTATCCGCGCACAATCCGTAATAAAGCAACATTTGCATCACAGATCCACAATAAAGTTTCATCTTCTCCGCAAGAAAGTATCAGTTTCATGGATTCAGTCAGTTTCAGATGAGACAGTAGCAACAATAGGCTTCAACAAATCAAATCTTTCAATAGACTCAGACAACATATGGTTCAGTGCTATCTATCCTTTTTGTGAAAGTAAACATTGTGACCACAATCAAATAAGACTTACACAAGTGACAAGAGACACTAAACTCGAGGACTACAGTGGATGTTGGTGTCGAGTCTTGGTTTTCTTTTGATTTTATCTTTTTGGTGACATGTCTTTTAGCTTTTCCGGGATGTCTTTGACTAGAGATTCTATCTCCAGGATGTCTTTGACTACAAAGGCGAGGATGGGGTATCGTCACCTATTTGCATTTGCTGTCTGTGGATTGTCTCTTAGTAATGCTATGACTTGTCCAAGGATATGAGGACACTGTGAGTCTAGTATGAACTGGGGCATTCCTTGTTTGTGACTGTCTTATCTCCATGCAAACAGGTACAATGACTTTCTGGGTCGAACATATACCTCGATTGTCATAACCTACTTGCCATAATAAGCTCAATGATGATAACGCACAAGAAGCTCTTTCACTTTCATATCTTCTGTCTTCCATCCCCCTTTCTTGATTGACTTCCATCGTCCTTCTCGAGTCCGCGTAGCTTGCTATCACATGACTGAGTATAATGACACACCAAAAATATTTGCATTTCATGTAGCTGCACCTGCATTACCACATATAAGTATTTCATACATACATATAGATATCACAACTGCATCACATCCTGCACACAACACCTGTTAGCACAATTTACACTTACATTATCATATTCATCTACATCACATACATTCACATTTGCATCATGCATCACATATACAACATAAAAGAGCAAAAATATATTGCATCATATACATATTTGTATCCATATCATAAGCATCACATAAGAGCATCTCATCACATAGGTACGCATGCATATAGCTGCCGCAAAAATAATCACCTCATATATATAATCAACAGTGTCATGATACAATGATGTCAAAAATCATATGGCTACAAAATCACCCGCAGGTGTCTACAATACAAAAAAAAAAATGGTACAAATACTGATACAAGGGAGCCCTTTATGGCTATGATGAACTCCCTCCCTCGGAGCCGCTGGCCTCGACGGAGTCTGAGCTCTAGACGGACCTGCTCCAAGATCACCCTGCCTGTCTGGTGGTGGTGGAGGACCCATGACCCCACCGCTCGATGCCTGTCTCCTCCGGCTCCCTCCCGTAGCTGTCGCTGTCCGCGATGGTCTATGGAAGCTCCTCGCCCGCTGATCTGCTAGCACGGCACCATAATACAGGTCCCTCCAGTAGGCAATCTCTTCTCCGGCTCGCAGGACATATGTGTAGCCTGCTCCTGCGTCCTCTACCGCCTGCCTCCCTGCCCTCAGCGCTGTCTCAGCCTCAGTATAGCGCTGAATCGCCTGATCCCTCTCCCGCTCAGTATCCCTGAGCCTGGTCCTGAATCGGTCCCTCTCCCTCTCCAGATCCTGGATCTCATCTGCCTGGCCCTGGCAGATCTCCCTGAGCTCAATCAGCTCATCCTCCTCTAGATCCCCACCCTCTGCCTCTGCCTGTGGCTCTCCCTCTGCGGGTGCCTGTCCCTATACCTGTACCGGTGCCTGAACGGGTACCTGTCTCTGTGCATGCCTAGGTACCTGTACCTGTCTCCGTCCCTGCTCCTGTGCCTATACTGACACCTGTCCCTGTACCTGTCCCTGTCTCTGTCCCTGTACTCTAGGACCCTGTGCTGCTAGTACCTGCAGGGACAATCCACCGCGACCCCTCACCACCTGGGCCTGTCCCTCCTGTCCACCCTCCCTTCGAGGTGTCACTCTCCTCTCCCCAACTACTCCCCTCCGCCTCCGTCGGCCTCGGCCTCCATCACCCCCACCATCATCATCATCATCTCCTCCTCCATCTCCCTCCAGTAGCTCTCCTGGATCTGTCAATCGAGGGAATGGATGCTCGGCCCAATATGCGGAATACTCTGCATCCATCCCGGCGTCCTCGATCTCTGACCACATATCCCAGGGTAGGGGCACCATCTCTGCCAGCTATGTCAGCGCCTGATCATATGACAATAACGGTCCGAACTGCCCCTGATCCCTCACTGTACGGGCATACATACCCGAGCCTCGTGGCATCCTCTGGATCCTGCCATACTATCTGCATACTTTATCCACCAGCTGTCTCTCCAGTATATAGGGTGTCCGCCCAATAAAATACCTGCTCCGGAAAGTGTAAGGCAGCTCCACTGCGTCATCCTCCCACTCCTCAGATCCCAGATACGGCCTCCATATGACTACATCAATGTCATCTATCACTCGCCGCCAATGCTCTAGCCTGCCAATCCGAGGCTGCGAAGTGATCATATCATACAGATGAACAAAACTCTGTCCATGACCTCTCCCTCTAAAATGTATTGGTCGCGTGATAGGCAGATGCTCGTACGCCCAAACCTGCAGAAGTGTCACTCCACAGCCCAGTCCCACTGATCCATGGTAGACAAACTAGTGCAGCTCATAATATAGGTGGGCCAACACACATGGACCCCACGTATATCTGGTGTGATGCGTCACCAATGTCTCCAATGCTCCTCCCCAGCCCACTGCCAACCCCCGTGTCGCTCTGTCCGGACATAGGAACCCACTGATAGCTCCTCTGATCACAGCTGGCAAAGCTAACCCTGTCACGGTCATGGTGTCCCATGCCACATGTCCTGCTCTCATCTCTAGGCCGGGATCCTGGAACACCCATCTCAAAGCCTCTATGTCTCCGTCGCGATCGTATGGAATCAGATCTCCATCAATCGGTATATGTAGAATCCTGTATACATCCTCAAGGGTGACTGTCATCTCACCCATCGGCAAATGAAATGTGCATGTCTCTGAATGTCATCTCTCGGCCAGCGCAGTTAGCAATCTCATGTTCGCCCGAAACTCAGGCACATATAGCACGTGTCTCAATCCCATCTCCTCGATGGCAGCTCTATCCTGAAATGACAACTCCGGTCGCAACCTCTATGTCGATGGGAATCTCTCTCGTGACTCTAACATAGGCAAATACTCCTGCAGTCAAACAAATCAATCATGTCAGTCATCGTGGCATTTACTGTTCATCACAAAATGCTACTCACTATCTAAATGCATATGGTTATCTATCCTAGTGACACTCACTGTTCATCACAAAGTGTTGCTATCTATCCTAGTAGTACTCACTGTTCATCACAAAGTACTACGTGTGTGACATTCCCTGTTCATCACAAAGTGTTACTCACATCTTGCACTCCCTGTTCATCACAAAGTGCTGCTCATACTTTGGGTACTCCCTGTTCATCACAAAGTACTCTATCTTGGTACTCCCTGTTCATCACAAAGTGCCTTGATCTATCCTAGTCTTCCTAGAGGACCTGCTTCAGTGTATCCTCTCAGCAGCTTATCCAATCGACAGCGTATGTTCATCACAGAACTGCCGATTTGATCTAGAAGACCAAAACCTTGCATTTTCAGACATAAATGCGTTTCTAACTCACAAATGCACCTATTGACTGCACAAGCGCACCTAAACAACACAGATGCGCCTGTTTGACATAAACGTGCCTACATTATCCACAAACGCGACTTTGAAGCACAAATGCGCCTGAAAGGCACAGACGCGGCCGCATTCGACACAAACACGGTTCCCGACACAGACGTGCCTGGCACCGACACAGACGCGCCTGTCAGACATAGACGCGCCTGGCACCGACGCAGACGCGGTTTCCCGGTTTTTGCATTTTTTTGCATCCTACTTCTAAGCGCATTTATTGCCCTATCTACCATGCATTAATGACAAAAGCAAATGCGTCAAAGTACAAGGAGGTTTGGTGGTACTTACCGACTCTCCTACCTCTGCTGGTCTCTGAAATCGGTGAACACGGTCGAATCTGTGTACGAAAGCCATCGCTGCTGACTGCTGCTACTCTTTTTCTCGCTCTGCACTGTGATCTTGTGAATATGTAGATGACAATGAGGATGTCTTTTGCCCATGGTCTATCTTATAGCCTACCCTAGCCTTGGCCTTCATTTCCCGGGTCAGTCTTCTTTATCCCATGACTCTGTCACTTTATCCGGTCAATCCATTCTAGCCTTTCTTTCTTATCGAGAGATTGTCTGCAATCTTTTCAGACATTTTCATCTAATCTCTCGAGGGGGCATATCATTCCCATTCTTGGGCAACTTTGTATCAGTTCATCTTATCTTCTTTGAAACAGCGCGACAAGCCGCATTGTCTCAAAGAGGGGCAAAATGTAGACACCTAAAATTGTCCAGTCTAATTAAATAAATATTTTATTTATTTAATTATCTAAGCCTAATTCTTCTATTAAATAAATATTTTATTTATTTAATTATCTAAGCCTAATTCTTCTATTAATTAAATAAATCCTTATTTATTTAATTAATTCATTTATCCTCTTCTAGCCTTATTTCTCATTTAAATAAATACATTTATTTATTTAAATTATCCTTTTCCTAAATTAAATAAATATTTTATTTATTTAATTATCCTACTATTAATTAAATAAATCTTTATTTATTTAATTAATTCATTAGCTTTTTCTACACATGACACATGTCATTCATCTCTTAATTCCTACACTACCTACCTCTTTCATTATTTTGGTATTTCTTTTACCTACTCTCTAATCCTAGCCGACCTCTCTTTTTACACCTCTCAATCTTATCCCTCCATTTCATATAGTGTCTTCTATTTAAGGAGATGCCTCCTTCATTGTCTAACCCTAATGACTACTCTAACAACTTGATCAATTGACTACACTACGATCCTACTTGCAACCACATTCCGTTCTTTGTTGAGCTCTTGTGTATATAAAAATCTGAGAGCAAATATATCAAGCAAGATCAATGGAGATAGGAAGAATGGAGATCAAAACCCTATTGGACATGTGATGGTATAATCTTTGTGATTTTGTTTTATTTTGCATTATCTTAGGTAATCTTCATATGTTATGGTGGATCTTTGTTGATTGTTAGGCTAGGGTTTTGTGGTTGAATTCATTTAGCCTTTCAATATTGTTATTATTGTTATCCATTTTCACCATATACAATTGAGAAAATATATCTGATTAGACATTTGAATTGTCCTTGTGCAGCCACCTGCAGAGCCACGTACTACTTCGAAGAGGCTCGATTTTGATGATCCACCATAGTCATAGATATGGATAGAGACATATAGTTATAGTTGTGGTCATTAAAGGGCCAATTTTTTATATATTCGACATTTGTATATGTATATATCGACTTTGACAGACATGGCACATGGCACATGCCACATTTTTGTAACTATTATTGATTTGGCATCTATTCCATTTTTTGATATATGTACATGATTATTGTTCATTTTGATATATATGAAACTTGATATTCGATCCAATTTGTTCATTGATATATATGAAACATGATATTCCTAAAACTTAGTTATTTGCTATTGAAATGTGATCAAATTGGTTAGTTGTGTATATGTCTTGAAATGTGATCCAATTTGTTCATTACTTGTAACTCATATGGCGTATACTTTTAAACTATCTATTGCTCATATTGTGCATACCCAAGTACTAATACCGGTAATGTTGATAATCTGTATTTTGATTGAGTGAATTTGCTTTGAGTCCTTCGTGCATGAAGAGATTGGAGTGAAGTTATTATTTCATAAACTCGTGCTTATGGAGTGAAGTTCATCATTTCAAGAACCAATTAAGACATTTCATGCTTAAGTTCATCATTTCATGCTTATGGAGTGAAGTTCATCATTTCATGCTTATGGAGTGAAGTTCATCATTTCATTGCCTATAAAAGAAGAGTTGAAGCACTTATGGACAATCTGTTTGAACCTATGGGATCGTGTTGTCGCTACCTAAAAAATCCTATCCTAGTTTCGGGCAACTCGATTCCGTTTTTTTCTGGTGAGATTTTTTCTATCGCATCAAAAAAGGTCAAAAGTTGTCAGTGAGAGGTGGCAAAATAGTGCATCTTTTGTTCTGCTTGTCGTGGGAAGGAACCATCAGTGCGAGCGCGTCTGGGTGGCTGGGTTTACGCTAGGTGTGCCCTTGTCTCGCTCCCCAAGGCATCTGATCGTTACGAGCCACCTCGTAGCGACATTTTCCCTTGAGCGCTCAAAGCGAAAAAACTGGTCAAACTTTGACGTAGCCTAACTTGGAGACCGTGGCACTTATGGACGATCCATTTGAACCTATACGGTCGTGTTGTCACTGCCTAAAAAATCCTATCTCGATTTTGGGCAACTCGATTCCGTTTTCTTATGGTGATATTTTTTCTGTCGCATCAAAAATCGTCAAAAGTTGTCAGTGAGAGGTGGCAAAATAGTGCATCTTTCGTTCTACTTGTCATGGGAACGAACCGTCAGCACGAGCGTGTCCGGGTGGCCGGGTTTACGCTAGGTGTGCCCTTGTCTCACTCCCCAAGGTGTCTGATCGTTACGAGCCACCTCGTAGTGACATTTTCCCTTGAGCGCTCAAAGTGGAAAAAATGATCAAACTTTGACTTAGTGTAACTCGGAGACCGTGGCACTTATGGACGATCCGTTTGAACCTATGGGGTCGTGTTGTCACTACCTAAAAATTCTTATCTCGGTTTTGGACAACTCGATTCCATTTTCTTGTGGTGAGATTTTTTCTGTCGCATCAAAAACCATCAAAAGCTGTCAGTGAGAGGTGGCAAAACAGTGCATCTTTCGTTCTGCTTGTCGTGGGAACGAACCGTCAATGCGAGCGCGTCCGGGTGGCAGGGTTTACACTAGGTGTGCCCTTGTCTCGCTCCCCAAGGAATCTGATCGTTACGAGCCACCTCGTAGCGACGTTTTCCCTAGAGCGCTCAAAGCGCAAAAAAGGTCAAAATTTGACGTAGCCTAACACGGAGACCGTGGCACTTATGGACGATCTGTTTGAACCTATGGGGTCGTGTTATCGCTGCCTACAAAATCCTATCTCGGTTTTGGGCAACTCGATTTCATTTTCTTGTGGTGAGATTTTTTTTGTCGCATCAAAAATCGTCAGTGAGAGGTGGCAAAATAGTGCATCTTTTGTTCTGCTTGTCGTGGGAACGAACCGTCAGCGCGAGCGCGTCTAGGTGGCCGAGTTTATGCTAGGTGTGCCCTTGTTTCGCTCCCCAAGATGTCCGATCGTTATGAGGCACCTCGTAGTGACGTTTTCCCTTGAGCGCTCAAAGCAGAAAAAAGGGTCAAACTTTGACGTAGCCTAACTCGGAGACCGTGGCACTTATGGATGATCTGTTTGAACCTATGGGGTCGTGTTGTCGCTGCCTACCAAAATCCTATCTTGGATTTGGACTATTCCTACTAGCCCTTCAAATCGGGTAATTCAATAATAACTCAAAACTTTCCCAAAACACTTGGAAAAAAAAATTGCATATTCATATTCAAAATTTGCAAATCAGCCCCATGGACACTTTCATATATTAAATTTGGCATCTTATATAAACTATCAAGCTCATTGTTGTTTATATTTACAAGATTTTGCATCTAAATATGCAAATTACAACTCATTGTTTTTTTATACAAAACTTAGCATCTAGATATGCACATTACAACTCATTGTTGTTTTTTTATACAAAATTTAGCATCTAGATATGCACATTACAACTCATTGATGTTTTTATATACAAAATTTGGCATTTACATATGCACATTATAGCTCATATGCATATTACAACTCATATGCATGTAAAGCACATCCAAAAAAGCGAAGTTACAACGTTTCACAAAAGATATATACAAAATTGTCAAAATTATTCTACCATATTGTAGAATTATTCTTCTAGATGGCCCAAAATCAATAAAGTGAACCTTCTGGATCAGCTCTAACCCTTAGTGTCTCAAGTATTGCCTCATGGTCTGATTCACGAACTTTCCACAAATCCTTGTTAAGAGGTCTACCACGATATTTAATCAAATGAATATTTGTTGCAACAAGAAGGTTTGAGTAATGAAGAATATGTCTATGTGTCTCAAAGTCCTCAAACAACCAGGCATTAGAATTTTTGATAGGGTACCTTCATTTTATAGAAGAATAATGCCAAAATCAATACAACGATTGCTAAATAAATGAGTTTAAGAGGTCTCAATACAACTCGACACAACAACGTGGTACCTTCTAAGCCATGTCCCTGTCACAACAACGGATCCTATTGGGTACTCAATACCCTCTCCATCAACCACTGTAGAAGTCAATTTCTTTTTTGCCTCAATACAACGACACAAAAAGTAATTTGTTCCTTCTTCGTTGTTCTCATCCGCAATAACTACATATACATGACCTGCATTTAATAGAAAGATATAAGTTAATACTAAAATCAGCGTAAGTTAATACTAATAAATTAAGCTTAAAATTGTAGCAAATTGCAACCCTTTACCTGGTTCAACTATGTTTGATACATGGTCAAAATCCACTGATGCTTCAATCCAGTTCATTTGTAGTGCTCTAAGAAGTTGATATGTATCTAGGGTTTGCAAAGGTCTACAAAACCATTGGTCAACCCACTCTTTTGATTCACATTCATCCCACAAAAAATGCATACACGAAGAGCAAAAGCATGCAATATATCTAATATAAATAACTAGTGATGTTGCATTTGAACTTCTAAATGAATGCATGTCACTTGATCCAGTAAGTGTACAACAATCTAGATAGTTTTCAATGTTAGATTCACTTATTAACCAAAAATATCTAGAAACCATAGACTTATCTGCATTACCTGGTCCCATTGTAGAGCTACACCATTGCACAATTGTTTTTGCATCTATTAACATTGCACCACCTTCGTACTTCAATTCCTCTCTGGTAAGAGCTCTTTTCACACATGCTCCCGCACCATCATGCTCTCCCTTTCCATGCCCTGCCTCAATGAAATTCCAAAAATGTTGCACACCACTTGTCACATGCATCCTAGTCAACCAGTAGAACATCCTTGCATTCTTGAATTGTGCGGTGTAATTGTCCGACCATATTAAGTGTTGGTTGTATCTTATATCTCTTTCACTTAAACTATCATAGAAGACTGTAAAGCATCCTTGCACAAACTCTGAGGAATGTGTACGATCGTCACTGATATAGAAGTGATATTCTCTTATAACCTTTTTGTCCTCCTCAGTGCTATCATGTGCATGCATGAATGCTATGTGTACAAAAATTGTAACTTGTGTAGAGTGGTAATACATAGATTGTACTTCATTTTGCGACTTTAGTGTATAATTCTCAACAAAATCAACGACAAAGACAATAGTGTCGAGGGGGAAAGTGTCCTTACACAACTTGAATCGCTCATCTAACCATCTAGCTCTATGTGTGTGACCTATGTACTCATATACTAGTTTCTCTTGAAACATTTTCATAAAATCGGCTACGCATATATCCCTTTTCACTAACTCACGCCTCTTTAATTCTTTTCCATCTTTAACACCATATGTTACTGACTTATATTTTCCAATAGAAACTAGTTCCTTACCAATTTCATGTGTGCTATCCAGATGTAGGCATCTATGCAACTGTTGCAAACCACCACATGTAGGACAAAAACCTCTCAAACACATCATCTTATAATAAATGCACCCATCATCTCGTCTACATAGTACACTTGAAATAAATTCTCTCGGTGACTTAGGAGGTGCTTGTAGACCACATTCCTGCAAAACATCGTTAGTGTGCAAACTACAACAGATATAGCGATAAATATCATAATACATGGAAAATTCAACATGGACCCTACAACATGTAGTACGTGCATGATTAATCTTAACATAAAATGGTTTTGTCATCTCAAAAAATCTTTGACTAATTTTAATCTGAGGAAAGCTTTGAAAAAACCTTTCATAAAATTGTGTTTGAGTTGTATCTAAATGGTGTTTTGGATGTGGCTCGCGATTACTAATTCCAATTCGCCTTCTAACAACATCTTCTTTGGTTGGGTGAAACCCTTGTGTTGTCATGCCAAAATCTCTCAATTAACGTTCTTAGTGCATCAACAACAACCTTGTCCTTGCGTGGGAGTCTACCGGAGAATGCCCAAAGAGAATTATTGTTAGGATCCTCAATTTTCTCTTGCCTCTCTAAGGCATAGTGTAATGTGGTTCTACTTATCCTTAATGACTTGCTTGTTTTGCTTATTAAACGAGATTTTTTCATTTCCTTTCCCATTATGGTTGATGTGAGGACACGACGAGTAACATTAGCATCTTTAGCGCGTGATTTTGAACCAATGGCTTGGTATGCATCAAAAAGATTTCTCACAATGGTTCTTTCACTATTATTTTCGAATGTTCTTAACCCCAAAATTTTCATTCTCTCTCTAAATTTCAGATTTTTAATCATTTCAACAACTAATTGGCATCTTCCACTTTGATTTAAGTTTTCAAAATAGTTATTCCAAATTCTTCTAACCGTTCTTCTACAAGTTCTTTCGAAAAATTTATCATGCATTGTCTTCACAATATTTTCATCAATATCTATTAGGAACTTTGGTTTTCTACAAATTATTCTAAGAGGTGTTAAGATTGGTCCATGCTCTTCGTTTTCATTAGGTGTATTATGTGCATTGATCACATCAAATTCAAATGGTAAATCTTCTTCAATTTCATTAACATGTGCATTCACCGAATCATTTTCAAATGGTCTATGTTCATTGCATTCATTAGGTGCATTCATCATATGTATTTGAATTGGTGTATGTTGATCATTTTGATTTGGTGCATTAATCATATCAATTTCAATTGTTGAATGTTCATCACTTTCATTAGGTGCATTAGATGATGTACCTTCACGTAATCTCTTCATACGCTCCCTTTGTCTTTCCTTTGTTGCCTCTCTTTGTTCATTTGTTCCTCTCTTATTCTTTCCCATTGTCCTACACATAACATCATGATGACAATCCACAATCAAATAGCAAAAAAAACAACAAATGATCATCATTTTGTTATAATCTAAAGTAACAATAATAAAATAACTTCAAAAAAAACCAAAATACAAGACAAATAAATCATAATCAAAGCAAAAAAACAACAAATGATCATGATTTTGTTATTATCTAAAGTAACAATTATAAAATAACTTAAAAATCAATCATTCCAAAGCAAAAGTGACAAAAGAATATGAAAACCTGATTGTTACTGTCCCAGAAAATCATGTGCAAAAGCAGTGGGGCCTTCAAACAACTTGCAATGTTGTTTTTTAGGTTGTTGGGACTAAAACATATAAAGATTTTCCCATAACCCGTACAGGTTATGGAAACCTTATATGTCAACGTTCACAATTTCTCATAACCCGTACAAGTTATGTAGAACTAGAAGTTTTGGCCTTAGTTCTACCGGTACGGGCTATGTAGAACTAGGAAAAGGAGAGGGGGAGAGGGAGAGAAAAGGAGAGGGGGAGAGGGAGAGAAAGCGAGATTGGGAAAAGGAGAGGGGGAGATGAAGTGAGGGAGGGAGAGGGGGGGAAAAGGAGAGGGGGATAGGGAGAGAGGAAGGGAGACGGAGAGGGAAAGAGAGGGAGATTGGGAAAAGGAGAGGGAGAGAAGGAGAGTGGGAGGGAGAGAGGGAGATTGGGGAAAGGAGAGGGGGAGAGGGAGAGAGAGGGAGATTGGGGAAAGGAGAGGGGGGGGGAGAGAGAGAGGGAGATTGGGAAAAGGAGAGGGGGAAAAGGAGAGAGAGGGAGATTGGGAAAAGGAGAGGGGGAAAAGGAGAGGGGGAGAGGGAGAGAGAGGGAGATTGGGAAAAGGAGAGGGGGAGAGGGAGAGAAGGAGAGGGGGAGGGAGAGAGAGATTGGGAAAAGGAGAAGGGGAGGGAGAGGGAGAGAGAGGGAGATTGGGAAAAGGAGAGGGGGAGAGGGGGAGAGGGAGAGGGAGAGAAGGAGAGGGGGAGGGAGAGAGGGAGAGAGGGAAAGGAGAAGGGGAGATGGAGAGGGGGAGAGCGAGATTGGGAAAAGGAGAAGGGGAGAGGGAGACAGAGGGAGATTGGGGAAAGGAGAGGGGGAGAGGGAGACAGAGGGAGGGAAGGAGGGGGGGGAGGGAGAGAGGGAGATTGGGGAAAGGAGAGGGGGAGAGGGAGAGAGAGGGAGATTGGGGAAAGGAGAGGGGGAGAGGGAGAGAGGGAGAGGGAGAGAGTGAGATTGGGAAAAGGAGAGGGGGTGGGAGAGAGGGAGATTGGAGAAAGGAGAGGGGGAGAGGGAGAAAGGGAGGGAGAGAGGGAGAGAAGGAGAGGGGGCGAGAGATATGGAGATGGAGAGAGCGAGATTGGGAAAAGGAGAGGGGGAGGGAGAGGGAGAGAGAGGGAGATTGGGAAAAGGAGAGATTGGGGAAAGGAGAGGGGGAGAGAGAGAGTGGGAGAAGGAGAGGGGAGGGAGAGGGGGAGATTGGGGAAAGGAGAGGGGGGGAGGGAGAGAGAGGGAGATTGGGAAAAGGGAGAGGGGGAGAGGGAGAGAAGGAGAGGGGGAGGGAGACAGCGAGATTATGAAAAGGAGAGGGGGAGGGAGAGGGAGAGAGAGGGAGATTGGGAAAAGGAGAGATTGGGGAAAGGAGAGGGGGAGAGGGAGAGAGAGAGATTGGGAAAAGGAGAGGGGGAGAGGGAGAGGGAGAGAGAGGGAGATTGGGGAAAGGAGAGAGGGAGAGAAAGCGAGATTGGGAAAATGAGAGGGGGAGATGAAGAGAGGGAGGGAGAGGGAGGGAAAAGGAGAGGGGGATAGGGAGAGAGGAAGGGAGAAGGAGAGGGAGAGAGGGAGATTGGGAAAAGGAGAGGGAGAGAGGGAGAGAAGGAGAGGGGGAGGGAGAGAGGGAGATTGGGGAAAGGAGAGGGAGAGAGGGAAAGAAGGAGAGGGGGAGGGAGAGAGGGAGATTGGGGAAAGGAGAGGGGGAAGAGGGAGAGAGAGGGAGATTGGGAAAGGAGAGGGGGAGAGAAGGAGAGGGAGAGGGAGAGAGAGAGATTGGGAAAAGGAGAGGGGGAGGGAGAGGGAGATTGAGAAAAGGAGAGATTGGGGAAAGGAGAGGGGGGGAGGGAGAGAAGGAGAGGGGGAGGGAGAGAGGGAGATTAGGGAAAGGAGAGGGGGAGAGGGAGAGAGGGAGAGGGAGAGAGCGAGATTGGGAAAAGGAGAGGGGGATAGGGACAGGGAGAGAGAGGGAGATTGGGGAAAGGAGAGGGGGAGAGGGAGAGAAAGCGAGATTGGGAAAAGGAGAGGGGGAGATGAAGAGAGGGAGGGAGAGGGAGGGAGAGAAGGAGAGGGGGAGGGAGAGAGGGAGATTGGGGAAAGGAGAGGGGGAGAGGGAGAGAGAGGGAGATTGGGAAAAGGAGAGGGGGAGAGGGAGAGAGGGAGAGAAGGAGAGGGGGAGGGAGAGAGGGAGATCAGGGAAAGGAGAGGGGGAGAGGGAGAGAGAGGGAGATTGGGAAAAGGAGAGGGGGAGAGGGAGAGAGGGAGAGAAGGAGAGGGGGAGGGAGAGATTGGGAAAAGGAGAGGGGGAGGGAGAGGGAGAGAGAGAGGGACATTGGGAAAAAGAGAGATTTGGGAAAGGAGAGGGAGAGAGGGAGAGAAGGAGAGGAGAGAGAGAGAGAGAGAGGAGAGAGAGAGAGAGAGAGAGAGAGAGAGAGAGAGAGAGAGAGAGAGATTGGGAAAAGGAGAGGGAGAGAGGGGAGAGGGAGAGAGAGGGAGATTGGGAAAAGGAGATGGGGAGAGGGAGAGAGGGAGGGAGAGGGAGAGAGGGAGATTGGGAAAAGGAGAGGGGGAGAGAGAGAGAGGGAGAGAGGGAGATTGGGAAAAGGAGAGGGGGAGAGAGAGAGGGAGAGAGAGGGAGATTGGGAAAAGGAGAGGGAGAGAGGGAGAGAAGGAGAGGGGGAGGGAGAGAGGGAGATTGGGCAAAGGAGAGGGGGAGAGGGAGAGAGAGGGAGATTGGGAAAAGGAGAGGGGGAGAGGGAGAGAGGAAGGGAGAGGGAGGGCAGAGATGGGGAGAATAGGATAAAGAGAGAGAGAGAGAGAGAGAGAGAGAGAGGGGGAGAGAAAGAGAGAGAAGAGGGTGAGGGTGAGAATAGGATAGGATAATGTGTGTGTGTGTGTGTGTGTGTGTGTGTGTGTGTGTGTGTGTGTGTGTGTGTGTGTGTGTGAGAGAGAGAGAGAGAGAGAGTAGGAGGAGGAGAGGGTGAGAGACATGAGGTAGAGAGAGAAAAAGGAGAAAAGGGTGAGAGAATCAAAAAATAGAAAAGTGTAAGGGGGAGAGAGATGAGATAAAACTCAAGGAAGATAAATAGGGCTCAAAATAGACAAAGACAATGATGGGGGTAGTAAGACGCGAGAGAGAGAGAGAGAGAGAGAGAGAGAGGAAAAGAAGAGGTACATGCATGTATACAAACATATATACATATATCTATATAAATATATGTATATATAACTATAGATATGCATATATACATACATAAACACATATTATCTAGGTATGTCTAAAACATGTGTAGTAAATGCTAAGTTTACAAGCGTACATTATTATGTCTTCATAACCCGTATGAGTTTTGTGAAACCAAAAAAAATGTTTTTAGTTCTTCATAACCCGTACGGGTTTTGTGAAACAAAAAAAAAAAATTCTAGTTCTTCATAACCCGTACCCGTATGAGTTTTGTGAAACCAAAAAAAATGTTTTTAGTTCTTCATAACCCGTACGGGTTTTGTGAAACAAAAAAAAAAAATTCTAGTTCTTCATAACCCGTACGGGTTATGAAGAACTGTGAATAGTACTTTTGGTTCTTCAAAACCCGTGCAGGTTTTGGCTTGGTAAGAGGGTTGGAAAACAACCCTAAGGCTTGCAAGCCCATTTTTCCCCCTTTTTTGTTCCTTTACATGTTTTTTCATCCTCCACCATGATTTATTGACTTCATCATCATCAGGTTTACAAATGATGAAATGGGTATCTCTAAAATTACCACCATAATCTCACACATCTTAGTTTTCTGACCATATAATTTTTTTAATTTTTGGACAACATTAGCATAGTAAACTTTAATTTTCTTTATAAGTGCCTTGACAGTCCTCACAAACATATGTCTACCATTTTTTTAATAATTTTTGATATACTTGACCAAATTCAAAATATATTATATATTATTGTTCTACACTAGATTCTATACACTTTAAAAAAAAACTTGCATTTTTTATTATTTTGATGCAAGTTATGCCTAGCGCACGAACAGGTACCAAATTTTCAGGATGCGGTCACTTCTAAAAATCATAAAAAAAAAAGTGGCCACTTATACCCCCTTTTTGTTCACCATCTTGGTGCACTTACCCATGTCAAGAAAGCTATTATCTTGATATACTCTCTTGTGGAAAGTTATTTCTATTTTGCAAGTTATCTTGGCATGTGCGAGCTCACTATCAAATATTACAACGATGAAAATTTCATACCTTGTATTTTTTCTCTTTATATCAAGCTCACTTTGACCCAATAACTTTATGCAATGATAAATATGCAAGGGACAATTTTTAGCACATAGCTTGAGCTTCACCTAGCCCCATCTACATGTATTCATGTGGCCTTACCAAGACTTGTGCAATTTGTGAAAATGAACCCAAAACATTTAAAATTCAAATTCAACATTCTTAGGCTACCCTAATTCTTCAAATTAGTTATTATGCGTCAACTTGAAACATGAAAGGTTACACTTACCACCTTTTGAGTTGAATGTAAGAACTAAATGTAATCTATTTAAATCCTATAGCATCTAAACATCTTGAATCTTTAGTATTAAGCCTTCAAAGAGCAAAAATTGAGCATCTATTCTAGAACTATATGACAACATTTGAGCATTGTGCATGATTATTTGTTATTTTCATTTTTTTCTAGAAGTCATTGCATTGTTATCCTATGGTTATGCCTAAAGGAGAATTAAACCTTGCCTATCAAGCTCTGAAATAGTGCTCCTAAACACTCCTTATTTGTAAATATAGATTTTACAAATGTAGTGAATAAGATCTAAATAGCAAAAAGAAACAATTCAAATGGACATATTCAAATCCATGCACCACGTACTAATTGATTCTACATGTAAAAACTAACCCAAAATGATATAATAAATTTATAGATTCTTAAGCATTCATCTACTTACCCATATTTTCTAAAATCCTAACAAATCAAGTACAAACACCTTGTACTATACTTTTCATCAATTGAATTCTAAAATTCAAATTCAGCATTTTTAGGCTAGCCTAATCCTTCAAATTAGTCATTATGCATCAACCTAAAGAATGGAGTTTACACTTACACCTTTTGAGTTGTATTTAAGAACTAAATGTAATCTATTTAAATGTCTAGATCTAGCATATAAACATCTTGAATCTTTAGTATTTAGCCTTCAAAGAGCGAAAATTGAGCATCTAATTTAGAACTATATGACAACATTTAAGCATTGTGCATGATTATTTGTTATTTTCATTTTTTCTAGAAGTCATTACATTGTTATCCTATGTTGTTGACTAAAGGAGTATTAAACTTTGTCTAACAAGCTCCAAAATAGTGTCCCTAAACACTCCTTATTTGCAAATATAGATTTTGCAAATGTAATGGACAAGACTTAAATAGCAAAAAGCAACATAGTTCAAATGGACATAAATTCAAATCTACACGTGAAAACTAACCCAAAATGACAATAGATTTTTTTATTCTTAAACATTCATCTACTTAACCATATTTTCTAAAATCCTAACAAATCAATTACAAACACCTTGTACTATACTTTTCATCAATTGAATTCCACCTAAATACAATTTATTTATTTTAATCCCACATTTCTTTCAGTGTATTGCTCCAAATTACTTTATCCTGGCGTAATTGTTTGATTATCATTGTTCAATTATTGGTGAGATGTAATTTTATTCTCTTAAAAAATAATAATTAAAAATCAAAATAAGAGAAATCATGGGACAATGGCAGAAGCAAATTGATAGCTTTTATTCTTGAATTAAGGTAATAAAAAGGCAAATCACACACATTTGCAACCATTAAAGCAAGATGCAAAAGTACAGTCATCCATTTATAATACTTTCATGACCTGCTTATACAATATAAGCACTGTTCCACGTCAAGGTGATGTCCCCAACATATTGGGGACTTGCAGGGGCATCCCCTTTTGCAGGACTAGACAGCCTGCTTCATTTGGTGCACTAGAAAAATGAGGAAAAAAAGTTAAAATCTCCTAAAAACTTTAAAATATTGTCATTGCAAATGCAGCACATTGTATTTACTTTTTAAAAATTTAAATGCTTTTAATTTAGATTATTTTAATAGTGATCCCCCTGCGGTCACCTTGCCATGCCCAAAATTTCGAAAAATTTACGCCATCCCTGGATGCCCCTACCCCAGGAACTCAGAGAAACGTTGCATATAATGTTTAATACTTTATTGACCCCATCTGATTATAATGCATAAACAAATTTCAATTTTGACCTAACATCAAGCATTGGTGTTTATTAATCATTTACTGCAAAAGTACTACATAAGTCAAATATCGACCCAGCACATATTTGAATAACCACAAAATGTTCTCAGATGAATCAAACAGAAAAACGTGTGATCTTGGTGTGCTTGACTAATTTTTCTTTCTCGCTGCAAATCCTTCCAGCTGTGTAATGTCCCCATTTTGAAATAGGATTTAATAATAAATACTAACAATAAAATTAAAATATAAAAGAACAAAAATAAAATTAGAAATAAAATATAAAGAATAAAATTAAAATAATTAAAATTTAGGTAAGTTTAATGAATGGTCAAAAGGCATGAAATGAAAAGTTGCGACTCCCTCAAACATGAGGTATAAAAGGGAGAAGAGAACTTGATTTGAAGGGGACCTTTTAAATCAACAATCAGAAGTGCAGATCTGATTTGAATGTGTTGATCTGATCTGAATAAGTGCAGATCTGATTTGAATAATAAGACAACAATAATGAGAGATGAGTTGATGACTCTTTAAATGGATGTCTCTGTCCAAAGAGATGTGTCTCCTCAATAAAATAGGACAGTATAAAAGGATATGGAATGGAGGAAGAAAGGAGAAAGGGAACATAGGAATTAAGGAAGGATTAATGGAAGAAGAAAAGAATGAGAGGAAAATAAGGAAGTGACTCATTCAAAGGGGAGACGTGTTGAAGGGTTGTGACTCTTTCAAAGGATGGTAATTGTGAAAGGTTCTCACTATTGCAAAGGGCAGACATGGTGAAGAGGTGTGACTCTTCCTCACATTGGGAGATATAATAAGGGGAAGGTTTCATTTGAGGAGGGCATCCAAGGGAGATCAATTTGGCGAATAATTTATTATTCTCAAAGGCAACAATGAAAAATGGTGACTCAAATCTTATTAAAGGTTATGAACCTTTCACCTAGAAAGTATAAAGGGGAGATCACTCCTAGCAAAGCTCAATACATCATCACTCATCAATGCATCAAGAATCAAGCAATATATGAAAATCAAGCAATATATGAGTCAGCAAAGGTCAAATCAAACAATCTATCAATTAGCAAAGATCAATCCAAAAAAGTGGATAAAAAAGCAATCAAAACATCATCAATCATAAATTCACATCTTGAAATCAGAAATCAATCATCAAATGTGTTTTAAGGAGTCAATCAATCTATCAAATCAATCAATTCATCATTCAAACATCACTCTATCAAATCAATCGTTCAACAACAATCCCTCAATCAAGGAAAGCAATTGAACTAGTATTGGTGCTCATAAAGTGCAGATCAATCCATAATATATCAGCAATCAGGCCATAGATCAGATTAGAATAATATATGTTTAAATATGTATACCTGATGAATACCGCAATATGCTAATATAATATATATGCATTCAACACTCTGTATATTAGGCATGAGTAGCAATATGATTTCCAAATAAGCAACAAGCGATCAAGGCAAGGTGAGTGAGGAAATACAAGGGGAAACAGTTATGAGGTCCTCTCCTAAGCACACCACCTCATGGTGGTGACGGGTAGTCCCATGAGGCCAACAGGGTGCAAGGAGTGCCCCACCCTTGGGCTTAGAAGGGAAGGATGTTCTGGACACCCTATTGTAGTTTCCCCAAACATCTACCATGGTTGACCATTAGATTAAGTTACTCCAATCATAAGGAGGAGAATAAGGGTGACAATAAGAGGGGAAAGGCTATGGGATTCCTCACTAGGCACACCCCCTCATATGGATGGCAAAGGGCCACATGATGGCCAAGAGGGATGGTATCATGGTATATCCGCTCTTGGGCGTAGGGTAGAGGATCATTTATGGCACACTAACATGTCTCCTTATCCTAACTCTCTCCTATGGTTGAATTACCTTAATGAATTAGATATGTCATATGACTAAAATACAATTTGAATGAGCTTGGAATTGTGATTTTAGGGCAAAAAACTAGGGCATTTACAAAAGGGAGGATTACAAACTGTAACTATTGTACGATTGAATCAATTTATAAAGTACAATCACCATCAGAAAATGTTTAACCACTTTGAAGCTTGTCAAAAGTGAATAGCAAGATTTCAGAATTAGCAATAAATATGTTGGTTCAAGCGTCAATTTTCTTGTGTAATTTCTACGCTGACCGTTGTTGGCATTGTCCACTTCCGGAACACATTTCACACTCACTTGAATCACCAGCAACTTGACTTAAACAATACTTGATTCGATCTTCAACCACATTCTGCAAAGAAGTAACTTAATGAGAACTAGTGACTGAGTAAAATAAGCATAAGCATAGAAAGTCACAAAGAACTACGCGTAGCCTCAAAGAATTTGAAGCAGCAAACACATATAATCCTCAATTACATTATTTTTAATTCCTCCAAAGTTTTAAATTCTACATGCAGATATTCTTGGCTTACATGGTGAAGCATAATTACAAGGTAATGATATCTAAGGCCTTCACTAACGACCTCAAGGTTGTATCCTTACATGCATCTGCATAATCTGTGAATTATTTCTATTATTCTATCCAATTTAAAAAAATGGAAAAAGTTCTAACTTGTAATATACCGCATTTCAATAACAGAGGCCTAAATGTTTGATAGATCTCATTTAGGGTAAAGGTGCCAATGTTAAATGTAATTAACGGGCATAATTAATTGGAACATTTAACCCAAAAAACTTGTTTCAACCTTGTTTAGATTTTTTAATGTTACAGAATATGTCTGGAGATATGATAAATGTGGCTTATCGGCAGAAGTGCTTATTCTAAATGGTGCAGCAATGACCAGCCCTGTTTGTTTATGTTTTGTTGGGAGAATGGAATTGGAGAAACATTATGAATCTACATGAGATTTTAATAAATTTCTAGGGTGCAACTGACAAGTGATTGCAAGTTTGATGCAGAAACAAGCATTAATGGGTGCACCCAATAATAAATATAACTCCCTCAATAAAAGTCGCTCATTGAAAATTAAGCTTCCAAAGAGTAGGGTGTGGTTTTTTTTTATTCATTACTAGCAGAGTTGATCTTTCAACTTACAAGTCAAAAGTGAGGATGCCTTGATATGGTTTAGTTTTTGATGGTCCATGGATCATGTCAATCATGAGCACACACTAGAAAGCATGGCATGAAGAATAGTGGATGTGGATGCCAATTGCACAGATGTTAACCTGGCAATAGTGATGTGATAAGGCCAGTGGTGGATGACATGGCAGATGTCTTCCAACCTGGAATGATTAGTTCGGATGTAATTTTAACAGCTAAACATGACTGCAGGAAGGGCAACCATTATGTGGATTAAACCTACTTTGAAATGATCTAGAACGATGTGTCATGTGACTTGCCAAACTGAAAAGATTCTTGGAAGATTGGAGAGTCAAAGAACACTAAAGAAGATATCAGAGAGAGGGGGCATCATACGATAAAGAAGGACAAATGTGTAAGAATAATTTAGTGGGGACTGAACCATACTACATACCATTAAGTTACAAGACCTTGAGCTAACCTGTTAAAATATTCGTCACTAGCAAATACCTACAGCCAATGCACGAACTGAGGGAATGAGATACTGCCATTGGGTTCCTAGATGGACAACTACAACCATGACAAAGATTTTGTCCACAAAAGAAAGGAACAAGACTGTCCCTTATCTCTAGCATGACCTAAGATGGGATATGTTTAGATTTGGGAAAGACACTGAAGCAATAGAAGACAGAAATTGGACTGCAATGCTATTCTTTAGAAGGTTGAAGTTCAGCGAGATATAAGGCTTTCTCTCCATGTGTGTATTATAACTCTGGGTTGTGTGTACATGACGATATTTTGTGTTGGGTGAATTTCTGATTTAGTGACCTATCAAGTAGGGTGTATATTCGTTGTTGTGTGTATTCTAATTGTCGAAACCCAGTTCAGACTCTAGGGAGATGGTAAATGGTAGTCATTTCTTATTTGTAATTTTGTAGAAATGTAATATGGTCTTCAAGTTGATAGTTCCTTGGTAGCATTCTCTACCTTCAACTGATAGCTCCTGGATGATTTTTTTTTATTATTATAATGTTGCCCCTACAAATTTAGTATGACTAGATAGTATAGAACTAAAGGCATCATATTCAAACAGAAGTTACCTTCTAGCGTTGAGCCTAGCATAGAACTGATGTTAAGATAGTGTCAGATGGAGAGGTCCCACAGTCTCTCTGATTTTGCTTCTAGTAGGGTGTCTGTTATAGATGCTTGTAAGAGCGAGGTCACGCAACGAAGCTCAGATTGAATCTTGCAGTATTAAAGAATGTTAAGTCTCTTGATTTCATGGACAAACCAAGTGTGCAAAGGCAAAATATTTAGTATAATAATTGGTTTTGTAATTACTTTTTTTAGTAAAATAATTGGTAGTGTAATTACTTTTGTTCTCATAATCATAAATAAATTGTTAGTATAATAATTGGTAGTGTAATTACTTTTGTTCCCAAGAGATTGTTGGTAGTTGCTGACAGTTGGTAGTCTTAACCAACCACCAGGTTACTATATATACTTTGATTGTTGTATCAGGAAACATTCATGATTGTATACACATTACACTTTGCTAATAATAACCAAATCTTTCTATCACGTTATTGTGTTGATTACTGTTATCTAGTGTTATTGTATGGTATGGTTTTGTATCTTGTTTACTTTGTGTATAGGGAAGAAGAAGAGAGGGATACAAGTAGACATTGTACCCTGGCAATTAATGCCCCTGTGACCAAACAAGGAAAGAAAACGTATTGCAAACACTCGAGAGGAGAGAGAGATCAATGAGAAGATCTCTCTGGATCAAGGAACAAAGTGACAGACGGCAGTGATTACGGAGAATAGTTGAGTCCCAGAGTCCAACAACTATCGAGCACTATATATACTTTGATTGTTGTATCGGGAAACATTTATGATTACACACATTATACTTTGGTAATAAAGAACATATTTTTTTGCCATGTTATGGTGTTGATTACTGTTATCTGGAATTATTGTATGGTATGATTTTGTATCTTGTTTACTTTGTGTAATCAATTAAGTTCCTTTCGGGAGTAAACATTTTGGCGTCATTGTCAATTCGAACTTGGAGATCTAAGTGACTAAGAATGACGATAGACAGGATAGCAGAGTAATGGGTCAACCAATTGAACGACCAGATTCAATTAAGGAAGAGGAAGACCCAAGGCAAGACAAGTTGACACAGAATTTGGTATACTTGTCAGAAGCATCCATCAGCCAGTACGTTTGATGGGAAGTTCGTGAAAATGAGGTCCCTAGGAGCAATGTATAGGACAGCCTGACAGTGAATGGCGTCGTCGATTGTCTCCTTTTTAGGTTGACAAGGTTGTTGGCACATAACCTCATTGCTCTCCAAGACTAGCACGAGGACAAAAACCAAAAGCAGCATCAGCAACAGATACTACAACAGTATGAGGAGAGAAACCATAGGGAAGAAGACAAGAGGGATAAGTGCAGACGTCATACTCCTAGCAATTAATGCCCCTATGACCAAACATGGAAAGAAACACTTGAGAGGAGAGAGAGGGATCAATGAGAAGATCTCTTTGGATCAAGGAACAAAGTGATAGATGGCAGCGATTATGGAGAATAGTTGTTGAGGAGTCCCAGAGTCCAACAAAGAGTAAGAGCAAAGTGTTAGCCGAAGCTATAGCTAGGAGAGGCAGAGACCACGTACGTGGAGTGAGTAAGCGGAAGTTGCTAGGAACCTACCACTCCCGTACGAAGTAAACAAGGATCTTGCCGACCAAGCAAATAATCAATTTGTACACTCAATGTCGGACGAAGGGACTGACTCCACAGAAAGTAGCCCATCTGTACGGTCTGTACGTGACAGAAAAGACAACGAAGGTAGGGACTTCCAGAGCGAAGCTGCTGAAATTTTTGAACACAATTTGCACCGCATTGAGAGCCTATCCATAAGAGAAGAACTAAGAATAGGGGAGCCTGAACCAAAGACCTTAGGGAGGAGGGAATCCAAAAATGAGGAAGATAGCCAAGGTATCGAGGGCGCTGACAGCAGACATGTAGAGGGCTCCCGCATGGCCGAGAGCATAGTTGAACAACTCAGCAACTTAAAAAATTGCTTAAATTTAATAGAAGTGTATTTTTTTTGCAAAATTCAGTGAGGAGATGCATCCAATGAGTATACAAAAGAAAAAAACTGAGTCTAGATATATTTTATTGATTTAAATGCAAATTGGGTACAAAATGGCATCCCCTTGTGGAATGTTGATGGCTGATAGACTGAAACAAAATGGAATAGAAAATTATTCTTGTAAAACTAAAAGTAAATACTAAAAAAAATTTACATCTTCCTCTTCCTAGCTTTAGTGAAAACCAAGGGAGCGATAGAACTAGAGGATCTAGTCCTAGGAGTTTGATGTAGCTTCTCCACCTCGCCAAAATTAGGTTGAGGGTAGCACCCCTCACGGGGGTCTAAGGGTGAGAGAGGGGTAGAGAGATAGGTCTAGATCTTGGGGGAGAGAGGAGAGAGTGAGATAGAGAGTGGTAGAGAGAGGGGAGGAAGAGTGATAGGGAGATAGATACGTCTAAAATTTGGGGTAGATAAAGTGAGTTAGATAGAGAGAGCGAGAGAATGTTGATAGGAGCCTGCTGAGAACTGAAATTTGACTGTCTGAAAATTTAAAAGATCTAAAACCTAGAATTTGCATTATAACTCCTAGAGATTTGAAACCACTCTCAAACATCCTGTCAATATATACATGAAATATAACTTAAAATATAAAAAAGGAATAAAACATATACTTAAATGTTATATTAATTGTATGTATTCTGATGAAGAAAATGAGATTGACTTAAAAAAAATTTAGATAATTTTTTTACGTGTTTGGGCCTCTTTTTTGTATGAGCTGAGTTTTTGCTGAAAACTCACCAAGTTTTTCCCAAAACTCTGCGAGTTAATGGCATAAATACTCGACGACCAAAAAAAACACGCTTCAAAACTCCCCAAGTATTCCATCTATCGAGAGTGCAAGCGAAGCACTATAACATGGGCGAGAGCGAAACAATCCTATTATATGGTACATACTGACATAGAATGATGGTCCCCCGATAAGTCCAAGTGTGGAAATGCATAAGCTCCCTAAGTTCATAGGGAATGGATCAGAGGATCCAATATGACACTATAAGACATATGAGACCATATGGTTGGCTAGCAATCAAGAGGATAAAGATTATTGGCTAAGGTCATTCCCTGCCACATTGCGAGGAATAGCCATTGATTGGTTCACAGACTTGGATGACAAACATACACGATCCTGAGAACAATTGAAGAAGGCATTCCAAGAGGAGTTTAAATTGTTGAGGGATAATGAAATTGTGGCGAAAATTTACAACACTAAGCAAGGGAAAAATGAAAATGTACGAGCTTACAATCGTAGACTCGAGGAGCTATTGGGTAAAATGGAGAACTAGCCAGCCGATGGGCTGAAGAAACGGTGGTTCATCGAGGGGTTGATCCCCTTGCTGAGGAAGAAAATGAAGGTGGTACCCCCATCGTTGTACACCAATGCCTACAATCGAGCAATGGACATTGAAAGTGAAAACAAAACATCCTGAGTAAAGAGGAAAGGCAATGATGATGATAGTACAGAGGAGAGTAGCAGCAGCAGTGAAACTAAAACAGTACAAGCCCTCCAATAGGATACACTGAGAATGATGAAGGAATTGGAGGCCGAAAAGGAAAGCTCAAAGGAGAGTAAGGAAATGTGGTGCGCTGACTATAAAGTAGGTCAAACAAAAACCACTTGTCCAAAAAAATTATTTTGCGGCATCTACCAATAATTGGGACATTCCATTAAGGAATACCCGTACAACTTACAAACGAGGAGCACACAAGTGCTCTTTGCCCAAGCGGAATAAGCAACCCAATGACCACACCACCAAAACCACCTACCAATCCTAATGCATCACTTGGCAAGTACCATAATAATAGGCAAGGGAATAATGACAAATTGCTACAATAATAAGAATACCCACGAAGAAGAATACAATAAGACGCGAAGAGAAGCATGATCCAGTGCCAAAAATGTAATGAATGGGGTCACTTTGTGCAAGACTGTTAGACGGTCAAAATAACAACACATGCTTTCTATGCAAATGGTATGGACCTGGAAATCACAAAGAAGTCGACTACTTGAAGTAGAAGGGGGTAAATATGATGGCCATGGAAGAGCCAAAGGAGGAAGGATTGGCGATCACTAAGCCACAAACAAAGAAAGCAATATATCTAGATCCCCGTACGAAGAAAGAAAGACTTCAGGTAGCCAAAGCCGACGTAGAACAGGCAATGGCGAATGAAAGCAGAGTCTCAAATGAAGCCGCCAATACTCCATTACAGTCAGAGTCAGAGAAAAACATTGTAAGATAGGTGCTGCAAACCACAATACCCGTAAAGGTAATTGACCTTCTACAAACCATGCCACAACTAAAAATGGCGATTACAAATATAATTAGTGTTGGTGATGACAACTACAGTCATCGGAAACAGTACAAGCCACGAGAGAAACTGACGGAGAAACTGCAATGTGAAGGGGATAGGGTGAGTGACTAAATGTTGTTGACGATGAGCATTGGTAGGAAAACACTGTCATGGAGATGGAAATTAAGGGAATGAAATTAAAAAACACCATCATCGATGGAGGCTCGAGAGTCAATGTACTACCAGAGGAAACTTGGAAGAGCCTTGGAAAACCTACACTCTGGCCGCCAACCTTCAACTTGGTGGGTGCCAACCAACATTGCATTAAGCCATTGGTGAATTTGATGGCACAGAAGGTAACAATTGGCACATAGTCCTTCCTGGATTTTGTTGTCATCCCATTACCAAAAAAGGCATACAAGTCTCTCCTCGAGAGAGGGTGGTTAATCACTACCATGATAGATCACAACTAGAAGCGGAACACACTCTCAATTGAGGGTCAAGGAAGGAAGTACATCATCAACCTAAGGAATTAGGCGGTGAGTGAAGAACTATCCTCTTCTAACTCAGAGTCTGAAGACAAAGAGTGGAGTATCGAGGAAGGAAAGAAGAGGATGGAACCAAATGATGAAAGGAACTGGAGCTGGAAGATTGCTCGAAGGATGAAACAAGTTCTTTGAGTGGGCTATTTCACTGATAGATGGAGGATTACGAAGTCTTCCACCCAGAGTACGACATGCTACAAATCGTGGAGATCGAAGAAATCAATGAAGGTACAGAGAGTGCTACCTTCCATCCGGAGTATGAAGAATATAAGGAGTGGCATGAGTGGATGAAACGCCTACCCATTGTATTGAAAGGGATAAAGTAATTAAGTATGAAGAGTTGAATGTGTACAAGGTAAACTTGGGTGATGAGGGCAAGCCGAAGGTGATTCTCAGCAGTGACGATTGGAACTTGGTACTAAAGGCAATGACATTCAAAATATTCATGGAGTACAAGGACACCTTCATGTGGACATACAAGGACCTTAAGGGGATACCACCGAAACTATGCATACATAGAATTCCCCTCGAACTAGGTGCACAACCCATATAAAAGCGGCCCTACCGGATGAATAAAAACTATGTTGCCAAGGTACACAAGGAGATTGAAAAAATGTTGGAAGCCAACATAATATTTAAGGTGGAAACAAGTGAATGGGTCTCGTCAATTGTTATATCTCTGAAAAAGGAAGCAAACCAAATACTAATCTGTGTGGACTTCAAGTGTCTCAATCCAGTAACAATCAAAAACCCGTTCCCAATCCCATTCACTGACACCATATTGGAGGAAGTAGCAAGCCATGAGATGTACTCCTTCATGGACAGATTCTCCAAATAAAATTAAATAAGCATTATCGAGGAAGATAAACTCAAGAGTACCTTCGTGGTGGACAACAGGATGGATGCATACAACAAGATGTCGTTCAGCTTGTGCAACGCCCCCGTCACCTTTTAGCGTATCATTCTACATATCTTTGACAAGATGTCCATGGAGAATTTCAAAGCATTTCGAGATAATTGGCCAATATACAACAGGCAGGATACTCATCTCACTGCACTTCGAGAATGCATGGAAAGGTGTTGAAGGGCACATTTGGCATTGAACCTGAAAAAGTGTAGATTCATGGTACCCCAAGGGAAGCTACTTGGCCACATAGTTTGTAAGGCGGGACTAAAGAAAGACCCAAACAAAGTAGGGGTCACTGTACAGATAGAGGCATTGGAAAATGTAACAAGAGTCAAATCCTTTCTGGGTCACATTGGTTACTCTTGTGATGTACTCACACATCGCCCCATTGCAAATGGGGACCCCCACTTTTTTCTGCTTCCTAGGATAGTGGTAGAGTCTTTTTCTATTAGCCTTTGCATTGAAGAAGTGTAATTGGTCAAGAGATAATCAAGTCCAAGTCTCCCTCTCTAGAATAAGTGAGGTCAGTCAGTTGTCGAGGCTTAGGAAATGAATGATCATCTTTTGCTTGCAAAACTAGAGATGAAATGCTAAATTTGGCTAATGTATGAAAATTTCCTTTGATCGCTTGGATCAGCAACCAAGGCATTGACAGCACTTCCTT
This sequence comes from Cryptomeria japonica, assembly GCF_030272615.1. Classification (NCBI taxonomy): domain Eukaryota; kingdom Viridiplantae; phylum Streptophyta; class Pinopsida; order Cupressales; family Cupressaceae; genus Cryptomeria; species Cryptomeria japonica. The sequence continues at coordinate 238,344,125 of NC_081408.1, read as the reverse complement.
TGCCCAGCCAAGGCATAATCCCTTGCACTTCTCCTAGCACTACCAGTGGGTTCCCAAACCCGATCACTCCCATTTCCAATCCTCACCTTCGCCATCACCATTTCACCCTTCCATTCTTTCCATGTCTCTCCCTCTTCATCTCATAGCCCTTCCATCTTCTCTACTTTCCACTTCCACCCCTCTATGCCTTCACCACATCCCTCACATCTCCCTTTCCACTTCCATTTATTTCCATTCACCCTCACCTTCCCTTCCACCCTTCCATCCCATTCACTTCCTTCCCTCTAACCCCTATCCACCTACCTTCCTACCTACCATCCTACCTTCCCAATCCCCTTCCTACCTTTACCTTTACCTCCACTACTACTTCCATCTCCCTTACCTTCCATCTCCTTCCACTTTCTCTATCCCCTCCCTTCCTACATCCCTTATCCCTCCATCTTCTTTCATCACCTACCCTTCTACCTCACCCTCACCTTCACCTACCTTCACCTACCTTCACCTATACCTTCACCTACACTTACACCTACACTTACACCTACCTACCTCTACCTTTGCCTACATCCTAACCTCGTCTCATATTCTTTACCCCCTAACATAACCCCCACTAACCCCTTACTCCCTTATCCTACCCATTCACTATCTTATTCCCCTACCCACTTCCTACCCTTATCCTATCCTAACCACCGTGAACCCCTTGCTATCCTCTCATAAACCGGTCCCATCCTAGTTTACATCCTACCCCCTACACCCAGCCCCTGACTATGTCCTTATAACTCCTCATCACCCGTCACCTCCCTTATCACCTTCCCCAAACTCCCTTTTCCTAATTCCTAACCCACCGCAGCTCCTAACCTTCTACCCCTTACCGCCTTCCTTACCCCTTTATTCCCTTTCCTAACCCCTTATGTCTCCCTTTTCCCAACATCCTCTACTTCCCTTTCACCCGTGGCCTTTCTTTACCACATTTCTTCATCCCTCCTGGCCAAGCATGCTTGGGCCCCACCGAAACTTTGGAGAGAAGAAAAGTTTTAAGGCATTTAGAAACCAAAAAGAAGAGCATCCACCTCACCATTATGACACATGCTCAAGCCCCTTAAATCAGGGTTACCCGGGGACGCGTCCCCGACCTGAAAACCCCCGTCCCCGTCCCGGGGACGTTTCGGGGACTCGGGGACGGCCAGGGGACGTTTCCCCCCGTCCCCAAATTGGCTCTTTTTTTTAGGGGACGTCCCCGAAACGGGGGGACGCCTGCCCTAGTTCGGGGGGACGTCCGTACGTCCCGGGGACGGAAGGGGACGGCTGGGACGTCCCCAATCCGTCCCGGGGACGCCCAGACGTCCCCCATATTTAAGGCCTTTAAAAAATATAAAAAATATTAAAAAATTGAAATTTTCAATTTTTTTTTTTAATTTTCTAATATTGGGCTTTTTATTTATTCAAATTGTTATTAATAATATTAAAAATAAAAAAAATTAAAAGAAAACAATAAACATTAATTAAAAATAATTAATAAATTTTAAATTTATTAATTTAATCGATTAATTAATTTAATTGAAATTCATAATTAATAATTTATTAATTATTAATTTTATAATAATAATATAATTATAATAATAATATAATTATAATAATAATATAATTGAGTATTAACAATGTTGTATGTTCAGAATTTACATTCTAAAATGTTTTCAACTTTTCATAGTATCATACACATGCTATATCCATGTTTTCATATGAATATATAATGTATATAGTATATACTATATACTATATATGCATGCTTTATCCATGTTTTCATATGAACGTTTAGAATTTTGAAATTTTCCTATATATTTTAAATTTTTCCTATATTTTATATAGCCGTCCCCTTTGCCGTCCCCTGCCGTCCCCAAAATTGGCAAAAAAATTTGCCGTCCCGGAAACGCGTCCCGCCGTCCCCTACCGTCCCCGTCCCGGAAACTCGGGGTAACCTTGCCTTAAATCCACGATGAAACATAAGGCAATAGGTAGCAGTATTGAATAAGGAAGCTGGCCTTTGAAGTAAAAGATGTGTCACTTAAACAAAACCATTTGGGATTTCAATTCAAAATCAGATCATAGAGAGAGCAGATTGCAAATTCCAGTTACAGCAGTAAAGGGAAGGTCCAAACAATTATTCACAGTATGATGCAAATCAAGACAGATGCAAATACTAGCAGTAGAGGTGAATGTGAAGCAAGGCACTCTGGTTTTTCTACTCCATATTACATGAATCTCCTCAAATTTCTATCATTCTATACACAGCCTCTCCAAAATCTGAAAATGCATTCAGAAGTGAATCAGAGAAGCAGGTTACAGCAAAGATACAAATAAACCATGGCAGATTCTGAGACAAGGATATCAAGTTGCAGAACAAATTAGATTCAATAACAGAGCAGCAGATGTGAATTTTTGCCAGGTTTCAATAAAAGGAGGGGTTTATGAAGAAGTTTGTTAGTAATGATTTTGGGTAGACAATGATGGTCATGAATGTTGTTAAGCTATGAACTAACATTTCTCTTGTCTCAGTTACTTGTATCTTATTTTTATTCTCAAGTTTTGATTCGGGATGTTCTCTTTTGTGTGATACAATATATACAAGATGATGACAAACTAAGAATGGGAACTCCTCAACACAAGGGAAAAGATCTACATACTCGAGGAATTGATTGGTGAATAAAAGAGGAAGGCTATTGCAACATACGGGATTTTCTCAATAAGACAACATGAAGGAAGGACCTCACTAACTTAGTGATACAATCACAACAAGGATTAATCAACAATGCACTAAGGAAGCTGGGATTCACAAGCAAAGAGAGGTTTTGTTAAAAACAAAGGTGAAAGATGCCACTTTGTGCAAATAAAGCACAGAACACCGATTTGCCTGAGTGTAATAAGGTGAGCAATATTGGATCAAACAGACTTGCTTCTGCAAATGAAACCCAAAGTACCACCAACATATAGTGCAAATGAGAGAAGCGCCGATCGAGTTTGCAAAAACAAGTGTGACAATAAAAATTCGGATAAGTGTTGGATCATTTCCTTTGCTCCTTGTAAAGTCTGAAATGACTTCCTTTGCCCTTGGAAAAGTCCAAAATGACTTCCTTTGCCCATGAAAAAGTCCAAAATGACTTCCATTGCTACCCAAAAAGTCCGATTGCACTTCTAGTGGCAAGTCCGAAATTGTCCTTTGATCTATAAATCGCGAACTACTTCCTTTGCCAAGCAATGATTTTGATCTTTCCAATCACCGATCTGGCCTAGAATACATTTTTTTTTTACTTTTTAGAGGTCTAATTTGGGCACAAAGAGTTGTTTTGAAGGTAAATTGATAATGGTAAATGGAAGAGCATGAGAGAATGGAGCTAGAGACTTAAACATTTCTTGTGCCTCACCACAAATGCAACCTTTCCTTTGACATGAAAGATTGATATGAGGATTGAAATCAAAGATCGAGTTAAAGAAGGTTGGTAACAAGAAGCTGGAGATAACAATTTGAAATGACTTCTTCCTTTGCTAGTTAAAAAGTCCGATGGCACTTCCTTTGCCATTTAAAAAGTCCAATGGCACTTCCTTTGACCCCCAAAAAGTACAAATTTTTCCTTTGTTGGGCAAAAAGTACAAATTTCCTCTTGTAAACAGCAATAAAAATGAACATTATCTATTCATCTTCAACATCAGCGAACCCTGTCTACCATCAACATCAGCAAAGAAAGCTTTCTGGACTGCAAGTTCAACCTCAACATCAGCAATCAGGACTTGGAGGACAATAGCACAATAAAATCAGGTGTGAAGTGTATGATTGCAAGGGAATACAAAGGAAGCATAAGGATGAAGGAGATACAACAAAGACATGTTCTACACACTCAAGGCAAGAAATTTTCTACATTCCAAGGCGAGTCAACACCATCACAACTTTCAAGGAGGACAAATGCAAGACATTCAAGGAGGAGGATGCAAGAAATTTCATAGGATAACAAGAGGAATCTAAGCTCAAAACAAAGGATTTCACAACTACACCAAGGAATTCAAGTCAAAGACTATCAATAAGGGAAGATCAATCATCATCACATTGAGAAAACTGAATAATGTTAGAGTATCAAGAGATATTACTCAATACTCATTCATGATGATGAATCAAGTCTACAAGTGCAAGTCGAGATGGCATCCTTGTCATCACTCAACCAATCAAAAGGTTCCATGTTAGTATGTCTAGATACAATGCACCTGACTCATCATATGGAGGCACAAACTTTTAGCTACCTACCCTCATATTTCATTGGTTCACATTCAATATTGAACCTAAATGTAATTTTCTCATTGGCCGAAAAGGAGTTGTTCTAACAAACCCTAATTAGGGTTTCCATTTTGTAATCTCGGCCATTGATTGTGAATCAATTTGAGCCACTCATTGTAAAGAGTTGTCTATAAAAGGCTCGAATCTTCTCATTTGTAAAGGTTAATAGCAAAGTTAACAAGAATAGCAAGTTAATGGTTAAATAGTTCAAGAATAGTTTAGTAGCAGATAGCAGCTAGAGTAGAATAGGAAGAGAAGGCAGAAATTGTTGACAAAGTTGTAAATAAACTTCTTTTTCATTGAAGTTATGGTGCAATGTGTTGTTTTTTATACAATAGCATGACTTCTTGTTGGATCATCACGTTAGCTAATGATAATTAGATGAATGAAAGAACTTTGTGCATAATCAATGGTGAAATTCATATATCCATACCACTAGCGATTTGTTGATTGTAAGTTTGCCTTGTGTGGTCAATTGGAATCCTTAAATGAACTTAACTTCAATTACTATTCACACTTTGATATGCATCGCCTTGATGGTATCCTTGTTGTTGATAGTAATTTAAACATCATTTTGCTTTCCTTAGAAGATTGCACTAAGCTTTGTGGAGTTGTTGCTTTGCATGTCAAAGCAAGGCATAGTGGAGTTTCACCAAAGGTTGTCTATTGCTCTTGAATTCTTAGGATTAGATTAGACTCCTCAAACCTTATGTCTTTTGCCCTTTTTATTTCCAAGCAAATAGTTAGAATCTAAGTTCCAGCAACATCCAAACATTCAACATTCAAGTATTCAATGTAAGTCCCCTTGGATTACCAGAAATCACATCAACCAATTGAGCTATCCACACGTCATGACTTGACTATAGAAACCTTGGAGTCGTCTTGGTTGATCACATCATTTAGTATCCAATAAGATTTTGATCAAGAGAGGATAGAATACATTTGGTATTTTATTCTGTGTTCAATTGTGCTATAAAACACATCAACAGTTACTATTGATGGTTTATAAAGAAGTTTGCTCAGATTTCATACGTATTGGACATGCTGACCAGGAAAGGACAACCATTCACATGGGGAAATCGGATGTTGGTCTCTGTGATTTATAAGTCCTATGGTGTCGAGGAGGAAGACTGGGAAGAGAGGCTTATGGGAATAATGTATAACATTTAAGGTGACGATAGGACACACTCCGTTCCAACTAATGTACAAGCAAGAGGGAGTGGTTCTAGTCGAGTACGTGGTTCCAAGTTTGAGGATTGTTGTTGAGAACCGACTCGATGACACAAAGTTTGAAGGAGCGCCTCTTAAATTTGAACAAGTTGGATGAGCAACGGGTAATGGCACAGTGGTCAACGGAAGTCATGTAACACTGGCAAAAGTTATGGCATGATAAGCACCTTCGTAGAATGAACTTTCAGTCGAGATAGTTAGTTCTAAAGTATGATGGTCGTAATGGAATCAAGCCCAAAAAGTTCAAAGTTCGTTGGCTAAGACCCTATAAAGTGAGGAAAGTTGGATAGAATGGAGCAATCAAACTTGCAACACTCAATGATAAGACAATCAAAGACCCAATAAATGAATCAAAGTTGAAAGCGTACCAAGGGAGAAGGGAAACTATTGCAGTAAACATCTTAGGTTATGCTATATGAGGAAAAGCTTGCAAACTGTATGAAGAAGCAACTTGACAAGGAGTTTGTACACAAGGAGCACCTAGTTGTACAAGAAAGACCAAATGTGAGCACAAGCGAGCCATACAAAGGTGTTCATAGCATTTGTGGAATCGGGAGGGTCGTTTGGAGGTGGAAGTCAAAGATCCGGCGAAGGAAGAACTAGTGGAAGAGAGTCATGCGGAAGCAAGGACGAGAACAAGGTCAAACTATATAGAGAACCCTACATGGAAAAAAGAAGCGAGGTCATACGCTAAGGTGAAGCAGAGCCGTATGGAAGCATAGGGCTTAATTTCAATATGTTACGAACAAGTTACAGAAACTCTAGCGGTTATCATAACAACCAACCGACAATGAATAAAAGCCAAAAAATTCATTTAGCATCCATTTCAAGCATGGCAACAAGTAACAATAAGGGGAAAAAGACTCGACCTCAAGTGCAAAAGGACGACAGAGTTCCCGTTGAGACTCACGTTTGAGAGCCTGAGAAGTATTGAGTGTTGCACATGGTGACAGGAGACACCTGAAGATAATACCGTCAAGGATTCACTGAGGAAGGCCAAGGTTGACAAGGCAATTCAAATGCCTGTATTCAACGTAAGGGATTTTGTGCTAGTGTTGAAGGCTATGGTAGTAGACTATGATCTCCATTGGAAAAAGTCTACCATAACCTTCCACAAATGTAAAGTTATTATATTGTTTTGGCGGAATGAGTTCACCAAGGTGTTTGGTATCCCCTTGAAAGGTGTCAAGGTAGCCAAACCCTCAGTAAAGATGACCACCAAAGAGAAAAATAGTTTGGCGAAATTGGTGTGTCGAAGTGACATAACACAAAAAAAAATGGGAGAGAGTTTGGAATAGCAGCAACAAAGGGGTTAAAAAGACCATAGCGATGGCCGAATGGAGGTGCCTCATGAATTTGATAAAAAGTTGTCTCACAAGAGCCAGCAGAGCCTCAAATATTGCCATATGGATGATATATGTGATGAACGGGATAATGAACAAGAGGGTTTACAACTGGGCGGGTGTGTTGTCGAACAAGATTCAAGAGTTTTTTAGCCTTGAGTATAAGGCATTTTATATGTCCCACCATGCCATTGGTCTTTTCCTCAAGGCACTCAAAACCTAGGTTCCCATAGATAAATGGGGCCACTTCCAACCCCTCAACCAAGTGAACCCATCCAAGCCAACCATGTTTTACTGGATGCATTTGGACACGCTCACGGTTGGGAGTAAACACAAGCTACGAGAAAGAAATGGTGGTAGGAGTTGCAAGAAAGTATCAAGCAACAGTCCGAAGGAGACTATGGAGGTCTCATCCTCTAAGAGCGAGTGCGGAGGACAACATCAAGAAAGGTGGCCCATGAAAGTGATGAGGACAGCATGGAGGAAGTGGAGGAGGTGGTGAGGATCGCTAGCACAGAGGCTCAACCAACAAAGAATGTATCGGAGGAAAACCCATTGCCAACTCCGCTAGCCATGGGAGTAAGAGAGACTCTCATAATAGTTTCGAGAGCAATGGCCAAGAGAATAGTACCACCTCCGTCAAGGGCTGCAATGAGTGGCAGTGTCACATTTGCGCCAGCGATGCTATCCCCTAGGGCACACTTAATGGCTCCAAACACGTCACTTTGGATCGCTACGCCACACGAAAAACAAGAAGCCACATGGAGTACAAGAAGCCACACCAGTGGCTATTGTGGCGAAATGGAAGACAATGTTGGCTATCAAAACTACTACTACCGAACCTACCAGTGACGTCGTACCTGCCACTGTCGTCGTGCTTGCCAATACCGCCAATGCTATCACATCAGTCAGTGATACCGCACCTATTGTAGAACCTGACAATGCTCCCATGAGGTTAGTTGAAGAGGTGGCAGCTGCTATAAGGATGGAAACTATGGGAGTTGACAATTGGTTGAGCAAATTTGATGTGGCACCCACTGCCCCTCCACCACTATCATCGAGTCCTATGGAGGACACCAAATTTCAACCTAGAGAGGTAGGAGAAGCCACAAAGCCTGGTAAGGAGGAAGAGACTCAGATGGAGAAGAAACGAGGCCTACCGAGGAGGAGATAGTGGATATTGAGGAATCGGAGCAACACGGAGAGCAGAGTGAGCATGACATTCTACAATCTAGGGCAGCAAGGGAGATGATGCTCAAGAAGGAAAGGTCAAAGGGGTCTAGTAGAGAGGAAGCCTACGAAAGACACATCTAGGTTTCATCCTCGAGATGCTTTAGGACCGGTGCGGAGGTATCTCGCGGAGTTGGAGGAGTTCTCCTCAAGGATCCATGAGTTGGTTGAACTGGTACACCAATTGGACATGGATCTAGCACCACCTGAGGTAGAGAGGATCCTAACCTTTATGCAAACCAACTGCGAGTAGGAGTTCTTCCACTGTCTTACATCTAGAGGGTGGCCTGCCACAAAGACTCCTGAGATGTTGGAAGCATGGCAGCCAGCACAACCGACCTCAGTTGAGGGATAAGGTGGCATACTTTCTACCTTACACGGTATGGAGATTTCCTTTTAGGAGGTATTCTACCAAATGTAGCGGGCAACTCACACATTGGAGGAGGTCGAGGCAGGTAGAGTGGTTGCACTACAAGAAGCAGCAACTACTTGGGAGGAGCTAGCAGTATACATACGCACCTCCCAAGAGCATTTAGCCCAACAGACACAGCTCACTACCCCAAAGAGGGAGCAAAGGATGGTTATGAAAGCCACATTGCCAGAAAAGGAGGGTCACTTGGAGGAGCAAAGGGTGACCATGGAGGAGAAGGATGGCAAACTAAGGGAAATGAAGGAACACATGGATGGCCTAACTCAGTAGTTGGAACGTAAGGAGCAAGATCTCAAGCAAGCAATGTACCTAGTGAAGGGGTTGCGGGAGTGAGACTTAGTAGCAAAACGCGAATTGTAGTTTCATGCAGAGCAGGTGCAACACCTCCGGCAGCAGCTCGTAGCATCTAGAGTCACACAGATTACAATGTCCTCAACTGATCCAAGGACGTCCTCCCACCCTCCCTCATCATAGATTTTTATGTACATATCCCCATTTTGTTTTGTCGTCTAGAAGACGACTTCTTTTTTGGGGGGGGCTGATGTAGGCAGCAATTATGCCATAATCAAAAATAAATTTTTAGTATAATAATTGGCAGTGTATTTACTTTTGTTTTTGAGAGGTTGGTGGTAGTTGCTGACAGTTAGCAGTCTTAACCAACCGCCAAACACTATATATACTTTGATTGTTGTATTGGAAAACATTCATGATTGTACACACATTACACTTTGATAATAAAGAACACATCTTTCTGCCATGTTATTGTGTTGATTATTGTTATCTTGTATTATTGTATGGTATAATTCTATATCTTGTTTACTCTGCGTAATCGATTAAGTTCCTTTCAGGAGTAATCAAATATTCTTGATTGTTGTAGTTGAAGGACTCGTTAAAAATTTAATAGATTGCCGATCAAGGAGAGTATTTTTAATATTTGATCGCTGTAGCATATAGGGTTCCAATATTAAAGAAAATTGTGAAGTCTTATGAATAAGACAATTTTCTGATGATAGTAAATATTAATTTCTTATTTAAACTTCTTTTTCCTGACTTCCTAATATATACATAGACCATTTGATCAGAACTGACTTATGTTCCAGATCAGAACTTCATTTACATATCTACTTCTTTCCCCCATATCCTCTTCTCTCTCTTCTTTATACATTTATATATACTTGTGCCACTTCACAAAGTGAGATATCCCTTAGAAAGGAGACAGCTGTTTTCAAGTAGTTGCAACTTTTCTTCAAACCCCATTGCTACCCTTGAAAACTTTAGTCTCTGCATTTTAAAACATATAATTCATGCTCTTTAATTACTTCCCTTAATTTTCCATCACTCCCTGTTATCAATCGCTCCACATTAGTTATTTATACACTGTAACTTCGGCACTTAATAAGTTATTTTTGTGGTCAACAGAAGGGTGGTCATCCCAATGTAATGTTATTTAATTTTTCTAACAGCATCGATTCTACAATGAGGGTCGGCCTAAACAAAATGGTGATATCTTAAAGGGTTGGCCTCATTATTTAATTTCTCCCATAATTATTTAGATGTAATATCCATGCTGCAATAACTTGAGTTGGTCATCCTTTGTATTGGTATTTTACCCTTGGCCAGCTCCTAGCAATTTCCCAGGTTTAAAGACTGCAATCTGTATTTATCAAGGCATTGATAATTTACAAGGCTGAAATTTATGTTAGATTGGCAGGGGCATGACAATCTTACAGCAGCTGCAAGTGTTTTCTGAGATGATTTGATTTCCTATTGAGGTATTTTGTATTTGAACTTGTCAAATACAATGTTCTATAAATGATGTATGCAACAAAAAAAGAAATGAGTTAATTTTGGATTTTGTAATCAATATCCTTGATTTAAATGATATGATAATGGTTACAGCAGTGGTTATTATATTGCAAAATCATTATTGTCAAATGTGACAAACTTTTTCAAACAAACAACAAAAATAATTCCAAGGGTGTTGCTACAATTTGGACTTGGTGGCAAGGACTTTGCCCCTCAAACCCCCCTGTATTGCAACCCAGAACGCGCTAGGGGTGCTGCCCCTCGACCTAGTTGGGGCACTGCCCCCAAACCCCAAGAAGAGCACTACCCCTTACCCCGTTGGGGGTGTTGCCTCCAAACCCCCATGAGGATCACTACCCCTCAACCTCACTGGGAGCGTTGCCCCCAAACCCCCACAAGGAGCGCTGCCCCTCGACCCCACTTGAAGCATTGCCCCTAGACCCCCATAAGGAGTGCTTCCTCTCAACTCCATTGAGGTCTCCACTCCTGACCTATACTAGTTATTGAGATCTTCTGTCACATAAGAAACTTGATTACAATGAAAAGGTCTAAGAGTGGAGATAACTTAGAAAATTATCTTTATGACTATCATAATATCATTGATCAATGATGAAGTATCATATTATCAAACATTCAAATCTCATTATTATTATAAAATATTATATTATATAATATATTCTAAGTTATCGGTTCTGGTACAGGTGCAGATATGGGTATTAGAACCTGGTATGATGGTATGACAAAAAAAAATTCCTTGGGTACGGGTATGGGAGTATATATACATACATTAATGACTCTGACAACATGGCTGGCAAAAAGTTGCAGAAAAAATCAACAACCAAAAATTTCTAATAAACAAGAGGATGCACACAAGCGGAAGTAGTAAACAACTCCATCCTATGACCAACATCAGCAGAAACAAACTACATCAACAAGCTGTATGACTGAACTCAGCAACAACAGACATACAATTAGCCATATGGCTACTGGATGTACAGTAAACTTGGACTTGCCATTGATTACCGGACATACAGCCAGTTTTCCATTTAGAACAGAGATATCAGGAGTAGAATTTTCCAATTGAACATCTATTGAACAAGTACATATTTCGAGGATAATCAAGTTTTGTTGGAAGTATGAGCTTGTATGGTTGTCATTGATGTCAAACCTGGTTATCCGGATGGATTCTGGTCCAAATATGCTCCTGGTTGTTGCAGTTGTGTTTTGTGTTGCAGATTTAGTCTGGTATTTTGGTGTTGGTTGTGGTACTTCAATTCAAATAGTTATTTATGTTCTCTGGCAGTGTGTCTATTAGACGTCCAAAAAGTCTTCAATGGCCTACGGATATGTTGCAGATTGTGTTGTGGTTTAGTGGACTTGATTTTATGGCTTGTGCAGTATTAGCAATATGCTTCTCTGATGGATTCTTTGTTCCGCAAGAGAGATTTGTTGTTTTATGTTTGGAATATCCAGTTGCGTTATGGTTTAGTGTGTCCATTTGGATTATCTTGATTGGATCATATTCCTTTGGTCCAAATATGCATTGGAGGATGTATTAAGGAGTTGTTATGGGTTTCACCATGGCATGTGGAGATCCGTGTGAGATATTTTGCATCCGAAGATGTTCTTTGGCCGACTGATTACTATGTCTACACGTTATGTTTGGTAACGACATTGGAGGATGTGTTAGCGCGTTCAGATCGTTGGATTCGTCTTGGAAGAATGTATTGTGATGTATTTGGGTTCTCTCTTTGTCTTGGAGTTGACAGCTTTGAGTATTTTAAATTTTTGGTCTAGATGGCTTATTTTGTGTAATAATGTTTATGATTTTCTTGGCCAACCCTAAATTAAGTTTTCAATGATCAATCTCATATTTAAGGAGTATGGTTGAAGAAATTGTTATGATGGATTGTGTGTGAATTGATGAGAAGAATATGTGAAAAATGTGCAAGCAGATTTGAGATTGCAAAAGTGCAAAGGTCGGAGCTTTGAAGGTGAGATATTCAGTGAGACAGTGGTGGTTATCAGAGATGTTTGCCATGATGTTGGTCGCTTGATCCAGTTGTTCAAGGACAATTTCATGTTCAAGAGATCCTTCCCAGTTTTAGTTCTACTATTTCCTTTGTTGTTGATTGATAATGAATCCTTCGATAATAGATTATATCTTGCCCTGAAGCAGTGAGCCTTAGTTGTGCAAGTCCTTGTATCCTGCCCTAAGGCAATGTGCCTTAGCCTTGCAAATCCATCAGGCATTGTTTCTCCTTGGCAATGACCCTAAAACATTGTAATTATTCATATTCATATTGTGAGTTAGATTCACACCGTGGTTTTCCCAGTTTGGGTTTTCCACGTAAATGTGGTGTCCATGTGTTGATGGTTGATGTTCATGTGTTGATGATTGATATGTTGCCGCTATGTTATTTGATGATGTTTATTATTAATTTGTTTTAAATTTTCGGACTTATTCACCCCCCCTTAGTCCTGCCATGTGTTTAAGAATTGGTATCAAAGCGTTGGTTCCTCTTTGGAAAGTTTAACCACTTGAGGTAGATTTGGAATGGCGCAGGAACTTCATCTTAAAGCATTGATGTTTGATGGAACAAATTTTCCTTATTGGAAGGACAAAATGGAACCTTGGAAACTTTGCAGAATGGAATCTGGGATATTATCCAAACTAGTTATACACCTCCTCCGAATGAACCTACAACTCCAGATGAACTTATGGCTCAAGCGACAAATGCAAAAGCTAGAACAGTACTTACCAGTTGTTTGAGTGACGCATTATTTGGGAAGCTTAGAGGATTGAACGAAGCTAAGGAGAATTGGAACAAGTTGTGTTATGCATATGAAGGTGATCCTAAGACAAAGCAAGCTAGGTTGATGAATGTGAAACAGAAATATGAATGTTTGAGAGTGACAAATGATAAAGAGTTGGGAACTACATACACAAAGTGAATGATATTGCTAAGGCTATCCGATTTGTTGGTAGAACTTTAGAAGAAGGTGATACAATAAGAAAGATCCTATACACTGACTAAACCCGCCAAACCGAAGAACTGGGTGATTGAAGAATGTCATGATCTGAATAACTATTTGATTCATCAACTCATCAAAAGATTATCTGCATTTGAAATTGAAGAGATAAATGATATAAAAACCTACAAAAAAGAAACTGCATTTAATGTTTCAAAAAAATCAAAAGATGAATCGGAAATAAGTGAAAACTTGGATGAGATTTAAGCAGCTTTGCAAGAAGATTGAAAAGAGGAACTAGAAAGTACAAAAGTTAGTTACCCTTGAAATGCTTTAATTGTGGTAGAATTGGTCATTATGCTTCTAAATATATGTATAAGGAATAGTACACAAAATCTGATAATAATGAAAAGAAAAGTAGATATAGAAGACATGATTTTAAGAAAAGGACAGATGATAGAGATAAAGGGAAAAGGAGTTTTGTTCCATGGAGATACATTCATTTGAAGATGAAGATGGTGAGGACTCAAATGAAGAATCTTTATTCTTGACTATAAAAGAGAAAAACTAGGATAGGTCCGGAAAACAAGAAGATGTTGAAGATAACAGAAAGATAGAAAGAGAGAAGACTACATTGCATGATAAGATTGAACTGAGAGTGTGGATCATTGATTTCGGATGTTCAAATCACATGACTAGAGACAAAGATAAGTTCATTAATCTCAAGAAATATGATGGTGGATCAGTGAAATTCGCAAGAGAAGAAGCTATACCTATTTGCCGAATTGGGAGTATCTAGATTGATGGAAAGCATAAAACTGATGATGTTTATTATGTTGAAGGTTTGAAACATAGTCTACTGAGTGTTAGTTAGATGTGCAATAAAGGTTATGAAGTTTTATTCAGTAAGACCAGATGTGTGATTAGAAAAGGAAAACTAGAAGAATGATAACAGAAGGTATTAGAACAAATGGAAATGTTTATTTCATAAAGGTCAAAGAGTGGAAGTGGATGTATTCTGATATGGAGCAGCGAATATTGGTTATGGCAAAAAAAAGAATGGGACATCTCAACTTTGATAACATGATAAAGATCAGTAATACTAAAGCAGTGAAAGATTTACCAAAGACTATCAAACGTACTGATACTATGTGCAGGGAATGTCAATTAGGAAGAGAGGTTTCAAAAACAAGGAGTATTCCACTTCAAGACCCTTGGAGATGATTTATATAGATCTTTGCAGGCCTACAAGGACAAAAGGACTTATTGGAGAAAGGTATTTCATGTTACTTATTGATGATCATTCTAGGATGACATGAGTTACATTTTTGAAAGAAGAACATGAAGCTTTTGAAAGATTTAAAGTATTCAAATCAATGATAGAAAATCAAGTTGATGCTAAAATGAAGTGTTTAAGATTTGATAGAGGCAGAGAATTTACTTCAAATGAACTTGACAATTTTTGTGAGAAATATGGTATTAGAAGATACTTTTTTGCTCCAAGAACCCCTCAACAGAGTGGTACAATAGAAAGGAAGAATAAGATTGTTATTGAGACGGCTAGAACTATGATGAAAGATGCTAACCTGACTAATGTATATTGGAAAGAAGTTGTGCATACTGCTGTTTACATTCTTAATAGGGTACAAATAAGAGTAAATCATACTAAGACACCTTATGAGCTATGAAATGGAAGACCTCCTATTGTAAAGCATTTCAAAATCTTTGGGAGTAAGTGTTATATTAGAAGACATGAAGATGATCTTAGAAAGTTTGATACCAAAGAATATGAAGAAATATTCTTGGGATATGCTACAAACAACAAAGCCTACCAGTGTTAGAATAAGAGATTGAACAAAATAGTGGAAAGCACAAATATGAAAGTATGTGAAGCATGGGATCAGACTGCCCCTAAACCTATAATGGAGACTAATTTGATATTAGTCTTGTTGCAAATGAAAAGACAGATCAAGAAGACAACAATGAGAAAGAGATAGATGAAATTGAAAACGAAGAAGAAGAATCTAAGCAAGTGATTAAGACCCCAACAAAATATGTACAAAAGAACTTCTCAGAAGATTAGATAATTGGAGACAAAAACAAAGAAGTTCAAACAAGAAGAAGTGTTACAAAAGCAAATGAGCAAGCAAACTACAGTTTTCTTCGCTAGTGGAACCTAAATCATATGAAGAAGCAAACAAAGAAGAAAGTTGGGTAAAAGCTATGGAAGAACTAAATCAGATACAAAAGAATCAAACTTAAGAGTTGGCACCCAGAATAGTGGACAATAATGTGATAAGAACTAAGTGGGTGTTTCGGAACAAGCTAAATGAACAAAGAAAAGTTACAAGGAACAAAGCGAAATTGGTATGTAAAGGCTATTCACAAGTTGAAGGTATTGATTTTGAAGAAACTTTTGCTCCAATAGCAAGGATGAAAGCTATAAGAATGTTTCTTTTTTTTTTGGCTTATAGGAACTTCAAGGTATATCAAATGGATGTTAAGTCAGCATTTCCAAATGGAGAACTGGAAGAAGAGGTATATATTGAGCAACCAGATGGATTCAAATTGTCAAAAGATCTGGATGTTGTTTACAATTTAAAGAAGGCATTATATGCACTCAAACAAGCACCCAAAGCTTGGTATGCTAGATTGGACAGATATTTGTTACAGCAAAACTTCACGAAAGGTATTGTAGACAGCAATCTTTCTTGTAAGGTTGAAGGTAACAAGTTGTTGATTGTTGTTGTCTATGTTGATGATATTATATTTGGAGGAAGCAATGGTCTATGTAAAGCATTTGTTGAAGAGATGCAAAAGAAATTTGAAATGTCAATAATTGGTGAGATGTAATTTTTCTTGGTCTACAAGCTACTCAGTTGGAAGATGGAATCTTTATTTCTCATACTAAATATGTCAATGTCATGTCCCCGTATCAAGTTGATGTAATAATAATATTTATTTATTTATATACATTTGATTAATAATGATATTTGATGTACACACACACATATATATATGATTTATAAATAGTTGTTTATCTATTTAATAATTAAAAGGAATAATTGTATTTGATTAGATCGATATCTAAACTAATGCTAAACATGCACTAACTTCAGAGACATGATATTAACTAGGTAGAGATTCTTTCTATGTTATGAAAAGCCAGCAAATATGAATACTTACAATTGTTATGAGGAGACATTTTGAGAAAGACTTGTCTCTAATTCTCAAAGAGACACAACTGCACACATGGGAAAATACATATAAATATTGTCTCATACAAGAAGTAAGGGGGTACGAAAAAGAGGAAGAGAATCAGACTGGAAGTCTAAACCAAACTGGAGATCCATTCACAGAGAATTTTCTGATATCTTCTGCTTTGGACAGGGGCTGGTATGTTATTCTGTCCTGAGAAATAATACTTCGTTTTCTTTATGATTATATTAAGAAATTAAGTTACTGAATTAGTGTTTCATGACTGCTTATAACAGTAGTAAGATAGTCATTAAATATGACTGAAATCTTTAAGTATTAGAGAATCTGGGCTGCATTAGAGATGGTATCTGTTGTCACAAAAGTTTGCACCCTTGCTGAGCAATCAACTCGGCAACCTTGTGAAACATGGAAACAACCCCGAAGTGTGGGACCTTGCGCAAGGGGGTTGAATCTCCAGAGAAGGCCGGATTACTTCTCAATCCAAGTGCAGATGTTGAACCAACTCAACACTCCAAATTTTACTTCTAAACCTATCCTAACAGCTTGCAGAGGAAAGGGAAGAGAGAAATGCTTCAAATGAAAGGAGGTGATGCACCAAGATAAGAGATGTTTCTCTCCCCACCCAAAATGGCACAAAGAATCAACTGAAATACCCAAGAGATGCACAAACTTCAGTTGCATGAATGACCTCAATGCATGTATGGAGGTGATGTGACCTTTTCACACATCGCCCCATTGCTAATGGGGAACCCCTCTTTCCTACTTTGTGCATTGTTAGGTTAGGGTTTTTGGCTGCTTAGTGGGCAATTTTGTGTTTCTCGTGCCCGAGTCTCAAAGTTGTGGTCATGCCAAGTGTCATTTAGGGATTTGAGGTTATAGGATCAAGTGCATGAAAATTGAGATTTCCAGATGATCCTAGTTTTTTCTAAGTGTAGACCCTTTTGGAGCGTTAACGTGTTTTTAAATGCCCTCATCGGTGATCTCAAGTGCTAAGGTGTTTTCAGACCTTTTGGAGTTGTTTTTTCTCTCCTAGAGAATTATCCAGGTCGATTTCGCACTTTATCTCGATAGTTTTCCTTGTGTTACGCTCCAATTTCTGATGAATTTGCCTAAGTCCAGTTGAGTTTTATTGAGTTTTGAAGTTTCTAGGTGATTTGGAGTGGAAAAATCATCATTTTCCAGAGTAAAATCCATATTTTTAAGGGTTAAAAGGTCAAAATTCCACACTAGAGCTGTTTTTCCCCTCATATTCTTGACTACCCATGGTTTTCCCCTCACAAAATCCAGACTGGACATGGATTTCCCATGAAATCCATACTTGATCCATTTTTCCACCATTGTGAATCCATACTAGGGTCGTTTTTCCCCTCGAAGCATTAAAATTTGACTAACTACCCACGATTTTCCACCAGGGAGGTATGGATAGGTTGATGATGATGTTTGCATTCATTCCACACCTGGGTCGATTTTCCACCAGGTCTTTGTGACAAGTTTTTTGAGCATTTTGTCTGGATTTTCATCCAGACTCAACGATTTTCCACTGAGAATGCACTTTATGATTTTGAGTCCGGATTTTCATCCAGTTTGAGGTCATTTTTCCACCAAAGGGGTATTTTTGGGTGATGACTTAATTTTAAGTGGAATTTTTCATTCCACACTCGTATTGATTTTCCCCTAGCCCCATTTTGTGCACATTTGATGATTTTTTGAGTCCGGATTTTCATCTAGACTGGGATCAATTTTCCCTTAAGGGGATATTTGGCAATTTTTAAAGTGATTTTGTGAGGATTTTTTGATCGTTACTAGGATCGATTTTCCCCAATTGGCCCATTTTTTATTTAAATTGAAATATTTTAATAAATGAGCCTCATTTTAATTGATTTTTAATAAAAGGCAATGATTATTTAAAAGATGAAAGCAATTAATAAATGATTTGCAATGAGCATTTAATGTTTTCAACCTTCTAGAAGAAAATTAGTTTCACCCAAGCAGGTATAAGAACAGGTGTTTTATCCCACATTGCTTGTGTGGTGAAATTTGGTGATGAAAGTAAGTTTAAAAGGAGTCCAGCATTATTTTATTATAAAGTTTGCCAGGTGGACTCCATGCAAGGGCGATTTTCTTCATAGTTGGCAATTTTGGAGAAGTGTTGAAGTTAAGTGTTAGATTGAAGACTTATTCCTTCCTCCATTGCAGCTAGCTGCACAATCCACTCCACTGCTGCCATTGAAGCTTATTGACTCCATTGTTTCAGATTTTTCAATTTTTTGGGGAAGATAGCGATTTTTCTATTTGGCAACTTAGATCATTTTAGAGGGCTCCTACCTCTAAGTTGGAGATTTTCCTTGGGGCTGCTATTTTTACTGTTGTTATCAGACTGGTTTGCTGCCATTGAGACCCCCCATGCCACGATTTTGGTGAAGTTCGCCATTTTTGGTGAAAATCGCGATTTTGGTGTAAGGAGATTTTTTGTGTTTGGGGTTTCATCCCCAAACAAAGGTGATTTTCCTTGATACCACCATCATTGCTTGCTGTTCTCAGACCTCCATTGTTGGCAGATTGGTGTACATTGAAGATCTTCAGATTTGTGGAGGATGGCGCCATAGCTGGAAAGTTCGATTTTTATTTGGCAAATGTTTGGGGCATATTTTGGTGGATTCCTTGCATGCTTGATACTGTCATTTTTCAAACTTAACTTTTATTGCCCAGCCAGCTGCAACCTTAGCGATTTGTATTTGGAGACATTTTGGAGGCACTTTGGGATCATTTTCAGACCATTGGAAGGCTGTCTCAGGTCTGCAACTATGTTATTGGCTGCTTGTCCTCAGAAATTTATCTTTTACCACCCATACCTATGTTCCCAAAGATTGATTATTTTCATCATCAAGACTGATTTTTATCAAAGTTTGTGCATATTTTTGAAAGATTGCAACATGTTTTGAGAGGTTAATTCATTTAGTTGCAGGTTGTCTTCAGATTTGTGACCTCCATTGTTGACTACGGAAGGTGCCTTCAGACATAATTTTTTGTGAAAACACAACCTTTCACACCTTTCCCTAATCACTCTTAATCCGGTATACTCTTTTGCACTATGATTTGCACGAAATTTCTAATTATAAGGTGTTGATTTCATGAGGGTTTTGTACCCTAGTCTTGTCACATTTTGTATTTAAATTGTTAAGATCTACCTAGAGTGTGGACTATTTTTCTGACTTCATGCTCTAATTAGCCTAAATCATTAGGAAGTAGGGAATTCTATTAAGAATATTGTATTTTTTCCTAAGTTCTAACTTCAAGCTTCGTACAGGTGCGATGTCAAAGTCCGAATTTAAAGAAAGAAGAGAACAACAAAAGATATTGGAGACTGGATTCTATCCAGAATCCAAGATGTCATTCAGATGGAAGGAGATTACGAATACAAACATGCATTTCTTGAGCCTGAATCTGATGCAACATCGGATGTTCAGAGTCGGAAATCAAATTCCTTCCCCAGCGTATGTAAACATTATGAAGAGTGGTATTTTTCAAGCCGTTCGATTTCCACGGTCCATACAATGTAGTGAGCTCATCCTAGAGTGTGCACGATGTTATGATCCTCGCTCACGAACGATCAAGACTCCTAAGGGCGTTGTCATTGCCTACCTTGCCAAGGATGCAATTGCTGAGGTGTTTGGAATTCCACGCGGAGCGGATATGAAGGATGCAACTAAGGAAGAATATGAAGAGCGGTACACGAAGAAGATGGATGCATGTAAGAGTATGATAAACAAAGAGTGGATGATCGAGCCTAGGCTTCATCATTCCAAGGCTCCCAAGACACTCATGTGCACAGACTTCAAAGAGGAATATAGTGACTTAGTATTCCTTCTCAACAGAGTGATAGGGACGCCGCAGGGTGCAATATTTGATGGATGGATGTTTTACTTCATCCAGGATTGTCTTAGAGGGACATTGATAAATTGGTCTAGAATCATTAGTGACAATCCAAACTTTCAGTTGAGGAATGTAGAGCAGTCCAAGTCATTCGCCATGACTTCCTACTTGGTATATCTGCTTGCACGGTTTGTTTCATACAAAGGATTGATATGCAGAGGTGAAGTCGGGAATGGGCAAGGACAATTCAGGAATCATGAGTGCTACCCCCAGCTAAACATGTATAGAATTGAAGACTATAAAAGAGAGAATGATGTATTCACAATGTACATCACGCAGATGCTGCAAGGCGGAATCCACTGAAGATTGTCCAAGGAGGCAACAGAGCTAATAGAGAAATATGGATCGTGGTATATTCAGTTTCCCACTTTCACATACCTTTAAGATTCATGGGTTTCAATCGGAACCCTACAGGCTTCCTAGGTATTCTTCCGACAGAATGATTTTGTTGGAAGTGGTGAGACAGCTTCTAGAGTTTGATGTCATTCAGAGAGAGAAGCATAGGACAGGCATAACATTCCCTATTTCAGTTGGGAAGATGTTGGAGGTTTTCCAGTCTGCCTTAGCCGCCAGCACTACGAATAAGGAGCTTGCATTCTATCGATTTGCAACCTTCAAGAAAAGAGAAAGATTCGATCCCGACAAGAAAGTTGGAAGGATCAGGGGAGAGAAGTTCATCCACAAAGTAGACATAGAAGATTATTGGGCCAACCTGATGGATGAGCATGCAGTGAAGAGACGAATGTGGTCCAGAATGTCAATGGATTTCATGAGGAAGTGTGGACTTTTCCTCATACCTGATCAGGGGTTAGATGACAGGGATCATACGCATCCACAGTATGAGAATGAAATGAAGAAGGCAATCTTATTGCCTAATTGGTCAGAATCAAAAGAGATTAATCAGAATGTATTGATGAGAGAGGTCTTGAGTTTCTCCCGTACATGGGTAAATATTCAGTTGAATAAGTTAGTTGATATGGGTGTTTCCTTCACTTATGAAAAGATGAAGCCGGAAGAGTCTACTTCCGAAGATGATCAGAGGACTATCAGTGATGTCAGGATTCATGCAGACGAAGAGAGTCAAGCTCCTAAGAGAAGGAAAAACACGCTAGGAGGAGTCAAGGACAGAGGGAAGAAGATTGAGGAGGTGAAGAAGAAGAAACAAAAGATTATCATTCCTCCACCTATCATTCCTTCACCACCTCTCAGTGTCTCATCAATTAAAGAAATTGAAATAACAGAACAGAATAAGGAAACCCAGCAATGTTCCAACACAGTGATAGTACCAAAGAATATTCAGGAGTTACATGCCACAGTGACATCTGCTCCACCAAATGAGAAAGATGATCAGCCGGGATCCCCTACAGTCCTTTTGGAGGTAGTTTGGGAAATGAGATATATGATTTGACCAAGAGCAATCCTGATGATGATGATGATGATGCTATCTTGGCATTGAGAGGACTTGATCAAGATATGTGTCTCGATGATGGTATGGAGATGGCTGTTATTCCTGATTGGCTGATGAGAAGTATGGAAAAGAGTAAGAAAATGATAGAGGTACAGCCTGTTGATAACATTGATGATTACCTAACTAGGAGCAATAAGGAGAAAGAACCCAAGAGAGCTGAGATTTTGTCGCACATAGCTAGAGATGAGACAGGAATGCGAATTGCACAGGTCGTTGTTCCTATTGGAGGTGTGACAGCGGACATTGCTACTCCTATGGATTTCTAGATTACTTCAGTCGCCCTTGGTCGTACATCAAGAGAGCAAGAGTTTCAGGAGGTTGGTGATAACCTTAAGGTGATCAGCGCAAGGTTAGATAGAGAAATTGAAGAGAAGGAGAAGTACAGAGAAGAGAATATCAGACTTAGAGAGTATATTGCGAGGATAAGGCGTGAGAATCCTACCCTTATTTCCCCTATTGTGGTTGATCATGGAATACATTCACACTATGAGACAGCAAGAGATACACTCTCGGAGGTGGAAAACCGGATTGAGAGTGCAAGAAAACAGGTAGATGATTTCCTTACTCAGTTTGTCCAGGCATATGATAGGACAACAGGGCTCGTGTTTAGAATCCAGTATTTTGAGGGAGTTTGGGAAGAATTCCGACCTATTCAGGAGAAGACTATTCCATGCCTCAAAGCTTTGAAGAAGATTCCTAACTCCACTTTGATCAGCGAAAGCATTGTGCACAGTGGAGACAAATACGATTTCCATGGTTGGTATTGTTCATTGGCCGTGAAGAGATCAACTTATAAGAACGCCCAGTTGAGTTGTATGGAGATGGAAGGATTGATTCAAGACATTCAAATGAAGATCCTTGCCTCAATTGAGGAATTATTGGGTGTCGATGTTAATGATGCTAGTGGTTTACACTTAGCCGAATTGAGAGACAAGATGAAACTTATGTATTTTTATCAGTTGGACTCTTTGAAGAAGAGTCAGATAGATGATTTGGTCTCTTTGTTGATTCATGTTCATAGTTCGCAAAAGCTCATGCCAAATTGGGAGAACACTTTGGACGCTTGCTCAGATTCATTGGATGTGATTGATTTACAGCAGGATACCTTGCCTAGCATTTCCATAGAGGAGTTAGATTCGGTATTGGCTAGATTCTTGGAGTATGCTAAGAGAGAGAGATGCAGGGAGGAATCTTCTAGAAGATTCCCTATTTGATGACTAGGTATCTTTTTATTGGGCCATAGGTTGGTGGCACCATTTTTTATGTAAACCCTAATTAGGGCAATTCTAGGGTTTTGTTGCCATGATCTTGGCTGTTGATCTCGTATCAATCTTGGCCATCCATTGTAAGAGACTCTATATATACCTCCTTGTCTCTCATTTGTAAGAGAAAGTTTTTGTAGAATTTTTGGTATATGTTGTAGCTGTTTGAATCTAAATCATTGTTCAATTGTTGGTGATTTTGCTCTTCAAATGTTGTCTTTGCATTCACGGTTCTCAATTCCTCCAAGTTAGATTAAAATTTTAGATTAGAATTTGTTTTCATGTTTATTAGATTGAGTGAGACTTGTTGAATATATTTGTGTGGAATCCTTAATCCATACCACTAGCCTCTTGCCGCTGGTAAGTGTGCCTTGTGTGGTCGACTGGAGATTTGAGTAAGCTTGACTTCAACTATTATGCGTCCCTTGACAAGCATCAACTTGGATGGTGTCAACGTTTAATGGTGATAGTCTGAAAATCCTTGAGTATAACTTAGATGATTGCACTAAGCTTGTGTCAATACCTGTTTGTGAGATCTCGCCTAGTTTGATTCCACTAAATTTGTTCATCATTTCCTACATTCCTAGGCCTAGAATAGACTTCCTGAACCCTATTCCTTTTGCCCATTTTTTTCGTAAGAATTAAGCCCGGAACTACATTGCTAAATCTTAAGTTGTCAGCACACCTATTCTGTATATTCCATAATCAAAGAAGATAATCCTAACATTTGCGTAAGTCCCCAAGTGAACACAGCAATTCACATCGACCATTGAGTTACCCACTCGTCAAGACCTGACATGTAGAAACCTTGGAATCATTTTAGTTGATCTTACCCTTAGCATCTGAGGTGATTTTGTTCAAGAGAGGGTAAATTACTTTGGTATTTTATTCTGAAATGTTATGTGCATAAAACACACATCAACAGGAGGTTAGAACTTGTTGAATGTCAAGAGGGGAGAA
Source organism: Cryptomeria japonica (assembly GCF_030272615.1). Classification (NCBI taxonomy): domain Eukaryota; kingdom Viridiplantae; phylum Streptophyta; class Pinopsida; order Cupressales; family Cupressaceae; genus Cryptomeria; species Cryptomeria japonica. The sequence continues at coordinate 238,319,953 of NC_081408.1, read as the reverse complement.
GGTTTCCCACAAGTCACACCCAGAAACAAGTTAACACAACATATATGTAAAAGAAAGCCACAAACATACACTTACAATGAAGGTAAGAACACATACACAACATGCATAAGTTGAAGTAAGGCAGGAATGATGATTTCAATTCATTATAAGGCCAATGGCCAAACTTACAGTTGCAAAAATGCAAGATAAATACAAGTCTTCAAGAGAAGTGAAAGAGCATAGAATAGCTCAAGCCAACAGGGAGAGAACCCTTTACAATGAGGCTTAATAGCCTTTACATAGAAAATTGGTCACAGAGGAGAGACTATTGGTCAAGGAAGAGAAGCCTTAACCTTGTATGTGCAGAGGAATGTCAGTCAAGTAAGTGTAGGAAAGTGCATGCACCTGACATGGTGTACATGCAAGCAACCCGACCATACCTTGACAAGGCAATCCCAAAAAGAAAAGTACTTCTAGAAGGTGGATTGCCTGACATTCCAAAGTCAGAGTAGGCATGACATGAAGGTCAACAAGTAACCATAAATAAGCATGTCCTTGTACTCCACCTGATGGAAATCCTGCAAAAATCATTAAATGCTCCCCTGTAGCTCCACAAAAGAAAGTGTACAAGTCGCAAGAGTTGGTGGAGCATTAAGAAGTTTGAGTGTTGATCACGCCATCTGGAAGTGTTGCAAGCCGTCGGAAGTCGAAAGTTGGAAACTTCGAGGTCACGGGATTCGAAAGTCCCAAGGTCAAGGAAAGGCAAAGGCTTGGGAACTTGGGAACTTTGGGGTTCCGGAGTTACAGAGTTTTGGGGAAGGGAAGACTTAAGAACTTAGGAACTTCGGAGTTCTGGAGTTATGGAGTTCCGGGGAAGGGAAGACTTAGGAACTTGGGAACTTCGGGGTTCTGGAGTTACGGAGTTCCAGGGAAGAGACGACTTGGGAACTTGGGAACTTCGGGGTTACGGAGTTCCGGGGAATGGAAGACTTAGGAACTTCGGAACTTCGGGAATCTGAAATTACGAGGTTCCAAGGAATGGAAGACTTAGGAACTTGGGAACTTCGAGGTTCCAGAGTTACGGAGTTCCGAGGAAGAGAAGACTTGGGAACTTGGGAAGTTCCGGAGTTACGGAGTTCCAAGGAATGGAAGACTTAGGAACTTGAGAGCTTCGGGGTTTCGAAGTTACGGAGTTCCGGGGAAGAGAAGACTTGGGAACCTTCCTTCTGACAAGACAACACTTAAACACTTCACGCCTCCATTGGTTTTCTCCTTGATCAACTGGGGCAGCGCTGGTCCATGGAACATATCTCTAATCGGTTCTCATTGATGGACCAAGGGTGGCATAAAATGACAACAGTATCATTGCGCCTTAGACAAGCAAGTCTCCCATCCAAGACTACTGTACTATGAGCAACCTAGTTATTTAATATGACAATTAATGTAGCATGATAAGTAGTAATGTATGTTTCCCTTTGGGAATTGACAACCTACAAATAGGGGACATTACAGTTAAAGAGATGTTAAAGAAGTTTACTATGGAGAATTGTAAACCAGTTACTACCCCTTTAACTGTTGGTTGTAAATTAGGCAAAGATGATACATCTCTGGATGTTGATCAGAAAAAGTACAGATCTATGATTGGAGGACTATTATATCTAACTTCCTCTAAAACGGATATTATGCAAGCTGTATGTTTAGTTGCAAAATTTTAGGCTGATCCGAAGCAATCACATGAACAAGCAGTGAAGAGGATATTCAAGTACTTGAAAGGGACTCAAGATTTTGGTCTTTGGTACAAGAAGCATGGAGATTTCATGTCGAAAGCATTGATGACAAAAAAAGTACTAGTGGTGGTGTATTCGTTTTGGAAGATAGATTGGTTTCATGGTTAAGTAAAAAACAAGACTCGGTATCATTATCTACTATAGAAGCAAAATACATTTTGGCAGCATCATCTTGTTGTACTCAAGTTATGTGGATGAAGCGGACTCTTAAAGATATCAAAGTGGTATATGATGAAGCTATTCCTATTATGTGTGATAATACCAATGCTATAGGCAATTCAAAGAATCTGGTAATGCATTCAAGAACTAAACATATCTCAATCAGATATCATTTCATAAGAGAGAAAGTTGCAAAAAAGGAAGTAAGACTGGAATACATTTATACAAAAGAACAAATAATAGAAATTTTTCATTAAGGCATTGGCGAAAGATACTTTTGAGTATCTCCAGCAGAAACTAGGGATAATTTCCCTGCCTTTCTCTAACTAGATGCATTATAGACAGTGGTGCATCTTTCCAAGGGGAGATTTCAACGCTTATCCTTTATCTCCTGGATTGATGTTGTTTAGCTCTCAGGGGGAGCAGTGGTATGTGTTGGTCAATGCGTCATGCAAATCTCACAACTACTCTCTCCCCCTTTGTCATTGATGTCAAAGGGGGAGAGAGTTGTTGTGAGATTTGTGGAGAGAGTTGTGAGATTTGTTCGAATATTCAAGTGTCGTCATCAATGACAAATGGGGAGATTGTTAGAAGTATGAACTTGTATGGTTGTCATTGATATTTGACCTAGTTATGTGGATGGATTCTAATCCAAATATGCTCCTAGTTATTGCAGTTGTGTTTTGTGTTGCAGATTTAGTTTAGTATTCTAGTGTTGGTTGTGGTATTTTGATTTGGGTAGTTATTTTGTTCTCTGGTGGTAAGTGTGTCTATCAAATTGGTCCAGAAACTCTTTGGTGCCCTTCGGATATGTTGCAAATTGCGTTGTGGTTTAGTGGATGTGATTTTATGGCTCGTGTAGTATTATCCATATGCTTCTATGGTGGATTCTTTGTTATGCAAGACAGCTTTGTTGTTTATGTTCAGAATATCCAATTGTGTTATGGTTCGGTGTGTCCGTTTGGTTTATCCTGATTGGATCATATTCCTTTGGTCCGGATATGCATTGAAGGATGAATTAAGGAGTTGTTATGGGCCTCACCATGGCATGTGAAGATCCGCATGAGATATTAGGCATCGGACGATGTTCTTTGGCCGACTGATTGCTATGTCTACACATTATGTTTGGTAACAACTTTGGAGGATGTGTTATCATGTGCAGATCATTGGATTCGTCTTGGAAGAATGTATTCATTGTATTGTAATGTATTTGGGTTCCCTCTTTCTCTTGGAGTGGACCGCTTTGAGCATTTTTGGTCCAGGTGGCTTATTTTGTGTAATAATGTTTATTTTGTTCTTGGCCGACCCTAAATTAAGTTTTCAATGATCTATCTCATATTTAAGGAGTATGGTTGGAGAATTTGTTATGATGGATTGAGTTTTAATTGATGAGAAGAGTATGTGAATGATGTGCAAGCAAATTTGAGATTGCAGAAGTGCAAAAGTCAGAGCTTTGAAGGTGATATATTCAATGATATATTCAATGAGACAGTGGTGCTTATCAGAGATGTTTGCCATGATGTTGGTCGCTTGATCCAATTGTTCAAGGACAATTTCATGTTCAGGAGATCCCTCTCAGTTTTAGTTCTACTATTTCCTGTTGATGTAATACCTAGGTCGGATCCCTTCTAGGACTAACCTAGGACGTGTATGTGACTAATTGGCCCTTGGCCTTAGTCACGCCTTATATGCAATAAACACAATGTAACTTGTCACGTGTGGGACTGACCCTATATTGAGCGCCAAACTTAAGATATTATATTGTAATTAAATTGCTCTCCTTGAAGGCCGACCTAGGGTGTATTGGAAGGCTAAGGCACATATATATTCAAAGCATCCATCATGCATAACATACATTACATTACACAGCGATCTTACACCAGCAGTGATCAGCGAATATCAATCAAGGTCAGCAAACTTCATTCCAAGGGACAGTGAATCTATTCAGAGGCAACAAACACTCTGTTATCAGCGAATGGTGTTTATGATCTGTCTTTCTTGACCAAGGAATAAGTACATTGTACTGTTGTGCCCTAGTTTGGTTTCATCTGTGCATATACTACTGTTCTAAATGCTTCAAGTGTTGAAGCAAATTTGTAAAGACACCTACTGATTATTGCATAATAAGATCTGAGATTATTGTTGGGTTTTTCACCTCCAAGAGGGAGGTTTTCCCAGGGTATTTTTGGTGTTCCTTGTGTTCATTATTTTGATGCTCTGTTATTGCTATCAGTATCTATATCTAATAGTCTGATCTAAAATTAACATTTCCTTCGTTGTTGATTGACAGTGAGTCCTTCAATAGCAAATTATATCTTGCCCTAAAGCAGTGAACCTTAGTTGTGCAAGTCCTTGTATCTAATCCTAAGGCAATGTGCCTTAACCTTGCAAGTCCATCAGGTGTTGCTTCTCCTTGGCAGTGAGCCTAAAACATTGTAATTATTCATATTCATTTTGTGAGTTAAATTCTCACCATGGTTTTTCCCAGTTTGGGTTTTCCACGTAAATTTGGTGTTCATGTGTTGATGATTGATATGTTGCTGCTATGTTATTTGATATTGTTTATAATTAATCTGTTTTGAAGTTTCAGACTGATTCGCCCCCCTCTCTGTCATGTCGTGTGTTCAACAGTTTCTTATGTGACAAACCTTCATGACGCATGCCATTTTCACAATTTTATCACTTAAGGGTGAAATTATATCAGCCATACCCAACCATATTGTACCCACTAGAAAAAAATTTGTCATATACGCCTACCAAAACCCCTTACCCATACCCAACCCCATAATGAAACCAGCAACTTAGGAATAGTGAGATGAAACACACTAAGCAGTTTTATAAGGCAGTTCTGTAATCTAAATTCCATCAAAAGAGAATAAAAGGAGACATTTCAGAACAGGATATGGGCATCACTAAATATATGATAGTAACAATCTCGATTCCTTTTCAATTCAGAATTATCATTCATCTTAAATGTCATTTCTATCTTCTTCAAAAACAGGTTTCAAGAAGTAAGGTTCCAGTCGTAGTTGAAAAACTCGGACTCGGCAAGCCCAAATTTTTTTAAAAACTCGGGACTCACCAAAACTCGGCAATACTCGGTAACTTTATAGAACATTTGAAAATACATTTTTTTTAAATATATTATTCAAAAACACACATTTACACCAAATTTGTATAACATATATTGATTTCCATGATATATAAATCAAAGTCTGAGTTAAATACATAGCATAAACCTAAAACAAGTGCAACATGTGAATAAGAGTTCAATACATATCAATGTATCATAGTGACATAGAGTTATAGACCACAAAACAACAACCTCTGAAATTTTGATTACATATCAAGTTCAAGTTTTGCTATCAATGAAAATGAGAAATCATAAATTGCGCCTAGTACGACTAAAACTCAAAACAGATTGTTGTCGTTGGGGGGGTGGTGTTGAAGTAATGGCAACATCCTCAATAGGTGCCTCTGCTGCATGATCAACCTCGCACTCCTCCTCGTCACGTGCTGCCACTTCCGCATCCCATTCCTCTCCCGCCCTCTCCAACTCATCTAGCTGCTCATTAGTAAGGAATGGATCCAAATCATTATCAACATCATCAGGAGCAACAACCCATTCTGCTGAATATGGATCAATGTCATCCAAGTCAAGTGCCTCATGTGAATCTTGCCCTTTCACCTTCTTCTCATGCAATCAAAGGTTGTACCGCACATAGACAAGATCATTCAAGCGTTGTTGAGTCAACCTATTGTGCTTTTTTGTGTGGATGGCCTCAAAAACACTCCAGTTGCGCTCACATCCAGAAGCACTACAAGGCTGCGATAATATGCGGATGGCAAGCTTTTGAAGATTAGGCATTGTGGCACCATAATCTTCCCACCACAAATCTGCAAGGATAAAAAATGTCATTTATAACCTGCAAAGATTTTAATAATCTTAAAGAGAGAAGTAAATGGTAAAATAAAATAAAACATATGTTTCTTTTACCTGGTTGTAGGGTGTCTCTCCTATGTTTGCAATCAGGTGAAGAAAACAATGGCCCTGTGGCCTTCTTATAGCTCTGCAACTCATCAAGTATCAGGTCTCGAAGGTTCTCATCATCAACTAATCTCCGAATGCATGTGTCGAGGCCAAATTTAACCTCTGCATCTACTCTGAAACTCGGGGAGTAGAAAAACTTGGGTTTCAAGTAGTAGGCAGCAGCATGAATATGTTGGTGGAGTTGATAGTTCAACCTCTGATCAATTATGCACCATATGGGTTCATACTTGGTCTTGTTTGACCCATACAAGTGTTGAATTGCCTCTTTGGCCTTATCCATGGCCTCATATAGATACCCCATGGAGTTATGATCCCCATCCACCATTCGTAGCACCCTCACCAGCGGTTCCGACACCTAGATATAAAAAAATTTAACAAAATCAGCATATTGTAATATTAGAAAATTAAATAATAAATAATCAATTAAAGTTGCAAAACTTACATTGATGATCTCGTCCACCATCTTGGCAAAATTAGAATAAAAAATGGCAACCACAACCTTCTCTGCTTCAGGCTTCGTAGCATAAGGACTCCCCAACCATCTTTCACTCACGAACATCCGCTTCAAGTTGGGCAATGCAGCTAGTATGCTTTGCAAGGTGAGGAAATTGGTAGCAAAGTGTGTGACCCCCGATCGCACAACATCCTTACCATCAATGTGCTCTCTCATAAGATTCAGGACCCATGTGTGATTGTAGATGTATTTGGTGATATTCCTTCCATCTTCAACCACTTTCTTCACCCAACTTAGTTTCCCTATGTCTTCAAGGAGCAAGTCAAGACAATGGGCAGCACAAGGGCTCCAAAATAATGTCGGATGCCTAGCCATTAGAAGTTTGTTGACTGCCACATATGCAGCTGCATTATCAGTCACAACCTGGACGACATTCTGCACTCCCACATCCATCACCACCTCATCCAACATGTTGCACAAGGTCTCTGCATTCTTCACTTCATTAGAGGCATCAATTGATTTTAAAAATACTAACTGTCCCCCTAAAGCAACTAGAAAGTTAATGAGTGTCCTATTCCTACCATCCGTCCACCCATCAGAAAGAATGGTGCAGCCATTCTTTTCCCAAATACTCCTTTGCTCTTCCACTAATGCATGAATGTTTTGGACCTCATCCTGCAATAACGGCCCACTCATCTCATAACAACTTGGGGACTTGAACCCCTTACTTGCCACAGTCAATGCGGTGATCAAATGGTCCCAATATGGACTAGAAACAACATTGAACGGAATATCATTGTAGATCCAAAATCTAGCACATGCCACCTTTGCCTGTTGGTGAGCCTCTTTATTCCATGCAGTGCCTTGCAATCCAGGTTGTGCACCAAGAGTGTTATGTGGAACAAAGTAGTTTTCCATATGGCTGCCCACACTTCTCGTTCCTCGTATCCATGGCCCAAAGGAAGAACTTGATGCCCGCACATCTATATCAGTATGTGACCCTAAAGAACTCAAATCTGCCCTTGGGGTTGCCATTGCCTCTGTTGTTCTCTTTTTTGTTGCCTTCCTTTGATCATATGCTTCAAGCGTTGCTATTGCATCCCTTGTAGCCTCTTCAGGACATTTAGCACATGGTCTGATATCTCGGCATTCAATCTTTGCAAGGTGATATTTGAGTCGATTAATGCCACCTTTCATAAGCTTAGTGCAATGGATACAAATGACTTCTCCACGTGTTGGACCTGGTGTCGCATGTTTCCAACAAGGGTCTCTCTTCCTGCCACCACCTCTACCCTCATAAGCCATTTTCTTTCAAAAAAATAGGAAGATAACCTAGCAAAAGAGAGAGACGACATTTAGGGAAAATAAAAAATTTGATCATAAACTTATCACACAATGAAGATCTAAATATTGATTGTTAACTGTTTAATTAAAAAATAAAATTTGATCATAAATTATTGACTGTTAACTGTTTAATTTACAATCACAGAATCAATATTAACTGTTTGATTATAATTTATATTCTGTATTTTATTATAATTTATAATCTGTATTTATTAAATACAGAATCACAGATTATAAATTATAATTTTCACAAAAATAAATCTGCTGTTGAGTTTTAATCGCCATGTTTTATTTTATTTTTTCAACCTAAAAGAAGCCTCTTGTGCCTATATTTAAAAATTAAAACTACGTTCTAACTTCTGAGACTAAATTTTCTAAGTTAATAATTATTATTTGGTTAATAATTTTATAACAAATTGGGATTTTATGTTGCAAATTACTTTCTCAATATATTATTTGATGAATATAATATGCCATTCAATATTTAAATTTAAAATTGTATGGATGGTTTTAACTTTTTATTTCAACACTTAAGAAATGTAAGTGCTTGTTCCGTTAACTGCGCATAAAGTAAATAACTAAATAACTGTTAATTTTTTATTGAAATATGCTTGCTATTTGCTAAAAACCTAAATCGAAGACTCAAAAGAGTGAAGACTCAAAACCTTACTTGATCGATGAGGACCAAAAACTATGAAATCGTATACTATCGTGCAGGTTTATTTCGCGTCCAAAAAAGCCAGAAACATCGTCGCGTGGCGGGAAGGAATAATCGCACACAGTCGCACAAGTTTATTTCACGTCCAAAAATGCCGGAAATATTGTCACGCGTGGGAAGGGAATGATTAAAATTTTTTAGGTTTTTTTGTTTAAGTGAAAAAAAAAATTTAACTGTCGTTTTTATCCCCGAAATGCACGATTTTCAGGCGAGTATTGGCAGTTAAAATCGCAGCGAGTCAGGGCAAAACGCATTCGCGAGTTTTGAAGTGAGTCACTCGCGGCCAATTTCGACCCGCGAGTACTCGCGAGTTTTTAAAAAACTCGCAGAGTTTTTCAAGTATGGTTCCAGTAATACCAATTTCTACATAAAGTTACTAATTTTATCGGTTTTAGCGGAGGCCTTTGAGATAATTGGATTCTCTTAGTGATCAACTTGCCCAACCTAGAAATCTGCTACTCATGCAATTGTTCAAACCCAAATATCACATTTAGTTGAAAAAGTGTTTGCACTCCAACATAAACTCGCATACATTATTATTATTACCTTAAACATACATTATTTATCATGACCCATTCCCAGCAATAAATGAAACAACAGATCAAACTATGAAATTGTCTTACGCCAGTAAGACTTCACAATTTCATGATCCTAGGGCACTCTACACTCAGTTGTAATCAGCAATCCCAATATTAATAAAGGCAGCAAAACATCATAGGAATGAAGGCATCGATAATCAAATAGTGATAATGATAATTACAGTTCGTGCCTTAAAAATTGTTACACCTTGAATAATATCTGATTGTCCCTCCTAATGGCAGCAATTCCCCCAAGCAGCAATAAGTATTAAGAATAGTAAGGTGCGATTTGACTAATGATAAGAAGCATTTCAAAGTGTTAAATCAGCAATTCATAAGACAGTTTTTAGTTATGAAAGGGAACAGTCATACAAGGAAGAGTCACTCCTCTTCCAAGAAGTTGTAACCGCATAAGGAGACATGATTGTTCACCATCGATGAAGGTACAAGTATCCATTACAAGCATCCATCAAGGGGGCATTGAAGAAGCAATCATCAGGCAGTAGATCTGAAAACAATCTGCAGAACTGAGAAAACATATATTGACCAGCAGAATTTATAATTATTTAACAGTGTGGTATGAAATATAATGCATAATGATTGGTCTGTTATTTTACTCAAAGATGAAAAACTCTTAATCGGCAATAAATATTTTGGCCCAAAAATTTTTTTAAATCGGGAATCGGGAAAAAATCGGCAAATTTATTGAACATTTGAAAATATATAATTTGTTAAAATATTCAAAAAAAACACACATACATTAAATTTATAGAACATATTAACATATTACTGGTTTCCATCATATAGAAACCATAGTTTGACTCAAATACATAGTTAGCAATACATCAGCCGATTATAAAGCAATCATTTTAGAAATGTGTGATTGGTGTAATAAGATATGAACACAAATTCCATCCAAGAAAACCTTAAACTCTCTTCTGTTTGGGTAAATTATAGTTCTCCTAAATCCATTGTTTTAGAGATTGAGAGTCAAGGTTTTTTGGAGGAAGGAATTGAGGCCAAGTTGAAGAGGTATGCCTCTTTACATGTGCAATAGATGGTTAAACCGCAGTAGTTAATAGAACATTGGTGCATCTCTTAAGGAAGTAAACTAGAACGCATCAGGGAACATGCCAATGAAAATTTTGCATTTATATTCAACAGTCACTTACAATAGAGATACACATATATCGAAGACCTATATTGGCTAAATGTCTCCTAATCCTTTCACGTTCTTTTGGGACAGCCCAAAGAGAATTAAAATCATTGATCCCATCGAATATCCACAAACTCATTACCAGGTAGAAAATTAAATCATTGATCCCGTCGAATATACACAAACTCCTGTTGATAGATAATGATCCCTCGAATCCACACTCAATCCACAAATTCTGTCGGCTGTCATGCTAGAGAAAACGAAATTGCCGAAATCGTTTTCGTTAAAAAATAAAAACAAACTCGGTTTTGAGGGTTGTGTAAAAAAAACGGCATCGCTTTTTTATTCACGATTTTATTGTGATTTATTCTATTTAAACATTGCAATTTTTCCAAAAAATACTTCGCAATTTTTTGGAAGATTTAATCGTTTGTAATATAGACTCCCAATAAATCGCGATTTTGCCGATTTTTGGAGGATTTTTTCATCTATGATTTTACTGATCTTTCATTTAATAAGATGTAGAATAATGTATAAATAACATATGACTATTGTTATATCCCTTTCTATGTTTATTATTGTTCTAACTATGATTCTGCATAATAGACTGGTTATTAAGATTCCCCTAAATTTCTCATCCAATCAATCATCTCATTTTGGAGGTGAGACATAGTAGATACGAAGGATTGCAAGTAGCTAGGAAGCCATGCTGGTAGAGACACCCCAAGTGAGGCTGGGAGACAAGAATGGAGGTTGCTACTCCGTACTCCTGGACGGGGTGGAACAGCTCGAGGCGCCTTGTATGGTCAACCAACTGGTACTCCCTAATGATGATGAGTTGGTCGAATGGAATTTCAAGAGGGAAATCAATATGTATGTCGCAGCAGTAAATCTGAACTATAATTGTACAATATTGGTGTTATGTGTTTATTTATTTTGTGAAACAAACCTGTTTGCAGGCCCTATATTAGAATACTGAGATACAACTTCCATTTCCAAGCATTATTTAAATTCTAATTGAAGAATTTTGGGCAGATTTGGTCAAGTCCCAGGAGGGGACATTACATTATTCATTTCTGATAACTAATGTAGTTGTCAACAATATGATGAATTATAGAGTAAAACTGAGTCACGAGAGTGGTTTGATAGATTCCATACAAAAATCAAGAAAACGGAAAAACATTCCCTAGAGAATGATGCGAAAAAATTAGGCTATAAAGAGCAAGTTTATTCTATACCAACTCACCAGAAACAAAGAACAATCTAACAAGGAAAAACGACAAAGTAAGAGAATATTGCACCTCTAGGATGTAAATCTTGAGACCATGAAGCAGAATGTAAACATGACAAAACCATTCTAAAGGGGCATGTGTGCATCTGGATATTTATAACAAACAATTAAAAGGAACTGAAGCTACAATCTTCATTTATGGTTGAACTTGAGACACATAAAAGGTGCAATTTTCAGGATGACCAGCTTCACAGCAGTTAGTGAAGATGCAAAAGGGGCAGTCTTTAGCACAACTTTCATAAATGGTATTCAGTTCTAGTAGAAATGTTAATCAGATGAACACAGACACATAAAAAAAATAAGAAATGGTGACTCATATTGTCAAAACACCAAGCTAAGTAAGGGGATGCAAAATAACACTTCTGCTTACAAAGCAAAAGAGAAAAATTCTGAAAATTGCATATGCTATAATTATTAAATCATTGCTTACCACCATTAGTTCATGCAGACCAAGTGGTGCTGTGACAATGTATGGGATACCGGGATGCTCCTTTGCTGCCTCTGCAGCCAAAGCTGGGATATCCTGCAAGGATGGTATACCTTTTAATTACATCTTCCATCTCAAGGCTTTTTGCATTAACTCCCGATTATAGTGATATCTCTTTTTTGGATTGGACACAGACTAATGAGTAAATACCCTGCAGAGGTAGTGAATTTTTCACCAATGGATGTTCTTATTCCATGGAAAAATAACCTCTAGAATAGTTGTAAAGAGGAAACAAAATTATTTGTAAAGAGAACCAAAAGTGAAGTCACACCTGTTTCCAGTGGCGTCCAGGAGATAGAAAGTAAGGGCTTAAAATAACTCTGGCAGCACCTTGATTCACACATGAGTCAAATGCTTCTTTTATTGTTGGCTTTGCTATCTCCTGAAAGCATTTACAACATTAATAACTGCATTTAAATTTTCAAATCAATTGGATATAAACCAAACGTGTAGGTCAAAATCAAAATGTGAACAAGCTCCTTTGGAATATACCAGATATGCCAGTCCAAATGCCCATAAAATAACTCCTGTGTATTAACAGCTCAAGTCTTACAAAATCGAATGACTTGTGCAGAACTAAATACTTAAAAAGCATAACCTAAAGTCACATTTTCAGGATTGAGCTTAAACCCTAAAGTGCAGGGTTTCCAATTTAGGATTTTTTTTTAGGATACAATTGATTGTCCACAGAAATTGATATAAATGCAGCACATTTAAGATTTATTATCTTCTCAAACGAGAGTAACTCTCGGAACACTGGCTATTCTCTATATCAGTAGGAGCAGAATAGGAATGGTTTTATCTTTGTTTTACAGTTTCCAGATTCCAGTTCGGGTGCATGGCTCTGTTTCACTTCAGATTCCTTCGAGTCATATTACCATTCATAGATTTTCCAGCCAACAAATAATTCTCCTTAAAAGCCAAAAAAGATGTCAAAAGAATAATGTCGGGCATTTCTCAAAAAGCAACTGTGTCGATTTATTCAAAACATTAATAACCTCCTACGTGAAATAGGAAGATTTTGCTTGACAAGCCCAAAATACACATTTGGGATTGCAATATCATTGGCATCGCAATTCTACATACAATTATTTTCTGATAAAAGAGGAATATGGATCTTTACCATATGAGCAGGTTCCACGATTGGGTGACCCGTTTTCTCCTTATACATGTCCACAAATGCAACTGCCATTCATTACCACCAATCTAAGCCTGCAGTAAGCAACCATTGTATCATATATATAAATCACAGAATGGAAAAATAAATAAAAAATTAACTCACGAAGCATTGAATTGGACTCTTGGCGCCTGGAACCATGGTCAACTATGATAACTGCATCCTGCTCTCTGAAACCAAATTGCTCCTTTGCAATTGCAGATAAATTCTTACTTTCCATCCGATTAGAATAAATAGGGCTAATTACTATGTGGACATGTCCTGACCTGAAATGGGTAGATGGAGAAAATGTGTGTCCAACCAGAGGGAATCCCCTGTAAACTTGGGCATGTTAATTCACATACCTCTTTTTGCCTAACAGAAATGCACGCTTATTTGAAAAGTTACAAGAGATGAATTTACCGAGTTGGAGCACGAACAATATTAGCTGACATAATCCTGTGCTGGAAGCTATTATAATGTTTCGTTCGCCATTTCGTCCCCTGGAATGTGGGCTTGAGAATATAAACATTCTCCACTATCATCTGAATTTAGATCATCAGTTTTATTGGGGTTAGCGGGTTTCAAAAGTATTCGTTCAAATTTCTGATGTATTAAAGATAAAAGACTAGTTTAGCAAATCCTTATGTGTTCAATTGTTAAAATGCGGAAGATGTCATTTTAACCGCAAAAACTGCTATCTCCACACAAAATGGATACATTTTTGTTGGATTTTCCTAAGTTTTAACAACATTGTGAAGGTCGATTATGGGGATTGAAATGGTGAAAACTGTATAAAAATCTGTTTAGTTCTGCAAATTCTAACAGTATTTTTGTGTGGAGACTAGTCATGTAAAGACATTGAAACTTTTTGGCAACAAGTTGGTACGCAAGTGAATGTTATAAAATAAAATAATAATTTTCAAAAGAAAGAAACAAATTAACCTTTTCTTTTGTCACAACCCTCTTTTATCACCTTTGGATTAAAATACAAACTCTATTATATTTCTTCTGGATAAACTATTGAATGAATATTATAAAGGAATAAAAATAATATAAAACACACACACATGGAAATTTTTATTTAAATTTCCTCACCCAAATTACCCAAATTATGGCAAATGTTGTAGGAAGAATAAGAAGCTTCTAGAGGCTTCTCCACCACCTTGCATGTAACTCCTCCCACTAAGTCTAATCAATTTGCATGAAGGCCAAATTGGGAGAGAATCTCTTTTTTTTAATTAAAAATTTAAGTAGTGGAATTTGGGGATTTTTCTTATAAAAGATATACAAGTTTTCAAAAAAGGGAGTTGGTAATTCCATAAAGAAATTCTTCAAGTAAATTTTTCTTTGGTAGTCATATTTCGTTTTTGGAGAATAGCTAAGATTTTGCTTTGAAGGACGTCTTTCAAGTTTGAAGGATCAAGGGAGATTCATAGGGGATTCTGCACCAGTTTCAAGCATTTAGGTTCTTTCAATTGAGTTTTCATGCATCTCATCCTTGCTGCAATTTAGATTAGATTAATTTGTTTAAGAAATTAGATCCATTAGTTTCAAATTTTTGATAATAAGTAGATCAATTTGTTTAAGAATTAGATTCATTTGTTTCAAATTCTTGATAAGAATTAGATCCATTAGTTTCAATTTTTTTTATAAGAATTAGATTCATTTGTTTAAGAAGTTAGATCCATATATTTCAAATTCTTGATAGGAATTAGATCAAAATTGTTTAAAATTTCTTATTAAGTTTTAAATCGATTCTTGTTGAAGAACTAGATTAGAACCATCTTTCTTTTTTTCTCTAGAATCATCTCTCTGGTTATTGATTAGAAATCTGAATCTCATCCTTTAAAGAGATTTTGCTATGATTATTTCCTATGTATCTGGTTATATAAATTCTCTGTACAAAAAAAATTAGTTGAAAGTAAGGATAGATTTTACTGCGATTATTCTAAATTTCTCCTTGTAATATTTAAATCTGTATGATTATTCTTTTTAGCTCTATGAATAACTCTCTGTGAAGAAGGAAAATATAAGTTTATCTCTGTAAGTTTTAGATTGAAAATCAGATTAAAAACACACCTTATGAGCTTGCATTTACCAGCATAATCGTCTATCTTTCATGACTGGAAACGATTATTTTCTCTGGACTGTTTATCTTTGAAAATAAACCTCTGTGAGGAAGCAACATATAAGTTTATCTCTGTAAATTTTATGAGCTCGCATTTCTGAGCATAATCATCTATCCTTCACCTTCCTGGATTGTTTATCTATGTGAATAACTTTCTAGATTATTCACCTTGTGAATGAATCCTTATTGTTTACTTTAGTGTTTTTATCCTTTTAATCCAAATCTACTTTTTGTACCCATTTAAATTAAACTGTAAATTAGAATTCACACACACACACACACACACACACACACACACACACACAACATATTAATACTAACGCCACATTATCATTATAGCGTACTGCATTTATTTTAGCACGGTCTTCGAAAATGTCAGAAGTACGCAGGCGGCAGTTTTGAGACTGCGGGGTTAATGGTACCCCCAACTACCCTACGGTCACCGTAAGTGGCCGCAGGGGAGTGGAGGGGACCACGCGGCCCCCTCATCCCCTACGGGCCTGCGCATGCAGGACCGCAAGGGGTGATGGGACCTGTGGTCCCCACCCCCTAATTACTATATTAAAACAATTCACTTTGCTTAATGATTAATTTTGATAAAACTTTTAAAATCGTTTTTAATTAAAAATTTAAGTTACTTTTTTATTTTATATAATTGTTTAGTTAAATTTTTATTTTTTTTAAATTAACAAAAGATGGAAATCAAATTATT
Source organism: Cryptomeria japonica (assembly GCF_030272615.1). Lineage (NCBI taxonomy): Eukaryota > Viridiplantae > Streptophyta > Pinopsida > Cupressales > Cupressaceae > Cryptomeria > Cryptomeria japonica. Next base: position 238,303,950 of record NC_081408.1, on the reverse strand, counting down.
GTTTCAATTCCTTTAGGGAATTATTGGATTATTTGATCAATGATTTTGATTTACTTAAAAAAAAATAAGTCTTATCATTTCAATTTGATCCAAAATTTCAAAAAGTATAAGCTAATCACTCATGTGGAATTAGTAACTCGATAATTAATTAGTCTCGCGATAAGAGAAAACATTTTTGCACTTTGTATGTAAATGACATTACTTTTGCATTGCATTTATATTATTTCACATTCTTTATCTTCAAGCAATTGCACGTAAGTTCACAATTATCATTACCATGCCAATACATGTATTAATTCGTTTAATTGTAGAATAATGATATTTCTCTTTTTCAAATAGTATTTAAAGTTTAAATTATGTACATCCATTTCATAATTATATTTCAAGCATGATGTTTCATAAGCTCTTAGTTTAGAAACTAAACAAAGGAAGTTGGAAAACCAAAACTAGCAGCGTTCGGTATATACGGTGCCTCTGGGTCATGCTTACGGGTAATGTCGTCGTGTTGAACTACTGCACTTAACGCCTAATAAAGCTACATCAATGACATATGTGGCATCATCCCTATAAATCGTCAAGGAGTAATGAGGGACACTTGGAAGTTAAAATCCAAGGGGCGGGTAATCCCCCTTGGATCGATAATTTAATAAGATAACTTTTAAATGATTTTCACATCTGTTGAGATAAACCGTAGTAAACCCCTTTTTGGGATGGTCAAGTTAAATGCTCTCATGAAATTGATTTCTTTTTTTATCTTGAAGGGATATTGGTGATTTGCAATTTGGTCAAGGGTGACGCTCATGATAAGAATTAGGATCTAGTTATTTTTAGGCCACAACCAATAGGCCATCTTGAGCCTTCGCTTAAGCGCTACTATCATGGGTAGCAACCACAGAGAAACTATCTAGGACATTGACCCTAGAAAGGGTTGCGTACCCACAAATCAGTTTACATCAAACCATAGAATAGAAAATAGAACTACATACTTTACGCCTTGATCCTGTGCTGAAGCGGGTATGTAGGCAGTCTTGGGATGGAGTTGTCCCTCGTACTCAGGCGTTCGCGGGTGGGGTCTAGGCTTTGTTGAGTAAGAATCCTAATTGAAAGATAAGATAATTAAATTGGAAAAGAAATTCAATGCATACTCGGAAGGAATCCCGTACGGATTCGCTTGACTTCCCGAGGCTTTAAGCCAAATTCCGAGGTGGAATTCAAGCTTGTATTATTTAATTACTCCTAAGGACGGCAACCTCGGTGCTCTTTTGTTAGAAGAGTGTAGTACTTAGTGAGTGGCTCAGGACCCGAATGGTCCCGATGAGTCTAAGTCTCTGGCCAGAGCATCTCCTATCCCGTTTGGATAGATGCCTACCCCGTATGGGTAGATGCCTATCCTGTATTGGATAGATGGAATCTTATGTCCCGTATGGACAATTGTCTAACCCGTATGGTTAGATGCTCATCCCGGATGGATGAATGCCTAATCCTAAATGGATGGATGCCCAGAGTATGCAATTGAATAAAACATAATGATTACATTAAACAAAAACAAAAAAGAATACTCAAATTTGTTGATTCAATTATGGTGGGTTATTACATCTTTGAAGGCGACCTTTTGGAAGTAGTGGAGGAGTAAAGTATCTTGAGCTTGATTTCCACAACAAATTCAATTGATAAACTTGCATAGCAAAAAGAATTCAAGGAGGGTGGAAAGCGTTATACTCTTTGCAAAATAAATGTAGAAATGAAGAGCTATGAGATTAGAAGACCAAAAGAACACCTTTTGGCTTGCTTGTTACTTTGGTGATTCTTTACACCCATGTGAAATTTGGGGCAGCAAAAATGGAGGTAGATAGAAAGAATCCAAAAGCATCCAATCATTGGTAGTCTCAAAATTAAAGCTATTGTTATGTATGAAATCTTAGTGGTTGGAATTGTTCTTTTGGAAGCATCGATGATGGTTCTATTGCTAAGTTACCTAAAGGAGGTTTAAAGTATGGGATACCACTCTTGGCCTAGGTTAAGTATAGAGAAAGAGCTAACAAGAAGAAAGACACATGGATAAAATAGAATGACAAATAGATGAAGAAGTGGGATGTCAATATGCATGATTGTTTGAATATTAATGAGGAAATAAAAAAAATTCATGAGAGGAAATTTTAGGAACGTCATATGGACAAAACAGACAGGACGTAAAAAAATTTACTATATCTAGGAGTTTAACTCTACATGGGACCATGAGGAAAAATCTTATATAGGAACATATATTAAATAGAAAACAAAAATGTTGATAATTCAATTAAGGACTAGTTCACATCATTTTAGATGTAAGATGGGCACGTGGATGATACCTAAAGAAGAGTTGGAAAAGAGAATAAGTCAATTTTGCAACAAGGGGGTAGTGGAGATAGAATGGCACTTTGTCATGGAATGCTCAGCATACAAAGACATATGTATCAGGTATAAAGACACCTTGAAAACTGTATCTAAGCGCTGTGTTTGAGAAGGCAAAGTTGGCCAAACGTGTTAACTTCCTTATTGAAATTCATTGGAAAAGGTTAGTTCTTGTGAGGAGTTTGAAAACTTTATAAGGTTGTTGTATTGAGGGGTTGTGTTAATCTTGGTTCCCATAGTTTGATTTGGTCTTGTAGATGTTATTAAAAATCGTGCATTCATTCCCTAAATTCCTCATTTAAACACATTTGATAAGTTTTTTATATTTGTGAATGAATAGATCTATATATTTGTACAAGTGCTTGAATAAAATTTTATTTAAGTTATTTAGATATATACATAAATAACAATTAATTTAAATTAGTTTAATGATAGATTATATATAGATATAAGAAAGAAAAATTTGTAAGTATAGAAAGTAAGTGCAATAAATGAAAGTGTTAAGTTTTGTATTGGAAGAAGATGAATAATTTTGTTAATACTCTATATATCTCAAGATTAGAAATGGAATGTGGCATTATGTAATTTGTTCTAGTTTCTAAACTATTAATCTACACTATAAAGGGTCAAATCTACACTCACATAGAAAACCCTACAACCAGATGAATCATCTAGTAGTCTGCTCACTTTTTATTCTTGGTGTGTCTAATTTGCATTCACTTCTTTTATCCAAAGTGAAAGTGTCCAAGAATACCTTAGAAAATTGTTATAATATTGTAAGGATGCATGTTCACCTAGGTCAACCCAAAATACAAGTCTTAGTTGTACAAACACTACTAAGATGGTTGTAGAATCTAGATTTGTTTTAGAGCACCAAATCCAAGTGTTTCGTTAAATACAAATTTAATATACAAATAATGTTGGGAAGATGATGAGATTCCTTGGATATGAAATGAATACAATTGAATACCTTTCTAATACAATAATATAACAATAAATTGAGAAAATATGCCTTAAGTCAACCCTTGGCAAGAAAGGAATGGGTGGGAGTTGATCAAATTATGAATTTGAATTATAAAATTTTGAAGGTCAAATACCCAACCACGTGGTCAACCCCATGTGTTGCATGACTTTTCCCCAAAGTGAAATAATGTTATTTTTCCATGAAATAACCCATTCAAATTGGAAGGGAGATAGAAAAATAAAGGAAATTATGCATATTTGGTTACAATGAACATTAATAAAGATCATTTATATAACTCATTAAAAATGATAATAATCATTATATTTATTTAAATAATAGTAAAACATTTGTGAAAAGGTGTGGTGACCTGAAAAACACCCCCTAGGGCTTATAAAAAGCATTCATGTGAGACTTGGAAAGGGACATGGAGATCACTCAAAAATAAATTTGTTTGGTGGACTACGGGCATTGGAGAAGGGGGAAAACTTATAAAAAGCATTCATGTGAGACTTTGAAAGGGACTTTGAGATCACTCAAAAAAGAAATTTGTTTGGTGGACTACGGGCATTGAAGAAGGGGGCACGCATAGTGTGTCCAACTCAAGGTATAAAGTACACTTGAGGTTGTATTGGTCACAATTATGATGTGTAAGCATGGTGCAAGTAGGCACATGTTACGTTTTACATAAATTCTTCAAAATTTGCCATAACTACGAGGGTTAAGACCATTGTAATCTTCTTAGGGTGAGAATGATCTTTTCAAGTGCTTTGATAGATAAGTATTAAGCTTACTATTACTCAAATATGTTTTGAATTATAAATAAATGAGATATAGAGTTGATTTAATTAAATCTTTAAAGATTTTATTCATTTCCTTTTGATAATATTCATAGTATTGGAAGTAACTTTATGTATTAATGATGACATTTTGATGAACAACCGTCTTTATAATTTTTTCTAAATTATGGATATACTTTATGATCTTTAAACTCAAATAATAATAATTATTATTATATTCACATATAAAATGGACTCTAATATATATATTATCTATTTAATTTTATACCATGCATCGTAACATTACAGTTCCCATGGAAATGGTCAAATTGAGTGAATAGAAAAATGTCTAGTGATATGTGTATAAGTATGAAATTGAGGCAATATTTAGGTGAATGGATCAAAATATGTGTGGGTATAGATAAGGTATGAATAAATGTATTGGGATAAGCATAAGTGGATAAGTAAATAAGATGCAAGAAGGGACCTACCTTTGCACAAGACTGCACTATTTGTGAATGTGTAAATGCATCAAGACACTTTCCTCAAAATGGGAACAAAGTGAAATGGAAATGACATGGGTGTGCAAATTTCACTATTAAAGGTTTCCCCCAATTTGAGGTGCACTTGAATCCTAAAATTATCATGCATCTCCAAAATATGTAAGAATCACAAATATTCATGTAAAATATTTAGACAAAAAAAGGTACAAAGGAGTCTATGTAAAATAATGGACCCTTTAATATGTCATGATGTAGTTTTGGTTTTATATTGTACTCTTTGTAGGAACTTGTAAACACAAAGGAACAATATACAATGAGTAGCTTTAGTAGCATAAGTAGGAACAACTACAAAATCATTTTGAATGTCAATAATCATAAGATAAATAGGAGAAATGACACCTATGTGGAAAGTGGAAATGATCTTCCTCATTTGGTAGTTGATGGGTGCTAAGCATGTCACATACTAAAGATGAGTATAATTTGTAAGTACTTATAATATCCATGAAATTCAACATGAGATGTTACCAATGGAATACTCCCCCTTCTAAAATCGATTACATCTATGGGATAAAATGAATTGTAGGTGAGGGAAAAAATACATGAAATTTTTATGTTAGATAAGCATATAAAGTAATAATTACAAAGAAATGTATCATGTGAAAATCATGTAAAATAGGTTGAACAAAAATCATAGTAAGCTCATCAATTAGAGTTGATATCAAGGAATTGAATTTACTCTAACGTGGATATGTAAAAATAGTGATGTGACCTTTGGTAGCCAAGAACACACACAAGGTGTATAAAACACTAGAAAAGGTATATACCCTTGGTGCTATAGTATGAGGTTTTAATAATTAGAAGTTAAATGAAAATATAACATATAAATCTCCTCAAATTCCGATGTAAGAAAGTAGTTTTAACATTATCTCAATCTCAAAATCATAAGATACAACAATTTATAAAAATAAGATTTAATAGAAGACACATTAGCAATAGGAGATAAAATTTTACTAAAGCCAGTACTATCTTTCTAAGAGTACCCTTGGTCACCAATTTGGCCTTATACAATTCAAACTTATCATTTACATCAAATTTTTGCAACCAATGGGCTTTCTTCCCTCATGTAAAATAATAAGATCCTAGGTGTCATAATTTTTAAGGTCATCATCTCCTTTGTGTGACATTCATCCAAGGCTCACTATACTCCAAAGAAAAAGCCTTCCTAAAAGAGATAGGTTCATCATCAATACTCAAAAAAAAATACACAACAAAATATTGGCAAGATATGCATGCAACTAGATTTTGTTCTCTTGTAGGTCTCCTCAAGGTAGTGCAAACACCTAAAATTGACCACTTTTGGTCAATTTACACTTATGTCATCTAATTCCCACTTATCTAAATTAATTAAATAATATCCCATTTTTTAATTAACATTATCCATTTTCTTTTAATTTTCCTAAGTCCTAACCTAAGGTAAATAATTACCTTTAATCATTTACCCTCATATTTAGTCCCCCTTATTCAAACAATTAAATAAATAAATCCTATTTGCTTAATTAACCTCCTCACATTCACATCCTCAATCACTAGTTATTATCTCCTAATCTTCACTTAACCCTCCCACTAGTAATTTGCATATTCCCTAATCCTAATTTAGTGGAGTTGAGCCACTTCGAGTCACTACACAATCTCCTCCCATCACATCAGACACATGGACCCCTTACATAAGCACATGTGCTTGTCCCCTCAAGTACCCTATCCATCTTGTCAATCTTGCATCTCTCTCTCAACTCACCTTATGGAACCACTTGGCACCATCCCATGAGAAGAGAGAACCAATCCATCCTCTACCATAGATATTCATTCTCCAATCTCAACCATCCATCTTTTATCATCCTCAACCTATATATCCAACCTTTAACAATTTTTATCTCTCACTCCTTTTTCATTTGAGCATCGTTATGCTACCAAAATTTTATTAGAGCACACATCCATTGATCATAATGGTAGAATCAACTTAGTGGGAGACTTAACATAGTTTGATTTCGTTAAATTATATGCTTGTTTGACCTATTTTGCCTAATCTTGATTATTGCATTGTTTTGCATTTTTGAGTTGTTTTTAATGCTAAATCAATTCCTTTGAAATTCACATTTCACTGCACATAGGTAGGAGTATTGGTATGTGGTTTCTTCTATTTTCTTATCTTACACATGATCATTTAAAATCTCATTTGAACCTTCCTCTTCTCCATCCTTTGATTTATCAAATTGGTCTTCCACATGTGCATCTTCTTTATTTTTTATTTATATTCTATATTTTTCCAGATACTACTATCCTTGAGAAATGAGTTGTGTGAGATGATGATAAGCGGATTCACACTTAACCTTGAATTCATGCAACAACTTCTCTTGGTCATCTACTCCATCTTTCTCGTATTATTCTCTCAGTTTCTCAGCATGACTGCTCAATGAACTAATCAACATTTTGCATTTATCTGCATTGGGGGTGTCCAGATCTAGCTGATACTCTAGCATTGCAGTGTGGAGTGATGCCAACATATTCTCAACAATCTTATCCTTTTTCCAAAAATCATGTTTTGCATGTGAAAGAAACGCCTCTCTAATTTCAAGCTTCTCAACTGAATCAATATTAGAAAAATTAACATATTGTATAGATGAAGTGAGAGGTTGAATAACTAAGGGTACATAAAATAGTTTCTTCCAGGTATCTTTAGTAGTAGCGTAGCTAGTACAAACTATTGTCACTAATCCAAGTACACACTCACTAGACCCTTTAACTGGATTAACTACCTTATCAACCAATGAAACCTTGGTCTTCGATTCATTCATTTTAGGCTCAACAGACACTTGCTCAACATGACCTTTATCAACAAAATCTTCAATTTCCTTGCATTTAGTAGACTCAAAATTAATCGAAGGAACCTCATAAATTCTAGGAATATCCATAACATTGTCCATAGCATTACCCATAGCAGATGAATCATCAACTAAGTTATCATTAGTATTGTCAATGTGGGTATTAACAAGATTAATTGACACATTTTCAAGCATGTCGATAGAAGTACTGGAGTCAATAGGAGGGAACAAACCAAGATTATTAGCATATGTCATTATAGTCTCCATGATTTCACCTTTAAGTTTTTCTTTAGCATTAGCTTCTCCTAACATGAGACTACCTAAACTCTTCTTGGTTCTTAATTCGGTTTTGCATGCTTCAATGAGAGTAGCCTTGTTATTTTGGGAAAGTGTGGAACCAAATAACTCAAAGACTTGGTCCTTAATGGATTGTTCTTCTTCCCTATAAATTTGTCTAATTCTAATCAATTTATCATATAGCTCTTTTGGATTATCATTCCTAAACTGATTAGTTGTTGCTTCAAACTTCACACAATATAACAAAAATACTTTAATTATGCTATTTTGATCCTCAAAATTTGCTTTAGAATAAAGATGGCCTACCTCATTTGGACTTTTACCCTGAGTCAGAGCTTCACATAGGCTCTCTGCATCGAGTGGCATCTTGACTTTCTTTCCTTTATACTTTCCAACATGTATCTGGTATTTCTCTGCATCTTCATGTTCTTCAAATTCAAGAACTATTGTCTTTCTTTTGGTTTATGCTAGTTTCTTTGGGGAACTAGAAGAGAGAAGCTCCTTCTGAGCAACCTTAGATGCTCTAGATGCATTGGCAAGCCTTTTGAAACATCTAAATTCAATATTATCTTCCTTAATCAACTTAGCCTTATCCAAGGACTCCTGAGTAACTTTCTTCACAACCTTTTCATGATCCTTCTTAGTGTTTTCCATGTGGACCTTCAAGGACTTTTCATCTATTGTCACCAAGCATTCTTGAGACTCATCAACCAAACTCTATAATAGGACTTGTGCTACACCTTCAAGCATATCCTGAGTAGCTTCATATCTGAATGGAGGGATCCAAACCTTTCTCAGCACAACAACCTCCATGAAGCATTTATTAGCTGTGAGTACAAATATAATCTCATTCTTGTATTTGACAATTACCTCCTTTGGGATCCTATCCCTTCTCTACATGTTCACCTGAAGGACGGTGAAGAAGGATGCAAATGCTCCCTCTCTAGCATTATCATTGATGAACCTTTTTAACCTATCTACAATCTGATGAGCCACAGGGGTATTCAGAGACCGGAAAACCTTACCTCGTTTGAGTAACTCTTATAGAAAGTAAAATAGAATACACAGTGCTACGATTCTAAATTTGAAATAATGCTTCTTCTTCCTTCATTGTGCAAGATTCTCTAGGAACTGTTGACGTAAGATCTCATAGAGATCAAAAAATTTGTTCAACTATGCCATTTGTGTATTGCCATATTGATCTTCATGGCCGAAATAGAATTTTCCCTATTAGTGAAACAAACCTTGTTTTCAATCATCATTGATAAATACTTAATCTCCAGATTTTGGATGGAATCAATTGCCAAAGAACATTTGTTGAATGTCACACCAGTTAGTTCCATGACTTATTTGTTCTTGGTGGATTTCAAAGTTGGAATACTTCTAGAATCACTCAAACCCATAATGACTTTCATTACATCTTTCGTAATGAGGTGAGTTTGCTCCAACCAAAGGAATTCATCATGAAACTTTCTCATAGCTATCCTAATCCATCTTTCATCATATGTCTAGAAAATCATTCCACGTGTCAAGTTTACTCTAAGCTAGATTAGCAAATTCAAGTCTTACTTGGCAATGCTCATTGATCATCTTCTTAGTCCACAATTCTAACATTTTCTTGTGATGATTGAATTCTTTTAGCTTCACCTGGATGAAGGACCAAATGTCCTCTACTAAAACTACACCAATGGGAATATTTGAGAAAGCTCCATCCAAATGAGTTTCCATTGCCTTGTATAGAGTCTTCTTGAATACAGGGTGAGGCTCAGATGCAACATCAACCACAGTCGGGGTAGCCATGATCGTTGATTTAATAGATTGATAGCTTTGAATAAATTCACTAGAGAAACACTAGGTACTCTAATTTCCTGAACAATACTCTTAACGCTTCTTTAAATTGTAATGAAATAAATTTTATCGAAGTGTTGTCCTTATATTCCTTCATGTAATGTTTTGCATTAAATGTGTGTGATCCATCTTCCACTTTCTCAAGTTTCACAACATCATACTAAATCTTGTGATGAGTTATGACTATGATAGCCAGACTCCTTCATATTTTTCTCTGTCAGTAGTACGGCCTCACATTCTTTGGTAGGGGATAAGGATATATCTTTTTTATTTCTCCCCTGGGCCAAAGCCACAGATTCTTTAGTTTCTGAATGAAGTGCTTGCAGTGAAGCTAGGCGCCGATGCGTCTACAATCTCTTTCTTTCTCCAGATCTTCTTCATCTCTGCTTTCACATCCTCCACATTGATCTTCTTTGCCAATTTGATTGGATTTTGATCTCATTTCTTCTGCACTCTCTTGCCATATGTCCAAATTTGTTGTAGTTGTAGCGCCTTATGTTCGCCAAATTTTGTCTTGACCTTTCACTGGTTAGCTTTGTGTCCAAAAATATTGCATGTATAACATCTTCCTCTAAAATGATTATACGTACTTTGATTTATAATCTAATTTCTACTTTGATTAGTGTATGTGAGAATTAGTGTAATCAGTATATCAAAATTGAAACTAGAAACTAACATACCAATGAAACTTTTGAGTATAAAGACTAACTAAGCTTAAACTAATTTAAACAAGTTAATCCCCAAGATGTGTCTCATTGTTCTCTATCTCACGGGATTCTTCAAGTCAATGGTTGCTCTCAAATCGTTGAGCAACTGACTTTTGGAATGACAACTCCAAGAATGAGTGATAGTGAATGATAATGATTTGTATGCAATGCATTCTAGATCTATATGGATTATTATGAGATAACTAAGATATGATATTATGCTATGATAAAGATGATGATATGATAAAGAAACTAATTATCTATGCTAACATGATACATGAGTAAAATTCTATGTTAATGTGCTCCTAAATGATTAAAATGCTATTATCAAAGAGAGGCTAAAATATTTGTTAAAATTTAGACTATAATGTAGATGCATGAAAACTTGGATGATGAAAAATGAGAGAAATGAGGCCTATTTATAGAAGAAATGCGCAATTGGATGGTTAAGATTGAGTAATCTTAACAAGGGCTAGGATTGAATGATCTTCAATCCATGTTTATAATTTTCACCAATGAAATGGTGACAATTGTCAACATGAGATGGCTTGAGAGGAGATAGAAGAGGCATTAAATGCCTGAGAAGACATGAGGGTCACCCTAGGAGGTTTGGTTAGGGTTGAGTTATTGGATAATCCTTTTACCCGAAGGATAAACTCTCGTGCAAGGGTTCATAGGATAAATTAGGTCAAAGCATTGAGTGCTTGAAGAGACCCATGGGCTAGATAACGGTTAAGTTAGATAGAAAGTCTCTAACCAAGGGTTGAAGTTGAGTCAACCATTAATGGTTATGAAGACTTTGAGGGTTAGCTTGTTGAAGACATAAAGCCTTTAATGGTTCATAAAGACTTTGAGAGTTTTTGAGAAGTAACCCTTTTCTTAAGGAATGTGCAAATGTTTAAGGGACATGATGGTTTAGAAGAATCTAGAAGGGGTTTAGACATGCAAGTGGATTTGTTAGGAGAATGCAAGTGGGAGGATATTTTTGGATTTAAGTTTGAAATAAAATGATTTATTTCAAAAAGGTGGATGACAACTTGCTTTGGAAAGATATTTAAATAAATTTGATTTATTTAAATAGGATAATAAAGACTTTAATTAAATGTAAATTTAATTAAAATAGGAAATGGGGATTTTAATTAAATAAAGGTAATTTATTTAATTTAAGGCTAGATAGTGGCTAGATGAATTAAATTAAATAAAAGTGAATAATTTATTTAATCAATAGATGACTGTGGGGGGAATTAATTAAATATGATTTAATTAATAAAGGAATTGATTTTAATGGATTAAATAAACATTAAATATTTATTTAATTAGATGGTCAGATTTATACATCTACTTTTTGCACCTCTTTGAAGTGATGTGTGTGCACACATTAGTTCAAAGAAAAATCGCTCGATATATTAAAAAAATGATTTTTCCCCAGATGTTGATTTGATGTACTGATAATGTAATGATGCTCCCTTAGGAGATGAATTGGGGATTTTTTTATTTTTGAGAATTTTTTCATCAATTTTTTATTTTTTCAATTTTTGGATTATGTTGATGACGTTGATGATGTGAAATTGTTGGATGTTCATAGATTGATTCATCTCTCGAAAAAAAAATTGATATTGGTTAGACAGTGGCAAGATGAATTAAATTAAATAAATTGAATAATTTATTTAATCAATAGAGGACTGTGGGGGGTCCAAGGGGTTGAGCTTAACTGGTTAAAACACTAGGTTCTCACTGTGGATACCCAAGTTCAATTCCCAATAGGGACATCTGAAGTGGAATTCTAAGTTGTGACTCTTGGCCTTCCATAGGATGGGGAAGGTCTTGGGGTCAATCTAATCAAACATAATAATAATAATAATTCAAAGATATGTAATGGGGATGGGGCCCCCTACTGTGTCCCCACTGGTTCATTGCTCCAGTCAAAAGCTATTCAGGCTTCGGCCAATTACCGATCAAAAAATAAAAATAAAAAACAAAATAGAGGATTGTGGGGGGAATTAATTAAATATGATTTAATTATTAAAGGAATTGATTTTAATGGATTAAATAAACATTAAATATTTATTTAATTAGTTGGTCAGATTTATATGTCTACATTTTTCCCCTCTTTGAAGTGATGTGTGTGCGCACATTAGTTCAAAGAAAAATCGCTCGATATATAAAAAAAATGATTTTTCCCCAGATGCTGATTTGATGTACTGATAATGTAATGATGCTCCCTCAGGAGATGAATTGGGGATTTTTTTATTTTTGAGAATTTTTTCGTTAATTTTTTATTTTTTCAATTTTTGGATTATGTTGATGACATTGATGATGTGAAATTGTTGGATGTTCGTAGATTGATTCATCTCTCGAAAAAAAAAATTGATATTGGTTAGGTGAATAATCATGAAAAAAATGGAAAATACATTCCCACTTATTTACCCTCCCTTTTACCTCCTTAAAAAGGTAAAAAGTGAAAAAGAAAAATCATTTGTACACTTGTCTTCTTGTGATTGGTGATTTTGAGCTTTGACGAGAAGATGTCGATTTTGTACCACACTCATTGATTCAAGTACATCAGGCAGTACCAACGACCTGCCACATATGGACCACTGGTAAAAGATCGAAATCCACATGTTTTTGTACGATTTTGTTAATTTTTGTCACGTTTTTCATGTTTTGAGTGCGGAATTTCACGTTTTAGTGCTTAGGTTTGAACTCTTAGCGCATACGCAATGATATTTAGCACATAACAAACTAGGATTTTAGTCTAGCACATTGGCTTGATAGGATAGCACATCACCTTGATAGTTTAGCGCATAGAGTCAAAATAGCATATACGGAAAGGATATTAGCACGTTCCCCTTTTTTGTTAGGGTGTGATGGTATTTTAATGCATTTGGGCCATACTTTAGGGCTTTGGATTAAAATTTTAGCGCATAGTTTGGTTTTAGCACATCCGTCGTAGTTTTTAGCATATTTGATTAAAATATTAGCGCTTATGGGGTAGTATAGCACTTTTGAGGTGTGTTTTAGCGCATCCAAGTTGTAAGATGTGAAATTTGCTTTATTGGGGTGATTTTTGATTTGGATGAAATTGGATATGATTGGTGTAGATTTATTTGATGTTGATATGGGGTTGATTGCTTAAATTTCCTGTTATGAGTCACAAGATGGGATTTTATTCTTGATTGCTTGATATGGGTCTGATATGAGTTATGATATGGTTTTTTGATATGATTCCTAATATGGGTCACGATATGGTTCTCTAATATGATTCTTGATATGATTGTTCTAGAGATTTATCAGATTGGATTGATGTGTGCTCTTTAATCGTAATTGATTCTCGATATGATGCTAATCTTGAGGATTGATAGTTGGATTCTAATATTAATTTTTTGATGCGATTGATATGTTCTTGATTGATCAGATAAACTTGTTTTGATATTTTTTATTTGATTGATGACTAATGGTGGATTTTGGTAATGGGTCTATGGGATCTTGATATGGTGCTTGTTGATTTTGATATGGTATAAGATTCTGATACGGTATTGTTTTGATTTTGTGATGGAGATGATCTTGATTGATAGATTTGATTTGATAAATGTAATTGGATCAATGATTTGTTTAACTTGATATGGTTTCAATATGCAGGCAAGATTAGGTGTCCTTTAGTCTCGGGAGTGATTCTTGAAGACATGGAGACTGATCTCGCAGTTGTCACAGGAAGATAGAGATATTATCAAGAGATGTGGATTATCATCTTTATTGGATATACCCCGGTATACGATTAACAAGGGTCTACTGACAGCTTTGGCAGAGAGGTGGCATAGCGACACCAACACCTTCCATCTGATGACAGGGGAGATGATGATGACACCTGAGGATGTGTATAGGATCTTGCGGATTCCTGTTGTTGGTGACCTTATTCCATATGAGCATACTGAGGAGGGTGGTACTGAGGCTTTGCGACGGGTATTCCAAGATGAGCAGATTAGTGTATGAGATCCCATGGTAGGAGATAGCAAATAGTTATGCACCACTGCCTTCTGTTCTTGCAAGTTTTATTGGAGGAGTCTTGTGTCCCGACTGTAGGTCAAAGGGACTGGCAGTGGGATGGGGATTAGTGCTAGAGTACAGGATGATAGAGGGTAGGATATTTGCTTGGGGATCATGCATGCTAGCTCATTTATATAGAGAGCTCCATCAAGTGGTGTACCTCGAGTACACGAGCTTATCAACAAGGGTTACACTGCTACATGTATGGGCTTGGGAACATATAACAGTTACGCGGTCGCTAGTAGACATTGACAGACTAGTCAGCTGCCCTTATGTTTTTTCATACATAGGTGTTGTTGTCCAACGTAACCTAGGAAAACTACAGTATTGGCGTCAAGTATTAATTGATTTTGATATAGTCATCTGGAGGCCGTATATGGATTGTGAGGCCTAGCCCAAGGATGCACGAGAGATGCTATATGCTTTTACATCATAGTATTTGATTTGTCAGACGCCCTTCATCATTGAGAGGTTCTTACACAGTCGGGTATACCAACAGTATGGTCGATAGAAGGGTATGCCACAGGGAGCTTGATTATATGCTAGTCGCCAGTAGGATGTTGCAGAGTGGGGTCCAACCATCTCTTTTGGTGTAGCAGTTACATAGTATCTAAGTCTGGGTGTATAGACTTGGGATTATGTCATTGCGGTTATTGATGTTGGTATGATAGCAGAGTTTTCACATTTTTGGATATCCCATGCAGTGCCACGGTTGTCAGATCGAGCTAAGAAAGTGCTAACCTTTGATTATGAGGATGAGGATAGACCACATGGCAGTGGAGGGAAAAGATGCAAAGATGATGATGTTGGAGATGAGGAGGAGGAGGAGGAGGAGGAGGAGGAGGAGGAGGAGGAGGAGGGCGGCGACAGTGGTGGTGGTGGTGGTGTGAGGGTTAGCCAAGAGGCAAGGAGAGCAGTTCAGAGGAGGAGATAAAAGATCCTCCCTCCACCAGTTACACAAATAGGGGCAGTAGGTACCTCTTCTCAGGCTCCTAGTTAGATTTGAGTGCCCATGCAGTAGTAAGATGCACAAATAAAGGCATTACAGGTCTCTTTTCAATAGTTATAGGAATAGGTGACACAATAGCAGAGCTAGATTGTAGCACAACAGAGACATATTGCCCAACTATAGACACAGAGGGATACTACACTTGAGCAATGGGGTCAAGCAGAGGCTTTGGCTGATAGCTTAGATAGAGTAGCAACAAGAGCCCCTCTTAGAGATACTTTGAGAAAGATCTAGTACTCGGCCAAAGAGGTCGAGTACTACAAGTGATTATATGAGGATCTGGTCCCTAGAGAGTGGAGAGCACCAAGCTTCGTGATTGTGGCTGCTACGAGATTAGGAAAGAGTCACATCAAGACTGATAGTAGGGGTGTGACAGGGCCATTACAACGAGACCCACCTGACAGAGATCCTAGGGCAAGGACATTTGGTGGTGATATTGGTGTTGCGAGACCTTTCGCATCTAGAGGTAGTCATGCCCGATTGTACCATTTGTGATATAGATCATTCTTTTTTATGCATCTCATATACAAACATGATATCATTTGTATACTTGACTTTGATTTGAGATTTATATAAGAGGAGACAATGATTTTTCTTGGTTCCACATGTGACGTTTATACATGATGATGTGTGTTTTATATGATAATGCTTATGGATGTCATGAATTATATTTATATGCTTACAGATGTCTATATGTGATGATTCTTGTTCATGAATGCATATGATGTTGTGACTAATTTGATGATGATCGTGCATGGTCTTTTTAATATATGCATGATGATGCATGATCTGATGTATATATTGATGATGATTTTTAGATGTTTTATGTGCACGTCTAAAGGATTTTTATGGTTATGGATGTAGATGTGCTTAATGTGGTGTGTGCTTTCTATTTAATAAGTGATTTTATGATGATGTGATCTATATGTTTTGAAGGTGATATATCCTTTTATGATGAGTTTATGATGTATTTATGGTGATGCACGACGCGATGTATTTTCCTATGGATGAATGCTTATGTGTTTTGATGTGATGAATGGATGTATGATGACGTTATGATGAAAATGCCCCAAATGTTATGGATAAATGATGTTTGTGTACTAATGTGATGATGGATGTGCATTTATGTGAATGAATGCATATGTGGCTAAAATGATAATGGATAAGTGTTTATGAATGATAAATGCAATCTATATGGTATGGAATGAAATGCAATGTTATTAATGATACGATATGTTATATGCAATGATTTGAAATGATATGCAATGAATGTAATGTTTAAAATGATATGCAACTAAATGCAAAGATAAAAATGATATGCAACTAAATGCCAAGATAATGATATGCAATCTATATTAATGCAACTAAGTACAATTTTTGAGCAATTAAATGCATTAATGATAATGCATGTAACTAAATGTACTAAGGATAATGATCGTTGCAAGTCTAATTGTACCACGTTGTCATTCCACCAGTCAATTGTTTGTTCCTTTTTATCATCATTGAGATTTTAAAATGTTGAAAGTTAATACAAACATCGATGGTATAATTGAACCATGATGACCTGAGTATAACTTACATGAATTTGGCAAATGTGTGCATTATGGCAAACATTTCCTTATCATAAATGCTAAAACTACGCTTCGGTCCTCTGAGCTTCCTGCTCTCAAATGCAATAGGGTTCTTATCCTACATAAGCACTGCTCCAATTCCCTCACCAGATGCATCACATTGGAGCTCAAATGGTTTATTAAAGTCTGGTAAAACTAGGACTAGGCATGATGTCATTAATTGTTTGAATTTATCAAAACACTCCGACTCCTCAGGAGTCTATATAAATGCGCCCTTCTTCATCAAATTCGTCAAGGGTGCTGCATGACATGAATACCCATTAACAAATATATGGTAGAACCCACACAAACCAAGAAACCCTCTCAATTGTCTCAGGTTCTCTGGAGTAGGCCACTCAATGATGACACAAATCTTTTGAGGATCCATATGTACACCCTCTGCACTGATAATGTGACCCAAATATAGTAATTTTGTCATATCCAAATCACATTTTGATTCATTAGCATATAATGAATCCTTATCTAGACTGCCCAACACTATGTCCAAGTGTACCAAATACCCATCCCATGATTTACTATATACTAAGATATCATCTAAGAAAACCAATACATACCACCTCAACTGTGCCTGAAATAACCTATTCATCGTGGACTATAAAGTACTAGGTGCATTGGTTAGCCCAAATGGCACAACCACAAACTCAAAGTGTCCACAGTGGCATCTGAATGCAGTCTTTTCTATATCTTACTCTTTGACCTGGATTTGGTGATAGCCCGATCTCAAATCAATCTTTGAGAAGTAATAAGCATGAATCAGCTCATGAATCTATGGGATAGGGTATCTATTTTTTATGGTCCTCTTATTTAGGACCCTATAATCAATGAACATACATAAGGTACCATCTTTTTTCTTTACTAATACAATTGATGAGGCAAATGGCAACTTACTTGGCCTAATGTGTCCCATAACGAGCAACTCCTTAGTTTTTTTTCTATCTCATCTGTCTGTTGCTTTGGGTGTCGGTAAGGGGTAATCATCATGGGTTTTGCACCCTCGTCCAACTCTATAATGTGCTCGATGCCCCTATTTGGAGGTGTGTAGGGGAAAAAAGTGAGACTAGGTTAACATGCCCTAATCCTACCTTTTGACACACATTACAGAATACGAAAGAGCCTAGAGGTATCACACAATTGGCTACTTCTTTTTGTGGAAGAGAGAGCCACGAGCTACCTATTAGGATTTCTATTCCTTTGTTGCAATTGAAAGATAAGATGATGCAAGTTCAATTCCCAACCCCAAAGTGCAAGTATGAACTAATAACAAGATTGCAAAATTGAACTTAAACAATGGAAAGCTGTAAACACAAGGACAAGACAAGAATGCAAATGCGTACCCGGAGTTAAAATCTGACTGAAAATGTTCGGGACGGGGGCGCGGGCGCCACTGTCCTAATTCTACCCCTGAAACTGCTCCGGAAACTGCTGTTTTGCAAAGCTGTCAAAAATGCTGAAAACTACTGTCAGAAGGACCAGGGCGCCCAGCGCCCCTGTCCCAGGGACCAGGGCGCCCAGCACCCCTATCCTGGCAGGACCAGGGCGCCCCACGCCCCTGTCCTGGTCTTTTGCTCTGAGATTTGGTGTGAAGTTCGGTCTCTGTCTGCTTCTTCCGGATCTGTAACTTGCGGCGTCGTCCGAATTCCGAAACCTGCACTTATATCTGAAAAGGTGTGGTGGGCGGCTATATAGGGTTTTGCCTTAGTCAAACCCCCGCTTCGGTGATTTCCACCTCCACGAATAGCCAAGTTGTATTGTAAAATGTATTATGTGTGCAGACCTAGTGTGTGTGCAAGGTCCTTAAATGCAAGAAAGCAAACTAGAGCAACCTAGAAAGTAAACCCTAATTGCTTGTAAATGATAATGTAAATGCTCTAAATCAAGATACAAAGTGATCTAAAGCATGAATAAAGGATATATTGAAGCTTATGCAAAGACATGAAAACAACATGAAATCATACCCAACCCTCAAGGGAGGAGTACAAGCCAATCTTCAGTCGGTAATCTCCTATTGTTCTTCAATGTCTTCCAAGCCCTAAATGGATGAATGAAATTAATAAATGCTTGATAGAAGGATGTTGAATGTTGTTGAAGTCTTCAAAGATCTGCTCTTTTGCTGCATAGAAGGTCCTCGAAAGCCAAAATTCTGATCCTTTTCAATGAAGAAAGAGAGCTCTTATATATGAAACCCTAGGTCTTAATTTCGACTTTTGGCCGACCTAGAGATTGAATATCTCGCCAATTTCTTGGGGTTAAGCTTTATTTTATGATTGGATCGCGCTCCTAAAATTTTGGGAAAAATGTCCGGGACCATGTGCACTCCGGGCGCCATGGTCCTCTCCGGGCACCATGGTCCCGACAACTTTTCACCAAATTTTCAGGGCCGTCGGATATGATGATTTTAGAGAGAATCCCAAAGTTACAGGTGATTTCGAGATGTTTTGACCCCCGAAATCAAGCCCCCAAGTTCAAAATAGGACCTAATTAGGGTTTTAGATTAAATGATGTATTGGAAGAATAAAATGAAAGGGGAACACTTTAATGAAAGGGCCCAACTTTATGATGTGGGAGATGATAAAATAGGACCTTAGACCTAATTAATTTAATTAATTAAGTGCTAAAGGGGAAATGCAATGCAAAATGCAAAATGCGCCAAGGCGGGTGCTAAACTAGGTGTGAAATTGTACCACCCTAGCAAGTGCGTACAATTTACGACGCTACATTTAGCCCCCACTTTAGCGGTCATATGAACACTACGTGCATATGCAAGCTAAAGTACAGAAAAGTAAACATTATTTGAAAAAGGATATATCCATAAGTCCGTCGAACGAAGCCCCCAGCGGTATCTGCAGTACACAGTTAGGAACCGCACCCTACAAAACCACACGTTAGATCACAAAATCACCTAATGCTTACTAAGGAAGGTGATGAAAATTCGAGGGTAGCTATATGCCCCCCCCTATTTCGGCTTGCTAATTTTAGTGAGTTGAAACAGGGTATCATGTTTACCACTTCGAATTGTTAAAGAATATTGATGACAAATGCTCACAAGAAGATTTGATATGAGATCAAAAACTAATGGAGAATCATTTGGTAAGAAAGAGGACCAAATCTCAATTCCAACACAACAAAGAGTGTGAGGATTTGAGAGTTCTCTAACACAAGATGAAGGATGTAAATGGAAACAAAATGCAAAGAGAAGAAAAGAAAGGAAAAAAGCATAAATACACACATTGGTGATCCATGAGAAGAATAGTGAGAGAGAAAACATGGACTTCTCGCCCCTAGATCTTGTCTAGGTGATCCATGGGAAAAGGACATGGAAAACTAGCCCCTAGAGTCTGTCTAGGTGATCCATGTAAGGGAGGAGAGTGAGAAAGTCTAGCCTTATGCCGCTAGTTCCACTCAACCTCGTGCATGTGTGTGTAAGGGAGGTTAGAAGCACCTCATAGGAGTCTATGCCCGAGTATGCTACAACCTGTATATGTATAGTAAAAAAGCGTGACATCTCGCTCTAAGAGTCTGTGCTCTAGTTCCAAGAATGACCCATTGCTCAAAAAGTGTAATGTTTATGTCATAAGAAAATTAGAACAAGGATACCTACCTTCATCACAAAAGAAGATACCCCAAAAATGCAACAATGTCATAGATCCAAGCAAGAGAGTTTTGCACTCTTTAAGCAAGGATAAGATAGTTGAGAAGGGATATCCTGTAGTATGTGTAAAGGAGATCCTTAGAGGAGAAGAGATCTTTGTACAAAAGACACCTATCCCTGAGAGAAATTATCTTAGACAAATATAACATCTTCTAGATTAAGACAAAGAAGAGAATAAGAATGCAATACTTCCTTCTTTTGCGAGGTGAAAGTGATTCTTAATGAAGGATGATGCTCTTTTTAACCCAATTGGGAGAGTGAATTCATTATGGATGTATTTTACCAAGTGCAAAAGAGGTTGTAGTCAAGGACTTACACCTCTTGTAAGAGAGAATCCTTGAACAACAACAACAAATTCATACAAGGAATAACATCAAGTAATAAAGTTCACACCATCCACGAAATAGGAAAAAGTGGATCCTTAGATAAAAATTAGGAAAGATCATTGCTTCCCAAGGATAAGGACAATGAGAAGGACTTACACAATCTTCTAGGGAGAGATTTGGACATAAGAAAAAGAAGAGATGTATGAAATCACTCTTGTCCCCATAGGAACAATAAAATTAGGCTATTATGTTGCTTCAAAAAAATATGATTGCACTTGAAATTGTACCATCATGAATGACAATGAGCCCCCAGTAAATGAGCTACCAATGTCACATAATGATGAGCAACATAATAGCCATTAATGTTATTTAAAGACATGATAGACTAAATGAGGTATTTGAATATGACATGTTAAATGCTCAACTATAAGTGAGATCAAAAACATGTATAAAATGATAAAAATTGAAGAAGAAAAGTCACAAGAAATCTTAGAAGAGGGATGAGTGTAATTTATTAGAGCCTTATCCCTAGAGGAAAGGACTTTATGATGAATAGGAGATAAAGATTCATAAGTGGATTTAGAAATTTGAGGGGATTCATAAAGAGATTTGTTCATTGCCAAGATTTCCTTATGAGGGGAATGAGAGTTGACAGAAGTAGAAGATGATTTAGTTGAAGTGAGATCATCATCACTACTAAATATAGCATTCACATTGAGAGATGGTCTTTTAGATGCTTTGGTACGTTTGCAGGGATTATAGCCGAGTCCAAAGGCATAATTGTGAAAATTAGTCTCTAGAGGAACTTTTATCCCTTGTTCATGAGCGCCACAACCATTTCCATGATACCCATGCTTAGCAAAAATGCGAAAACCACGACCATAACAATCAACCATTTCAGGAAGAGAAGGTGGTTTTTCATAAGACAAAGAATCAAACTCTTCATAATTAGAGGTGTGAGGAGAAGAAGTTTGAGAAGCGGCCACAAAATTATTGCTCATAGGTTCAGGTAAGATTGATTGATTTTTAGTTTCTTCCTTCTTTGTAACTTTAAGCTCTCTAGGAGGAACCCTATACTCACCTACAAAGGTGGGATTAAAGTCAAGAGATCCCCAATCATCTTCTACGAGAACCTTCTCAGGATCAAAAGCCTTTTCATATGTAGACTCAAGTCAAGAAGGATCTTCTTTAGGAGCTTTAGACTCATCCAAAGAATTTTTATCAGAGGGTAAGGATTCATCCATAGGTATCTTGTTCAAAGAGTCATTACTAGAAGAGGAAGGCTTAGATGTTTGCAAACAAGCTTGGAGATTAGTGTCACCTATCAAGGTATATGTCTTATTGTTATAAATGAATTTAACTTGTCTATGCAATGTAGAGGGGACAACTTGCATACTGTGAATCCAAGGCCTCCCTAATAACAAGTTGTATGTTAGATTTCCCGACATAACATGGATAGGAGTAGGCAAAGTAATGGGTCCCACTGTGATGGGTAAAGTGATAATACCTAATGAAGACTTAGCCACATTATCAAAGCCTCGAATGGGATGAGAGTCAGGCTCAATAAGGGATGTATCCACATTCATCTTATGCAATAGATTAATGCTACACACATTAAGGCCAGAGCCATTATCTACCAGTGTTCGTCTTATAGCAGTGTCATTTATGATAACCACAATCATCAAGGGATCATATTGTTGTTGAATTTCACTAGTAGGCAACTCATCTTGGGTAAACACAATTTGAGCTTTAGGATTCATCACAGAGTTAACTAAAGATGCTATATTACTAGATGTATTCGGTGGAGGAACATTCAAATCTTTCAAGGCATCTTGTAACATTCCATGATGAACGGAAGAAGTTTGGATCAAATCCCAAAGGGATATCTTAGCAGGGGTAGTTTTAAGTTGTTCTATGAGATCATAGTCCTTACTAAGCATTTGTGAAATACGAGGAGCTTGAGGAAGATTAGGTTGGGAAGGAGGAAGCGAAGTGGGGATAACTGGAGGAGGATTAGGTTGCGTATTGTTTCTTGTGTTATAGGTATGGGCAACCGCATGATAGCTCTCTCTAGTCAGTTGCTTAGCATACTCATAAGGGCTCTTAGTAGAATAACCTCCTTGCACAGTAATAATAGGTTTCTTAGGCATGCAAAAAGAATCACTAGCATAACCACCTTGAACCACTAAGATAGGCTTACTTAAAGGTTGAGAATTTTGAGAAGGACAAGCACCTTGGACAGTGAAGAGAGGTTTGTTAGGTGTCTCATTCACATGTATCAAATTGATTGAGGATGGTTTAGAGGAATGAACAAAAGTGTTGGAAGAATTATTGATAGTCTTCTCTTGCACTAAAATCTTATCACAGATCAAATCAATTTTAGGAGAGAGACAAGGGATAGGCATTGATGTTCTAGTAGGAAGAGGAAAGGTCATATCATCCTCTATCATCAAATGATCTACATGGGGAATAAACTCTCTAGGAGAAGGATCAACATTACTCTCTAAAGTCTCACTTTTGAGAGGGAGATCTTTGAAAGAGATGTTAATCATCTTGCTTTGAACTAGGGTATCCTTATGAGTAGAACCAAGTTGAGGAGAGGGAGATGCTTTATTTTTAGAGGGAGAATAATTGAGATTCAAGGAAGGGGAGAAACTATCAAGGGAGTTTCCAATCTTGATTTCATCCCCTTTGGCTAGGGGTAGAGAATAATCTATACCTTCTTCTAATGGTTCATCCCAAATAGTGAGGTTGTTGAAAGGAATGTTTGAAGTATTGTCAATTTCGGGAGAGGAGATAACATTGTTTATTAATTCCTCATCCTTAGGAGGGAGAGCATCAATAGATGTGTTAAACTCATCCTCTTTCCTCAAAATATGTTCAATATGATCTTTAGGGGAGAGAGAATTAAGGAAATTGCTTATTATTTCATCTTCTTTCTCTAAGGGATGCTTATGGGTAAGACCAACTTTAGGAGAAGGGTAAGAATTTATCATTAATTCATCATCTCTAGTGGGAATTTTGTTGGAAAAGGAAATGCCATCACTAGGAAATGTAGGGATAATGTCATCTTCTTGCACAAAAGGATCCTCATGAAGGGAGTGTTTTTTAGGAGACACAAAGGCATCAAGGGCATCATTCAACAAAGCATGATCATATCTATTAAACGGTTTATCTTTTGATTCAAAAGGAGATATCTCTTCATAGAGGGGATCATTGAAAACCACCATGTTACTAGATTTAGTGGAAGAGCTGATAGGAATGTACCCTTGAGAGGAATCATTCGACTTATCTTTCTCATCACAACGAAATGGCATAGTAACAATGTTTATGAGTTTTTGGTAAAATGAAGGTTTGGTATATTTAGGTTTCAAAAATTCATCTAAAGCTTCATCTAACTCATAATCATCACAAATATGAACATCTTGCAAATAAAAATCTGACATTTTGAAATTGCATAAAATTTAAACACACAATGCAAAGAAACACACTTTTTTTTTTTAATTAAAATGAAATGAAAACACACTAAATCTAGATCTAGATCTAACAAATGCAATGCAAGAGGAAGAAATGATAGATTTCACGTCGGGTTCACCAAAATGTGTAGGGGAAAAAAGCGAGACTAGGTTAACATGCCCTAATCCTACCTTTTGACACACATTACAGAATACGAAAGAGCCTAGAGGTATCACACAATTGGCTACTTCTTTTTGTGGAAGAGAGAGCCACGGGCTACCTATTAGGATTTCTATTCCTTTGTTGCAATTGAAAGATAAGATGATGCAAGTTCAATTCCCAACCCCAAAGTGCAAGTATGAACTAATAACAAGATTGCAGAATTGAACTTAAACAATGGAAAGCTGTAAACACAAGGACAAGACAAGAATGCAAATGCATACCCGGAGTTAAAATCTGACTGAAAATGTTCGGGACGGGGGCGCGGGCGCCACTATCCTGATTCTACCCCTGAAACTGCTCCGAAAACTGCTGTTTTGCAAAGCTGTCAAAAATGCTGAAAACTGCTGTCAGAAGGACCAGGGCGCCCAGCGCCCCTGTCCCAGGGACCAGGGCGCCCCACGCCCCTGTCCTGGTCTTTTGCTCTGAGATTTGGTGTGAAGTTCGGTCTCTGTCTGCTTCTTCCGGATCTGTAACTTGCGGTGTCGTCCGAATTCCGAAACCTGCACTTATATCTGAAAAGGTGTGGTGGGCGGCTATATAGGGTTTTGCCTTAGTCAAACCCTCGCTTCGGTGATTTCCACCTCCACGAATAGCCAAGTTGTATTGTAAAATGTATTGTGTGTGCAGACCTAGTGTGTGTGCAAGGTCCTTAAATGCAAGAAAGCAAACTAGAGCAACCTAGAAAGTAAACCCTAATTGCTTGTAAATGATAATGTAAATGCTCTAAATCAAGATACAAAGTGATCTAAAGCATGAATAAAGGATATATTGAAGCTTATGCAAAGACATGAAAACAACATGAAATCATACCCAACCCTCAAGGGAGGAGTACAAGCCAATCTTCAGTCGGTAATCTCCTATTGTTCTTCAATGTCTTCCAAGCCCTAAATGGATGAATGAAATTGATAAATGCTTGATAGAAGGATGTTGAATATTGTTGAAGTCTTCAAAGATCTGCTCTTTCGCTGCATAGAAGGTCCTCGAAAGCCAAAATTCTGATCCTTTTCAATGAAGAAAGAGAGCTCTTATATATGAAACCCTAGGTCTTAATTTCGACTTTTGGCTGACCTAGAGATTGAATATCTCGCCAATTTCTTGGGGTTAAGCTTTATTTTATGATTGGATCGCGCTCCTAAAATTTCGGGAAAAATGTCCGGGACCATGTGCACTTCGAGCGCCATGGTCCTCTCCGGGTGCCATGGTCCCGACAACTTTTCACCAAATTTTCAGGGCCGTCGGATATGATGATTTTAGAGAGAATCCCAAAGTTACAGGTGATTTCGAGATGTTTTGACCCCCGAAATCAAGCCCCCAAGTTCAAAATAGGATCTAATTAGGGTTTTAGATTAAATGATGTATTGGAAGAATAAAATGAAAGGGGCACACTTTAATGAAAGGGCCCAACTTTATGATGTGGGAGATGATAAAATAGGACCTTAGACCTAATTAATTTAATTAATTAAGTGCTAAAGGGGAAATGCAATGCAAAATGCAAAATGCGCCAAGGTGGGTGCTAAACTAGGTGTGAAATTGTACCACCCTAGCAAGTGCGTACAATTTACGACGCTACAGGAGGTCTACCAAGTGGAATGTCACTTAATACCTTCTCATTCTTAACTCTCAACTCTTATATATCTGGATAGTATATTGGTTTATGTTGCTCCCCCTGTGATGGCATCAACATACACTCTACTGCCCATTCAACCATGTCGTGGCACATAAGTATCTCCATCCTCCTAGATGATATCATCTTGAATTTGTTGTCTCTGATGGCTTTCAACACATGGGTTATCCCATCAACCATGAACCTCATCTCCATCTCTCGAAGGTTGAGAGTGAAGATTCCTATGTCATGAAGCCATCTCATTCCCAAAACTACATCTATATCTCCCATAGTCACAACATAAAAATCTGCCTTAAAATCATAATTATTTTTACACATAGGGAGTCCTAAAATCATCCTATCACACTTAAGAGTGTAACCATTTGCCACGCTCACCCTTATGCCTCCAAATTATTTAGTTTGTATGCCACATGTCTCCACCAATCTAGCATCAATGAAATTGTGTGTAGCTCCTTTGTCCAACAAAGTGATAACCTTTTGTCTAGCCAACACCCCACGCATCCTAAAAGAGCCCTCATGCTGAATTCTTGTGAGGCGTGCCTCCTTAAACTTAACATCCTCTTCATCTGCATCCATTTTTTTCTAATTTTTCAGGCTTAGATTCAACCTTCTCTGCATCTGATTCTTCTTGATCAGTGTTCTAGTCAGAATTTTCAGATTCAAAATCCTCATAAAAAGCCCACATAGTATGGTTAGCCTTGCCCTTAGGCCTCAAAGGAAAATCATGGTTAGCATCGTACGGACCCTTCCAGTAGAAACACAACTTTTTCTTTCATAAATCATTAAGAGTTTCCCTGTCAAACGGAGATACTAATTTCCTTTTTTGATTACCCTTAGAATCTGATTTCCCATGTTTCTTAGGGAAAAACTTGTTGTCCCTAGATGAAGAAGATCCCTTAGATGTGAAGTTGCATTGTGGTGCTACGAGTTCCATAATCCTAGCTTTCCTCATGGCTTTCTTCAGTCTTGGTGGGTCAAATGCCTTCACCCAACCTCTCAAAGGTTCCAAAAGGCCCTTAATAAATAGTACAACTAGTTTTTGCTTGGAAATATTGGAAACCATGACTGATAGCCGCTGAAAATCTCCAATATAACTCTCTAGGCTCCCAACTTGTTTAAGCTGAGCAAGTTCCCTAAAGAACTCCAGATCTTTCTTATGAAATCATTCAACCAAATGATCAACAAACTCCTAATATGTAATGATGAGGTTATGTTGCAGGGTGACCATTCCATTATGCCACCAATCATTGGCCACTCCATCAAGATGCAATGTAGCAAATTTGATTGCATCTCCTTCTGTCATAGGCTGTAAATGAAAATAGGTGTCCAAATTATGTATCCATGACCATGTTGTGACCTTTCCACTTCCATCAAATAGGGGTAGGGTCAATTTACTAGTAGCATATTATAGATCCCTATTTTGATTTCATGGCCATCTATCCTGCCTAGCTCTAGCATGCTCCCTCTTCTGAGTCAAGAACCTATCAAAGTTTAAATTTTCTCTTACATCAGGGGGTAGTAATCTCCACTCATCATGCACTGTCATGATATTGTCCACAATCATAGTGCATCATCTTCCCCTATGCCTCCTTCTTTTGGCTCATTCCTTAGGAAAGTAGGCCTAGTAGGTTGATCAACCATATGTTTAGGAGTTCTATGGGCCTTGGGAGTTCTAACCACATTTCTATTATCTTCCTACTCATGATTCTGCCTTATAGGATTAGCCAACTATTGTATAGCCACGATGAGTTGTTGCAATGTCTCTTCTATACGCTATTGCCCATCCTGTAATCCTCTCATGGTTTCCCTTATTTCTCTAGCCTCATCACGTGGTAGACTATTCTCTCTTCTATCACCCATGGTATCCTGTCAGATGTCTAAATTATGATATCTTTGTAGTAATGCCCTTTTGCATGTATAATACCTGTGAGGACCAACTTCTTGGGGCTACATGCAAAGCCTTTAACCCTCTAGGATGGTAGGATCAAGGTTTTGATACCACTATGAAGATCCCTTTGTCCTATGTGTCAGTTACTATTGTTTTGTTTGTTGTTGAAGGTTTGTTTGGTTTTGAATTTTCTGATTTGTATTTACTTTTTTGAGAATTTTTAGATACAATGAATGTGGAATATAGACAAATGCTCAAATACATCAAACTTCAACTAGATGCATATATAATTACATTAAATTCATAGATATAGTATAAAACTAACTTTTGAAACCCTTTGAACTAATTGGAATAAAAAAACAATTACAATGGAATAATAGGAACCTGAAATGCTGATTCGAACTGTTGCATAAACTTTCTTACACTCCCAAAGGCTACATTTGATTTCCTATAGTAAGTCACTGCCCCCATAATTATTTCATAATTTTTGAATGCCTCCTTATACAAAATCGCCCAATCCCTAGATGGTATGGATAGGTAAGTAGTACGATTAGGCTGAGAGGGAATTGTATAGCCTGTAGTAATTGCAAATGATTGCAAATATTCATATTTTGATTCAGCTATTTTTTCAATACCTTCTCCATCTTTCAATCATTGAAAACTTGAAGAAATATCCTAAAATTTGAGCACAATTAGAACTCCCAAGTGAAGCCCTCCTAAAAACCAATTTCAATGGGTATTCCATCACTTCAATTGGCTGCACATTGAAGATTTTCCCACTCTCCAATGGTTTTTGAAATCCTGGAACCCTTGTTCTTTTCTCTCAAACAAGTTCATAGAAAATAGATGCAACAACAATGACTCGAACTACTCATTTCAAGCTTATATATTCTCCAAGGAGGAGTTTGAACCTCTTCCAAAAAACACCTTTTAACATCAAACTGTAATAATGTTTCATTGGCATCATTAATGAAATAAAATTTGGGTTATGTTCTCACAAATAATTAATAAATTTGCTCCCCTCCTCATGATGACTAGACCCTTAAAATATAAAGTTTGCCTTATTTAATGATTTATTATTAATTTGGCCACATATACATTAACATCTCTCAAAATACTTAATAATTCACTATACCATTTGAAACGTAAGTCCACCCTGCTATTCCCCATGTGACCATATGCTCCTGCTAAAAATAGAAAGGGTCCTTCTCAAACATCCCAAGACTTACTATAAATAGTAAGTATAGCAAATGAAGTCCAAATTTACTATAAATAGTAAGTTTAGCTATATGCCAAGAAGTGTGGAATCCTGCAAATGAGAAACAATTCAAGCACACCAATGAAATATTATAGTAGAGGTTAGAATCATAAACAAGTTAGTGAAACAAAATCTCTAAATCCGTCTCATTGTTCTCTATCTCCAAGGATCCTTCAAATCAAGGTGGCTCTTAGCTTGGAAGAGCACTTGATCTCTAGGATGACTACCTAAAGAACGAGGGATATGTGATAAAAGATCTAAATGTAAATGCAACTAAGATCTTAGCATGTGAATGGATATTGAAACTAAAAAATGATATGGTGCAAGATGATGAGATTGAAATGAAGCTAAACTAACGTAAAAATGATATTAAGATGAAGCTAATATGATATGCTATCCTAACATGATGATTCTATGATAATACTAAGATATGATAAAGAAACTAACATGCTATGAAAATGTGATTGTTATCTAAAATGCTTAAGCTTATGAGAGAGGCAAATGCAAATTCTTGATAACTTGGATGCATAAAAACTTGGATATGTAAAATGGAGGAAATGGAGCTCTATTTAGAGAAGAACTAGTCAAATGGATGGCCAGGATTGAATTGTCTTGAGAAGGGTTAGGATTGAAAGTTATCAATCCATGTGGGGCTTTACAACAAATCTCAAGTTGACCAATGCCACCATGAGGAGGGTTGAGAGGATGTTAAGTAAGCATTGGATGCTTATTAAGCTTGGGGGATTAATCTTAAGAGGATGAGCCATTGGATAAAACTATTAACCAAGGAGAAGGTTATTGTCCAAGCGTTAAACTCTTGTGCAAAGTTGAAAGATGGTCAAAGGGACAAACCATCATGGGTTAGCATGATGAAGAGATGATGTCTTGTAAGAACAGTAAAGGCTCTTTGAAGACTTTGGAGGTTTAGCTTGTGTGAAGGGAGAAACCTTCAAGGTTTTGTAATAACCTTTAATGGTTTGGAAGACTTTGGAGACAAATTTGTAAGAGCCTTACAAATTTGGGGAACTCAACAAGTTAAGTTGTTGAAAAGGATAAAGCCTTTAATGCATTTAGACGACTTTCTTCCAAATTTGGAGAAGTGACTTCCCCAAATTTAGGGATGTGACATGATTAGAAGAATTAAGGCTAGTTAAGTGGGATTATAGGGATCCTAGAAGGATGCTTAGGATGCAAGTAGATATTGTAGGAGGATGCAAGTGGGAGATATTGGGATTTTAATTAAAATAAAAAATTTTATTTCAATCAAAGTGAATGCAACTTGCATTTGTGGGAAAGTGCAAGTGGGGGGGGGGGGTGGTTATAAAAAAAATTGATTTATTTATATACAAGAAATGATTTTAATTAAATGTAAATTCAATTAAAATAAGGAAAGAAAATTTAATTAAATAAATATAATTTAGTCAATTAATGGAAAAAGGGGGATTTAATCAAATGTTGTATTTAATTAATGGCTAGATAAAAGAAAAGGGGATATTAATTAAACCTTAGTTTAACTAATAGATGAATAAAATATAATTAAACAAAAAAAAATCATTTAATTAGATGCACAAGTTTTAGGCGTCTACATTTTGCACATCTTTGAAGTGACGTATGAACACATGTTGATTCAAAGAAAAACCACTCGATATGTCGCCAAAATTTCTGATTTTGTTGTCGTAGCTAAAATTTTCAATATGATGCCCCAGATATGGATACTAATATTGATATGACATTGATATGATAATGATGCCCCCTTAGGAGATGAATTGAGAAAAAATTGTCGCTCGGGGCGATTTTGTTGATTTTTTATGATTTTTGGAATTTTGTAAAAAATTTTTGATTTTTTGGATTTTATTTTTTTTTCTTTTTTTTTTTTATTTTTAAATTTTTTCGATTTTTTTTTTAAATTTTTCGTTTTTTGGATTTTTTTAAACTTTTTTTTGGAATTTTTTTGATTTTTTAAAAAAAATTTCGATATTGATCTGCTGATAAAAGTTATTTAAAATGGTGAAAATACGGTGTGAGCGTAGCGCGAACATGCCCCACATGTCCATCTAGGCAACACACCCTGCTGACATCACCATGGGCTATATAAGCCTCCAAGGGTCCCATTCCAGCTCATTTGTGCACTTGGCATTTGGAGATTGGAGCTTTGGAGAGGAGAAAAGAAGAGAGAGCAAGATGGCGCCACCCTATTAGACCACAAATTCGAGTGACTTTGATGTTATGAGAGGCCAGCAACGTATGGACCTCCGATAAGTGGATTTTCTAACCTCTTTTGTTTGATTTTTGAGCATTTTTGATGGATTTTTCAAGATTTTTAGTCATTTTTGGTGTGTTTTTATGCCCTAGCTTTTCAGTTTGTGGTTTAGCGCATTTGATTTTTTTTGAAGCGCATATGATTTTTTATGTAGCGCATTTGATTTTTATCATAGTGCATAAGATAGTTAGTGTAGCGCATGTGATGTTTAAATTAGTGCATTTGATAGATGGATTATCACATTTGATAGTTGGATTAGCGCATGTGTTGATTGTTGTGGCGCATATGATAAGTTATGTAGCACATACGATAAATTATGTAGCGCATATGTTTTTAGCACATTTAACACAGTGAGAAATGTTTGATATTTCTCAAAAATTTTGAAGTTGGCAAATTTGATATTTGGGATGTAGATGATGTTTGTTACGTAGTTTGATGATCAGTTTGTCATGTTTGTGTTTGATTTTGCAAGGATGTTAAATTTTTAATATGGATAAGACTCGATAAAGTGTTTGTTTGTGTTTGGATAGATAGAGTTTATGATCGAATCTCTACATTGATAGTGTGACTTTCGTCACTGATAGGAGAGATCTGCTTGAGAGTGTATGATCGACACTCTAGTATTGGATAAGTGTGAGTCATTGATAGGATAGGTTGAGTTGAACCTTCTCTTGTTGATAAGAGTTTAAGATTGAAACTCTAGAATGATAGTACGACGCTCGTCACTAATATGGGTCAACTTCATTGGTGTTATGGGACAACTGGATTTCAATATGGAATCATTATGGGTCTGTGGATTTGATATGGGTTTACTTGATTACGTTATGAGTCATTGATGTCGATATGGGTCGCTTGAGTTGATAGGAGATAACTTTGTGTTTGATATGGGATAATTGTGATTTGATATAGGTCACTTGTATGTCGATATGAGTCATTTTGTTACTGATATGGGTCGACTGAATGTGATAGGATAGGCTAAGATGAACCCACCTGACCGATGAAAAGTTTTGTGATTGAAACTCCTGAATGATAGCGTAACTGATGCCACTGATTGACTATAAGAGTGGTTGATTGTTGCATGTTGATTGATCGATTTGATAGATAGAATTGATATGGTGTTTGATATTGTGATGTAGGCTTGACGTGGTGTGTTGATGCTTCGGGAGCGATACCCAAAGACATTGGCCATGCGGGGAGCTTTGATTGATGATGACAGGGTTGTTATTGGTGTATGTGGTTTTTCACATATCTTGCACATGCCTTCCTATCAGAAGAACATATCTCTACTGACTACATTAGCGGAGAGGTGGCATAATGATCATAACACCTTCCCTTTTCTGACTAGAGAGATCACTGTGACACCAGAGGACATCTATAGGATCTTGTAGATTTTGATTACTGGTGAGATAGTTCAGTATGATGTGGAGGAGCAAGGCGAGACTGTTGAATTGCTGGAGGTTTTTGTTGATCCACAACTCAGTGGTTATTCAGTGGCATGGGCGAACATGGTAGATCAATATGCCCCATTGCCCTCTATATTAGTAGGTTTGATTAGTGGCTTCCTCTATCCAGATAGGAGGTCTCATGGATTTTCAGTTGGATGGGGCTGGATATTACGACAAATGATTAGACAGAGGATCCAATATGCATGGGGTATCTATGTTTTGGCCCATTTGTACCACGAGCTACACGAGTTTGTTTATGATGAGGGTGCGAGCTTAGCAATAGGGGTCATACTTCTATAGATCGAGCATGGGAGGACATAGTAGTGACCTGTCCAGTGGTGGAGAGATCACGATCGATAGGGTTACCTTATTTATTTATGTACCGACAGACAACTTCCTATCCCATGCTTGGGAAGTTGGATTACTAGAGACAGATTATAGATGACATGGATTTAGTGATATGGAGATCGTACATGTACTGTGAGGCCTGGGCCGAGGATGCTACAAAGATCCCAGTGCTATTTCAGAGTAGGTACTTGATAGGGAGGACTCCATATATTATTGAGAGATACATTTTGACACGTGTGTACTGACAGTTTGGTTGTACCCAGGGGATGCCTCAGGGTGCAACCATAGCTCAAGTGCACAAGGAGAGAGCAGACTGGGGCCCTACATTGGATTTTGATATAGCACATGCAAAGTTTGAGGCACTGCCACAAGTACAATGGGAGATGCAGATAGGGCTGGCAGATGCAGGTATGACTGAGAAATATGCTTATTATTTTGTAGAGCATCCCTTCCCATGACTAACAAGACCTAGGGAGCCAATACCACCCTTGGAGGATGTAGATGATGATAATGAGGGAGGGCCTTGAGGTCGGAGAGGTGGGAGACAAGGGAGGGGCAAAGGGAGAGGTAGGAGAGATGGTGGTGTGGGAAAAGCTTGAGGTCAGATTGGCCAAGGAAAATAGGGTGGAGGAGGTGACGGTGGGTAAGGTCGCAAGGTTATTGGAAGAGGAGGAGGATGGCAAGAGGACATTTGTCGTGGAGGGCCTTTGCAACTAGAGGAGGTGGTAGGGGGGAGGATTCTGAGGAGGAGGATGGTTCATCCGAGGAGACTGAGTTGGAGGAGTTAGGGGAGGAGTTGATGGATGGGATGGGTGGTATGGATGAGGAGGAGGAGGAGGAGGATGTGCAGTTCTTGATCAGGCGAAGGAGAGTACATATGCCTCCACCTGCTGCCCCAGTATAGGTTAAGGTAGCATAGGTTGGTCAGGATCCACAACCTTTATAGCTGTCCGTAGTTCAAATTACCATGCCACCAACAATAGGCACATATAGCTGCTCTTCATTCCATGGTGCAGAGCTTACGAGCACAGTTGGTTCAGGCATAGGGATGGATAACATAGTTATAGGGTGTACAGGGTTAGCTAGTGCAGGCTAAAGCACAGATTGCCTAGCTATAAGGGGTAGGTTGCTTAGTTACACATACAAGTCGCTCAATTGACAGTTGAGCATGATACAAAGATAGAGCGATGGGGTTGTGTAGAGAATCATGTACAGACCATCCAACAAATTGCTTCTTGGGGGTTAACTAGTGATAACATTAGGGATCTTATGTAGTAGTCGGAGAGGGTCGAGCACTATAAGAGCTTATATCATCAGGCCATGCCACCTGAGTGATGAGCACCATCATTTGTACCTAGCTCACGACTTTGGGGCTCTCAGAGATGAGAGGGCAGCCAGGGAGCTACGTGGCCTAGGAGAGATCCCAAAGGTGATGGTACAGGTGTAGGTTCTGCAAGTGGAGGTGATCCCAATGCCCAACCGATAGATTCAGGTGGCAGACACTCTTAGATTTCTCTCTGATGATGTATTTTGCTCATGTGGATGACACGATGTACGTTTTGATATCCTTTTGATCATTTGATATGATGTACCTATTGATGTATATTGATCTATGGATAGTGATGATCTTGAGCACTTGTTGATGCACATTTATTGTTTGATATGATATGCAGGGATATTTGGAGATTATTCTTTTCATTGATTTATCTTGACATGTATCAGTTCTTTCTTTGGATTGATATGGGTCACACATGCATGATGATATGATACTGACATTCTTAGACATGATATGGATGCATTTATTTTGATGATCTAGATGCTTTGATATGCAGATCTACATGATTTTGTTGCGATGGTTTCTTTTTATGTGATGTTGTGATGATATGATTTTTGATGAGATAATCTATATGTTTTGAAGGTGATATATGCCTATATGATGATTTCTTATTGAGATGTTTATGATATGCAAATGATAATGTAGATGTGTACATGTGTTGAATAAATGTCCTATTGTGAAATATAGATGTGATGTTGATATAATGATGCTTTTTACATGTTTTGTGAATGTTTTAAATGATTTGATAAATGCTTTGATATGGTACTAAATGACAATGATGTTAAATGAAATGTTTTTAATGGAAATGATGCTAATGATTAATGACATGTAAATGAGGATAATGAAAAGTTAAAATGATATGATAATGAAAAATGACACTGATGCAATGTTAAAATGATATGATAATGAAACTAAATGCAATGATATGAATTATAATGAAACTAAATGATATAAAATGCGACTAAATGTAATTGCAAATGATATGATATGAATGATAATGTACTTAAGGATATGGAATGTCACTAAAATGATTAATGATATGAAATGCACTTTAAATGATATGTTTAAAATGACAATGATAATGCAACTAAATGCAACCCTTTTAAATGATATGAAAAATGACAATGCACTTAAATGCAAATTTTTAAATGATATGAAATGATAATGCACCTAAATGCAAATTTTTAAATGATATGAAATGATAATGCACCTAAATGCAAATGTGAAATGATATGTAAATGATAATGAGATGTATCTTGAAAATGAGATGCGAAATGATACTAGCGCAACATTTAAATGAGATGAATTGATTAATGATATGCAGCTAAGTGGTAATGACTAATGAATGCAACTAAATGATCCCTCACTGCTGATATACTCATCCTTTCAATCAATTTTTATTGTGCTTCCTTTTTGTCATCATTGAGCCTTTGATATGTTGAAAGTTGATACAGTCATCATGGTATAATTGAACCATAATGAAATGAGTATAACTTCCATGGAGTTTGATATTGCAAGATGACACAAGCATCGAGGTATAATTGAACCAAGACGACCTGAGTGTTCCTTGCATAAAAACAAACAAGAGTTAACCTTTTCCCTATACAAATCCAAAATTTCCTCAGTGATATGTTACCCGACTGTGTTGTAAGAAAAACTTGCATAGTAAAAAGGCTTCGCTCTCAAACAACAGACAAAGAAAATACCACACTCCTTCCTTGGTTCTCTAGTTTCGAGACATCTTTGAGTCGCTTAGGAGATATGATAACAAAAATAAAAAATCACCATAGGTAAACATGCATTCTATTTTATGGATTGTGTTAGATAAAACATCTTGCAAGTAGATCTATGTTTAGTTTGTTCAATTCTTGGTTTTTGAAGTCTACCATTGATAGTCATGATCTTTGTTTTTGTTCAAAATGTCTCTATTTTGATTGTTATCTATTTTGTTTAAACCTCTAAAAGGAGAGATGCCCCCAGTTACAATCAAGATTTTTGCCCCTAGATATGAACACTTATTTTGATATGGATATTCATTGATCACCAAGCCATGGTGAGATATGATGCGGATAACTATTCGGATAATCAAGGACAGTGACTATGCCAAGTGTGTCCAAGATTGTGCTGCATATTACAAAGCTTTGTGATGGCCATAGGATTAGTTCAAATGTAAGAAAAAAGATATGATATGGGTAAATATAGATGGAAGAGTTGATCTATCACAAATAGCACCTGTTGCCTGGTTTTCACTACTTCTATTTATTGAACTTTTTGATATTTTTTTTGTATTTTTCCCTTATCCGTGCATTGGAAAACTCATGTATAGAACTTTTTGAGATGCATACTTTTAAAAGGTTTGTCAAACAGGTCCCCTTCTGATGTAGATAACTGATATTCTCCCGATCCATAAGCGGATATGATGACAAAAGGACCTAGCCAATTTGGTTCAAACTTGCCCTTCTTTTCCCGATCCTATTGATTGCAAGGATTTTCATTTAGTACCAAATCACCAATTTGAAATGCTCTTGGTTTTACCTTGTGATTGTAGCTCCGACACATGCGTTGCTGATATGCTTTGAGGTTATCAAAAACACATTGTCGGTGCTAATCTGGTAGCTCTAACTCTTGCAGTTTGTTTACCTGATACTCCTCATCTAGAATGAGTCCTTTCAATGATACTTTGAGTGATGGAATCTCAACCTTAATAGGTAGAATAACCTCTGATCCATACACAAGTGAGTATGGTGTTTCTCCCATAGGTGTGCAGATGCTAGTTCTGTAGGACCATAATGCTAGGTTGAATTGAACATGCCAATCATGACTAGCTTCGTTCACTGTCTTCTTGAGGATTTTCAAGATGGTTTTATTAGAGGCCTCTGGTTGGCCATTCCCTTGTGGGTATTAAGGTATGGAGAAATGATGCTAGATATGGAATCATTCACATAGTTCTTTCACATCTTGATTCTTTAATGGTCCTCCATTATCCGTGATAATGAAACTAGGAATGCCATACCGACAAATGAGATAATTTAGGATAAAAGAGGATATTTGCTTGCCGGTAACAATATTTAATGGGACGACTTGTATCCACTTTGTAAAATACTCAGTGGTCATGATGATAAACTTATGTCCATTTGATGAGGAAGGATGAATCTTGCCCACTAGGTCAAGTCCTTATTGACAAAATAGCCATGATGTAGTGAACGGTTGTAGCTCTTGAGTTGTTGTATGTATAAGATTGCCATGAATTTCTCATTTTGGGCATTTTCTAGAAAACTGGTATGATTCCTTTTCTATGGTTGGCCAATAATATCCCATCCTTAGAAGTTTCTTGGCGAGAGTAAGACCACTTGAATGTGTACCACAAATACCTTTGTGAAGTTCTTGCAAGGTAGTTTGAGATTCATTACAATCAAGAAACCAAAGAGGAGTACCATTGAGACCTCGATGGTAAAGTGTGTCAACGGTTAGGGTATATCGGGCTTCTTGGTGAATAAAGCTACATTTTTGGTTTCAGGATAGATCTAGTGGAAGGATATTGTCTTTTAGGTAGGTGTAGATCTTTCCATAGAGGGGTGAGTCAAAACCGGCTATGTGGTAGATGACTTGGGATCAAGAATTATCATAGGAAGGGTAAAACAATTGTTCCACTAGGATCTCATAATGATTTTGTTTGTTGGGTATTTGCAGGAGTGAGGCAATGATTGTCATGGCATCGACAACTTTGTTGTCCAACCTTGGAATCTGCTTAAATTTGATGTCCATGAAGTATTTCTTAAAGTCATCCACCATTCTCTTTTAGGGCATCAACTTGTCATCCTTCATCTAATAGTCATCATTAACTTGATTAATGACTAATTGTGAGTTTCCAAAGACTTTCAACTTTGTGATCTTCCACTCTACGACCATCTTGATGCCTATTACTAGAGCTTCATATTCAACAATGTTATTTGTGAAAGGAAACATCAACCCGTAAGATCTTGGAATAGTGTGTCCTTTTGGAGTTATGAATAGGATGCCGACACCTGATCCATGCTCTGTGTATGATCCATCAAAGTAAAAGACCCATGGTTTTGTTGATATTGTGAGAATACCTATATCTAGAAATTCAACTTAGATTGGATGACTGTCTTGTAATGGTACTTCGACCAGCTGATCAGTGATAGCTTGACCTTTGATAGCCTTTATGTCTGTGTACTAGATGTCAAACTCACTTAGAATCATTACCCATTTAGCTAACCTCCCTGAGAGAGTGACTTTGTTGAGTAGATATTTTAATGGGTCATTTTTTGCTACCAGCTTGATTGTGTGAACTAACATATAGTGGTGAAACTTTTGAGAAGTAAAAACCACAACCAAACCAACTTTTTCAATGAATGTGTAGTTGAGCTCGTATCCATTCATTGTTTTGCTAATGTATTATATTTCCCTTTCCTTGTCCGCTAAATCCTCTTGTGCTAACAATTCTCATAATGATACCTCTATAGCTGCTATGTAAAGAATGAGAGGTTTGCCTGCTATTGGTGGTACTAGGATAGGTGGATTCATCAGATATTGCTTGAGTTGGTGGAATGATTTTGCACATCGATCTTCCCATCTAAAAGGGACATTCTTGTGGAGTAGATGAGTGAATGAAAGACACTTGTCAGCTAGTTGAGAAATAAATTTTCTAGGGATTGTAGTCGTCCTTGTACAGATCTTAACTAACTAATATTTATAGGAGGTGGAATCTCCATGATTGCTTGTACCTTTGTAGGGTCCACCTCGATTCCCTTTTCTAAAACTATGTATCCCAAGAGTTTGTTGGATGTTACAACAAAAAACACACTTTTTAGGATTTAGTCATACACTGAATTGTTCTAGCCTCTGAAATTTTTTGTCCAAAATATCCAGGTGTCCTTCTCTTGTAAATAATTTGGCCAATAGGTCATCTACATAATCCTCCATGAATGTGTGTATCATGTCATGAAATATTGTGGTCATTGCTCGTTGATAGGTTGCTCCTGCATTCTTCAAGCCTGTAATGTCCCCTTTTTAGCAGTTATCAGATGATTTGTCGTTAGGCCTTTTTCTCATGATCCAGAGGGATAAGCAGGACCTTGTAGGGATCTATGTTGGATTTGGCCTAGACAAATATAGTGTCGAGCCAAACAGAATTGATTTGACAGGGTTTCCAAGAACTTACTATTTATAGTAAGTCAGTTTGGGCACAATGTTGGGAAATTTTTTGGTGAGATTTTGGTCAACTTCATTTTGGTATACTAATTCATTCACCTGGATTGCATTTTTAATGAAGGAATTAATTATTTAGACAAAAATCAAAAGTTTCTAAAGTTAAATTTAATTATTTAACTTAAGGGGTTATTTAATGTTGAAGCTAATGTTAAAAAAGAAAATATTAAAAGTAGCCCTTCTTTTGGAGACATAAGGGGATACCAATATTTTATTCTATTTTAAATTTATCCCACATTCGTGATGCATTGGGATTGGAGCCAAAATGAAGTAATAAATGAGAGCATTGAAGGCTGGAAAAAGGCATCTTGGGAATTGAATATTTGAAGTTTGGAAAATGTGGAGATTTTCTCTATTGGAGGACGAAATCCCTCTCTTGCAACACTTTCCACACCTGTGTAAGATCAGGCTTGAAAGGTTTATAAAATAAATCAGATTTGAGAAGGAATCTCAGTGGGAATGAAGAGGATGTTTGGGAATGGATATGTATTTCTCTCAGTATAATTTTGCTTGCCCAATATTGGTAGAAGACTGAAATAAGATAGAAGACTGAAATAAGAGGTTTGGCAGACATTTTAGATGTCATAGTTATTAGCAGCAAAGAACTGAAATATTCTACATAACTTGAACCTATCTGATTGCTAGACATGGGAAATATCACTACTAGTGGAGTTAATTGGTGTAGGCGAAATAAGCTTGAACTGCTGGGCATAATTTTTATCATCTGTTGGACACAAAGTCACCTTCAACAGAAAGAACTGTACCACAAAAATGGACGGGAAGAAATCCTTGGCTGGTCGTAGTTGCCAGTAATGCTAGACAATAAGTTGTTGCAGCTGAGCATGTTTGGAGACACTTACTAATTTTTTTTTCATGGTGTGCTGGGTGTAACATTCCTTGTGGCTGAGTGTATACACTTTGTGGCTGGGCTAAAGACATTTTCTGGCTAGGAGTGAGTGATTCAATTTATGCTGGGCGTGAATACTTCTATTGGAAGCCATGATACTCCTCACTATATGAGTCACCAATCCACCTATGCGTGAAATACAATGCTTGTTGTGTTAGCTGGTGTGGTGTAGGAACAACTCCAACATTGTAGTGTGGGACTAAGAAGTTGCAAAATTAATGAAGGAGAAGAGAGTTGCTGGAACGTGGAGACTCAAATAATTACACAATGAATCAACCATTATCCCAAGTTCTCAATTTACTTACCTACAAACCATAGTTGGTTAGTGAATCGTATTAAACTTAAGTATTGTGCTCATGTGAAATGGTAACCCTATATTGTTGGTAATAAGAAACATTTCAATTTATTCTATTGAATGCTCTGTTTTAGTACAACAATGTTGTAAGGTGAATGCTCAATATACTTTGGAAGTGTTTGTTGTCAACTATCGATACATATGACTATGTGGATAAATGAATGAATTCAAAGATATATGAAACAAATGCACTAAGTTACAACGAAACTTGAGTAAACTCAGAAAAAGGAAAAAATTGAATGCTTGCAAACTGTTCAAATTAATTCCAACAACAGGGCTAATAGGGAAATTATGACAAATCATTGATCAGTGACATGTCAGGGCCTTGGCAGCAACCTTACACACATCATTACAACACTAAGAGAAGAGCTTTATTGAATACAGGTACAACAGAACAAGGAGGACCCAATATTCCGGTTTATCCATTAGATCACGGTAATACAGGTGAACAACCAGCTGACAATATGGGTGAGAGAAGAGACCCAAGGGAAGAGAGGTTCTTACAACAGCTGTTAGACACTCTAGTACAGGGTCAACAACTATCAGAGCAGTTAGATGGGTTTAAATGTGAATAATCTAGGAGGTGGTATGACTGGAAATAATCCTCTAGGAGGTGCTAACAATCAGCCAGGAGATAATAATGGTCAACCCGGGAACAATAATAGAGGTAATAATGGTGGGGGTAATGGAAATGGAGAAGGACAAATGGCATATAATTTTGGACATGTAGCATAGCTCATTAGGACAACGAGTTCTAGACTTCTTATAATATTTGTAGATACATAAAATTTGCCATCTTAATCTTGGGTGAATCCACCTCATTTTTCATGCATTATTCCACCTATTATCATTTATTCATCATTTATCCATTATTAATATTATCATTAATATTATTATTATTATTAGTATTCATCATTTATCCATTATTAATATTATCATTAATTATTATTATTAGTCCCTGCCTTAAGCAGGGAACTAATGTTTTCATCTCCAACATTAGCATACTTTGATAATTGTGCAAATTGAAAAATTTAATCTTATATCAAAGTTTCATTTTTGTTCCTATTAAACTATTTTAAAAATTATTAATTATTTGATTTGTTATTGGCTATTTCATTTTTTGCTGGGGTTTTAATTCTTTTATATTTGAAAATTAAATAGGTATCCAATAGGAAGCTATTATTAAAATATTTAAGTTGAATACTATAATGTTAAAAGTATTTTTATAAAACTATGTAAAAATCAGTTTTATAACTTTTTCTAGATAATTCTTTAGAGCAGAGAAGAAGCTGCGAACATTCTGGATGCTGCTTCAAACCCTGGTGACCCACCCTGGCGTTCTTCTACTCAATCGATTGCAACTGATGACCAAGCCTTAGCTTTGCATTTTGACGTGAATTTCTCTGGAGCACCTCTAAGGTCTATTGCTTTTCTTATTAATTCAATTTTCATGTCTGTCTAAGGACATAACAGCAACTGCATGCTCATGATTGGAAGTGACATTGGCTAGTTGGCAAAGTTGCCCTAGCTGTTTTCGGTTTACTGCACTAGGCTGCTTGTGTTAATTGGTAAAGTTTTATTATGTGAGGCCGATAGGCCATTCACACGTTTCCATTTGCTATGTTGGCCTGAAGGATCCGACCATAGCTATCACATTAACATGCTTTTT
Source organism: Cryptomeria japonica (assembly GCF_030272615.1). Taxonomy (NCBI): domain Eukaryota; kingdom Viridiplantae; phylum Streptophyta; class Pinopsida; order Cupressales; family Cupressaceae; genus Cryptomeria; species Cryptomeria japonica. Next base: position 238,260,926 of record NC_081408.1, on the reverse strand, counting down.
CAAAATTCAGCTGTATTTTGTGACTATACAAAGAGTTAAGTATGTTCTCTGCTCGGCTTGTGATCAGGGCATGAATGTTCATCAAATCAATATTTTTTTGTCAGATGTTGTACTTGTGATTGCCCTGGTAGCTGTGTATGGAAAATGTTGAAGCTCAGATAAAGTGTATGAACTGTTTGACTGAATGCCTTAAATAAATGTTGTCTCAATACATTTTTAGCAAGTGCAAATTGGCAGGCATTAAGCTTAATTTCAAAAATCTTAGCGAACCGGATTGATTTATCCAGGTGAGTTTCTAGAAAATTTCATGCTTTAAGATGAAATGTTCTCTGCAATTTCTCTTTCTATTTTCTGATGACCCAAATTCGCAGTGTTGCTTGAGTTTGTTTGTTTTGACCACAATTTTGTCCATTGTACCTTGCATCCATTTGCTGACAAACAAACCTGTGAGGGCAGACTAATCCTAGTCTGCAATAGTTCCATGGCGGCATGGATAAGTGGGAAACTCAAAATTAAAGAGGGGTCACAGGCACAATATCTGACAAAAAGGGCTACTGTCGAATCTTCCGCAGCTATTTTGCCAAGAATAAACTTTAAGGGCTAACTATATAATAGCATTGTAAAACCCTATATGTATGCAGGGTCTTAAAAAACCATGTAATAACAAAGCAAAAAGGTGTAGGAACATAGAAACTGTGAAATAGAAAGCCGTTGTTGAACATCCAGAATGGACCAGGCGGACTTCATGAGACTAAGGTTCTCCTCCTCTGTCAAGTGGACATTAACAACACCGAGCACACGTCCTCTTCCCAATTGCGTAGGTAGGATAAGAAAGACCTCTTCTTCAATTATGTGAAAACCCTTGGCCAAAACAGAAATCGGGTGGCTCTTTCTCTGGTTACGCAGCAAACTCCTAGCCAAATTAGTCATCGAGTACATTACAGTATCTGAATTTTTAGGGTGAAGGTGTATTAAATTCAATATGCAATGGTGGTTTATTTTCATTAGCTGGCTATGTTTTTCAATTTATAAATGCCCAAGGAGAATGCCTCTAAGGAATTTAGGATTTTAATTACTCTTTATTGTATTCTATACATTGGCTAAGCAGATTACCACAAGAAAATAAGACTCTTTTATTGACAGGAACTTCACAGGTCCAGATATCCATTTGTCCATTTTTATCCTTTTACAGAGTCTTTGAGTTTACATGATTCATTTGTCATTTTCTGAATGCCTTTCCAGATTTTTTAAAATAAATCTATTCTGTGCATATACTACAATCATCGCAATTTATGAGTAACATTTCTTAGCGGCATTCTATCGAATAGTTCATTGTGCCCTGAGGTAGGGAGGATGTTGGCAAAGGTTGTGCAATTTGGCTTTACAACTACCGACAGGAGCTCGCTAGATACCCTGCTTTGACTACAGGTTAGGTTCATTGTTTGTCTGATATCATTGCCAAAGCTTAATTTCCTGAAAATGTACAAGTTTGATTATAATATGTGTGCATTTACATTCAATTTTGAGTCCGAATTTTGAGTTATGTTGAATCTATAATCCGTCCAATTCGTTCATGTTAGACTTTGTTGTGCAGAAATCTTTCTAGTCCAAGATTTAGAAACAGAGTATATATATTGTGATCCTTGTCTTGTACAATTTTGGTATTTGGATCCTTTGTTTGAAAATTTGTTTAAAGCATGAAATCTTTAGAGGGCGACTTATTTTTAATTGAGGTTTGAGTGGATTCAAAGAGCCAGAGAATTCTTTCCTCGCCACATAAAGTTGGAATAGTTCTATGATTTATTCCATTCAATTAGCTTTTAATACCAGACAAGTTTTCTGTGGATTTGAATTTTGGGTTTTACCATAACTTTATGTTTTATTTTTTTATATCATACCATTCAAGTACCACTAAAACAACTTAATATCATATGTGGTGAAGCTCAACAGAGAGCTAAAGCGGGGAGGGTTTTTCGATATTATGGCCACAATCTCAAGGGATATGTACTTTATATAATTCCATATCAGAAAGCACTTTCTTTACTCCTTATTTTTATATTTAGATTGTTGTACAGGATTGAGTTCAACTTCAGTATCAGCTGTTTCAACTAGCTAAGTCTCCTCCAATTTAAGCACCTTCAGTAGTTCTTCCACGACTATTTCATAAGTAGCACCAACACCTCCAAGAATAATAGGAGCAGTTCTGGTTTTTACATAAATCACATTGCCCATTTCGTTTTCTTTGATTATCTGCCCCCTGTTCCTCTTATAAGGCACCACATCATAGCTACCATTTCCACAATACCTTCCCCCATTTCTAATTTCTTATACATTTTAATTTATTTTTCAAATATTATATTATATTTAGACCACCATCCTCAAATTGTGAAAAAAATTCCACCCGTCCTCAAAATCTGTCCCCAAGTCCCCCCTTTCCAAAACCCTGCTGAACCATGTTTACTTTCGTTGGCATATTTTAACTCTATTTTGACAATATTAGACTATCACGTCACAACAATTCGATATTTTTCAATGTCTGGAAACCTTAACCACATCAAATGTATCTTTAATAATTTAGTTCTTCATTTCACTCAAAACTCTCAACATTACATTGATAAATAATTTGTACATTGATTTCTTTGTATTGTTAACTTCTTTTTAAATTTCCAATTTGTGATATTTTGCATGAATGGGAAACTTCACCACATTGTATTTTTCATTGATTTAACCATTAATCCATTGACTAGAAAATTATGTAACTTCAAAATTATGCAATCTTTTAAGCTTCGCATTATAAACCTCTACTCATGAATTTGTGGGGCTTCAATCATCACTTTTCCTTCCATCAATACTCTCCACTCCATCCTAGAACCTACTAAACTCATACTCTCCAAACCAATAACAAGCCTTCTTTTTCATACTCTTTCAATAGAAAGGTTCCCATAGTTAAAATATTCAAGGACCCACATCTCCCATTTTATAGTTCTTTACAGTTCATGGAAAAAAATTCTAGCATTCTATATAAAGCTCCATAAATTCTGAGCTTCTCATAGTCTAACCTTTCATAATCTCTTGCATTCGAACACAATTAATATCTGTTTATACAAGGTATTAATTGTTAAAAACAACTTTTATATGAACAAAGAAACACAAAATTCTTATTTAAAATACAAACCATTTGATCATTTAATTATTATCTATCACCTATATATTTTATAATAATATCATTTATCTATTTTCACAAATACATGCATTTGCATTTATACTTTCTCCTCTACCCACTTACATTCACCTCGCACATGTGGGATCAAACTCTCAAGTCCAATCTTTTATCCCACATTCATCACATAACTTGGATTATCTCTTGTCTATGCTCCACAATTTTGGTATAAAATTTATGCACTTTCAAACAACAACACATGCCTCATCTATCACCTATATATTTTATAATAATATCATTTATCTATTTTCACAAATACATGCATTTGCATTTATACTTTCTCCTCTACCCACTTACATTCACCTCACACATGTGGGATCAAACTCTCAAATCCAATCTTTTATCCCACATTCATAACATCTCTTGTCTATGCTCCACAATTTTGATATAAAATTTCTGCACTTTCAAACAACAACACATGCCTCATCTTTGCTGTAATTTTTTTTTGCAGTTATAAGCACTTCACATGCCTTGTTTGTGTCTAATCTTTTTTCCATTCAAAATCTGAAAATAGTCCCCACGTATTGCATTCTTTTCTAAAAGTAGTGGAGAGATGGTTTTAGAAAAAAGTTTTTGTTTTAATTTTTTGCTTTTGATTCTTTCTTTAAAAGTAGTTTTATTTTTTAGTTTTGAATGTGATTTTTGTTTTTTCAATTAGTTTTTAGTTTTTAGTTGTAATTTTTAATTTTCTTTTCTTTTTAAGATTAGTTTTTAGTTTTTTTGTTTGTTTTTAAATTAGTAATTAATTTTTATTTTATTTAGTTTACTTTTAATTTTTTAATTAGTTTTTGGATTTTGATTTTGATTTGTTAATTTAGATTAAGTTTCATTGGTTGCAACGCTAATGTGTTCTTCTTCATCAAAATGAATAAGGTTGTCTCCATCTTGAAATAGATGATTTTGAAAAATTTTGATTTTTGAGTTAGGAGACATAAGTGATCGTTATGATCTTTGACCTAAGGTTTATGTATATGACAATGAATGAGACTCAAGGTATGATGAAAACCCTAATGTGCAAGGGGGAACTATATGATATGAGTGAGATTGGGATGCAACTAAGGATCAATGTAAAGATGCAATCTATGTGATATGACTACTAAAGGATTTATGCAGAAATGCGATCTATATGATAGGAAAGTGATGTGCAGCTAAACCTTAAATGGGATATGAGGTTGAATAATGTTTGGTGCAAGGACTAAGGATACTCTAGGTCTGAAAATATTAAATTAGTTTGGATTTTGATTTAGGTCTGCTAATTTAGATTCAATTTTAGATTAGTTTATTGTTAAATTAGATTAATTTGTGTTAATTAGATTAATTTAGTTATTATAGATTGGTATTATTAATTAGTATTTTTGGTTTCTTAGAAAGTTAGTGTTTTTTAATTTTTTGTTTTAGTAGTTTTATTCAATCTTATTGTGTCTTTGTTGTGGGTCTTTAGTTTGTGTTAGTGTGAGTAGTCTTGTCAGTTAGTTTTTTTAAAATTTTGAGACTAATCTTATAGGGCTAATGATTTGTGCAGGGCATCCATCCATTGCTTTTCAAAGATCACATTTTGAAACTACTAACTTGTGTGATGCTGGATGCTTGTTGAAGAATTTATGATTTGAAACAGATTGTCTAATTTTTTTTTATCTTAGATCACATTTTGAATTAGTGCTTTTAAATTAACCAATGTCTTTTGTGTCTTGAGCAATAGGCTCTTTTTGTTTTACCTTTTAAAGGGTCTACCTCTCGAGAAGCCCTTAAGGCTCAGTGAGAAGGAACGAACCAAGTGGCAACAAGATAAAGCCAAGCTCTTTTGAGCCACTATAATCAAACATGTTTGTGATGAAAGTTGCAAGCAACGGGTGCTGGAATGGCATAACGATGATTAAATTTGCCAGATCTATGCCCACCCGAATGAATGCCCTTACTAGACACCTTTTATGTTAGAAACCAAAAACCTTCTAGTTGTTGACGCAGGAGGTTAGAGTAGAGATATAAATTTTGCCATGGGGAGTTTTCGTAGGGACTGGTGCTTGGCTGCCTTGGCGAAGTGAGTGTCGAGGGTGGAGCCATTGGGGTCAAGTATCTAGGTATCTGCTCTAAATTGCGTAGCTCGGGGTAACCCCCAAGTGATATTCAACAACTATTGTCCTGGTCAACCTTAGGATTGTGCTTGAATGTGTTTTTATTGTAAAATCAAATAAACATTATGTTTGCCGTGTTTTCTAAGTGTGTGCAAAACAAACAAGAAAATTTCACAATCAACACCACACTTGAAATTGAAACACTTTACAAAAACCTTGGTCTAAATTTTCAAGTATCCATCCACATTGTAAAAACAAAAACATTGCAAAACAACATTGTCCTTGAAACATTGAACCTATGTTGTCAAAACAATCATTTCAAATCTCTTGAGACATCACTTTTGGAGTTATGATATTTTAGGTCCTCGCATAGTCACGTCATTCTAGCTTGCCATACCTTTTAGCTCCTTGCATAGTCTTCACCTAGTTGCACCTTTCATCATTGTATATCTCATTTAATTATATGTAGTCCTTTGCATACCACCCTTAGATCAAACCTTTGCATAGCACCTTTAGATCAAACCTTTGCATACCACCATTAGGTTATACCCTTGCATAATTCCCTTAGATCATACCCATAATCTTTGCATAGCCTTCTATCATTCCTTTAAGAAATAGTCTTAAACCTTGCATAAGTGCCTTAGGTCATTTCATCATTGGTCCTAGCATTTCATTATTATTTGCATACCAAAATTGAAAAAAAGAAATAAAAAAAAATCAAAATCATTGCTTGCACTTAGGATTTCTCGTCTTAGGTCTGACATCAACTTTTGATAATAAATTACCATTATCACTTGAAGTACATATTCCTTGAGTTATAGAACCTATCAATGTCTTTGAGTTGGTATTCTGCTTGGAGTTCATCATCTCCTATCATAGTATGCACTCTCTTTGATCACTTATCCTCGTGTCTATCCATCATAGCACAAGTCAAACCTCACATTGCAAATATTTTCAGACCTAGAGTATCCTTAGTCCTTGCATCAAACATCATTCAACCTCATATCCCATTTAAGGTTTAGCTGCACATCACTTTCCTATCATATAGATCACATTTTTGCATAAATCCTTTAGTAGTCATATCACATAGATTGCATCTTTACATTGATCCTTAGTTGCATCCCAATCTCACTCATATCATATAGTTCCCCCTTTGCACATTAGGGTTTTCATCATACCTTGAGTCTCATTCAGTTTCATATACATAAACCTTAGGTCAAAGATCATAACAATCACATATGTCTCCTAACTTGAGAATCAAAATGTTTCAAAATCATCTATTTCAAGATGGAGACAACCTTATTCATTTTGATGAAGAAGAACACATTAGCATTGCAACTAGTGAAACTAGTGACACAAGGGAAACAAGTGATGAAGAAATAACTCAATCCATCATTGATGAAGCATTTCACGATCATAGATTTACTAAACTTCTTAAAGAGGTGGTTTAAGTGTGATCCACGAGCATACTTCAAAGCCCTTGTTGATGAGGGAATTAAATTGCCACCTGATTTTGACATATCATTGCTCATAGTTAAGGACAAATTGAGAGTTAGTAAATTTAAACCTGCAAGGACAAACAATGAGGAGAGGATAAAATATCATAGACCTTTCTACTTACAACCATGATACAAGAGACCTACGAAAGCATCAAAACCTATGCCTACCAATGATCTCGTTTTGAGTGAACTGAGAGCATTGAGATAAGAAATAGACACTCTCAAGAATAATAAGGCATCATCACACAAATTTTTCATTGAGGACATATGTCCTTATCCTTTTGATCCAAGTATTTTGATGCCACCTTTTCCTAGTCAATGGGAGATACCAAAATTGGATAGGTACAGAGGAAAAGGAGACCCTAGAGATCGTTTGAGAGAATTTTGCACCACTACCTTAGAATTTGCAGTAGATGACACATACCTTATGAGACTCTTTTCTTGTAGTCTTGGAGGAAGCGCTATGGAATGGTTTTCTCGATTACCTCTGACTATCAAATCTTTCCAAGAATTGGCTGATAAGTTTGTCTCACACTATGCTTACAATTGCGAACATGAGGTGACCATGATGGACCTCTTCAACACAAAACAAAAATAAGGAGAGTCCTTCATTGTAAGGAAAACACAGTGCGAAAACGTCTTCTTAACATCAATTCAATAAGGGAATAAAGAAAGTATGCGTTTTAAAATTCTTTTGCAACACATTAAGATGACATAGACAGATGATTTTAATATCCAAACACATAGAGAGTAAACACCAAATTTACATGGGAAAACCTTTACAGGTAAAAAACCCACCACCAAAGAGAAATCACTTTATTCACAGTAAACAGTTGATTACAATAAAGCTTCCAGATTCTCTTCTCAGTTATTTGTTCTCAAAATCTACAATTTGGATTATAGTCATCACCAACACAGAACACTTCGGATAACAGGACTCTAGACATACATCACACAGTAACCTCTCACACTCCTCACACATCAAGCAAGGCAAAACATCTCAGAGTTCCTATCATAATTTAATGACACTCCATGCCTTCTGCTCTGTGCAACTCTGAGCTTCTAACTCATTTCAGTTCAACCGTCATTCAACCTCTGTCACATTGGTTACATTTCTGGCAACATATATCAGCCATTGAGCATAACCGTTATGGAGTCCAACAACCTAACCAACATTGCATTTCGGTTTCCTTAGGCAATTCCCATCACATCTGTCAGATGCGGTTCAGACAACAGTCAGTCAATCCAACCGCCAAGAAGTCTAACCATCTACGTCGGTCTGCATTCACGACTTGTCCATTATCCCACATACACCAGGAAGTCAGGTCGGTTCTTATTAATATACACCGATAGTCTCATCCTTAGTGGCCGAGTGTTCACTTTTTTAGATCTCAGTTTGATCTCACATCCGTAGTCGATCTTTGCTCCATCGACCATTGGTATAGATTTCAACTGGTAGAGTCAATCACCCGATGATACCCGATCGTCGAAGGTGACTCCATCGGGTCATCGACACAACCTTCCTGCTATCTCCCCGATCCCCGATCACTCTGAGGATGTCAACACCAAACCATCGGGTCTTCGGCCAAACAATGAACAAGTAATCCCAATCCCCCGATACAATAGTAGATAGCTCCACTAATGCGCTCCAAAACAAGTCAACTCCATCAGCTCTTCGGGATAACCTCCAACAGGTAGACCCGATCTCCGGATAACCAAGAGCAGACCTCATCGGCTCATTGAAACCAACACTGCGATGTTACCCCGATCTGCATAGTTATCCCGATAACCTAAGGTGGTCTCATTGGGTCATCAACTCATGCCCAAAATTGCTATCCCAAAAAGCGAAGCACTCTGAGACAAAACAGAGAGGACTCATTGGGACTTCAGCGTAGCCTTCATCACGTCGACCCAATTGCCGATATCAACCCGAAGTGCCTAAGATAGGTCCATTGGATCATCGACACAACTCTGATGCAGTCTTCCCAAAAACTGAAGTTATCTCGATGACTGAAGTTGACTTCGTCGGGTCATTGGGATGACTTCAAACCTCCTATGCCGATATGAGAAACATCGGCCTAAGTCATACTGATCAGAAAGTGTTCAACAACCAAGAAGGTAACACTCTACTGCTCCATCGGTGTAGGCTACTCCGATCAACCCGAACATGGTCAGGAGAATTAGAGGCACATTCCCAACAATCTCCCACTTGCCGAGGAATCCACTAGACCTGTCTACCATGCCGAACACATACCGACACCACTGAGAACCATGGACTCAAAAGCCCATCAATGCTGATATACCACTCAATCATAAACCATCAGAAAATACAATTTACTTTGTGCGCCACTGAGACACATGCAGAGAAGTCTCATCCCATTCATGGATACTCCCACCTTCTATCATGCCACTACCACTAGGCACACATAGAAGCTATCTACTAAGAAAAACATAACTCTGACTCCCAGAACACAAAAAACTCACATTCCCATGGCTACTCAAATGTGCCAACATTAGTCACAATCATAGCTAGAATAGAACCCACAACAAGTGCTAGTACATCTAACTATACATACCTTCATGGTATACCAAGATGAATTTTAAAACATCCACATATACAACTTGTTACTTACAGTCTCAATCTTCAAGTGCAAAATCACGTGCACACCAAGGAACTCCCACCGCATAGGTAATGTCAGAATTGAAAAAGATCCTTCTTTCAACATTACATAGAAGTAAATAAACCTTTGTACTAAGGGCATTCACAATGCTAACTGTATACAAAGAACCTACAAGTAAGTCTTCACAACACCCTGTATCATACCCTTTCTTCACTTCTAAATGCAAACGTTGTTATCAAAGATGAATAATGCCTTTCAATTGAACCTATTACCCATTCCAACTCAGCACCATCTATGTTTCCATTTTTCCAAGAGCACTTGTAGCTGATCAGCCCATGCCAAAACTTCAAATGCAAAACCACATTATCATGAAGTACCAAACAAATGACCAGTGTACTCCAAACACAAAAAATAGAACCAAGATCATTGTCAAAAATTCCAACTGTAGAATCAGGAACTCAAACATGACAACCATGATCTAAAACATCTCACCCAAAGAGATAACATGCTCCATATGAACATAAACACATTATGTCAAAACTCTAAATGCATCTCAAGAGTATATCCTAACATAAAAACATCCTAACTAAGGATTGCAACATCTCTGCCAAAGACCCCTTATGAGTCCTCAAGATGTTAACATCTTCAGTTACATGAAGAATTTTCACCAATACATGATGAATCTGCATCACTGCCAAAGACCCAAGGTACCCAGTCTTAATGGCATCATGATTGAACTAGACACCGACAAATGTTTGACTTGCCAAAGTAGCTCAGAAGGCATCTCCATCCTCATTCTGAGAGGACCCAGAATCAGAAGAACCTTTACTTTTCTTCTTCTTCTCTCTGCAATCCTTTCGGATATGACCAGTCTGCCCATAATTCTAGCACTTCACTTCAAAATTCTTTCCTGGAGTCTTGGAGCTTTCCTCCGACTTGGATTCCAACTTCTTGTTCTCTTTCTTGCCTCTAACAGCAAGAGCATCCTTGACCATCTCAGGAGATTTTCTTCGAGTTTCTTTTGACAGCAATGAAGCAACCACACCTTCCATAGTGAGCTTGGTTGTTGTACTCCCAATGGTCATTACTAGATGATCCCACGAGTTAGGCAAAGAACATAACAAAAGCATACACTAATCCTCGTCATCAATCTAAACTCCTACAGAGGTTAACTGAGCAATGATCATATTGAAAACATTCAAATGATCTGCAACAGATGTACCCTCGTCCATCTTTAGGGAATATAACTTCTTCCTCTGGAACAACTTGTTTACCAGAGACTTTCCCTGATAAATGTCTCCAAGCTTCTTCCACAGAAGATTAGAAGTCTTCTCCTCATGGACATTCAACAGAACAGAGTCTGCAAAATAGAGTCTGATTAACCCTCTAGCTTTTCTATCTGCAAGATCCCAGTCTTCTTGCCTCATGCCTGAAGGCTTAGCGGTTACAATCACAGCACCCCAAAGATCTCTTTCAACCAGCAAGTCTTCCATCTTGAGTTTCCACAACTCAAAACTCACACCATTGAATTTCTTGATCTCTACTCACCCAGCAACACTCCCCATCTTAATCACCAAATAAGACAAATAGACTCTTCGCTAAACTCCCACTAAAACCAAAATTGACACAACAATAGCCCTACCCAAACAAGGATAAAAAAACAAATCCAGGCTCTGATACCACTTGTAAGGAAAACACAGTGCATAAACGTCTTCCTAACATCAATTCAATTAGGGAATAAAGCAAGTATGCATTTTAAAATTCTTTTGCAACACATTAAGATGACATAAACAAATGATTTTAATATCCAAACACACATAGAGTAAACACCAGATTTACGTGGGAAAACCTTTACAGGTAAAAAACCCACCACCAAAGAGAAATAACTTTATTCACAGTAAATAGTTGATTACAATATTTGTTCTCAGAATCTACAATTTGGATTACAGTCATCACCAACGCAAAACACTTAGGATTACAGGACTCCAGACATACTTCACACAGTAACCTCTCACACTCCTCACACATCAAGCAAGGAAAAACATCTTAGAGTTCCTATCATACTTTAATGACACTCCATGCCTTCTGCTCTGTGTGAATATGAGCTTCTAACTCATTTCAGTTCAACCACCATTCAACCTCTGTCACATTGGTTACATTTCTGGGAACATATATCAGCCATCGAGCATAATCGTTATGGAGTCCAACGGCCTAACCAACATTGCATTTCGATTTCCTTTGGCAACTCCCATTACATCTGTCGGATGCGGTTCAAACAACAGTTAGTCGCTCCAACCGCCAGGAAGTCTAACCATCTACATCGGTCTGCATTCACGACTTGTCCATTATCCCACATGCACTAGGAAGTCAGGTCGGTTTGTATTCAAATACACCGAAAGTCTCATCCTTAGTGTCCGAGTGTTCACCTTTTTGGATCTCGGTTCGATCTCATATCCGCAGTCGATCTCCACTCCATCGGCCATCGGTATAGCTTTCAACCGATAGAGCCGATCCCCCAATGATACTCGATCATCGAAGGTGACTCTATTGGGTCATCGACACAACCTTCTGTCTCCCCGATCCTCGATCACTCTGAGGATGTCAACACCAAACCATTGGGTCTTTGGCCAAACAATGATCAAGTAATCCCAATCCCCTGATATAGCAGTAAAAGGCTCCACTAATGCGCTCCAAAAAAGGTCAACTCCGTTAGCTCTTCGGGATAACCTCCAACAAGTAGACCCGGTCTCCTGATAACCAAGAGGGGACCTCATCGGCTCATTGAAACCAACATTGCAATGTTACCCTGATCTGCATTGTTATCCCGATAACCTAAGGTGGTCTCATCAGGTCATCGGGTCACGCCCAAAACTGTTATCCCAATAAGTGAAGCACTCCAAGACAAAATAGAGCGGACTCATTGGGACTTTGGCATAGCCTTCATCATGTTGACCCAATTGCCTATATCAACCTTAAGCGCCTAAGATAGGTTCATCAGATCATCGACACAACTCTGATGCAATCTTCCTGAAAACCAAAGTTATCCTGATGACCAAAGTCGACTTCATCGGGTAATTGGAATGACTTCAAACCTGCTATGCCAATATGCAAAACATCGGCCTAAGTCACACTGATTAGAAAGTGTTCAACAACCAAGAAGGTAACAAGGTAACACTCTGCTACTCCATCAGTGTAGGCTACTCTGATTAACCCAAACATGCTTAGGAGAATTCGAGGCACATTCCCAAAATTCATATCATTTTTGCAAAGATGGAGACATTTGACAAAAAAGAGCACCTTATGACATTCCCGATAAGCAACTTGTTGACCTCTTTTGTTGCAATTTAAACAAGGAAATTGGAAGAGAACTTCACCTCAAGTGTTTGGACACCTTTGATGAGGTCATAGACATGGGATTCCGCATAGAAAAATACCCTTATTGATGATGGTACTATAAAGATAAATGATGATAAAAATCACAAAGGATTGAGTTCAAATAATAAAACACCCTTTTGCGCTAAGAATAAGAATGTTGTTAATGATAGAGTGGTTGATGCGAAAAATGTTAAAACATCATCACCTGTTTACAACCTTAAGGGTTCATCCTTAGGCAAAGGAAAAGAAAAACAAAGAATCTTTGCTAAATGAAATTTTACACCATTGGGACAACCGCTCGAATCAACATTGAAAGAACTCCTTGAAAATGATCTTATAACATTGCCAGAGATAAGGGAATACAATCCTCAGGTTAAACACCAATGGTGGAATTATGATCACTTTTGTGACTACCATAGACACAAGGGTCATAAGACTAATAGTGGTAATAAACTTCGACATGTCATACAAGACCTTCTTGATGAGGGAAAAATTTTGGTTGATGGACATACTCCTTCCAGTAACTCTGATCATGAGATATTCAAAAATCCTTTCCCTAAGCATGACAAGGATAAAAGGAAGGCCCCAAAATCTAGTGATGGTGTGAACTATACTAATGCTAAATATGAATATACCATAAACAACATCAGTGAGGCCAATAACCATGTGACCACTTTTATCATAAAGGAAAAAGAAATTGATTGCAATGTTACCACCTGCAGAGGCACATTTATTTCAAGGGCTCTAATTCTGAACCTACTACACCATCTTTGCAATACAACCTTATAGAGTATTTAAGAAAGATGCCCGCACAAATTTCTATACTTGAGTTACTACACTTATCCCCTAAGCATAAATCTATCATTGATAGACCACTTGCTACCACTACCGTGCCTATAGACCTACATGTAGATCAATTTCAAGCTATGGTGGGACATATCGCCTCTCCTCCTACCCTCACTTTTACCGAGAATGATGACTTGTCCATGCAACAACCCCATAATGCACATTTACACATTGAATTTTGAGTCCATAGAGTTAAAGATCAAATGAGTTTTGATAGACGAAGGAGCAAGTCTAAATATTTGTACTCTAAAATTGATTAGAGAGCTTGGGTCTGATGAAAATACAATTGATCCAAAGAAAAAGATTACAATAAAGGCATATGATGAAGAGGAACACTCATCTAAGAGATTAGTTACATTGCCTATCAAAGTGGGACCTGTGGTGAAGGATGTGGTTTTTCAAGTCCTTGATCTCCCCTTGACCTATAACATTCTCCTCAAAAGGCCTTGGATCCATGCAATGCAAGCCGTACCTTCTACCGACCATCAATGTATCAAATTTTTGCACAATGGTGTCGAAGTAACTATACCAGGAGATCTAAACCCTTTTATGTATTGCAACAATTTGAGTTCTAAGATTGAATCCATCATTCCTAGTAACCGTGAAACACCTCCTTCCCAAGCATACATTGATCTTGAATCCTTAAAAGCATCCACTTCTAAAGCCAACGAAGCCAAGATTAGAATAAAATTAAAAGACCATGGAGTAGGGGAATATTCTATGAGTAGTGCTCTCTACATTGGAAAGCTACCTTTGCCCCCTCACACTTGTGGAAAACCAGAAATGGATGAGACCATATCGAACACCACTATTATAGTCTGTAAACCTACTATTTTTTAAAAGTGGGGAGCTTTGTATGATGAAATGGAAGAAGAGGACCTATTGAGATGGTTATACAAAGATGAAGATACAAAGAAATAACAAATTGCAGAACTTGAAGTAAAAATACCAGCTGAGAAATATGGAAAGGGATTGAAGATAATAAAAAGATATGGCTATGATGGTCACAATCCTCTTGGTTTACACAAACAAGGTATACTTGAACCAATCAAACCTGATGGTGGACGTAAGGTTCCTGGTCTATGATATGATACATAGAAAGATAAGACCTTGAGTATTAAGGGTAACTTGAGTAAGGTAGGGGAGACTTCTAATGCAACATAGACTAACGAGGAAGGTACAATTGATGACTCTAATGATTTCATTGATATATATGACTATGATTCTATTTGTACCCTTAAGCCTATTCATAACCTTGAACCTAATCATGATCCTTTACCTCTTGTTTACCCACAACTTATTGATTGGGACCAAGAGGGACAACCCTAGTTAGATGTTTTTCAAAATGATGAGGCAATCATAAACTTTCTTAGAGCACAAAGTGATTTACCCCTTGAAGATCATAGGGCTGGATTCACCATAGAACTAAATAGTGAGGCTTACTTTGGAGAATGTGCCAAGACTTTCAGTCGCAAAATTATGGAAAATATCAATAAGTCTTCTAGTGAAAACCGCTTTGCGGCGCTATTAGACCCCAAAAAAATAAAAATAAAGGATGTATCTGAAGGTGAAAATCTCTCTGAGGCGCTTGAGGATGGAAGGCTTGACACACTTCCCCTAGTATTCTACCATGAGAAGTCTTCTATGTTAGTGGAAAAGACAGTACCAACAAACTTGGGCACAAAAGAGTAACCAAAGATTGTACATCTAGCAGAACCATTGACCCTTGAAGAGAAAATAGAGCATATCCAGTTTTACAAGGAAAGGCAGGTTAATTTTGCATGGTCCTATACAGACATTCCTAGACTTGACCCTGATTTAGTTATGCATCACTTGTCTTTACCACCGGGGGAAAAACCTATCAAACAAAAATTGAGAAAAATGCACCCTCATGTGGCACTATTGGTAAAAGTAAAATTACAGAAGTTGCTAGATGATGGATTATAAGACCAGTTGATTATGCTGAATGGATCTCAAATTTGGTACCTATTTCAAAACCTAATGGGAGTGTTCATGTTTGCACAGATTTCAAAGATTTAAATAAAGCTTGTCCTAAAGATGACTTCCCACTTCTAAATATTGACATGATAGTGGATTCCACAACACGACACAAGATGTTATCCCTCATGGATGGGTTCTCGAGCTATAATCAGATCAAAATTTCTCCTGAAGACCAAATCAAAACAACATTCACTTGTCCTCAGGGAAATTTTTGTTGGAATGTCATGCCCTTCGGATTGAAGAATGTTGGATCTACTTATCAATGTGCAATGACCACTATCTTTCATGACATGAATCATATATATCTGGAAGATTATGTAGATGACTTTCTTGGAAAATTTTACACCAGGGAGGGACATTTATAAATCATGGATAAAACCTTTACAAGGTTGGACAAATATAAAGTTTGACCAAAGAAATGCGTCTTTGGGGTAACCTCTGGGAAGCTCCTTGGTTACATTGTATCATCTAAGGGAATTGAAGCTGATCCTGAAAAAGTAAAAGCCATACTTGAGATGCCACCACTGAGGAATATTCATCAGTTGAGATCTTTACAAGGGAAACTCCAATCTATCCTCCACTTTATAGCACAACTGACAGATAAGTGTCAATCATTTCAACACCTGCTACATAAAAATGTTTCATTCAGATGGGATGACAAATATGAATAATCTTTTCAATAGATCAAAGAATACCTAATGTCACCACCAATGTTAGTATCTCCCACATATGACAAACCTCTACTACTATATATATCCACAGCTGCCATAGCATTGGGGGTACTTTTGGCTCAACATGACTCTAAAGGAAAAGAATGTGCAATATATTACATCAATCATACCATAGTGTGATATGATCATTAATTATAGTCCTATTGAGAGAGCGTGTCTTGCTATCATTTTTGCCTCACAAAAACTGCGACATTACATGCTTACAAACCAAAACAAAGCTCATTGCAAAAATCAATTCACTTAAATATCTTTTGAGTAAAGCAGCTCTTACAGGATGACTGGCTAAATGGGTCATGATTCTTAGCGAGTTTGACATTGAGCATGTAGAAAGAAAAGCAATAAAAGGGCAATCTATAGTCGATCAAATAGATGATTCTCCTATCACAGATGATCATCCACTTATTATAGAGTTACCTGATGAGTCAATCTTCAACATGGAATCTTCAAACCTCTGGGGCTTTATATTTTGATGGTTCCTTCACACATGGTGGCTCTGGCACTAGCATTATCTTCGTCACACCGCAAGGGGATTTCTTACTGAAGGCTTATAAAATACAATTTCCTTGTACCAACAATATTGCAGAATATGAAGCATTACTTTCTGGACTCCGTATGGCTATATAGTGGAAAATATTAGATTTGCGTGTTCTTGGTGATTCCCAGTTGGTGATTAGATAGGTTGATGATTATAAGACAAAAGATGAAAAGCTTATGCTATACAAGAGAATGGTGGATGATTTCAAGCCTTACTTTATCACAATTACATTTGAGCAAAATTCCTCGGGACAACAACAAAGCAGCTGATGCAATGGCTACAATTGCCTCCCTTGTAATAATGCTAAGTAATGCCGAATACTGTGAGTTCTTGGTTGAACTATTCTTAGAGCCTACCTACAATGTACCACAATCTAAAATGATATGTCTCATTGTTGGTCCTAATTCCCAGTGGTATGGAGATATTTATGCCTACTTACATTATAATACCTTACCTCCCGATCTATCCAACAAAGCTGGAAAAACTTTTATTTGCCAAGCCTCCCATTATGCCATTTAAGCTAATACCTTATATCATCGGGGTCTTGATGGTACCTTACTTAGATGTCTTGAGTGTGAAGAAGCCAACACTTCCTTGCGAGAGGTGCATGAAGGTATATGTGGGGCACATTTGAGTGGTCCTACCCTAGCTAAGAAACTCTTACGTACTGATTATTACTGGCCTACTATGGAGAAGGATGATTATCTGTTTGTTAAGAAATGCAAGCATTGCCAAATACATGGACTTGATACATGCGCCAACACAGGAATTGTAACCGCTTATTACATCTTGGCCTTTTTATCAGTGGGGACTTTACCTCATGGGAAAAATCCATCCACCCTCATCCAATGGGCACAAATTCATCATCACTACTATTGAATATTTCACAAAATGAATTGAATTTGTTCCCCTTACCCATATCACTGGAAAAAATATTGCAACATTTATTTTGAATTACATCATATGTCGGTATGGTGTCCCCCTTTCCACCATTATTGATAACGGTCATCCCTTCAAGAATCAAGATGTCCGTGAGCTTTGTGAGAAATTTCATATCTGGCACCATTTGTCCACATTGTACTATCCTCAAGGTAATGACCAGTCTGAGGCCTCTAACAAAAACATCCTTAGAATCCTCAAAAAGACGGTCAATAAAGTTGGTTGTGATTGGCATATTCAATTGAACCCCACCTTGTGGGCTTACCGCATGAGTGTCCACACTCCCATAGGTGCCACTCCATATTCCCTTGTCTATGGTGTTGATGCTATATTGCCTATTGAGGTCGAGATACCCTCCCTATGGGTCTCTTTGCGCAACCTAATTAGTGATGAAGACTACAGAGTCTCTCGCTTGCATGACTTAGAATTGCTTGATGAAAGAAGATAAAATGGTTTTGATCACCTCAGAACATATCTACAATGCATGTGCATAAGTTACAACCACAAAGTCAGATCTCGCACATTTGAGGTTGGTGATCTTGTCCTTAGAGAAAATCCAAAGAACCAACAAGATAGAGAGAAAAGGGGCAAGTTTGAACTTAATTGGGTTGGTCCATATATTATCACTGCTATGTATGGATCAAGAGCATATCAGCTGGCAACTCCCGAGGGTGGACTGCTTGAAGATCCAATCAATAGCATTCACCTTCGCAGATTCTATGCTTGAGTACTTCAGAAATTTTTCTTTAAAAGATCCTAAAAAAATACAAAAAAATGAGAAAAAGATCATCACCTTGGTGAAAATCTGGTAAATAGATACCTTGTAACACACAAAAAGTGAAAAAAACAAAAAAATAAAGAGAAATAAATTCGTCCACTTGTGAAAACCTGGCAAACAGGTGCCTTGGGCAAGTACCATGGTGAAAACCGGGAAACCAATGCCATGTGTAGATATTTCGCTCCTCTTTCCTTCAGTACTCTACTTGATCATGCCTTATCTATATCTTCTCTCCCATTCCATAATAGCCTTTCCACCCCCATCATAGCTTGTGGATTGTTTGCATACCCCATGTGCAACACTTCTCTTGCATACTATGCTAGTCTTATCCCTCATTGGGGCATCTCTTAACCTTAGGAGTGGGTTGGGATAGTTGGCATCTCACGGCCAGAGGAGCTATCTTCTAAAAAATCCTAAAAAAATCATAAAAACCCTGAAAAAAATCATAAAAAAATAGTAATATGTCCTTAAAAAATCTTTAAAATCATAAAAAGTCCTGAAAAAAACCTTGAAAAATCATGAAAAACCAAAAACATGTAATAAACATTGTGATGACACAAACACTTCAGACAAGCATGCAACTTTGCACTTCAATGAATTCATGACGTGATGAGACTTCTATTGAGAATACATAACAACATTTGATCAACTTATACACCCAAACCCATTACCTATGAACACAAATCATTTGGCATGAAACATATTGTTTGCTTGTTTGCTTATTTTCTTTTGAATGTTTCTAATTTTCTTTTTTGGTGACATGTCTTTTAGCTTTTCCAGGATGTCTCAGACTAGAGATTTTATCTCCAGGATGTCTTTGACTAGAAGGCTGAGGATGTGGCATATTCACGTGTTTGCTACTTGTGGATTGTTCCTCAGTAATATGATGACTTGTCTTAGGACATGATGATCTAAGATCATCGAGGACATAATAGTTTGATCCAAACTGAGGCAATCCTTCTTGTCTAATGTGTTTTCTTTCATGCAATTGGTATGACAATTCACATGGGTCTAATCTGTATCTAGATGAGTTTTTCCATTTTCTATAATAAGCTTGATGATGAATTTAACACTTCAAAAAGAACAAGAATCCTCATCACCTTCATATCCTCTTTCTCATCACTCATTCTTCTTTCTCATCACTTTTCCCCTTTCATCACCCCTTTCATCTCTCTTTTTTCATCACTTCTTTCATCATCTTCTTTAAGCTTCTCATTGCAGCAAGATCAATCAATGCTTTATCCAACTGATGCATGTATCTAAATCTTCAATTTCTTTATAAATCACCTTGCTTCTTGCAATCTCAATGCCCCTGAATCAATCAATCAATCATTGGATCACCTTATCTTGTGCTTGCATCAATCCCTATCAACTTAATCAACTTATCAACCTGACTATACTGTTCATTTCCATCAATTGTTCAGTTACGCCTCATCAACTGTGCATTTCCATCAAATGTACGTCTCAACTTAATCACTTGCGCAATATCAATCATCCAATATTCTTTTTGTAATCTATCAAGAGTTCGATCTCCATAAATTATGTTTGATCAATCTCTCGAGGGGGCATAACCAATCAATCATCACCTTTATCAAGATATCTCTGGGGCATGTATTAGTTAATCATTTTTTAAAACAATGCGACAGGCCGCATTGTCTCAAAGAGGGGCAAAATGTAGACACATAAAATTTTCCATCTTAATCTCGGGTGAATCCACCTCTTTTTTCATGCATTATTCCATCTATTGTCATTTATTCATCATTTATCCATTATTAATATTATCATTAATATTATTACTATTCATCATTTATCCATTATTAATACTATCATTAATATTTTTATTCATCATTTATCCATTATTAATATGATCATTAATATTAAAATTCCATTTATCATTTATTAAATATTATTATTGTATCACCTATTTATCATCTATCACCTATATATTTTATAATAATATCATTTATCTATTTTCACAAATACATGCATTTGCATTTATACTTTCTCTTCTACCCACTTATATTCACCTCGCACATGTGGGATCAAACTCTCAAGTCCAATCTTTTATCCCACATTCATCACATAACTTGGATTCACTCGGAAAATGCCTATAAAAGTAGAAGCCCTCTCCCATTTTGGGATCCATGACTTTGCATTCAAACTCTTTGCATTTGTCTCTTTCTAATATCTTGGTTTCTTGTATTTATCATTTTTATGTTTCTTTGCAAGCATTTTAAATCTCCATTTTTCATAGCTTCTTGTGCATGTGCTTTCAGAGAGCACTTATTATTTGAACACAAGATCTTGATAGTAGGAGGGCAATGGAGTAGGATTTCATAGATGCATGTGTGTTTCAGTTTTTATTTTTGATTTGCATGTGTATTTTGGAAGGAAAAACTCCATTATTGGATGTTGGAAGATTGAATCTTGTATTCAATCCATTTTCTCCATCTAAAATATCCACCTTTACACCTAGAGTTCCAGTGCAGCCAGTAGTTGAACCGTAGATTATTGACTTACAGGATCAGTTTCAGAGAGATTGGGAGAGTGGTGGTCTATATTTTCAAGAAGCTATAACTCTTTGGGACTATATTGATGTGAGGATGAGACACATACCTCGTGCAGGTGACAGGAACCAAAATTATGAGTTAAGGAAGAAAGTGGGAAAGTTGTCCTTACCTTATTTTGATGTTTCTAGAAAGACTACAACGCGAGCTTAGGTCCAAAAGGTGGACACTTATCTATAGTTGAATCCTATGACCGAGGAGGAAACCATTAAATATGCTTATATACACCTTTATGGAGTTTCTCATGAGTGGTGGAATCCTGGTATGGTCACTATGGGGCATGGGCAGATTACTTATTATGTAGAGTTTACAGAGTAGTTTTTTGAGAGATTTGACACCAAGGATCCTGAGTTGCACTTTAAAGAATTAGCACAACTTCGACAGTGGGGATAAGTTAATGTTTACATTTCAGAATTTTAATGGTTAGCAGTGCTAGTGATAGACATTTCAAAAAGGAGACTTGCAGTCTTATTTATGGATGGACTTTCAAATCCTTTACGGGGTTGGGTCGAGGATCATAATCCTTTGACATTGCAAGAGGCCATTAAAAAGGAAAAGGATTTAGCATCCTCTTCTTACAAGAGGAAATTTAAATCTAAGGACTCCCACTACAAAAAAGACAAAGATAAGAAAGCATATCATAAGGATTCACATCAGCAACATGAAGATAATAAGAAACTTGATAGTGATTAGTTGAATGAGCTAAGAAGAAAGAAAATATGTTTCCATTGTAGAGAGCCTTGGAACCTTCACACAAATGCCCCCTTAAGGCTAAGGCTAAGAAGAATGAGTATTTTTCTACTGAGGAGACAACCTCTAATAATTTAGATAGTTCATCATCTACAAGGGAAAATGATAATAGATCAGTTTTTGGTGAGAACAACAGTGATGACAAGGTGATTGCATGATTGTCTGGAAATCGGAAATCAATTACCTTCAAGGTGCGAGGTGCAATTCAGGAGCAAAGAGTTATATCATTGATCGATACTAGTGATACTCATAATTTTATTGATACTCAGCTTGTGGAGAAACAAGGATTACAGATAGTGGAGCATGACGAGTTCAGAGTGGTTGTGGCTAGTCGAAATAAGATCCTATGTACACCAAAAATTTCTTATTTGCATATGAGGATTGGTGATTACGATTTGGTTGATGATTTTTATGTTGTAGACATGGGAGACTATGATGTCATACTAGGTGTCGTGATGTGAAGTAGGGTACCTGTAGCTGTTGTTCTACCTGTTTGATGAAGCTCAAAATGATAGAAAATTTTGCCCCCAGCTAGGTGCAAGATTTTGCCCCAAGCCTAGAAACAAATTTATTATGATATATCCAATGATCCAAACCATGGTGATAAATCACCTACAATGCCTACGTATGTACAAAGGTTTTATTATGGATATGAACAACGCTGATGGAAATGAATGCAAGCGGAAGGATGCATGAACCAATAGATGGAAGAGCTAGCTTATAGATAGGGCCTGTTGCCAGGTTTTCACCATCTATTTTTATTGCACTTTTTCTCATATTTGATTTTTTTTGTTTATTTTTCATTGTTTTCCTTGTTTTTGTATTTTCTTGTTTTTTTTTTTTTTTTTTCATTGTTTTTGTATTTTATGATTTTCCACTGTTTTTTTTTTCTTCTTTTCCACTGTTTTTGATTTTTCACTATTTTTTGGATTTTCTTCTTTTAGACATTAATTTTCTTCAGATGCATGCTATTGATGGGTTCGTCGAGTTGATCCACATCCTGTGTTGATAGATGATATGCTCCTAACCCAAATACCACTGTGACCATAAACAGACCCAACCCGTTTGGGTCAAACTTCCCTTTCTTTTCTCGATCTAATTGGTTGCATGGATTTTCCTTTAGTACTAGTTCTCCAACTTGAAAGGCTCTTGGTTTGACCTTGTGATTATAAATTCAGTACATTCTTTGTTGATACACCTTCAAATGATTGAAGGCATTTTGTCATCATTCATGGATCAAATCTAGCTCTTGTAGTCTAGATATTATTTGTTCTTCATCTAGGATAAGACCTTTTAATGATACTCGTAGAGAAGGTATCTTTACTTCTATTGGTAGTATTTCTTCTGATCCATAGACAAGAGAGAATGGTGTGGTTCCTATTGGTGTGTGGATACTAGTACAGTAGGCCCATAGAGCAAGGTTTAATTGAATATGCTAATCTCTGCCATCATCAGTTACTATCTTTTTGAGGATTTTTAAAATTGTTTTGTTTGATGCTTCTGCTTGTCCATTCCCTTGTGGATAGTAGGGTGTGGAGAATCTGTGTTGTATCTGAAATTTCTCACAAAGCTCTTGTACATACTGGTTCTTGAACGGTCACCCATTATCTGTGATAATGGTCATGGGTATGCCATAATGACATAGGCTGTAGTTCAAGATAAATGCAACAATTTGTTTTCCTATGATATTTGTGAGAGGTACTGCATCAATCCATTTTGTAAAATATTTTGTAGATAAAAGGATGAATTTGTGACCATTGGATGAAGGAGGATTTATCTTTCCTACTAGATCAAGACCCCATTGGCAGAATGGCCAAGATGTTGCCAAAGCATGAAGCTCTTGTGTTGGTGAATGAATTGAATTTTCATGGATCTGATATTGTTTGCATGTTTTAGCTATCTGAAAAGAATTCCGTTCCATACTTGGCCAATAATAGCCCAAGTGTATGATTTTTTTTGAAAGGGTAAGAAAAATTGAATGAGTGCCACAAATGTTGTTATAGACTTCATTTAAGGCCTTCTCAGATTCTTCTTGCTTGAGACATCTTAAGCGAGTACCATCCAGACCTCGTTTGTAAGGGGTATCCACGACAAGAGTATAATGGGAAGATTGGTAAATGAAATTTCTCTTTTGGTTCTTTGACAAGTTAGGAGGGAGGGTGTTATCTTTTAGGTATGTATAAATTTGGCCATACTGGGAGGAATCATGCCCAACAAGGTGACGTATAGTTTGGGAATCAAGACAATTATGAGCAGGGTAAAACAACTCTTCCACCAGGAATTCATAACACTCTTGATTTTCCTGTGTCTGAAGCAGAGAAGCAAGTGTTGCCATGACATCTGTTGCTTTGTTATCATTTCTCAGAAGCCGCTCAAAAGTGATTTCTACAAAATACTTCTTGACATCATCAACCATCTTCTTATAAGGCATTATCTTTTCATCCTTTGTTTGATAATCGTCATTGATTTTATTGATGATGAGCTTAGAGTCTCCAAAGACCTGTAGCTATGTAATGTTCCACTCTATGGCCATCTTTATTCCTGTGACCAAATCTTCATATTCTGTTGTATTATTGGTGCATGAAAGCATAATTTGTATGCCTTTGGGATTGTATGACCTTGTGGTGTGATGAATAGAATTCTTGCTCCTGATCCATGTTGTGTTCCATTTTCTATACCTTCTCCTGGACTGATATTCGGGTGAGGTATTATAAGATCAGGATCTAACCCTAGAATGTCTGCATATGACTAAGTAAAATTTATTTGCCATCTTTTGAAGGGTTCCAAATATTGCTTCCCTTCATGTTCTGATAGAGAGATTGCTAGATGTAGATTAATTGTGCCAATGGTAACTGCCTCTGTTAGTTCTATCAGGATATATGACCTCTCTTGATAGTATTTAGGTAAGGTGTCAAATCTCCCATCTTTCGACGCCTCGAGGAATTTTTCACCATTAGATGTGTCCTTTCTTTTTATTTTTTTGAATTCTAATGTTGCCAATAAATGGTTTTCAGCATTAGACCTGATATTGTTTTCTTTATTTTCATTTTTGCGACTAGGAGATTTGGCACCCACTTGATTGGAAGATGCGCTAGAAAAATCCCTAGTGAAAGTTGTTGCGGTTTTGATTGTATTGAGGTATAAGGATATGGCATGGTCATTAGGAAAGGTATCAATGGTAGTATGTCTTTCATTTTACCAGTCCATCAGTTCAGGATGGATTAAGGGTAAAGGATCCTCAAGTTGAATTGTTTCAAAGATATTAGAGGTTATGATAGAGATGTCAAAGTTTTCGATATGTATTTCAATGTTTGGAACAATACTCTTGTCATAATGACCTCTTGCAAGTAGCTCCTGATCGTCCTCAATTAAGTCCAAGTCAACCGAATGTGATCTTGATTCAAGTGGGCTCCTAACATTTGTCTTGTATACGCATGAACTATATCGATATCTACATCTTCTTCTTCCCTTTCAATTGCAAGCTGCTCTTATTGGTTATCATGTTCATCTTTTTTTTGCTTAGAAGATGTGTCCTTTTGTAGAGTAATTCGTCCATATCCTAAGCCTGATTTGTCTGTATCCTATTGAGTATGAGGTTGTATAGGTTCTTAGAAACCTTCTTTTCTTTTTCCTACAGGACCTGTTCTAGTGTATCCCATTTTTTGAAGAATGTTAAATCCTTTTCCATATTTTTCTGTAGGTATTTTGACATTATTGATCTTTTGTTGGACTTCTTCATCCTTGTATAGCCATTGTAGCATATCTTTGTCTCCTATTTACTCTGATAAGGTCCCAACACTAACAAATGCTCCATCAAATATTGGAAGATGTTTCACAATTGGTTGTTGTTGAGAGTTTGATGGTTTTCCATTGGATTTAGGAGAAAGTGGTAATTGCGACAGTGAATATTCTTCATTCCCTTGATCTCTTAGCTGCATTTATTTTTCCATACTTGACAAAATTGAGGCAAATAATTTTTCTTTGGATTGTGTGCTTGAAGATGATGTCTCTCTATTATGTGGAAAAATAACCTCCTGATCCAGTTTCAGATTACTACAACACTGTAATGGATTTGAGTCTGTTGAGATCATGATTTCCTACCTATTGTATGGAAACTTCAGGCACTAATGATATGTTGATGGAATAACCTGTATGTCATGTATCCATGGTCTTCCCAAGAGTATGTTGTATGATAAATCCAAGTCTAGGACTTGGCATGCTATTTCTTTCTGCAAAGGTCCCACTCTGATGGGTAATTTCACAATTCCTTTGGAGGAATGCTCTTCTTCATCATATGCTTTGAATGTGATCTTTTTCCAGGGATCAACTGCATCTTTAGAATAACCTAGATCACAGACAAGACTCAATGAGAAAATGTTTTAAGTCAACTCCCCATCTATTAGGACATGTTTAACGAGCATTCTATGAATGAGGACTTCAATTTGCAAGGGAGCATTATGGGGATGTTGCAAGGAATCAATGCTTAGATATGAAGGATATGGGCTCTGAATAGGATCCTCTAAATAGGTTTGATGGCCATTATCGATATCCCTAGGGGAACTTCATCCTTGGGTGTATTGTTTGGTGAGGATGCTATGGAAGGTTCTTGCAAGTTTTTAAGAGGTGTAGGAATAGATGCCTTTGGAGAGTCAATTTGCTTATGGGGGGATGAGCCATTGCTAGACATAGGTGCACGATTTTGATCTTCCTTAGAAAAATACTTTAGGGATCTCTTTAAGAGTTGCATAAAAGAACCACCTTTCTTTGGAGATGCATTTGAATCCTTGTGAGGTTTTGACATAGTTGGCTTTTGATTTTGGACTTGTTTGATTTCTTTGATATGTTGACTTGTTATGTCTTCTTCTTGTATTTTGCTTTGGTATTCCATGTTTCCATGATCTTCAACTATTTCAAATGTTTCTATTTATGTTTCTTTGATCTTTCATCTTTGTGCTCTAGTTAAAATGTGCATACACGTGTGTTGAATATTGTGCAAGGATCCAATTTCTAGAAGGTGTTTCAATAAGTGACCAATTGTCAATGTAGGTATGATAGAGTGATATAACATGAAAAGATAATTCAAGTATTTGTAGATTTGTAAGTTTTTTTATATTCAAGTATTTGTAGATTTGTAAGTTTTTTTATCTTAGTTTGGAGTGCAATGATGATGATTTTGATAAAATGAAGTCCAATAGGAATGATATATCCTATGATATGGGACAAGGTTATCTTGATCAAATGTTGTAGTTTCGTGATAGAGGTTGATAGATCCTGATGAGAAACTATGTTTTGAGTGATCAGTTTATCAAAGGTGTGATGTTGTACTTTAAGATGTTAGATCTTAAACTTGTTGGAGATGAATACTTGAGAACCTTAGTGTGTCTAGCTTTGAATCTGTTTTAACAAAAGATAACGTAACCAAGTGACCTGAGAAGATGACCTAGTCTCTATGTTTGACTGCCTAAGAAATGGGTTGTTTTTGTTTTCTAATTTTGGTGCAGTTTACCAGAAATGTTGCTAAACTTACTGAGAACCCTGCTATACTGACCAGAAACATTGCTATATGGACCAGAAACGCTAACAAAATGACCAAGAACATTGCTATACTGACTAGAAACACTGCTATACTAACCAGAAATGCTGACAAACTGACCAGAAACGTTGACAAACTTACTAGAAATGCTGCTATAATAACCAAAAATGCTGCTATACTGACCATAAATGCTGATAAACTGACCAAGAATGTAGAGGAACATACCAAAAATGCTATTCTATAGTGCAGTGACTCTAAAGTTCAAAACAATGATGTTTAGACTCAACAAATTGGGTGTTTGAACTTAGGAGATTGTTGTTTTTGATATTTAGACTTAGCAAGGGAAAACTAGGAGATCTAGTGTTGAAACATGAGAAATTTGATATTCAACCCAAAAGAGCTATTGTTTAGACCGAGAGAGCTGACGTTTAGATCACAAGAGTTGATGTTTAGACCAAGAGAGCTGACGTTTAGACCAGAAGAGCTGACATTTAGACCAAGAACTCTATTGCTTAAACTAAGAGAGCTATTCTTTTGACCACAAAAGCTATTGTTTAGACTAAGAGAGTTGTTGTTTAGACCAGAAGCTCTGTTGTTTAGACCAGAAACTCTGTTGTTTAAACCAAGAGAGCTGTTATTTAGACTTGAAGAGTTGCTGCTTAGACCAAGAGAGCTATTGTTTAGACCAGAAGCTTTGTTGTTTAAACTAGTGATGTTAGAACTTAGACAATGATTATTTTGACCCCAAGAGTTAATGTGTAGACTGAGAAAATTGATGTTTATACCTAGGAAGCTCAACCTTGGAGAGTTAATGTTGAAATATGAGAAAGGTGACATTTGGACTATGAGAGCTACTGTTTAGACCGTGAGAGCTACCATTTGGACCATGAGAGTTATTGTTTGGATTGTAAGAGCTACCGTTTGGACCGAAAGAGCTACTATTTGGATCGTAAAAGCTACTATTTAGACTGTGAGAGCGACTGTTTAGACCGTGAGAGCTACTGTTTGGACTGTGAGAGCGACTGGTTGGATTGAAAGAGCTAATCTGCTATGAAACTTGTAAATTTGACAATTTGAAGTTTGAGTTTGCAATTTTTGTTGTATTTCAATGGATGATATCTTGACCAGACTTACAAACACAAAATTCAGATTTTATTTTTGTCCCAAAGGACACATAAAGTGTATGTTCAAGAAGCTTTAAAGAAAGCCCAAGTTTTCACGGGTTTTGAACAATTGAAAATGCATCATTCAGTCTATCCCAAGGAGATTGTCTTCATTATTAGTTCTTAGCACACACTTGGTACCCTGTTAGATCACACAACCTTGTCACCCCCTAAAGGGGGCCCATGTTTTTGTGTTTGCGAGAGCTAGTGGAGTCCCATTATGAGCCTAGCAATAAGGTCTCAAAAGGGGAGTTTGCACATATGATCAAGAGGGACATATGGTGAGTGTCTTAAGGAGAGATTCTTCCCCCTCCATGCACTAAGAATTTAATAATGTTCGGAGGTAAATCGGGTAGCTTCTAATTTTAATTGGAACTAGTAAGGGATTTGTTCGACGCGTCGGGGTATAAACTCAATTAAGAGGTCTCCTAGCCTTGAAAACCAAGGTTTGATATACCCAAAGGTACGAAGGAGAGATATTCCCGAGCACCGTCGTTGACTAGATTTTCATCAAATCACATTTATTTTATAGTGGGTTGGAGTACGTTGCATTAGCCGTTCCCACTTGGGTCATTCCCCTCTCACCGGCCTTAATGGCTTTGGCCTTATAGGCTCCTCGAGAGGGCAAGCCCGCTAAAGATATGCACTATTGAAAAGAAAAGATGAGTCTATCTTTCTGATCACCTAAGAAAGGTGAGAACATACTTGCCTATCATCAAAAACACATAAGACATGTTTGTTCATTTCCATTATAATTAGTGTATGTGCCTAATTTATTAAAAAAAAGTGCAAAATCCTGCGGCTACAAACAAAGTTAGTAGTTTATATTGCATTCTTTGAGGATGAAATGGTTTATGACCTCGGTCTTTCACAACGAAATAAGTACCTACAAAATCAACAAACTACAAATTAGGTTCGAGAAAATGACAGTCCAGAAGTAGAAATGAGAAATGCAGAATACCACATTAGAAAAATCAATGAAAAACTGAAAAATGCTATTACATTGAATGCTATCAAATAGACCAAGAACGCTATCAAATGGACCAAGAACACTGTCCAATTAACCAAAAACACTATTCTAAACACCAGAAATGATGCATAATTGATTGAAAACACTACAAAATTGACCAGAAGTGCTGCATTATTTACCAAAAGCATTGCAAAACAAACCAAAAATACTGCAAGATAGACCAGAAGCACTGCAAGACAGACCAAAAATGTTAGAGTACAGATTGAAAGTGCTAAAATACAGAAAAATATATAAAAAAATTGAGAAATCTCCCAAAAATGCCATTTGAGGTGCTAGAACGCTACAAAAGAGGCCAAGAACATGAATCTGGAACCCAAGAGAGCTAATCTATGTGTTGAAAGAGCTAATCAACCTGTCAATGAGTTTTCTTGTAAGAAAACTTGTTAAAGATTAAAGAGGCTAGGCCCCATGTTGGGTGCCAAAATGTCATGAATGTGAAGTAGGGTACCTACAACTACAACACAAACACTCAATAGATCACTACAAGCATGGTTAGCAAATTAAAATCAAACAAAAGATAAACGATGACAAAATGACCTATCGCCTCGTAAGAGATGTGAGTATGGATTTGCTCTCATATCTAGATAAGAAATCCCAGTGACTTGACTACACCTAGATGAAGGATTTAAAATGATATGATATGCAAGCTAGATGAGATTGATTATGCTAGATTGATCCAAGAGGCTAATTAAGCTAATGATATGCATGATTAAGATATAATGATGATGTAATTAAGCTAGAATAGAGATTGATTAAGCTACATGATTCAACAATTCTACTAGAAAATGATCAAATTAAGCTAGATCTAAGATGCAATTTCCTATAATAACAATGCTTAAATGATATGCTAGAATGGATATGCCTATAGTAACAATGCCTAAAATGATATGTGATGGGATCCTTTGTGCTCCAAAATGGGGGATATTTATAGGATTTTCAAGGCCAGGGGTGAGGTGGCAGGAATCAACGGTCAAGATTGAGTTTGAATATATCAAGGGTCAAATTGGAGGAGGTTGGAGAAGAGGTTGGAGGGAGGGACACTTGTCATCTCTGTGGTGACAATTTTCAAGGAGCCTTTCTCCTAAGAGGGCAAGTGTCCAAGGGAAGAGACATGTGGCATAAGTGCCATGTGTCTCAAGGGGAGTATATCCAACCCATAGGAGGTTAGGATAAGGAGGGTAGGATGTGCAAGATAGGATATGGTTAGTTAAATCTAGGGTTAGGTGGAATGGTTGAGGTTAGAGGATGGTTAGGAGGCATGTGGGTAATTTGAATTTAAAAATTCAAATAATAGGAAAAGGCTAATTAAATTTCAAAAACTCATAAATTGATTTGTTTTAATTAATTAGGGGATTAGAAGGAATGAATCAAAGGGGACTATTGAAATGAACCTATTAAATAAATTCTTAGATTTATTAATAAGTAGATGAATGTGAGTATTTAATCAAATTGCTAATGAATTCAATTAAATTGGGAAGGGGGATTAATTAAATAATTTCTTATTTAATTAATTATCTTCAGACCATTTTTAGGTGTATAAATTAGGCTTGACCTGGATGAATTCTCTGGTTGAGTTTACATTTAATTTGGAGAAGGTCGAAATAAGATTTGAGCATCAGGGTAGGAAAGTGGCACTTCATGGTTTGTCAGATGGTGGTATTAGGACAATATCACTTAGATGAATGGAGAGGTTGATTTGTCATGATCAGGTACAATGGGGAGCATAGATATTAGTGATGCTAGAGGGAACAGGTCAACAAAAGAAGGATTATCCACTGCAGGTTCAGACATTGTTAACCAAACACTCTAAAGTGTTTGGTGATATACCTCTAGGTGGACCTCCTAATAGGGGCATTGAGCATGTTATTGAGTTAGAGGTGGGTGCCAAACCTATTATCACTAGACCCTATAGGCATCCAAAGAGGTATAAGGATGAGATCAAGAAATCTATCAAAGAGCTTCTCGAGATGGGGCACATTAGACCTAGTAAGAGTCCGTTTGCTTCCTCAATGGTATTGGTTAGAAAGAAGGAAGTTACTTTCAGTATGTGCATATATTATAGGTAATCAAATAAGAGAACGATAAAAAAACAAATATCCAAATCCCCATATTGATGAGCTTATAGATGAGTTGCACAGTGCCTGTTACTTCTGCAAAATAGATTTGTCAGATTCGGGTCAGGGAGGATGACGTGGAGAAGACAACTTTTAGGTGTCACTATGGACACTTTAAGTTCTTGGTCATGCCATTTAGCTTGAATAATGTGCCAACTACCTTCCAATCTTGTATGGACAGGTGATTCAGGAAATAGTTGAGGAGGTTGGTGTTGATATTCTTTGATGATATATTGATTTACAGTAAGACTTGGGAGGAGCATTTTAAACACATAGACATTGTGTTGAGTATATTCGAGTGTGAGTCTCTTTATGCGAAAATGTCTAAATGTGCTTTTGGGATGACATAGTTGTTGCAATTGGGGCACATCATTAGTGCTGAGGGAGTTCGTGTGGATCCACATAAGATCAGGGCTATTATGGATTGGCCAGCACCAAAGAATGTTTCTCAGCTGAAGGGATTCCTTGGGTTGTGTGGATTTTATTGCTGCTTTGTGAGGGTATTTTCTCAGACTATTGCACCCCTTACAGATTTGACTAGGAAGGATGGATTTGAATGGATAGATAGCACACAACACTGTTTTGATATATTTAAGGAGTTGATGAGCACATGTCTAGTGTTGGCTATTCCAGATTTCAATAGGCCATTTGAGTTGCATTATGATGCTTTGGTTGAGGGCCTTGGTGTGGTATTGATGCAGGATAGACACCCCATTGCTTATGAGAGTATAAAATTGAGGCGATTTGAGAAGAGTTACAACATTTATGACAAGGAAATGCTAGCGATAATGCATGCCTTAAGCAAACTTCAAACAGTATCTGGTGAGCAACAAGTTTACCGTCAAGACATATCATAACAGTTTGAGGCATTTTCTTGGGTGGAAGGATTTGAATGATAGGCAACAAAAATGGGTCAGCAAACTGCAGACTTATGAATTTGATATAGTCTTTGTCAAAAGAAAGAAAAACATAGTTGTCGATGCCTTATCTAGGAGACCACATTTGTGTGCTTTGGGAGTGTTGGACGATGATTGGATGGAATTAATTTCAGCAAAGTATGCGAAAGGCAAGTGGGCTACTGTTATCATTGATGGAACTATTTAGGATGACATATATACAGTAGAAAATGATTTAATCATATATAAGGAAAATTTTTATTTAGTGTCAGGTTTTTCTACGAAGCAGAAGATTTTGAGAGCCTTCGATGACTCAAAATTAGCAAGTCATCCAGGTTTCTTTAAGACTTACAGGTGGGTGAGAGAGTTTTTTACTTGGAAAGGGCTCAAGATAAAAGTCTTAGAGTATGTGAGGGAGTACCCAGTGTGTCAGCATAATAAGCATGAGCACTCTTTTCCTGGTGGTTTATTACAACCCCTACCCATCCTTGAGAGGAAGTGAGATAGTGTATCGATGGATTTCATTACGGGCCTACCTAAGGTTCAAGATAGGGATTGCATATATGTGGTGGTGGATTAGCTGACAAAGTTTGCTCATTTTTTCACCATTTCATCCACCTATACAATAGTGCAAACAACGAAATTGTTTTTATAGAGAGGTATTCAAGTTGCATGGGTTGCCACATAGTATTATGAGTGATCGGGACGACAGGTTTATGAGTAATTTTTGGTGGGAGATCTTTAGGGTGTGTGGGATAGAGCTCACTCTGAGCATCAACTATCACCCATAGACAGACAAACATACATAGATTGTGAATAAGTGGGTGGAAGGATACCTCCGCAATTATATCACAGGGCAACAAAAGGCATGGGTTAAGTGGTTGTACTTAGGCAAGTATTGTTACAACACCACTTTTCATATGTCCATTCAGATGTCACCTTTTGTGGCCCTATATGGTTATGAGGCTCCAAGATTCTTGGATTTTCTTTTTGGGGACAACCGAGTACCTAAGGCTAAGGATATCTTACCTGAGAGTCAAGATATCATGAGATCACTAAAGGAAAATATTCAAAAGGCTCAAAATCAGCAAAAACAATACGTAGATCAACATATAACAAAGAGATCTTTTGAGGTGGGTGACATGGTTTACCTCATGCTGTAGCCTTACCATCAGTCCACTCTTAAAAGGAATGGTGTAAAAAATTTGAAGCCACATTATTACGACCCATTTAGAGTTGTCAGGAGGGTTGGAGAAGTGACTTGTGAGCTTGAGTTGCCGACAGACACTAAGGTACATAATATTTTTCATGTATCATGCCTCAAGAAGGCGTTGGGTCATAATATTGTACCTTCAACAGAGTTACCTCCTCATGATGATGAGGGGAAACTCCGGTAGAGGATGCTAGTTGGGTGAGTGAGCAAATTTTATAACATCTAGAGCTAAGATTGCTTGAGGACAAGCAATTTCAAGGGGGGCGGCCTCTAATGTCCCCTTTTTAGTAGTTATCAGACAATTTGTCATTATCCCTTTTTGTCATGATCCTGAGGACTAACCAAGATGTTGCAGGGATCTGTGTTGGATTTGGCCTAGGCAAATTCAGTTTCAGACCAAATGGAGTTGATTTGATAGGGTTTCTCGGAACTTACTATTTATAGTAAGTCAGTTTGGGCACAATGTCGACAAATTTTTTGGTGCAATTTTGGTCAACATCATTTTTGTGCACTAATTCATTCATCTGGATTGCATTTTTATGAAGGAATTAATTATTTAGGCAAAAATCAAAAGTTTCTAAAGTTAAATTTAATTATTTAAGTTAAGGGGTTATTTAATGTTGAAGCTAATGTTAAAAAAGAAAATATTTAAAGTACCCCTTCTTTTGGAGACATAAGGGGATAATAATATTTTATTCTATTTTACATTTATCCCAAATTCATGATGCATTAGGATTGGGGCCAAAATGAAGTAATAAATGAGAGCATTGAATGCTGGAAAAAGGCATCTTGGGAATTGAATATTTGAAGTTTGGAAAATCTGGAGATTTTCTTTGGAGAATTTTCAGGAATTGGAGGATGAAATCCCTCTCTTGAAACACTTTCCACACCTGTGTAAGATCAGGCTTGGAAGGTTTAGAAAATAAATAGGATTTGAGAAGCAATCTCAATGGGAATGAAGAGGATGTTTGGGAATGGACAAGTATTTCTCTCAGTATTATTTTGCCCAATATTGTAGAAGACTGAAATAGGAGGTTTGACAGACATTGTAGATGTCATGGTTATTAGCAGCAAAGAACTGAAATATTATACACAACTCGAATCTATCTAATTGCTAGATGTGGGAACTATCATTGCTGGCAGAGTTAATTGGTGTAGGTGAAATAAGCTTGAACTATTGGGCGTAATTTTTATCATCTGCTAGACACAAAGTCACCTTCAACAGAAATAGTTGTACCACAAAAATTGACGGGAAGAAATCCTTGGTTGGGCGTAGTTGCCAGTAATGCTAGACAATAAGTTGTTGCAGTTGGGCATGTTTGGAAACACTTACTAATTCTGTTTTCATAGTATGCTGGGCGTAACATTCCTTGTGGCTAAGTGTATACACTTTGTGGCTGGGCTAAAGACATTTTCTGGTTGGGCGTGAGTGATTCCATTTATGTTGAGCATCAATACTTCTATTGGAAACTGTGATACTCCTCACTGGATGAGTCACCAATTCACCTATACATGAAATACAATGCTTGATGTGTTAGCTGCCATGGTGTAGGAGCAACTCCAAGATTGTAGTGTGGGACTAAGAAGTTGCAAAATTAATGAAGGAGAAGAGAGTTGTTGGAACATGGAGACTCAAATAATTACACAGCGAATCAACCATTATCCCAGGTTCTTAGTTTACTTACCTATAGACTGTAGTTGGTTAGTGAATCGTATTAAACTTAAGTATTGTGCTCATGTGAAATAGTAACCCTGTATTGTTGGTAATAAGAAACATTTTAATTTGTTTTGTTGAATGCTCTGTTTTAGTACAATAGTGTTGTAAGGTGAATGATCAATATACTTTGGATAGTTTCTGTTGTCGACTATCTATACATATGAATATGTGGATGTAGTGTCATAAAATTGTGACCCTATCAATTTTTGACTGCATTAGGGTCCTCATGCATGCGAGATCGAATCCTCTAGCCTGATCGGAGACCGAAGATTGCTCAACCCTCATAAACAACTTCTTTCTTGGCCTCTGCATCACCTTGTCTGCACTCTACCCTAGAGAAAGGATTAGGAAACGGGCGTGGCACCCCTGTCCCCCCTAGGACAAGAGAGCCACACCCCTATCCCTGCCCTATTTTGGGGCAGGACCCTTCTTAGGGTTGCATTGTTGGTTGTGCATTGGGCGGGAAACTCCCCTGATGTCAACCTATGATGAAAAATCAAATCCACTAACATGTATTTAAGGGGCATTCATCCTCTCATTTGCATATGTTGAAGAAACTGGATAAGTTTGAGTTGCATGAGCGATCGAGCATTCAAGAGCATTCAAGCATTCTTTTGTAGCATTGAGCATTCTCAAGTCTCCCTTCAAGGCTAGGTGTTGCATTTAAGTCAAGGATTCAACCATTGAAGAGGAGATTGATTCCAACATTCAATTCTACACAAGCATTTCTATCAATATTTCTATCACAACCTCCCTTGAGGTGATTTACAATTCAGTCTTTCATTTACAACTACTTGCAAGTACTTTCTTTCATTAGTTGGTTAATTCCAAAACTGGGCTTTGACCTAAAGGTAAAATCCCAATCCCAACCCATTTTCCTCTCTTTTCTATGTGTAGGTTACAGGTGTGCAACTGTACTTTCAAATTCGGACTCCCTTTGTAAAGGCAGAAAAACCCTTTTCATTTCGTAGATTTTTCGGAGCATCGTATACGTTCCCACCATGGTCCGGGAAACTTTTCCTCAAATTCGCAGGGCAACTTTGTCTTGAAATATTATTTCCAAATCCAGGTAATCAACTTCATCCCATATTCCGATCTCAAGTTATAATTAGTTGTTTGCCACTTTTGCACTACATAATTCAGTCAATTCCTTTCCATTTCAAATAAGGAAGAGGGGATCAACTTATCATTTCCATTTCATTCAAAATTCAATCTTCATCTTTGAAGGTTGGATCTAGTGAATTCTCCTCTCTTCTTCCAAATGGAATTTGGTGAAAAGTGTTTGAAGGGTAATCAATAGTGAAACTCTCATCTCTCCTTGAGGGAAAGGGAAGTTTCCTCTTCATCTCATCATTCACATTTTTCCACATTACATTTTGGTGAACCCGACGTCTTGCATGCTTTCCTTTGAACAAAATTGCATATTTTTCATTTGCAAGTTTAATTTTTTTGCAAACTTGGTAGTTAAATCATTGAAAACCCTAGTTTTTAAAATTAAAATTGAACTTGTGATTGATAAAAATTGCTTGGGATTATCTTAGATCTGAAAATTGTTGTGTTTGTCAAATTCAATTTCCTCATTGTCTTGTTCAATTTGCAATTAAAATTTACAAAATTAAGAGGTTACTTGTTAAAACCCTAATTTTTAAAACACATATTGAACTTGTGCAAAAATTGGATTTCCATTTAATTTTCAAATTTATGATTGTTGTCAGATTTGTCTTCATTCCTATAATTCAAATTTTCAATTTCCCCCCTTTTTCCCAAAATTTAAATTTTAAAATTAAGTGGTTAGGTCATAAAACCCTAATTTTCAAAATTAATTGGATTTTGTGCAAATTTCAAATCAATTTCATTCCAATTTAGATTTCTAAACATTTTCCAAGGTGTCCCTCCATTAGGTTTGACCTTTTTCAAATTTGCAATTCAATTCCTCTTTTTCTTCAAAACCCTAATTTTTACATTTGCGCCTTCATTTCGCCCATCTAGAGGTTGTAAAATTCGTCAATTTTTTGGGGTTAGCTTTAAAATCATCGTAATATCCATCCCTGAAAATTTTGAAAAAAGTTGGTCGGACCATGTGCGTTCCTGCCACGGTCCTTGACTTTTTTCTCAAAATTTTGGGAGACTGTTATGACTGTATTTAATAGCCTAAATCCAGAAGATTGGCTGATTTTATCAATTTTTGATCCCTTTAGAATCAAAAATACCTTTGAAATTCAACATTTTAAATTTCAAGAAAAATTTTAAAGTTAAGAGGTTAATTATAGTCTATCCTGGTTTTAAAAAATCTGATTTTAAAATTAAGTGGTATTCCCTTGGCCTTAATTTAAAATTTCAATTTCCTTTCATTTTTGGAAATTGTGTCATCCTCTTCCCCCAACAAGGTTCAAATTGTGTAATCATTATTTTCTTAAATTTTGCATTAGTCAATTTTGGAAGCTTTGATCCAAAATTCAAAATTCAAACATTCCCTCTAGTGCATGAGTTTTACCAATATTAGTCCTACCCATCTTATCCCAGTTAGACTTCTTTAATGAGGATCATGATAGTTCTTCCCATCCTAATCATGTGCCTATTCAACCCATTGATGAATCCTATGATGAAGAAGCTTTAACTAGGGTTTCTATAGATCAAATTTCCACATTGGACAATCAATTTGATAACTTTCAACAATGGATGTCCCAAGAGTACCCTAATAGTGAAGCTCTTCCATTAATTGAAGGCCTTAAACACATGATTCAAAGTGATAAGAATGGAATTGATATATTGCAAGGCATTGCACATATTGTTGATTCTAATGTCATGCCTATCAATAGTTGTGTTGAAACCCTAAGTTATTCACAACCTCCAACACAAGCAAATCCTTCAATTCCTCTGACTACTCTTATGACTAGTATTCCTACTTTTACCTCTAACATCATGGCTACTTCAACTCAAAATGTCATTCCTACAACCATTGGTCATGGGGGCAATCCCTCTTCTTCATTTAATCCTCCATCTTTACCTATGTTTTCCATGAGTGTTCCTATTATTCCTCAATAATTGTAAAATCATTGTAAGCCGACATGGCAAGTTGTAATATGACTCATATATGTATGAGATCATTATAGAACATTTTGTAATAAGGAGATAGGTGAAATTATGCAGACCTAATATGCAAGTTATAGGTTAAGGGTTTATTTATGAAGCAGAGCTAAAACCGGTACTGGATCTAGCATAGCAGATGCTAATTTGAAGCAGTACAAGACATTGGATTTCTATAATCCATTTTTGTAAGTCAGTGTGACTTCCCATTTTGTAATTGAGTAGTGAGCTTTAGGCACTTGGCCTTCCTGCATGTGCAGGCCCCTATTGTAAGAGTAATATTCACTTATTGGCCAGTAAGCAAATATTGTGGGTCACAAATCCCATCAAGGTTTTTCCCACACTGAGTTTCCTCATTAAACTACTATGTTATGGTGTGATTTTCATGTGGTTGTTGTTATTCCTATTTACTGCATTATTTTTGTTTACCGGTACACAATATTGATATGCTTTTCATGTTTTAAATCAAGTAAATTCATAAACCGGTAAGATACTGGTTCACCCCCTCCCCCTCTTAGTATCTTTGGGAATCCTAACAATTTGTTCCATCAAGCCTCAAAATATCCCTTTGAAAGATAGCTCTAGAAGAACTGAATGAACTTGAACTATTAGTTTCCATAGGATCTTCCTCAAGTGGTTAAGCTTTCTGCAGAGAGGACCAAAGCTTTGATACCAATTGTTAGATAGTTCAAATAACCAAAAGACAACTAAGAGGGAGGGGGGGGGTGAATCAGTTGTCACAAATTACCAAAACCATTAGCAATTTAAACTTTAATACCGGAATATCAGATAAACCAATTAAGAAATAACAATAATCACAGAATAAATACCATCCACATAACACCAAGATTTGTACATGGAAAATTCGGTAAAGGGAAAAACCACTATGGAAATCCTACCCATAGTTAGATAATACTTCTGCAGTAAGTATGTGAATTACAATAGAGAGTTTTGCACTTGCAGGAAGGCCAACAACCTAGAGCACACTTCTCATCACAAAAGGAACCTCAGTGACTACATGGAAATCCAGACTACAATCCAGAGAAGAGTTGAACTATAAAAGATAGCATCTCTTATGCCTGAGTACAGTTCCAATTAAGCTCAATACCAAAGGACTAAATCCTCTTACATAAACCCAATTCAATCTCCAATGATCGACCAACTCCTCTGCCTAAATGATATTACATTATTCACACATTACATTCCTTGACCATGACCTCTAACAATAACCATGATGATCTACAATGAGATCTTACATCTATATATACAAACTCTTGACCATAAAAAATTAGGTCGGCCACCAGACAATAAACCAATTACATAATTACAAACCATGTCGGTCTTAGACCAAACAAATAATATTAACACATAAGACATCCTGGAAATACATTAATAGGTCCTATCCATACGTTACATCAAAGTTCATCCATAACCTAGATCAACCGGGACCAAGTATAGGTCCACATGCCATAGCAATGATCTCCAATCGCCAAGTCTCCAACATGATCACCAACAACATCCTGAAACTTCACTAGAAGCTACACCAACACCACTTATGCAATTCATCAAAGATCTCCACCAGAAACTCTGTCAACGAAACCCTCGCTAGAACTAGAAACCAATCTTCTAAGCAGGAAGGATATCAACCGATTACCAAACCAAAACCAACTAACCAAATATGAGCATGAGTATCATGAATAAGTTAATTCCATCACCAGATTATATCGGACCCTACCGGATCATGTCGGATCCAAGTTAACCAGAAAATACTCAACCTACCGAGACCAGAAGGGTGTCGTTAAAGCATCCAAATAACTAGTGTTGGCATCAATGACAAAACACCAATGCAACATATAATCAATTCCACCAGATGGCCAACAGATAGCACATAGATGGATAAAAGAGGATAAGAGATAGAGAGAATAAGGAAAAGATACAATATTTGAAGGTCGTCATCAAGCATTCAAGTCTTCTTCATTCTTCCATTGGAGCAACATTACAACATTCATTTGTAAGAGTATGTGTGTTAAGGTTTCTTCATATTATATGCCATTTCATACAACATTTATGGTTACATTCAAGAATCAAAGCAATCATCATCAATAAGTTGCATATTTGAGGCCCACTTAGAAATTTAAGATGTACATTGTGAATTGAATCAATAATATTCACAAGTAAAGGAGATCACTTTTTATTGATTCAGAACAGTAGCTAAAGATTTGAGGAGATCACTTTCTATTGTGGTTACATTGTGAACTGAATCAATAATTTTCACAAAGGAGATCACTTTTGTGGTTACATTCAAGAAGAAAAGAAATCATCATCAACAACTTGCAGATTTGAGACCCACATAGAAATTTAAGGTATACATTGTGAACTGAATCAATAATGTTCACAAGTAAAGGAGATCACTTTTTATTGAGGCTCTTCATAGTGCTCATTGAACCTTTGTTTTGTAGTAGTTAACTGGAGTCTAGAGGCAGAAACTTGCAAGTTAACTATGACTCCTAGTGTTGAGTTCTTAATTTAGATTAGATTTATTTCCTAGAAAGTAGGGTAGAAAACTCTATAAATTGAGAAGTTTGATTCATTTATAAGGGTCCACAAATTGATGATTTGAGGCTCATTTAGAAATTTTAGATTATTTTTGTGGATTATTATGAACTTGAGTTATTTTTATTTACACATTCTTTGAAATTAATACAAGAAGTGGCTTGTAGATTGCCCGATCTATGCATATATTCTATGAAGTTATTATTTGTGATCCAGTAATGTTTATTATTTAGAATTAGCAACGTGGTTCGATCTTATGTTTATTTCTTTATGAATCATATTGTGCACGTAAGTGGTGTATGAGAATTATTGTGGTATACAATATTATTATTTCCATAAGTCTGTGAAGTTGACAATTTTGCATGTTTACTGGAGGTTCGTTGTTGAATGCTAATTTGGATAATATATGATAATTTTTGGATTGTAGGTATACAT
This sequence comes from Cryptomeria japonica, assembly GCF_030272615.1. NCBI lineage: Eukaryota > Viridiplantae > Streptophyta > Pinopsida > Cupressales > Cupressaceae > Cryptomeria > Cryptomeria japonica. The sequence goes on along the minus strand of NC_081408.1, from coordinate 238,219,251 downwards.
CTCCATTGTTTACATTCAAGCATTTGCAATTACTTTCTTTCTAGGTTGATTCCTCAACTGAGGTTTGACTGAGGCAAACCCCTATCCACAACCCCCCTTTCTTCTCTTTTCTATGTGTAGGTTGCACTTGTGCGGCTATAATTGCAGGTTTCAACTTCATTTGCAGAGATGGAAGAACCCTTTTCATTTCACGGATTTTGTGGCGGACCATGTACATTCCCGCCACAGTCCCGACGAATTTTCTCCAAATTTGCAGGGTAGACCAACATCAATTTAATTAGCTAAAATCTGAAGCTACATTATGATCCCGAACAGGTAGCTCCTCATTTCACTCATTTCCTCTCCCTTTTCCACATAGTCAACAAGTCAACTTTCTCATTTACAAAAGAGGGTTATTGCACTTCAACCACTTGCAATAGACTTAGTATTTAGATGCTTGTCTCTCTTGGATTTGGATCTAGTGGATTCAACCCTTCTTCTGAATGTAAAGTTCCTCCCAAGTGAAAATCATCCTAGTGGCTTCCTTTCTCTCTTCTAGGTTGGGAGTCACTAGGATCCAATTTTCCACTTTACATTTTGGTGAACCTGATGTCTTACACATTAATTCTAATTTCTCATTCTTAGATCTAATTAATTACAATTTGAATTTCAAATTTTCATTTTCAAGTTTGATCTATTTGCAAATTTTAGAGGTTAATTGCATAAAAACCCTAATTTTTCATTTTGAGAATATTAAGCTTGTGAGGTGTAAAATTTTAATTGCTTGTTTCAAATCTGATTTCTGTTTCAAAACTGCAATTCAAATTTGTTTCTTTATTTTGAAAATTTAGTGGTTAAATCATAAAACCCTAATTTTTAAGATTCTTTTACTTTCGACCTTTGACCCCAAGTTTGACTGTTCTAGACATTTCCAAATATGCTATTTTTTTGGATTCTGTATTAAAATCATAATCTTTATCATCCCTGAAAATTTCAAAAAAAGTTGGTTGGACTGTGTGCATTCCCACCACGGTCGGTTTTTTTCCCGAAATTTCAGGAGATAAAATTGACTATATTTTTCTGGCCAGATCTAGAAAATTAGCGTACTTTATCAATTTTAACACTCTCTAAGGTCAAACACAAATTCAAATTTCATCAAATTCACATCTTAAAATTAATTTTCATAAAAGGTCCTAATTTAAGATTTGATTTTCCAGCAAATTCAGATTTCACTTAAGAGACTTTTAAATGACAATTAATAAATTGGATTTACTTTTTCTTTAACATATGATTACATTAATTTTTGTATATATTTATCATGTGTTGAATAAGAGTTTCTTCTAGTTCCCGTTGCTTCTCTTTCTTCATAGCACTTGGTCATATTGTGTTGTTAGGATTTCCAAATTATTTCCTTTTCAGTTAGATTTCAAAGCTTTCATGTATCATTTATGTTGCATTATGGTGATTTTGTTAACAACATGCATTTCCTATATTAATCACCTTAAGGATTTTGTAGATCCTAACCTTTGTACCTCTTCTAGGGTATATTGTGTGGATGAAATGAGATCTAATGCTTTACCCAATGATCATTCTACAGGAGAGAAAGCATTGGAAAGTAATATGGATCCATCTTCTTTTTCTACACATACCCTTGAGCAACGGGGGCAATATGACAATATCAACATTATTACATCTTTAGATCCTCCTTATTCTCCTAGGACCTATCTTCAACATCAAAGTCTATCTAGAGAGTATGATGTCATGCATTTTATTCATGACCTTTCTCCTCACATAGAAATCACTAAAAATGAGCTTTTACATGATGAAGATGTTCTTCCCCAATCTTCCAAAAAGGATAAGCTTAATAAAGGAAAAGAGATTGTCATTTCACTTGATACTCCTCCTTCATCTACAAATCCTTTTCTGACTCCTTACACATCAGATTTCAAAGAAATTCATGATCATGTTCCTCCATCTAGTCAATTGCAACATTCTTATAGTTGTGGCTTTCATATAATAACAAAACAAGGTTTTAAAGGACAAGGAAATGGGAAATTTCAGCATGGAATTCATGTCCCTATAAATCCTCCTATACAAACTACTACAAGAGGCCTAGGAAGTGGTACCCCTCTTTCTATGGATGAATTCGTTAGGCTTCAAAACTTTCAAGATTGCCTTCAAAAACAACAACTTAAGAGAGCCCGCAAGAATGCTACTTCTTCAAAGCATCCTTTTTGTTCATTTCATCAAACTCATGACCATAATGTTGATGATTGCCCTAATTTTGAAAAATCTATTCAAGATGGCCTAAAAAGTGGCAAAATTAGAATTGTGGATAATGAAACTCCTTCTTCTAACAAACCTTCTTCTTCATGGGAAAATGATATTTACCATCTTGATAGATTAGCTACAAGAATCTATTGGAGATTGATATATGACAAGAACATTTCCTTTCCTCCTCAAAATAAAAACAAAATTCTTAAGCAAGTGAAAGGTATTGAATATAGCATTTTTCATGATTTATATTCACATTCTATTGGAAAATTTTATGCATTTAAGAAATTTGATCTACAATATGATCTTGCACACATTTGTCTCATAGAAGATCTAGTTATCTTTCTTGGTAAAAACAACGTGCCATAGCACTTCCTTTCCCTTCATGTTGCTCTTCACCCTATGGCATAATTATCATATTTCATGGGGATCTTTATCATTAGTGGTGGTATTGTTTCACTTTAACATACTTTGCGACAACAACATGAACTCTATTTCTCTTCTTCTTTCTATACATTTATCTTTATCTTGGTGCATTATTCATTATTAGATCTCTTTTCTTGCATAGGGATATTCCTATGTGAAAATATAATTGTTCTTTGGTTTTCCTCTTTTCTTGGAGATGAGCATCATCAATGAGTATTGCACTTCTTCTCTTTCCTTCATTCTCTTGGAAATATTACCTCTTCTATGGTTTCGATTATTCACAAGTATGATATGTTCCTTAGCACAAAATGATCTCTTGAGAAGTATGTATCCTTTCCTTTAGAGGATTTTGTTCCACTAAGGATAGAATATCACTTGAAACTAATCACCATCAGAAAATGTGTAATATTTCTCCTTGTTCTCCTCACTTGGGGGGCAAGTATTTTTTCTTCTTTTCCTGTTCCTTGTATCATTATTTCCTTTAGGTGCTGCATTTTTCATATGTGATTATCATTTCTTACAATGGTATGCTTTTATGACTAATTCCCCTTGGAGAATATATGATGCTTATTCTCTCTTCTTTTCAAAGATTACCACTTCTTGAGATGTGTATTTTACATTTACTAATTTTTTTTCTTGCATGTGTTCAAGTAAGTTCATTGCACATTTTCTTATGTTTAATCTCTCTAGTAGATTGTGTAAGCTCATCTCATTTTCCATTAGCTTGGGGGGCAATGATATCTATCTCTCTCTTTCTCTAGGGATCAACTTTTCCCTATTATGTGGATGGTGTAAGTTCTATTACTTGATGTCATTCCTTGTGCAGAATTGTTGGTTATTGGCTTAAGAATTATCTCTCATACAAGAAGTGTTAATCCTTGACTACAACCTCTTTTACACTTGGTTATGTACATCTATGATGAATCCAACCATCCCTCTGGGGGCTAAAAGTGAGTTATCCCTCATCAAGAATCCCTTTCACCTAGAAACAAGAGGAAGGATTGCATTCTTGTTCTTTCCTTTTCTTGATCTAGAAGATGTTATATTTGTCTAAAGAAAACTCCTCTTGGGGGTAAATGTCTTTTGAACAAAGATCTCTTCTCCTCCAAAGATCACCTTTACACTTATAGCAAGATATCTCTTTTTAGCTATCTTATCCTTGCTTGAAGAGTATTCCCTCTCTTGCTTGGATTTATGACATTGTTGCATAGTGGATATCTTCTTTGTGATGAAGGTAGGTATCCTTGTTCTACTTTCCTTAATATATCAACATTAGACTATGTTGACATCTTAAGGGGGCGGCACCCACACTGCTCCTTTGTGCTATACTTCTCTCATGCATTGAACAATGGAACATTCTTGGAACCAAATGGAAACCTATTAGAGATACATGCCGTCATTTTTTGTATAGTATGTCATTCTTGGAACCAGAGCATGGTCTCATAGAGAAATATATCTTCACTTCTTCTTGTCTTGTATAGTGAGACATTCTTGGAACCAGGGGGAAACCTCTTAGAGCAAGATTTAATTTTTTCTCTTGTACAGTGGGTCATTCTCAAAACCAGAGCACGGTCTCTTAGAGCTAGATGACACTAGTTTTCTCTTATGTGGGATGATTATTCATAGAACTAGAGCATGGTCTCTTAGAGCAAGATATCACACCTTTCTTGACACTTGTACTATACATTCTATATAGGTTGTAGCGTACTCAGGCATAGACTCCTATGAGACGCTTCGAACCTCACTTCCACACATGCACATGAGGTTGAGTGGAACCAATAGAGTTTTCACTCTCTCTCTTTACATGGATAACCTAGGCAAGCTCTAGGGGCGAGATTTTCCATGTCCTTCTCTCCATGGATCACCTATTTTTAGGGGCGAGATGTCCATGGTTTCTTTCTTCATCACATTTCTTCTCATGGATCACCAAAGTGTGTATTCATGTTCTCTCTCTTCTTCCTCTCATGAACTCATAGTTTTACTATTGATAGTTCATGGATGATGTTAGCTTTTCTCTTTTATGTGGTTGCTCATGTTTATGTGATGGTATTAGTCTTTTTATCTTGATTAGTTGTTGACACATCTAAGCTCGATATCTCTTCAACTAGTTAGTTTTTCGTCTTGTGTCTTGTTTTTGTCGCATGTCTTTTTGTTCTTTGTCTTTGTTTTGTGTGTCTTATGCCTTTTTGTTTTGTGTTCTCTTGCATATGTTGGCATGGGTTAAGACCCTAAGATTGGGGGCTTTTTTATCCTCAATATTGGTGATGTCTTATACTCCTTGTGGTATTGCTCTACATCTCTCATCTTCATCTCTCTCTTTTCTTCTACTTTACTGGCAGTAGTGGCATAAGCCATACTCCCACTAAAGTAGGGGTTAAATGTAGTGTCATAAAATTGTGACCCCTATAATTTTAACCATATTTGGGGTCCTCACCTTGGTGATGACATCTTCTTCCCTAACTGAGACTTATTTATGCATTTATAACCCTTCTCCCTTCCTCCTTCATGTCTTGTATTTTCTCTAGACCTTTTCTGGACCCCAAAATACGGCAAGACAGGGGCTTTCCTCCCCTATCCCCCCTAGCACAGGGGCATGGCGCCCTTGGCCCCCTAGGAAAATGGAGTGGAGCCCCTGTCCCCACCTCCTAGGGTGGTCCTATGTGTGGTTTGCTTGATCTCCTATGCATTATTTGTTTTCGGGGTTTGTTATTCCTCTTTGTCAGCCTTCGATGGTTGAAAATTAATCCTTGAGGCATGTATGAAAGGGAATTTAATACCCTCATTCAAGGAAAGATAGATAGCACATAAACGAATAATAGAGGATAATAGATAGAGAGCATAAGGAGAAGATACAATATTTCAAAGTCATCATGAAGCATTCAAGTCTTCTTCATTCATCCATTGGAGAAAAATTACAACATTAATTTGCAAGAATGTGTGTGTGTTAAGGTTTTGTCATGTTACATGCCATTTCATATAATATTTGTGGTTACATTCAAGAAGCAAAGAAATCATCATCAACAAGTTGCAAATCTACAAGGTATACATCACCATTGTTTACATTCAAGTATTTGCAATTACTTTATTTCTAGGTTGATTCCTCAACTAGGGTTTGACTGAGGCAAACCCCTATCCAAAACCCCCCTTTCTTCTCTTTTTTGTGTGTAGGTTGCAAGTGCACAGTTGTAATTGCAGGTTTGGGCTTCATTTGCAGAGACAAAAGAACCCTTTTCATTTCACAGATTTTGTGGTGGACCATGTACATTGCCGCCACGGTCTCGATGAATTTTATCCAAATTTGTAGGGCAAATCCACATCAATTTAATTAGCTCAGATCCAAAGTTACAACATGATCCCAAACCGGTAGCTCCCCATTTCACTCATTTCCTCTCCCTTTTCCACATAGTCAACAAGTCAACTTTCTCATTTACAAAAGAGAGTAAATCGCACTTCAACCACTTGCAATCCACTTAGTATTCAGATCCTTTCCTCTCTTGGATTTGGACCTAGTGGATTGAAGCCCTCTTTTGAATGTAAAGTTCCTCCCTTGTAAAAATCATCTTAGTGGCTTCCTTTCTCTCTCCTAGGTGGGGAGTCACTAGGATCCAATTTTCCACTTTATAGCTTCCAAGGTAGCCTCATCAACCTCATATCCCATTGGCATTATCCATACATTTTGAGGTTGAATTGCTTCCATTGGACATGTATCTTTATTCACCATAAAGTAGATTGTCCCCTCATATTTCTTGAAATTTTTTTTAGGGATATACACTCTTTGCTTCATTTTATCCTAGAAAGTTTTGAAGATATCCCATAATGCAACATTCTGATTGTCCTAATTCCCAAGACTATCAAGTCCTTTCTTAATCTACTACACAATTGGTCTATCATAAGCCCATTGAACTCTACTAGTTTCAATAATTTGGTTCATGAGGTATAGGGCCAGATAGATAATCAAAGATCCAAATTTGAAAACATGATTTTTATCCTATTTAATATTCTTGAAATTTATCAACAACTCCTCCAACAACACACAACATAGGTCATACTGATAATCTTATTTAACCATTTTGTTAGCAACATGAATTTTAGTACCAGAAACTGAATTCAACCTATTGGATTGATACACCTTATAACCAATCACCATAGCAAAAAATTTAACATCATCTTCTTTTATTGAATACAGGTCTTCATTGATCTCCCATCAAACTCTGCACCGATTATTTTGAACACAATGTACCACTAAGAGGGGGTGAATCAATGGTTCCTAAGAAACTTTACCTTTTAAGCCAAGCTTTGAGAACTAGTTAACAGTTTAAGCACTAAGAAATCAAACCAGAGAGATAAGAGAGGATATAAAAAAGGGGAATACATGCAAATGCACAACTCACAACATTAGTTATACGAGGAAAACCCAATATGGGAAAAACCTCAGTGAGAAATACTGTTGGATTCTATTGCTCCAATCCAGCCTCGCAATCAAACAATGGGTTACAATGATTCAGGGCACCAACCCAAGGAGCACCAACCCCAGCACCAAGCACCAAATGGTGTAATACAATGAAAGAAAACTTAACACAATGATAGCACCTTATTGCAAATTATTTTTGCAACACCTAATTAAGTTATGTCTGTCGGTTACAACTATTGTCTTCTTCACCGGTTCTATCACTACTAGTTATCCAATTTCTCTCTTTGATCACCTACCAGACACACTCTATCTTTTTGCTCTGCCTTTGATCTTCACCCTGCATAGTATCACGCTTGAATGCCTTCCTAAAAACTCAAACCCCACTGGTACACTTGAATACTAAAACTATAGCAACTCATCGATTACTCTATCACTGTCAGTAAAAACCTCTTATCGGTTCTATCTGTTAACACCACACTTCATCGCTCTATGTTTTTGTGAAAATAACTCTCAATAGATAGTCTCTCTTCTTTCTTAATCTCTCTCTTCTCTCACAAATTGCATCCAACATCAATGAGTTTAGTCTTCAGTCAACATATTTATATTTGAGGCTTATCACCAAAACGAATATTCAAATGGTGGAGCGCTAGGGTTTTCTTCAACCAACTCAATCTGCATCCAATCCAATTGAATCTTCTTTTCTAGAATGATGATTTGCATCACATCAATCAGCACTGCCATATCCTCACCTTCCAATACATGTTTTCTATTTTTAGATGTCTGCAACTGGTTTTTCATCCTTTCTTTATACATCACCATTAATGTTTCAGTTGTTTCCTTTGACCAACAAGCACAAGGATTGGATTGTCCTACGGTATCAGATCAATCATCTTTCTTCTTTGTCTTCCTCAAGCCGCAACATTTTGCCATCGACCCATGATTTGTGGATTTCCATTAATGTCAAGCTACTTCCTAACTACCATGTCGATGAGCACTTCACCGACCTCTACATGCTTGTCACATGTCATCCTTGTCATCCTCCACCTTTTCTCAGACTCCTAAGTCAGTTTTCTTGGTCTTCAGACTTGCTATATTAGTTTGGCTCCATTCACCGACCAAGACTCACTACTGGTTCATCTTCATTTTCCGGTATAACCTAACCGGTGCTCCTTCGTGCCTGCAAACTTCTTCTCTATTGATGAATTAAGTTGATCTACCATTAAACACACCAGTCCATTCGCTAAGTCCATTTACCAATTGTATTACTCCTCTTTGTACACTGGTGATCACATCCCTTTATAATACTTTGCTTGTTTGTCTAGTTTACTTGCTTGCTTGTTAGTGATCCTTCTTACCGGTAGATGTTGCATTTCATGAGTACCAGTAATATACCATATCTGCCTACTGCACACTCCATAATAGTAGTTGACATCAATAACCGTTGGCATATGCACACTCCAATGAGACATTGTGTGTGATTGAAGGTTTTGTCATTGATGGCAACCTTGCAATCCTATGGCACCGGCAAGACATTATATCGGCAAAGCATTACACAGACAACCTTGCAATCCTATGGCACCGGCAAGACATTATACCAGCAAAGCATTACACAGGAAACCTTGCAATCCTATGGCACTGACAAGACATTCTACAGGCAAAGCATTATTCAAGCAAGATAGTGCACCGACATCAGCAAGATCACTCTACACCGACACTAGCACCGACATAGAAGAAAAGATGTACACCGGCACAGAAGAAAAGATGTATACCGGCACAAAGGCTGACATGATTTTTGATATGTAATATTTTGTTTATTATTGTAAGCCGACTTGGAAAATTGTAAAATGACTCTTGTATATAAAAGAGATCATTGTAGACATTTGTAAGACATGGATAGAAAGCATAAAGAAATTTATTAGGCAGACCTAATGTACGAATTATAGGTCAAGGGTATATGTAAAGAACAAAGCAAGAACCGGTACTGAATCTGACATTGAAGATGCTATTGTAAAGCAATACAAAATATTGGATTTGTATAATCCTCATTGTAAGTCAGTGTGACTTCTTATTGAGCGGTGTGCTCTAGGCAGTTGGCTTTCCTGCATGTGCAGGCCCCTATTGTAAGTAATATTCTCTTATTGGCCAGTAAGTGAATATTGTGGGTCACAAATCCCACCGAGGTTTTTCCCACACTGGGTTTCCTCATAAAACATCTTGTGTTATGGTGTTCTTTTCATGTGGATGTTTTTGATTCTGTTAATTACATTAATTCTTGCATACCGGTATACTGTTACTTTATGTTTTGCATGTTCTGTCTTAAGAAAATTTCATTACCAGTTAGATACTGATTCACCCCCCCCTCTCAGTATCTATGGGAACCCTAACAATTGGTATCAGAGATTGGTCCTCTATCTTCAAAAGCCTAACAACTTGAGGAAGATCTTGACACTGGTAAAAATGGAAAATCTGATGAAGCAACTTGAAGGATCCCTTACTGACTATGATACAAAGAAGTTGAAAATATCAAATTAGAAGATGATTTAAAAGCAGCTCAGGATATTATTCAGGCACTTCAAGAAAATCTTACTATTACAAGAAATAAGAGAAGAGAACTTTGTGAAAAATTGCAAAATGAGAATGATGAAAAGGAATCACTTAATGATATGATAAGAAAATTGAAACAAGAGATCATGACAACAAAAAATGAAATGTAGGATATGACTATGAGATTTTGCAAAGAGATTGAGGACAAAAAGAAGAATGAAGAAGAATTGACCAGAAGACTAAGTGATGCAGCAAATGAGAACACAAGACTTAGCTATGAAAATGACATATTGAAGACAGATTTGATGCATACTCAGAATGACTTGAATAAACTAATGAGACAAAAAGAAATCTTGGAAAGGGAATTGGAAACTGCAAATCAACACAAAGAAAAATTCAAGAAAAGCTCAAAAGAACTTGGTACCTTATTGAAGAATCAAAAACCCAAAGGTGACACTTCTGGAATTGGATTTGAAGTTGGAGAAAGCTCTGGTATTGTAAATACTTAGGATCACAGTAAACCGGTAAGACCTAATACTTACAAATTCAATGGAAAATGCTTTAACTGTAATAAATATGGTCATAGGGCAAACAAATGTAGATCTAGGAATTATCAGAATATCAATCCTCCCACCGGTCAATGCTCCAAATGCAACAAAATTGGTCATAACTCTGAAAACTACAAAATGAATGTAAGATGTTATGTTTGTGGAAGATTTGGACATTTATCAAATCAATGCAGAACACAAACTGGCATAGGTTATGGGAAAGCTATTCAGAAAAATAATGTAACTTGTTATGCATGTAACAAAATTGGTCATATTGCTAAATTTTTTAGAAGTAAAGGTACACTGGTAGACAACAAAAGTACTAGCCTGAAGGGTAAAGAAAAGGTTGAAGAGGTTAAGAAAGAATTCTTAAAGCAATGGATTAGAAAAACTGATCTAAATATTGGGAATACTCCTCCACCAATAGAACCAACAAATGCTCCACCAACAGGACAATATGAGGCTCCACCAACAGGATAGAGCAATGCTCCACCGACAGGAAGTTCTTCATCTAATTGAAGAAAATTATCTTGAGGGTTTGACAATCTAATGACACGTGCTATTATTCCCTCGGTTAGAGAAAAGAAGTTGAAAATCACTCATTACTAGCAAATAAAGTTAAGTTAATATATTACCGACAAGCAATTAATGTGGTAGGTAGTGGAAAAGACTTTATAAAATAAGGTTTTTGCTCCATTTCACTTCACCGAGCATTCAAACATTCGAAGAGCGCGGAATCTCTAGAGCTAAGGCATTTCGAGCAAAGAGGCAAAGCATTTCAACAATCAATCCATCCAAAGGAAGAAAAAGGTATTTATCATTATGGCATCCTCCTCTACACTTGAATTCATAGAAAACCCTACAGTAGTCGAGGTTATAAAACACCCTAGGCCCGTATTTCAGCTAGTTCTTGAGGTAGCTAAGAAAGATGACAATACAAGTGTTTTTTCCCAAATTCCAAAAGGAGATGTTTATGCAGAAGATCCCAGAATCTATATCCATTGCAACATAGAGGAATTAGGAGATGAAGAAATTAAAAACATGTATAAGACTATTATATGTGACAATATCGAAAATGTAAAACCTGAATATAAAGTTGTTGAAACCCTAGGATTCACTGAAATTCTCTGCATTCCTAAATTTCCCAAGGAAGTGATTAGGATAGTTTTAAGCAGGGTACATGGTTCATTCTTTTGGCTTGATTCAGTTCACAAAATTACAAAGGAAGCTGTGAAAGCAGTAACAGGGTTACCTTCCACCGGTAATAGACCCAACAAGACTAAGAAGGTCTCCAATGACCTAGTAATGAACTTAACTGGTGCAACATCAGACAGAAGGTCTCTAAGGGTTAATGATGTGACTGATATAAATGTTAGATTTGTTAGCATGATTTTAGGGTACAAAGCAACTCATGCAAATAGACTCAACTTAGTTTCCAGTTTATGCATTAAGAGTGCTCATGATATGGTAAAAGAAAATGTGAAAATTGATATATGTGAATGGTTATAAGATGAGTTGATTGATAACTTAGACAAAATCAAGAAGGATAAGAAAGGAACTTTTAGATTTGGAAATTTACTTGTATGCTTAATGCTACATATAACAAAACAAGTTCCCTGTATAGGACATAAAGATTTTGGATTTGACATACCGGTAGGAAAACAATTATCAGACTTATTCAACAACATGGGTGAAAACAAGGAAAATAATATCAATGAGTATTTTCAAGCACTAAAGGTTAGAATGAACAAAAGAATCAGACTATCACAGGAAATTGTCAACAAATACAAGGATGATATATGTTTTGTAATAAAAAAGGATGAAATATGGATGGAAGCAGTCATCCCTAGGACAATCTGGGTAACAGAAATGGGCTATGAAAAAGATGACCACATAGTGGAAACTTATGCCAAAGCACTTCTGGAAGCCCCCAATGAACCAAAGGAAGAAGTATTTGGTAGTGCTGAGACCATAGAAAGTCAAATTCAATCTAAGAAGAGAGTGAAAAAGGTTGAGGCAGTTGTGAGGAAAGGATCCAGACAAGCAAAAGCCATAAAGGAAGGTATATTAAAGAAAGCCGGCATAACTGAAGATGAGTTGGTAGACCCACAACCTGAAGCTCATCTATCACTGGTAGGTACTTCCTCAGAAGGAGATATACCAGCAACTTTTAAAAGAGTTGTTAGGAAAAGAGATCCCTCACCGGCAACCACTCCTTCACCTAGAAGGACAAGGCAGAAGAAACAAGCTGTGAGATCTCCGGTCAGAAAGGTCACACCTAAAAAGAAGTTGACCCCTAAGAAAAAGAAAAAGGCAACAAATGACTTGGCACCTCTAGAAATTTTGTTAAATGAGATCATAGAGGAAGGAAAACTGAAGAACATAGGGAAAATTTATGACACCCTATCGGATGATGAGAAAGGGCAAGTTGAGGAGAGTGTAATATTACACATGGACATGTTTAAAAAGTTTTTGTTGCAAGTCTTAAATGAAATTCCTGATGACTTATACAAAAGACTTGAGGCCAAAAGGCAAGGAGTAATTGAACCGGACAAGAAAATAAAAAAAGAAAAACTACTTGCAGTATATCCGGTAAACTCCCCAAAAGAAATTGATGATCTGATAGCTCAGGCTAACCAGACAGTTTTTTCCACTGCACACCGACAAATTTCATTGATGGCAGGTAGAGTTATAGAGGTTTCAGAGGAAACAGAAAATGGTTGGGACATATTTTTGGTTGAAAAAGAAAAACAAGAAGAATATAGGAATCCCAAGCCTATTAAAGTTTATCAGACAGATAAAGACAAGGGGAAAGGTAAAGTTGGTGGACCACCAAGTATCAAGGTTAGAGACAACTTACCCCCACCTCCTTTAAATACTCCACTGGTAAAATCAACAACTACTGAAGATCAACCGGCAATTGAGAGCATGGATACAGAGGATGTCAATACTAATCCTGAATTCCTATATACTATGAATGTTGATACTCAGAAGATCAACATAGTGGTAGATAAAGATACAACAAATAAGACAGATATGGCTAGTGAGCTTCTGACAACAGGAAATACAGAGCAACCGGTAATGGATACAGGGAAAAAGATGGAATCTGAAGCACAAACAGAAAAACTGACAGAGCTAAAGGCTCTAGAACAGATGCCACCGATAAGAAATGAAGTAGGAAAACCAGTGCTTAAGGAAATGCAGACACAAATTGACCTGCTAGAGGTCAATAAAAGCATGGTCACTTCCACCGGTACTCAGTTTGTTGGGTCACCATCAAATGTAACTAAGGTATTACTTGAATCCATCAAGAAAATAACTGATTATAGCTCACAAGCTTACAAAGCAATAGATGATTCAATCCCATTTTTGAAATCAATAGCTCCTAATTGTAACATAGACAATAAAGATTCTTTAGGACAGTTGGATACACTATGTAAATATATTTCTAGAAATTTTGAGCAAATAAAGGTAGAATCTGTAAAGGAAATTGTAGAAAAGGAGAAACGAAAATTCTTTGAGGAAGGAATAAAGAAGTGTAACAAAGATTTTGACACATTTCTACCAGAACTGTGTAGTTTGTTAAAAGAGTACAAGAATCTGTATAAAGATACATGTAAAACAAACCTTTTGATTGTAGATATTGACAAGAAAATAAGCAAGGCACAAATGAGATAAATAAACTTGCAGACAATTTTGTCAACTCACCTGATTCATGTATAAAGATACAAGAATCTGTATAAAGATACATGTAAAACAAACCTTTTGATTGTAGCTATTGACAAGAAAATAAGCAAGGCACAAATGAGATAAATAAACTTGCAGACAATTTTGTCAACTCACCTGATTCATTATCAGTTTTTAAAGAGAAGATAGCAAATTTTGAGGAAGAATTGCTCAAATTGGAAAGAGAGAAAGAGAGAATAATAAACAAGGCAAAACATTTGAGATCTAAACTAAGTCCAAGATTGGACTATTTAGCATCTCTGCGGAAGGAAATTTCAGAGGCATTAACACAAGGAAGAAAAACACCAGCAGAGCAATTGCAACATCTCACCGACACTGTAAAAAGAACTGAGCCAACAATAAAAGACAGTAAGAAGTTTATGGATGGTATAAACTTAATTTTGGGAAATCTTTTTCAGATAATAACTACCCAGCTACAAGGTTGAGGTTATGGACTGGTATAACTACAAACTCTACTAACCTTTGTCATTGATGCCAAAGGGGGAGTAGTAGGATGAGAAAATTCAAAAACACAGGGATCATATGCTTAGGGGGAGTCACTCACTTTTTTTTGGTAAATTTTTTGGTCTACACATTTTTGGATATCTTTTTGAAATTTCTCATGGGTGTTTCCATCAATGCCAAAGGGGGAGATTGTTGGCATATGGACACTCCAATGAGACATTGTGTGTGATTGAAGGTTTTGTCATTGATGGCAACCTTGCAATCCTATGGCACTGACAAGACATTATATCGGCAAAGCATTACACAGGCAACCTTGCAATCCTATGGCACCGACAAGACATTATACCGGCAAAGCATTACATAGGCAACCTTGCAATCCTAAGGTACCAGCAAGACATTCTACATGCAAAGCATTATTCAAGCAAGATAGTGCACCAGCATCAACAAGATCACTCTACACCGACACCGACACTGGCACAAAAGAAAATATGTACACCGACACAGAAGAAAAGATGTATACCTGCACAGAGGTAGACAAGATTTTTGATATGTAATATTTTGTTTATTATTGTAAGCCAACTTGGCAAATTGTAAAATGACTCTTGTATAAAAAAGAGATCATTGTAGACATTTGTAAGACATGGATAGAAAACATAAAGAAATTTATTAGGCAGACCTAATGTACGAATTATAGGTCAAGGGTATATGTAAAGAACAAAGCAAGAACCGGTACTGAATCTGGCATTGAAGATGCTATTGTAAAGCAGTACAGAATATTGGATTTGTATAATCCTCATTGTAAGTCAGTGTGACTTCTTATTGAGTGGTGTGCTCTAGGCAGTTGGCCTTCCTGCATGTGTAGGCCCCTATTGTAAGTAATATTCTCTTATTGGCCAGTAAGTGAATATTGTGGGTCACAAATCCCACTGAGGTTTTTCCCACACCGGGTTTCCTTGTTAAACATCTTGTGTTATGGTGTTCTTTTCATGTGGGTGTTTTTGATTCTGTTAATTATATTAATTCTTGCATACCGGTATACTGTTACTTTATGTTCTACATGTTTTGTCTTAAGAAAATTTCATTACCAGTTAGATACTGATTCACCCCCCCCTCTCAGTATCTGTGGGAACCCTAACAATAACAACTTGATTTATCTACTTGCATACATTGATCATGATTACTCACTAGTCACCATTGCTCCTCACCTGTGATCATGCCATACCAGTTAACATCAATGACAACCTAATGCCAATAGATTAGCTTGTTCACGGTAGGTTTTGTAAGCTTATGCATCCTTGGCTTCTCAATGGTTTGATTCAAATAGGTAACTACCTTAATTTCTTCAGCAGTGATCTTGTAAGGTTTGTCCAACCACATAGATTTAGCATGGATTATGTTCAGCACATATCTAACCCACTCCTTCTCATCAAAAGTCAGAAAGTTCACAAATTGGGTGAAACCCTTTCTTTTTAGTTGTGCAAATTCTGGCTTAGGATTGTTGATGTCATCCATGATCCTTTTAGTGTATAGATCCAAGATGTCTTCTGAGCTGATTTCTTCAATTTTAAAGTGAATGTAAGCTTGAACATCATCAAAATGCAAAAATCCATGCGAGATGAAAGAAAATGCTCCAACCAGGTCATCCTCCATGGAATTGCAGGGGTGTTTCTTAAATATAGGATGGGTCCTATTCTTAACCTCAACCTCAACCACCAATGGACTAGCAATGGAGGATGGAGATGCCATTTCAAAATCTCAAAAAATAAGACTTAGAAAAATGCCCTTCAAGAAATACCTTAAACAACTATCACATGCTCTAAATCGCTTCACTGGATTTCTTTAAGCTCTTTGATCACCTTGTTCTTCAACTCAAAAACACTATTCTCAAAGTGAAGAATGATTCTCGTATTTTCCCTTTTAACTTTGCAAACCCTAATTTCACTTTGAAATAAATGCACCTCAAATATTCAACTGGATGCCCTATTTAGCTATCAGATGCCGCAATCAACCATCTAAGTTTTAGATATCATCTGCCATTTGTAATATATTGACCACAGATCTCATGAAGGGGTACTACAAGATTTTTATTGGTTTGCCTCCCCCTAAGGCCAAAAATCCCTAGTTACCAAATGAAGATCCTGCATAAGAATTAGGTATAGGTCCATTATCGGCCTTAGATCCATCCTTCTTCACCCACATCTTCTCATGCTTCTCTCTGATCTCTTCTACTTTCACTTTACCCTTCTCATCTGATTTATTCTTGTCTACCGGAGCACTATTCTTCCTTTTGTAGTACTTTGCAATGTGACAAGTTTTGTTGCATGCTCTGCAAACAACATTATTCTTCATCTGATTCTATCTCATCATGTACTGATTAGAGATATGTCCAAACATTCCACAAGCATAGCATATTTTGTTTTGAAAGTTATTCATCACAATTATACACACTTTTGACTTATTGCATATTATACAATGACTGGTAAAGGTAGAAACATTGTTCATGTTCATCATATTGTTATTATTCATCATTCCACTATTCATCCTACTTCTGCACTGACTCACCATATGACCAATTTTTTTGCAAATAAAACATCTACCATTGAATTTATAAGCATTAGGATATCTTACCTGAGGATTCTTGATTTTCTTCTAATTAGGTTTAGTATTTCCTTGACCAGATCCAGAGGATTCACCTTTCTCATATCCTAGACCTCACATATTCTTCCCATGTCTTTGACTTTCTAGCATCTCATCAAGTCTTTCTGAACTAGCTTTGAATTTGTCTTTGTATCCATTGACAATATCAAGTTCATCCCTTAGGGTAACAACCTATCTTTCAAGTTCTTGACCATTATTCCTTGATTGTGTCAACTCAAGCTTCAACTGATCATTCTCATAGGTAAGCCTGAAGCATTCATCAGCTCTTTCATTCAATGTTTATGCCAAATTCTCTTCATTATTCTTCTGGTCCTCAATCTCCTTAGTCAGTCTCATCACAATGGATTGCATCTCATTCTTCAAAGCAATATTTTCTCTGTCAAGATTGTTAATCTCATCAGCTTTGTCCTAGTATTATATGATCTAATCTTGATTCTCCTTCAACTTGTCCATTAATTCCTTCCTCTTTTTCTCTATAGATACTAGCTTGATCAATCTTCTCACTAATGAATTCATCAGCAACATTTATATTCTTCTTCAAGCTACAGACCTCACTTCCAGTAGCATCAAGATCCTCAAGTGCCACATTGAGTTGTCTCTAGAAACTGGAATCCATTGAATCAATCTCCCAGACCTTCCTCAAGAAGTTAAGCTTCCTCAGAGGAATGAGGCTCTCATACCAATTGTTGGAATCATGGATCACTGAGAGTGGCGGATGAATCAATGATCTATTAGAAGTTAAAACCATAAACTTATTCTTTATCCACCAGTTAACAATGCATAACAAATATGAACATAAACATGCAACAATAAAAGCACAAATACACAACATCAAAATTTTTACATGGAAAGCTAGAAAGGGAAAAACCACAGTGGGGCTAGAACCCACAATATTCATATAGTATGGCCAAGAGGACATAAATATTACATGGATGGGAAATGCACTTGCATTCAAGCTCACTGCCTAGAGCTCACTACTCAATTACAATTGCCGAAAAGGCAACAACCCTCAGGGAAGTCTCACTAACTTACAGTTTGATTACAATGAGTAAGTACAATGAAATGAGCTCTTAGAAAGAATCTGATAATGCAAAATGAGTTCTGGTTAGGCTCATAATCACTAACTATCTTTTCTTTGCTAATTACCTTGTTCTGGTCTCAGTTAGCTGTCTATTGATCTGAAAGAAAAATGCACATGTGAAACTATGCTCAATCGCTCCAAAATAGATCACCATACACATAACACACTGAAAATCAACCACTAAATGGATCTTATATATCCGTTCTTACCACAAAAACAATCTCCTTCAAGTCAACTTCAATAAGTGTAATGTGTAGATCAAGTCGGCTTCAATCATGAACACACCATAGCACCAAACTACAATATTATAACCACATGCTTCCTAACGGTTTTACCAAATGCTGAGATCACAAAAATAATCCCCACAAACACCGTAATAACTGGAGATAATTCCAGATCAACACAATATTGAAATGCCATATTTTGTTGGTTAATTGTCTACTGATTACCTCCATCTTCCGGATAAGTTGAGTCATGACTACCGAATCGAACCGCCATGAAGAGTTGACATCAATGACAACCCCACACAAATGATCAACCATCGGAAGTCACCTGAAATCATCGATTGAGTGTTAATTGCCAACATTTTAGTCATAAATTTGGTCAAATTATAAATGATTGATAATAAATTACCATTGGTCATTTATGGCCAATTTATATATTTGCATTGGAGATTATATTTTGATCATTAATTTTTTATATGAATGCATGGCATGTTGATTTGCAATTGGTTATGTTCTAATGATTGTAGATCGATGAATTGATCTTTGGAAGTTGTGTTTTGGTCCCCTTTCTCTTGGAGTGGATGAATGCATGTATTTTTGGTTCAGAAGATATATTTTGGTTTAGGCCAACATGGTTCAAGTTTTGATGATCTATCTTGTATATAAGGAATGTGTGTGTTGGAGTTATTTGTGCAGATGAAGAGAGAGTGTAGATGATGTGGTGAAGAGTGAAGATCAAAGGAAGTGTGAGTAGTGAAGAAGAGTTGTGTTTGAATACTATGCAAGCTGTATTGAGACTATAGCAAAGTTATGAGACAAAGAGTTGATAGTTAAACTTTGAGTTGTGTACCAATGTTGGTCACTTGATGTAGAGTTAAAGGATAGATTCATGATCAAGAGATCCTTCTTTTCATATCATTTTTTGTATCTTGCCTCGAGTTTATTTAGCTCCAATTTTTGCAAGTCCTCTTTTTTATATTTCCCCAAGAGCAGTTAGCCTTGGTTTGAAAGTTTGGAGCAATGAATTATTCTCTTTGGAATTTGAAATTCACAGTAGATATATTTTTGTGGGCAAGTGCTTGTCGTGGTTTTTCCCAGTTTGGGTTTTTCACATAGAAAATCTTGGTGTTCATGTGTTGGTTATGTGCTATTTATTAATTATTTATGTGATTCAATAATAGTTTGTTTGGATTGATTCTCCCTCCTCTCAATCTTGCCTTAGGTTCAACAATTTAATGTTTTATGGGTCTCATCGTAGCATGTGGAGATCTAGATAAGAGTAATTTGCATTAGAGAATAAGATTTAGACATTAATTGTTCATTATATGGACACATTGCATGTTGGAATGCTATGGGTTATAATCTGGTGATTGTGGATTGATGGATTGACCTTAGGAAGATTTTTTTAGTCCCCTCTTTCTCCTAGAGTGGATCAACATTTGTGTTTTTTTGTTTAGAAGGTCTATTTTGTTTCAGGTTGACTTGGTTCATGTTTTGATGATCTGTCTTGTATATAAAGAATGTTTGTGATTGAGTTATGTGTGGAGCATGGTAGAGAATGTGATGTGAAGATAGTCATTGAAAATCAGTGAAGATCAGAGAAGAAGAATTATGTTCAAATGATATGCAAGTTGTTTGAAACTATGGTAGAAGGCTGAGTTAGAGTGTTGGCAATTGAGGTCTAAATTGTGGGTGTTGATTGATGCAAAGTTCAAGGACAACTTCATGATTAGGAGATCCTTCTTTTCAAATTAATTTGTTGTATCCTTTCTTGTTGTAGTTAGCATCAGGTATAAAAGTAATTTTTTATATCTTATCCCAAGAGCAATTAGCTTTGGTCTACAATGTTGGCATTTGCATCAAGATTGCATTGATGAACTATTGTGTTGTCATTGGTATCAATTATAACTGGTAATGATGTTGTTATGATGTTGTTTTTCAAACGGTAGGTGAGCTAATGAAGGAAACTGATATTACTTCAGAAGAAGTGAGATCAACCGATAACCCTACCTATTGATGTGGTAAACCCTAACCGAAGGAGCTTGGTGAATTGGTTGTATTAGTTTATGATCAAATTATGAATGGTAATGATTATGCCACATAGGCATGTTGTATGCGAAGAGTTTCAAATGGTTTTTTCCGCATAGAGATAAAATTTTTATCTTGGGAATGAGTGAGTACATTACATGAAGTGGAAACCACATGATGAGTTATAGGAATCAATGAAGCAGTGATCAAGGAGCGGTCGAGATTGCCTTGAATAATGTGCAATGATTTCTATAATACAATGGTCATACTTGAACCAATTTATTTGTAATCTCTATGAGATCATAGGTTTGTGATGTGTTACCGACCTATTGTTTTTCTTATAAGGTTGATGAGTTGTTTTGTTGAAGTGTTGGTAATTCTGGTTAAGTGTAAGTGTGATTGGTTGTTGAACTAGAAGGTGTATTTGCAGTATGTGTGAAGGTATATAGAAGCATGAAAAGGATTTGATCAAGCAGAGTAAAGCTATTCACCAGATCAACAAACCCCTGTTGTTTTGTAACAATTACAATAGTCAAATCCCTTAACCAGGTAAGCTTTAACAGGCTTAGTGCTATCTAAATCCTCTAACCAAGTGATCCATTGGATTGGATTTAAAATCCTCTACCAAGGTTACTCCTAACAGGGTATTGCTTCTAATAGCGAATTATAGTCAATCCCTTAACTGGGTGGTCCCTAACAAGATATGTTCATAATAAGACTTTTTCTAAAGCTTTAACAGGTTTGGCTCCTAACAGGGCGAACTTCAAAAGAGTTCAGAATACTTGTGGGTATTCATCCCCACCGTGGTTTTTCCCATTTGGGTTTCCATGTCAAAATCATTGTGGCAAGTGGTGAATGGTTTTTGTGGTTATGTTTGCTATGGTTAATTTTCTTAACTGCTGAATCCACTTAGATATGATAAGATGACCAGTAGTAATCTGAAATGTGGTTTTACTATTGTTAGTAAAGTATTTGAATGTTTTTGTTAAAAGGTTTTGAGAGTTTCAGATTTGTTATACTATTATTTTGTTATGAAAGTCAACCAGTATACTTGACAGTGATATTGCAATTTCTAGCTCAGTGTTTGAACCGGTTTTGAGATTGACTTGTGAGATTGTTATTGACTTTGGTGAAAGTTTAGTCAGTTTTCCATCTACTGATTCAACCCCCACCTCAGTAGTTGTCTAGATCCTTATTGATTCATCATACAAGTCCAAAGAACCGAGCTCCTCCATTGCAATCTGATATACATAGTGGATATATTTTGTGGGCAAGTGCTCACCATGGTTTTTCCCTATTTGGGTTTTCCACATAGAAAATCTTGATTTTGATGTTTTGGATTTTTATTGTTGATTAAATTGTTGATGTGTTGTATCAATTTCACCCCACATATTAGTTCTACCTTGGGTTCAACAATTAGTGCATAGTTGTGCATATGTTTGTTTGGTGAGTTAGTTGTTAGCTTCTTGTTTGTGTGCCTTAAGTGGCATGTGTGAGAGTTCAAGATGAAACAACCCAAGTAGCATGTGGTGGAGGAAGAGTACCTCATTGATTGTTTGCACCTATCAGGGATGGATGGATACACTTGTGAAAAACCCTCTCGAGTGGGCTAAGGATCGATTGTTTGGTGTGTTGTTGTACAAGAGTAAGCTATTTTTTGTCCTTTGAGTGGTCTGCGTGCATGGATGTTGTTGGAAATAGTAGTTGAGTTGCCTCATTTGTATTAGCATGATATTTGATGAGTGTTTGTTATTTTGGGTTGGATTGACCCTCTTGTGTGGTGAGGAGATTCCCTCTTGTGTGACGGTCTTCCCAATGAGTAATTCTTGATTTTGGATGTTAGAGGCTCTTGAGTGGGAATTTTTTTATATAATCCTAGTAGGATGGCCTGATTGTTTCTTTGATTAAATTTTACTGAGATTCTTATTGTTGAAACTTGATTGAGCATTGTGCTTATCATTGCATAATGTTGTATTTAGGTGTGATAGAGATAGAAGTAGTTCATGCTCTTATGTGTTAGAAATCATTGTATTGGCATTGTGTATATTCTCTCATGTTCATAGTGATGCACTATGGTACATGTGAAAGGAATAGAAATGACTAATGAAAGAGACATGTTGACATTGTTGTGGTTTCATTGAGGTGCATTGTATAGCAGTTTGGCCAATAATGTATCAATGCATAAATTAAACAAATGACCATAAGTAGAAAATATATAGAGCATCAAGGTAGATCAATTGGCTTAATGACCTGTATCCCCAATTTGCATTATTTATAGCATTGTAAGAGGATTTGTGTGGCTCCATAACCTCGTGGAAATGCAAATATTGTGGATTCATGTGCATTATGTGCATTTTGCATTGCAACCTTGGTATTGTATTGGGTTGATTTTCTCCTTTATGAGTACACCATAGGGTGTTCAAAAGGAAAACTGGCATGTTGGACATGTCCTTGTGAGGATATTAAATGCTTAAGTGATCAACAATCTATTTTGTTAGTGTAAAGTTATTTGTGATTGCTAGTGTTATTGTTGAGTTGAGTTGTATTTGTTAGTATGTGAAACTCAGTGTACCCTTATGCGATAACGAGTTGTATTGTGAGTATGCATACGCTAATGAGGGAAAATCCTCATGTGACCTCCTATTGTATGTGAGTAAAATACCCTTGTTTTGTAATCATAACATACTTTGATGTGGCCTTGAATTATGAATATGCGAGTAAGGTGGATTAAATGTAACTAATCCTTGTGAGTGTAACTTCCTCGTGAATGTGACTTTATAAGTGAAGTTGTGTCGTGCATTAATGTATTTCCCTGAGACCATGGTGTTATGTTCCTCTACTTATATTTTCTAGCATAGAGTAATGATTGCATCATTCTTCTTTCTTGAGAAAATAAGTGCATTGCATTAAATATAGTAAATGATTGCAAGTGAGTAGAAATCATGGTTACATATATTATTGCATAAAAGTTGTTTAAAATGAAGAATATAATGACTCAAATGTTTGTTGTTTCTTGTGTATGCTCTCTAACTCACCCAAGATATTGTGTCCTTAGGTATTGTGCAACAGTTACTCCCTCATATGTGGTTGATATTGGTCACTCAGTTATGTGAAACTTTGTTTGTGATAGATGACTTCTCATGGTTTCGACAAGTTGTCTCCAATGTTGCTTGGGCTAGCATTGATTTTTTGAACTTTCTTATGCCTAGAATTAATCATTGAACTCTTCTATCTATTTTGTGACACTTGTCACACTTGATTTATTGTTGAAATTGTGTGCGCTTATTTAATTTAATGTTGAATTGATGATTTCCCCCACTTTGGTTTTCTCTTTTTATATCTCATGGTAAATATTTTTTATGTTTTATGTTGCTAGCCCTATTTGTGTGTTAAGTGTTTATTTCTATCATGTTCTTTGTGAACCTCTACTAGTATGTACAAGGGAGGACATCTCAGAGAATGTACCACATATGATTGTTGATTAGATAGAATTGTAATTCAAGAAAAGGATTAAAATGTGTTTTCTATAATAGAATTTGATTGAAATACCTTGGGTATATTAAATGGTTAGAAATGTGTGACTCGACAAGTCTGAATCTTATAATATTGAATTAGTGAAGATAATGATGATTTGTGAATTTTACCTTCAGTAAATGATAAATGCATGCCTTAGTTAATAAATATTAAGCATATCAGACCATGTTAGATTCTAATGAGGTGTATATTGATGTTGCATTATGCTTATGTAAAGTCTTTCTATGTGATGAGATTATGAATTAAATGTAGTTGGATTATCTCAATGTGCTAATTGTATTCTTGCATAAGCTTGTGTAGGTAGCAATAGAATCACGTGTATTTTTTTTGTTAGATCCTATTGTTAGTGGATGAATTTGTAGTGACTCTCCTCAACCTATCCTTTGTGTCATTCAAATAGACTTATCTGGGTTTCGATTTAATTATTGAATTGGGATTATGATTCTAACTATGTTTCATATGCCTATTTTGATGATTAGACATTATGTGGACCCATGCTACATTGATGATTTCTATGGATGATGGTACTATCATTATTGATCATATGACTTGATGGATATATGTGATTTGATGGATTCCATATGTATTCACATACTTGATGATTTATATGCACTATCTATATTGATGGATTACATTGATTATGCATTAGTTGATATTTAGGGAAGTGTTGATTATGTAATTGAGGTTATCATAGATGTACTAACCCTATTTCATGGACTTATATGATGAGATAATTTTATGGTGTGTTTGTTATTGTTTGAATGTCCTTTTGGTAGAATCAATGTCACATCACTCATTATGAGTGGGATGTGTCATTGTCAAATTCTGCCACTTTCTTTCCATATATATATATACATGTTTTATCACTTTGCAATTGCAGGACTTGTAGGTACCAAACACCTATTCCTCCTAGGTTTCCAGGTGTGAGTTCCTCCTGTCTTCATGGGTGCAAGTGTGTCTTTAATGCCAATGGTAATTTGTGGTTTCAGAGGTGGCACAGGTTCCCTTCACATACTCTAGGTCTAATATTGTCACTAGGCACAGTTTGTCATGTTAGTTGTCAGCTTGACTCTTTCAGTTTTGTGAGTATGTAAGTGATGGTTCATCTATTTGGCTATATGGTTATTTATGTTGTGGTTGACTATTTGATTAATTGATGTGGGATTTAATAGTTAGTAATATTTATTTTAATTATTTGATTTTATCTATTTGAGCATTTGATTATTTGATTTATGATTTTACATATATAGTATTTATTTAATTAATATTTATTTGAGGACTATTTAATTAATTATTAGTTGATAAATATAGTCTAATTATTTAATTAACATTTAATAGTTTTTTGGTTTGAGTAATTAACTATTTAGTGCCTGATTTATTTAATTATGTTCTTCCCTTGTGATTATTTAATTAAATTAATTATATCCTATGGTGGATTAAATATTATTTCCTAAGTAGACTATAGTTTGTGCACTAATATTTATATAGTTGAATGATAATATACTTTGGATATAAAATAAATTAATCCCACTTATATCTTATATTAAATTTTCATTTTTCTAACCTACTCTATTCTCCCATTGGTGGATTTCGAATGGGCAAATGATTTTGAAAACTATAGGGTGAGGGGAAAATATTCCAAAAAGGAATAATCCTATTGGTTGGAGGATTAGGGTTTCTAGAGCTTTTCATGTTTTAATGGAATGCCTGAGACTGTTCACGGGTTCCATTCTTTTGGCTTGGATTCTTGGAGGCTTATTTGGGCTTTGGGATTGGATTTGGCTTAGAGTGGGATTGCAGAATGGAGGCCTCTCCTTTGGTTTCTTGTTTTTCTTTCAAATTTCTGAAACTTGTTTTCTCTATGTTTGATTTTTTTTGGGAAAAATTATTTTGTAGATGCATTCTCTTTAGTCTTGTTATATTTAGAATGGGAAGCCATGGGATTCTAGTTTCTTTTTCTTGGTTTATAGTTTTGGAAATAATGTTTCCTATGCGTTGTCGTGAATGTACGACATGAGGAATGTCTTGAAAATTTTGTATATGTCTTTTTATGTATTATATTATTAGATTCTTATTGTTTATTAAGGATATTTTATCCTTGTAGATGAGTTCTTATGGAGATTGTGAATCTAGGAAAGAGGAGAGTCTTTGTGAGCTCCCAGTTTGGCTCTTCCATAAGGGAGACTCACAAGAATTTTCCCCTTCTCATTTTCACTCATCCTCTTAGGTATGGATGTTAGTTTATGTGTGTAATGTATTCTTAAATGTATTTGAGTCATAGATTATCCTTTCTATGTTATAGATTCAAGGTCGTTGAGTATTGTCTTGGTTTTGACTGTTTTGGAGATGTTCTTCCTCCAAAGTCTGCATTATATTTTTAATCAGATCTCTTAGATTAAAATTGGTTATTTCATATCTTTAATACCTTCTTGAATCCCTTTTCTAGGTGCTTTAATTGGTCTTAGTTTCGTCATTTTAGCCCCCTTAAGTTTTATGCATTTTTGTCCCCGTACTTAGTCATTTTCATGCAAATTTTTCTCTCGGGTACATATGAGACAAGAATGCACATATGCACCACAAAAGCTCACATATGTTCCATTATAGTTTATGTATGTGCCAAGTTGTCAAAAATTGGGGTTTGGATGCAGCGTTGAGCATATTTGATGCCAGTTGGATTTGGGGATATATCAAAGGCTTTTTGAGGGCATGTATGATGTTATTCAATGTTTATTAATGTTTTTTGAGGTCCTAATATGATTTATTATTATTATTTATTATGTCTTTTTCCTTTTTTGATTTTTTGAACACTCTCTCTTCTTTCTATGCCGAGATAGAGATGGAGATATTTGAGATTCTTGTGCCAGCAAGTGAATAGGCCTTGGTGAGATTTTTGCTTATGTTTCATGGAATATTTGATGGCCCTTGTGATGGAATTTGATGTATTTATTACCAAGAGTCTCATTGGCTTTGATTTCATGTTGTAGCATTTTATATGTTTCTTGCTTATGTGTTGAGATTCTTGGCTGCATCCTGATTGTTTATAATCTCAGATTAGTTTATGATTATAGAGATTCATGTGTTTTCTTATTATTTTCAGACCATGTTAGGGGGATTTTGATTCCTTGTGATGAATGGGGTTGCGAGTGATACGCTTTCATGAGGTTCCTTGTAAGGATGCATGAGGTCTAAACTACAGGGCACATTGGGAGTTTACCTTGTTTTTTTGTAATCAAGTGATAACATGATAATGAACTCATGGGATGGGTATATAGTTAATTAATCAAGATAATAAATTTATGTGATCCTCATGACTTCATCCTAGGGAGGATGTTTTAGGATAAGCATGAGAAGGCCATTGTGATGGCAAGTCATTCTCCCTTGATCACTCATAGGTTGAGATGGCTCTGCATGTCCATCAAGATAGTTCCTTATGTTATTGTATATGTTATGTTATGAGGGTGACATGTGATGAAACTCCACTCCTACATGTGTCCCCTTTCTAATTTATGATTATGCTTTGTTTATTTGATAAGCCTCTGGGAGTTTCTTATTGTGATTGTTTATGATTGCTTCATGTTTGAGAGTCCTTGTTGTTGCTTGTCTCTTTGGTATTTAGTGTCAACCTAGATGTAGAGTGTGTGTTGGGACCTTGTTTCATCTCCTAGCATGGGGGGTACTTGTTGTATTATTCATGTAAATGTAATGATGTATGTAATCTAGTTGAATCCTTAGAATGAGATATGTGGGTGTAGTGTAATTGTGACATTCATATGTATTGTCATGTAATGATAATGGAAATAGGAAATGGATTTATGTAAAACTTACCTTTTAATGAAATTAGATTCTTGATATTGGATAGTAAGGATAGGTGGTGGATTCATGTGAATGACTATGAATGGTAATAATAATGATTATCTTGGAATACAATTGCGATGTTAGACATTGAGATGTATTGTATTTCATTTGTGGTTGTAATAAAATGGATTCATGAGTTGTGCAATGTGTTATGGTTTGGTTTATGATTATGTAATTGGAATTCATGATAATTCTTATAGAAAGGAAATCATGTAATGGCAATGGTAGTGGTGATACATTATGATTCATGTTTAGTTTGATGCATAGGAAGAAAGAAGCTATGCCCTTAGTAGGATTGGGTACATATATTGCTATGATAAATAATGTTATATAAGGACTAAGTATGGTTTTGAATGTAGGGTTAGGAAGTATTGTGAAGTATCTTGTAGCTCGTGATCCAATGATGAGTCAGAATCTATGTATTTCTATTGTTGTTAGTGGATGTTTCTCTTGTATGAATTATTATGTTAGTATTAAATAAGTGTTCTTAATGGAGGATCCAATAATCGTGATTAATGGATATCTCTAGCACATGGATGTGAATAAGTAGTTGGTAGAATGAACATATGTAATTATCATGGAAGAAATAATATTATACTTAGATGTGGTTGTCACTCATGTTAATACACTGGAATATTAAGAATACTAGTATAGAATATAAATGGATAGATGGAAATGACATTAGAATTTTGCATTAAGCATATAAGGTTGCATAAAAGAAAGGATCATATTAGGATGTAAGAACTCATAAGTACAATGTATATGTTAAAGGAAATGTAACCCATGTTATGAATTTAGTGAAAGATAAGCATGATAGTTGCATAATGAATGTATGGGGAATATGGATGGATAAAGGTATTATGAACATTTGGATTTGGATTTTAAAATGAACCTTAGTTATAGGGATTAATCTTGCATTGAAATCATGTAGCTAAAAAAAAGATTTCATACCATGTCAAAGGAAGGCATTTATGATTATGTAATATGGAAGAAAGAATTAAGTGCATTGTATATACGTAGATGGTTAGAGAATGTATCAAGTGTTGCATATCATCTTAATGACATTAGTAAATGACTTGCCTAGGAGCATGATGAAATAGTAATGGTTTTAAGATTAGAAAATGATGAATATTTGTTATTGCTTGGTTTATAGGAAACTAAGTAATGATGTGGAGATACCCTGGGGAAAGATGGGATGTATGGTGTATTTGTTATTCCGCTTGCATAGTGATAAAGGTATAATGTTCAATGTCGTGAACATGTTGATGTTAAGTGTATGTTTGGTTATTTACATTTCATGAATGAAGTAAAGTGTAACATTATACATTTCTATAATGTTTTTTAATCTCCATTAGATGTTAGTTAGCTTATTTTCTCTAGGGTATTTTGGCAGGGACTACATAATTGGTGTGATTTAATCCACCTAAGATGGCTATGTCCCTTGTATGATCTTAAGATTATCACTTTCAATGCGGATTCCCTAACTACATGTATGGTTGACATTGTGTAAGGACGGGAAATGTCCTTAGATACAACCTTTGAGATTTATGATAATATGTATATCTATTATATAATTATATGTATTCCTTTTCCTAGACTCCATGTTGGAGGTTGGTGTGAGTTGGAGGAGTGATCCTTAGTGGTTCAATCATTCCTAGCCTAAGGCTGGAAGAGGATGTGATCCTGATAAGTGTATTTGGTCATCTTGAGCCTAGTTGGATTTGTGAGCATGGGGTTGACCCTAGTGAGTGAATCAATATTACCTCATTGGTTAATAAATCATGATCAATATTAGGTCGAGTGACCCTTATGCTAGCTATAGTTGAGTACTCGGTAGTAGTGGAACCTTGTCTCGTTTCCATGCCTCAAGTTTGATTGAAACTATATGGACTTTCTTGTAGTGCGTATGGTTTGTTAAGTCTCTAAGTTGTCAAAAATCTTGGATGTGAGAGGTAAATTTATTCATGTTCGTACCTCTTGGTACCTTTGTTTTAGCTTTAGCTTTCATTGAGTAGATGATGTTGTAAGGAACTTGTCTTTTATGGGATCATGGTGGAATAAGTGAAATTTCTTCTTGATTTAAGTGATCTCTTGATGAGCATGATGGTGTTTTGTTGTCTTGTAGGATGACATTTCCTTCCCTTATTTTTGAAGGAAGCCCTTTGAGTTGGTACCTTGGTCTAAGGAGAGATCATTAAGGACACAGTTTCATGTTTGGTTGCCTTGAGATGAAGTAGAGTTGGATGGGTTTGTGTGGTTTATGTTTGAGAAGCTGGCTAGATGGATTTACTAGAACTATGCGGTGGCTTGTTTTCTAATGTTAATGGGTTGTTATTCTCTTGTTGACCAAATAGTAGGTCTAGTTCTCGATTGCTTTGGTGATGGTAATAAAGTTGTGTGATTGGACTTAGACTTGTTGATGAGTTAGGTTATTTTTGTAATCTTGATGTGGCTAATTATATTTCATACTAAAGGTGCCTTTCTTTGATTGTAGGCTTCTAGGACCAAGCCTAGCCCTTGGGGAGGGGGAGGATGTAATGTCCCTCTAGTTTTCTCTTCTATATTTCTTCTCCATGATGTGGACTTGGCTATGAGCCGGTGGTTGTGCCATTTTCTTATGGGTGTTAACCTTTTTGAAGTGATATAAAATTATTCTCGATGATGCATTTTCTTTTAGTGTGAGGCTATGTGTGCTTAACTTATGCTGTGATTGGATATATGTTATGTATTTGTGTTGGACCAGTGATGTTTGGGATTACTTCATGATGATCATGATTATTCTTCTTCATTAGGATGTGTTCTTTTTTCTTGTGCCTGGTTGTGAGGGCCATGGTGTTATTTCTTACTACTTATTTGATTAGATATTGAATTCGTTGGGGGTTGTTACCCTATTTATGACATTTTAATATTAATGTTGATTCAATTGATAACTAGAATGTAAAAAATGATGTTAATCTGGTTGGTTGATTTAAAAGTAACATATCATATTTTATGTTAGTGCATTTCTTTTAAGAGATTAAATGTTTAGTAATATGTTTAGTTGATGACGCTATATTGATTTGTTGAGATATCATGCTACTAACAATGTTAATAGGTGATCCCAAACGAGGAATATTAATGATGCTTTCAGTTATATTATATTTATATGCATGCATTGGTGTTTGTATGTTCTGGTTGGTCTAGGTATAGAGCATCGACTCCACCTGGCTCCATAGGTCTGACCATGCTCATATCCCTGACAGTGGTTATAGGAGATAGCACACTAGCCATTTATGTTACCTAGCCATAACCCATCGTACCTATTTTGGACTATTTTCTTTAATTTTATTTAATTATACCTCCAAGTACCAATTTGGTAATGTCCAGTTATCCCAATGCATATTTGTGAATGATTAGTAAAGACTATTTGTGCATAGTTGGTTGTATGTGAATTGTCGCTATTATAGTGTATATATTAATGGTATTTAAATAATGGAGTGGTAATTTAATATTTAATTGTTAAATGTGGCTTATATGTATTTGATTTAATGTGGATTAAATGATTTTGTCTTTGGGGGTATTTTGAGACTAATTGGATTTATTTATCCAATTTGATTTTTATTATTCTCATATTTTGCTCCAAAAAAGTGGGTTTATATTGTATTTTGAAGTTCATTTTTTGGGACTTAGTTTTTAATTTCAAATTTGGAGCTCTCAAAACCCTACAATGGGATTTTGGAATTTTTATTGTGGGTGATAGGCTTGGAGAAATTTTGTGGGTAGGAGCTTGTTGGATTCGTTGGGACAAACTCTTTATGTTACCTAGTTTTCATGAGCTATCTTTGTGAATTTGGTTTTCTTTTCAATTTAAAACTTTTATCAAACTTGAAGGCATGTTTCATGAATTTCTCTCTATTATATATGAAATTGTGTGATTATTATTTCTATTAGTTATCAAATGGATCTAGAATATTTCCCTAATTTGAATTTTGAATTTTAGCAAATAATTTATTGTGTTTGAAAATTTAAAAGCATAGTGTTACAAAAGGTAACTCTACCCAATTTTTATTTGATGCTCGAATTGTTGATTTTATTGCATGAATAAGTTATTTTTCACCTAGGGACCAATGGGTTTTCCCAAATTTTTGATTGGGCATGTGTGAAAATTTGAGCTTTTGGAGGTCCATCAATAGTGGATGGCCTCCATGACTGGTTTTTAGCAAAATTGATCTTTGATAAAATGTGAATTTGATATTTAAATATGATATTATTATGTGGATTGATACAATTATGTATGTAAATTTAATTATTAGGTCAAATATTTTGGATCCGTTCTCTTGGCATTTAGTGCCAATTGAGTATGTTTAGATGCATGTGTAAATGTCAATGCATACGATGTTATTTGATTATTTTGAACATGTTGGGCTCATTTGTGATATTATATGGCCTTTCATATTGTAATTTTATTATGAGATTCATGTTTTGATTTACTTGAGCCTAGGGTAGATAATAGGACCGATGATGGGAGTGGTATCAAATGGGGGTCAGGGTACAAAGGGACAATCAGGATAACCTATTTAACATTTTGTAATCAAGAGAAAAATAATGACACATTAATAAAATGAACCAATATAAAGTAGATACCCCTCTCATGGCATTGAGTTATCATATAGACTAAGGATGAGTTAAGAAGGCCTAGCCATCTGTGGGGTGTTGATCTAACATGATTGAGTCTCCTCATTCATATGAGAGGAAGTTACTCAATTCCATGTGAGCCATCCCTTAGAGATACATGATGAAAGTCATCGCTCTTTTTTCCTATGCATCTATCCCTATAGTTATGAGTAGAACCCAAAAGAGAACTTCCCTTCCATATGATTGTGCTTATTGATGGATTCTAGAGGTATCCAGATTGATGGCCATATGGAATTGTGAACTCTTTGGTTGATGAGATTGGTTTATACTTTCAAGAGAATTTTAGTGTTGATGCTCCTTGTGGAGATATTTCATACTTGTTTTGCATAAGGTTTGTATTGAGGATTATACCTCTCTCTCTTTCATTAATTGATGTGGTATTATGTTCTTGGTTGATTATATGTTCATGTTGAGTATTACTCCTTGTTTCATCTTGTGTGAACCTGTTTATCTCCCCTTCTTGAGTGTGTATCTATTTGGGCCACGTGACTATCTCCATGAGCACGATGTGGTTGGAACCTATGGGCTCCACATGGCTAGGTGGCATTTCCAACCACTATTGGGGACTAGAAGACTTTGATCATGTACAATTGAAGAGTTCCTTCTCCATCCTCAACACTTGTCCTTCTCATTCTCTCTTTTCTTGCAAGTTGTAAGCTATGTAATTTGATGTAAAAATTGTAATAATAGATTATTTGTATATGAAATACTTCAAGAGGAGATGTATGTAATTATAATACATGGTAATGATTAGATGTATCTTTACATGGTTCAGTGTTGGGACCAACCACCAAACATGTTCTTGTAGGCTTATCATGTGGTGATTTATTATGATGTTATCATAGGAACACTTAGTTTGGTGCTTAAAATGAATATAGATGTGATTCCCATTGTATTTGCTATTGAATTAGTCATGTCCCATAGTGGTCATGATATGTTGACCAAGCCCTTGTTGGATTGAGCTCTCAAGAGTGAATCTGGGCTTAACCAAAACCACTTGGTGTGTGTTTCGTGAAGTCCAACTGTGGATTTTAGTTGTGTTTTATGCTCCTAGTGGTGAGTAGAGGTATGCTTTGAACTTAGGACTTGATCAACAAAGTCTCTCGACCAATTCACTTAGTCTTGTTGAGAAAAAATCCCAGATCTGCATTTGTGGTCTTCCTTCAGTTTCTTCGCCTCTAGAACAACATCTCTATTTATCGGATCAATGTCTCCCCCTCTCTATCCTACCATCGATTTGGCATCTCTACCTCTAGATTAATGTCTCAACCTATGAAATTTCATCTATTATTCAGTGTTTTTGGTTGTCCTTTGGCATCCCCACCTAACTTGGTAATGTTGTTGTTTGGTTGATCTGTTCTGATGTAGGGTGACACAAAATTGATCAAGGGTTTATTTTTTAGCTACATGACCATGATTTGTGTATATTTCAACATCAGAGGATGATTTAGTCATCTCCTAGTTGTTCTTGTGTAGCTGATCTGATTTTGGTTGCAATTCTAAGGTATCTACATTAGTGGACATTAGAGGTTCCATATGATATCTTAGATTTTTTGAGAGTGTAGTCTTCCACTTGTTCTTGTCAGTTATCAATAGGATAAATGTTAGCTTGATATGAGCATTATACTTGTATTGTTATGCATGATGACACTTTATTACTTCAAAAAAAAATTACATGCATTTCTGGTGTAATTTTCACTTATCCTCTAAGGTTCCTTGGTGGGGTGTTACACACTACACATATAGAATATATGTTGATTCCCTATAGATATTTTCTCTACACCTATCAAATGGATATGACATTGATGCCAAAACAACACCATATAAATTTGTACTAGATAGACTATATACAAGTGTCTAGACAAAATATATGTTGATAGGCTAAAAAATCCTTTTAGAGTGTGGAGAAAAAGTATTTGATTTTCATGGCTTAATAATTTATCTTAGGTATTTTGGATATTTTACATGCAATGGCAAGGTCTGTTTTAGCTCAAAATAGTCCATACTTGTAGATATCTTCTATATCTAACATTCACTTATCAACTAGAAAACGTTAGAGATTTGTCATCATATATGTGTTTTGAATGAAACAAACGATAAAACTAACTTTCTTGGACACTCTAAACTCAATGGTGAGCTTAAATTTGCACCAAAATAAATCTACAATAAAAATTAACAAAGACGAAACCCCCAAATCTAGTATTTCTATCAATATTATCTAATTCTTCAAGTCATCATATGATGGAAGAGAAGAGAATACTCAATATATCATTTGATATACTCATATTTTCACCCTAAGAATATATCATGCATAAAACACACTCAAATCTAAGAAGAGATTTTCTAGATATGAAGATCCAATACCATGTAAGAGTTTATAGTGAACTCCAATCATCTCATGCTAACTTTCAAATCAAAACAAACCTTCTACAAAAGAGTACATAAAGAATAACATAATTGATTATGGATGAAAGATATTGATTACAAATGAATATACGAAGCCTTTATTATAAAGGCAAGATTAATAGGTAGGATTAAACAATATCATGGAAAATATCCTAGTCCTATGACATGAAACAACTAAAGATAACATTGCATGACAATTAAGACCTTGATGCATTTAGTAATGCATCATTTATGGAGTGGTAGGATGATGAGAGGAGGAAAGTATTGGGTGAGCAGTGGCTTCCTACACACTGAAACTTAAGCCCATGCATTGTGTAGATGATTGCCCGTAGGATAAACCATGAAATTGGGTCCTTAAGAATTTAATTTTATATAAATGAATTTAAAAAATTAACTCATTAGGTTATTCCTATGCAAGCTAGCAAGTACTTTAATATGTATGGGTAATGCATACTGTAGACACGTAATTCTGTCCACTTAATTCAAACTATTAATTAAATAAATAAGACATTTGTTTAATTAATTCGTCTTTTCCCTTTATCCATTATGTCACATTTAAATTTAAATATTTATTTAAATTCCTAAAATCCCTCACCCACTTGCATCTTCTAGAAAATGCAAGTTGTAAGTTAAACCTCCTTATAATCATGTCTAAGCCCCCTATCATTAGCCTTATCCCCTTTTAATGGTTTGCACATTCTTAAACCAAAGGTTAACCCAATTTACATAAACTGAAGCCTTTAATGGCTTCCTTTAAAGTTTTAAAGCCTTTAATGGTTTTCTTCAAAGTCTTCTTAAGCCTTTAATGGCTTCCTTCAAAGTCCTCTTAAGCCTTTAAAGACATCCTTCAATTCTTTAGGCATTTAATGCTTTGTCCCTCTCTTATCTCAAGCCTTCTCTAATTGACAATTGTCAAAATGTGATTGGCTTTAAGGATAGCATATGGTTTGAGGATAAACACTTCCTCAATCAATCCTAACCCTTCCTCAACCAATTCAATCTCAACCCTTCATTTGTCCATTTTTCCTATAAATAGAACTCCCATTTTCTTTGTGAGGAGGTTTTTCATTGAAGATCAAGTTGTCGATTGAGAATAAAGTTTTCCATTATGAAGAAGGTTATTCTATTGAAGTTATCATTGTTGAGAGTTTAGAAAGAATTCTCATTTCTTCTATGCATTTCTTAGAGAATTTGTATATGTTCCTCATAGAAACACTTCATATTATAGTCAACCATTGCCCATCCTACATTTGACATCCTTTTGTGCTAGTGCTCACGATGATGGAATACTTGATGTAGTAATGGGATCATATTCATTTTATTTATTTATTTCCTAACTACCTTATTGTGCTAATATTGTTTGATAATTCTTTGAACGGATTTGTCTTCATGTAATGCTTATGGTTGAAAGCTCTTTACTAACATGTTTTCATATTGATTTATACTAGTCCCATTTCTATTGCATTTCACATATATTATTCCAACAAAATATGTTGATTCCCTATAAATATTCTCTCTACACTAGTAAAATGAATAGGATGACAATGACAATACACAACCATACAAATTTTTACTATACATATTTCGTACAAGTGTGTAGACAAAATTTATGGTGTTAGGATAAAAAAATGCTTTAAGAGTATCGAGTAAAAGACTTTGATTTGGACTATTTAATAGTTGATCTTAGGAATTTTGGATCTTTTAGATGCAATGGTAGGGGGTTTTTAAGCCCAAAATGCTACAAACTTGTAGCTATGTTCTACATCTAGCAACCATTTTTCAACTAGAAAAGCTCATTTATTTGGTATCATATATCTATTTTTAAATAAAACATATGATAAAACTGGCTTTCTCAAAGACACTTGAAAGTCAATGGTGATCTCACATTTGCACCAACATCCACCAAAATAAGTATATGGTAAAAATCCATAAATACTAAATCCCCCAATCTAGTATTTATGTGAATTTCTAATTCTCAAAGTCATCATATGATGCAAGAGAAGATCATACACAACTTTTCAAGATCTATCAAGATTTACACCCTAGGAATAGGTCATGCACAAATAAATCTCAAGTATAAGAAGGGGTTTTCTAGATCTAAATCTCTATTACCATATAAATGTTCATACAAAACTCCACTCATCTCATGATCACCTGCAAACCAACATTAAACTTCTACAAAAGAGTATGGTAAGAATAACTTAATTATGGATGAAAAAAATTGATTACAAATGTACATATGAGGCCTTGATTATAATTGAAAGGTTGATAGGTAGGATGAAAAAAATTGATTACAAATGTACTAAAGATAGATGATATTACATTGTAAGTAAGACCTTCTAGAAATATTTATAGGTCCTTAAATAAACTTAACTTGTGAATGAGTGTGAAAAATATCTAACTCATGGCTAGTTAGATAATGTACCTTATTCAACCACAAAGGGGTAATCCTAATAGGGAAAATCCCTATTCACACCAAAAAATTCAATTTAAAAAATGTATGATTAGATATTATAGACAATTCCTTTGTTACACATATATAGATACATCACTAGATTTACCATATAGTAGTGATGAGGATCCGTTTATGTAACATAAATCTATAATGAATTACAAGTATCATGTCATTTGGGTCTAAATGTCTATTTTCATCAAGAACGTACATGAGTGAGGTAGCTTTCAATGCCTATGCTAGGTCACAAAAGATGTATCACAACATAGAAGAGTGAAAGAAAAGTTATTTTGGTTAGAAAAGAGAGGATAACCCTAATGAAATAATGTATATAATAGTATAGAAAAGGGTAATGAATATCAACTCAGAAGAATTGGATCTATATCATATATAAAAAATAGGTGGAAAATATAATCCCTTAAGAAAAGTATAATGGTAATTAAAGTTGGTACAAAGGAATATATGCAAATGACTATAAAACATAAATAAGGATAAATTAATGAAGTGAAATGACACAAAATTAAGTTAAAAACTAGGAAAAATATGTGAAACTTTTTAGAATTATTGGATGAATTCATTATGTGTTGCATTGATGTTTTGTCATTGATGTCAACACTAGCTGTTATGGTTGGCTACCGACAGACAGGTTTTGGTTATCGGTTGAAGATCTAGTGTTAACGATAGAAGAGACTATTTGTTGGACACTTTTGGCATGTTTGGATCTACGGAATATGATTGGTTACATGTGCTACATACTTCTGGAGCATGTCTTGGTCAGTTGGTATTGACTTGTTAATCAGATGCTATCATACACTCTAGTAAACCCTTATCGACACTATTTTAAGGCTTTACCAGTAGAGATTTCACTGAGGAATCTTAACAGGATGCATAATTGGTGTTGGTGCAGCTTTTAGATGGATTTCAGGATGCTGAAGATGTTCTTTGATCATGCTTCAATTGCTTGAAGATATTGGTTTGGCATAGTGGACCCAGAATACGTCTGGTACCTATCTAGGTTATGGACCGGTATCATGATAATGTGTACTCTACATGTTACCGAGATGTTTCGGGATGATTTATGGATTTTTTATTGTTGTTTTGGTCTTTTAAGGCGACATGGCATATCAATGTAATATGAATTTATGTAATGATCTCATTGTAATATCTTTTAGGTGACCGACCTAATTGGTTTAGGCCTTAGGGTTTGTATAAAATGATGTAAGATCTCATTTTAGATCATGGCATGTGTGGCATGGGAATTGAATAAGTATTCGTGGTCTTGGAATACAATATCATATGCAAAGGAGACTTGATTGATCTTAGGTGATCGATTTGGGATTAAGGAAGAGGTCAAAGGCCTCTGGTATTGAGCTTAACCAGGACTGTAATTAGGCATGGTAGATGCTATCTCTGGCAGTTCACTCTATTGGATTGTAGTCCATTTATCTTGAGATGGTTGTTGCCTCTTTGTAGTCAGTGAGACTATTTTGTAATTAGTAGTACGCTCTAGGCAGTGTACCTTCCTGCATGTGTAGGCCCCTTATTGTATCACATACTTTCTACAGAAGTATCATCTAACCGTGGGTAGGCTTCCCATCGTGGTTTGTCCCTATTTGGGTTTTCGACATAAAAATCATGGTGTTATGTGGTATAGATGCTTTGCATTGATTATCTGTTTAATTGTTAAGTTGTATTGTTTACTGGTATTTGTTCCTACCGACATCTGTATGTTCTTTACCAGTACTTGATCTTTTTAAAGGTTATTAAGTGGATTAAAAGTAATAATCTATTAACAACTGAATCACTCCCCCCACCCTCTCAATTTGTCACTAGTTATCCTAACAATTGGTATCAGATATTTGGTTCTCTTTTGCAGAAGCTTAACCACTTGAGGTAGATCCTATGGCAGCTAACACTTCTTATCCACCAGCAACTATTTTCAGAAGAGAAATCCTTAAGCTTGATGGAACAAATTATGGGATATGGAAAATTTGAATGGAGACTCATCTTAGATGTCTTGGTAAGGATATTTGGGAGATCACTAAGAAAGGATATACACCTTATGATTTGGCATCTGGCAATCCTGCTCCTTCAGACTTGGATATGAATATTGAAAATGATTGCAGAGATAGAGAAGCCCTCTTGTGTGCACTTATTGATCAATAGATCATGGGATTGATTGATAAATCATCAGCTAAGGTTATGTGGGACAAATTGAAAACTTTGAATGAAGGTGATCCTACTGTCAAAATTGCTAAACTTGATGGCTATTGGGTAAGATATGAAAACTTGAAGATGGAAGATAATGAAAGAATTGTGGTGTTTATGGAATGAGTAAATGAGATTGTTATGGGAATTCAATGTTGTGGAGGATTTATGAGTGAAGATGAAATAGTTTCCAAAGTCTTGAGAGCCCTTCCACTAGCTTACAAGATGAAGGAAACTACAATTAATGAGTTGAGAATGTAATGGCTAACTCTTCAGTTAACAGAGACATTCTGATTGGGAAATTACCTGCTTTTGAGATTGAAGAATTTGGGTTTGTTGGAGCTGTAAAGTCTGAACCTGCTTTTCATGCATCATCATCATCATCTACCAGCAAAAGTGATTGGAAAGTTTTATATGCAAAAGAATTGTAAGACATGAGGAAACAAGATGAAGAATTTGAGCAACTTGAAGCCTTATTTGCTAGAAGAGTACCTAAACGTCCGACAGAAAGTAAGTATGAAGGAAAAGCACCTTTTAAATGTTTTTCATTTAATAAGATTGGTCATTTTGCATCTAGATGTCCTAAAAGGAATGCAAGGTTTGAGGAAAGAGTTAAGAAATCATTTAAGCCTAACCAGAATAGATATAGATTCAAGAAAAGTAAACAATGCTACATGGTGGATGAGGAAGGAGTAACTAATGACTCTGGAGATGAACCAACAAAAGACTCTGCAAGTGGATTTGGCAATGGAAAGGAATGGGTGTTCTATGCTTTAAAGGAAGATGAACCAGAACTGGCTAACAAAAATGAAGAAAATGCCCTGGCAGCAAAAGTTGAAGATAAGGATGAATGGGTAATTGATAGTGGATGCTCACATCATATGACTAGAGATAAAGGGAAATTTCTACCCTTGGAAGAATACAATGGTGGTCAAGTCAGATTTGGAGATGACAAAGCATATATGATCAAAGGTAGAGGTATTATTTCTCTGGATGGTAAGCATAACACTAATAATGTCTATTATGTAGAAGGTTTAAAGCATAATCTTTTGAGTGTTGGTCAATTGGTGGACAAGGGTTTCCAACTTTAGTTTAAAGATAGAAAATGCAAAATCATTAACAAGACTGGTTTGGAGATTGCAACCAGTATTTAGACTGGAGGTAATATCTTTCACTTGAACAATGGTAATAAGACATGTTTGATTGCTCATATTGATGAGAGTTGGTTATGTCATAAGAGGTTGTGTCATGTTAATTTTTATTGTATTGTTAAGATCAGTTCAACTAAGGTAGTTAGAGATATACCTAAGATTATGAATCCTCCTAATCTGGTATGTAAGGAATGTCGATTGGGAAAGCAACTTAGAAGTTATTTTAAGAACATACATGAAAAATATAATGATGTACTTGATTTGATTCACACTGACTTATGTGGTGCAACAAGGAATAGAAGCTTTTAGGGTGATAGGAATTTCATGCTGATTATTGATGACTATTCTAGGATGATGTGGGTGACTCTTCTTAAGGATAAGTTTGAAGCCTTTGAGA
Source organism: Cryptomeria japonica (assembly GCF_030272615.1). Lineage (NCBI taxonomy): Eukaryota > Viridiplantae > Streptophyta > Pinopsida > Cupressales > Cupressaceae > Cryptomeria > Cryptomeria japonica. Next base: position 238,178,210 of record NC_081408.1, on the reverse strand, counting down.
AATTAAAGATCTTTAAAGAAAAGGTTGAAATAGAAACTGGATTGAAAATCAAATGTCTAAGATCAGATCAATGTGGCGGTGAGTTCACTTCTCATGAATTTAATAGTTATTGTGAAACAAATAGAATCAGGAGAGAGTTATTTGCACCTCAGACTCCTTGGCAGAATGGAGTAGTGGAAAGAAAGAACATAACCATTTTCGATGTAGAAAGATCTATGATAATGGAAGCCAAATTGCCTCATATCTACTGGAGAGAAGCAGTGAGTACAATAGTCTACACATTCAACAAAGTTTACCTCAAAGGTGAAACTGGTAAGACCCCTTATGAATTATGGTTTGGACATACACCTACTGTTAAGTATTTCAAAATTTTTGGAAGTAAATGCTATATCAAAAGAGATGATTCAATTGGAAATTTTGATCCTAGATGTGGTGAAGGGATATTTCTTGGTTATTCAATTCAAACAAAATCATATAGATGTTATAACAAAATATTGCAGAAAATTATGGAGAGTGCTAACGTGAAAGTGGATGAGCAGTACAAAAATTGCTTTATATCATATGACAGGGAACTGACAATGGAAATGATCATAACTGAACTGGCAATGCCTCAACCGGTACAGGAAATTGAGACAGTTACATCGGAACAATCAAAAAATTCAACTGTGATTGATGATCAGAGCAATGAACCTAGAGTTCAGAAGACACCAAGGTATGTAAGATTAAATCATTCTAAAGATCAAATCATTGGAGATAGGAATAAGGGAGTTATGACAAGAAGAAGACTGGCAAATGAAGAGGTATGTCTTATTTCTCAAGTTGAACCAGCAACTGTTATTGAAGCTTGTAAGGATAAACATTGGTTAAAGGCTATGGAAGATGAATTAGATCAGATAGAGAAAAATGAGACTTGGTCTTTAGTTCTCCAGCCTAAGAATAAGAATGTTATTGGAACTAAATGGGTTTTTAGGATTAAACTGAATGAGGATGGTCAAGTTGTAACAAACAAAGCTAGATTTGTTTGTAAAGGATATTCTCAAATGGAAGGAATTGATTATGGTGAGACATTTGCACCTGTAGCTAGAATTGAAGCTGTTAGACTATTTCTTGCCTATGCAGCTTATACGAACTATAAGGTTTATCAAATGGATATTAAATGTGCATTTTTGAATGGTGAACTTGAACAAGAGGTTTACATTGAGAAACTTGATGGATTTTCACTGACAGATGATAAAGATATTGTTTGCAGATTGAGGAAAGCTTTATATGATTGAAACAATCTCCTAGAGCTTGGTATGCAAGGTTGGATAAATATCTTTTGAAGCTTGGTTTCACTAAAGGCAGTGCTCATAGTAATTTATATTATAAAATCACTGATACTAATATTCTAATTATTGAAGTATTTGTTGATGATATCATTTTTGGAGGAGAAGATAAATTGTGCATGAATTTTCTAGCAATATGAAGAATGAATTTGAAATGTCGATGATTGGTGAGATGAGATTTTTCTTAGGTTTGTAGATTACTCAAAATGACAAAGGGATTTTTCTATAAAACTAAGTATCTGAGGGAGTTGTCGAAGAATTTTGGTATGGATAATTCCAAACCGGTAAGTACTCCTATGGTGACAAGTGGGAAATTATCTATCAAGGATACTTCTACACCAGTGAATCGGACAAGGTATAAGTCTATGATTTGTGGTCTGTTATATCTAACTCAGACTAGAATGGATATTATGAATGCAGTAATTATTGTTTCTAGATATCAAAGTAATCCTAAAGAAAATCATGAATGTGTAGTAAAGAGGATATTCCAGTATTTGCAAGGAACAATAGAATATGGTTTATGGTTTTCTAAAAATGATGATTTCACTTTATGTGCATATACTGACTTAGATTGGGTAGGAGATATTGATGACATGAAGAGCACTTCTGGTGGAGCTTTCTTTCTTGGAAAGAAATTGGTTTCATGGATCAGAAAAAAATAGTGATGCATTTCTTTATCTACTACAGAAGCTGATTATGTTGCAACAACAACTAATTGCACTCAAGTCTTGTGGATGAAGCACATGTTGAAGGATATCAGGTTAAATTGTAGTGAACCGGTAGTTATCTACTGTGATAACTCTGCAACTATTGACATGTCTAAAAATTTGGTATTTCACTCTAAGACTAAGCATATTTCAATAAAGTATAACTTTTTGAAGGACAAGGTAGAAGCAAAGGAAGTCAAATTGGTTTATGTGAAAACTAAAGAACAGATTGTAGATATATTCACTAACCTGTTGTCTAAGGAATCATTTGAATACTTGAGAGATAGGTTAGGGGTTTTTGCCCCTTCGACAGAGACTTGATTGATGTAGTTATTCATCAATCTGACATGTATTACCAAAGACATTATTCATTCTGACACTGATGAGTGGTGCTACTACTCAGGGGGAGTAGTCAGCTTTGAGATACAAAGGTTTATATTCTTGCTTTGATATATTTGTTAGATTTATGGCATTGATGTCAAAGGGGGCGAGATAGTGATGTGATAAAAAAAAATTAGAACTTTACAGAGATATCATTCATAGGGGGAGAGTTACTTATATTCAGGAGATTATTGGTTGTCTTCCACAGGGGGAGACTTGTTTGGCATTTCTTGGTACTTAGATGTTTTTCACATCTAGTGTTGCCATGAATGCCAAAGGGGGAGATTGTTGGCATGAATTGACTATGTGTTGCATTGATGTTTTGTCATTGATGTCAACACTCGTTGTTATGTTTGGTTACCGACAGACAGGTTTTGGTTACCCGTAGAAGATCTAGTGTTACCAACAAAAGAGACTATCTGTTCGACTTCTGGCATGTTTGGATCTATGGAATATGATTGGTCACATGTGGTATGTGCTTCTGGAGCATATCTTGGTCACTTGGTATTGACTTGGTAATAGGATTCTATCATACACTCTCGTAAACCCTTACCGACACTAGTTTAAGGCTTTACCAATAGATCTTTCACTGAGGAATCTTAACAAGATGCACAATTGGTGTTGGTGCAGCTTTTAGATGGATTTCAGGATGCTGAAGATGTTCTCTGATCGTGCTTCAACTTCTTGAAGACATTGCTTTGGCGTGGTGGACCCAGAATAGGTCTAGTACCTATCTAGGTTATGGACCTGTATCATGATAACGTGTACTCTACACGTTACCAGGATGTTTCAGGATGATTTATCAATTTTTTTATTGTTGTTTTGGTCTTAAGACGACATGGCATATCAATGTAATATTAATTTATGTAATGATCTTGTTGTAATATCTTTTAGGTGGTCGACCTAATTTGTTTAGGTCTTAGGGTTTGTATAAAATGATGTAAGATCTCATTGTAGATTGTGGCATGTGTGGCATGGGAATCAAATAAGTATTCATGGTCTTGGAATGCAATATCATATGCGAAGGAGACTTGATCAATCATAGGTGATTGACTTTGGATTAAAGAAGAGGTCAAAGGCCTCTGGTATTGATCTTAATCGGGACTTTAATCAAGCATGGTAGATGATATCTCCGACAGTTCACTCTATTGGATTGTAGTCCATTTATCTTGAGATGGTTGTTGCCTCTCTGTAGTCAATGAGACTCTTTTGTAATGAGCAATGCACTCTAGGCAGTGTGCCTTCTTGCATGTGCAGGCCCCTCATTGTATCACATACTTTCTACAGAAGTATCATCTAACTATGGGTAGGCTTCCCATCGTGGTTTTTCCCTTTCCGGGTTTTCCACATACAAATCATGGTGTTATGTGGTATGGTTGTTTTGCATTGATTATTTGTTTAATTGTTAAGTTGTATTGTTTACCGGTATCTGTTCCTACCAACATCTGTATGGGCTTTACATGTACTTGATCTATTTAAAGGTTATTAAGTAGATTAAAAGTCATAATCTATTAACTAGGCATGGTAGATTCTATTCATCCATCTCTCCATTTCTCTACCTCTTTCTCTATTCATCCATCTCTCCCCTCTCCCTCCTATACCTCTATCTCTTTATCTCTCCATCTCTCACTACCCATATATATCTCCCTCTCTCTACCTCTTTCTTTCCCTATATAACTTCTTATCTCTTTGTCTATATTTATATCTCTCATTCTCTACCCATCTCTCCCTCTCTATATATTTATCTCTTTCATCTCTATATATCCGTTTATCCTCTCTATTTATATCCCTTATGTGAATCTCTCTCTCTATTACAAAAATAACATGAGCTTGTGGGTAATGGAGTTTAATCATCTTCTTAATTTAGAGGTTTTGTTTCATATGTGTTTCAATCCTTGTGAGTGAATGCATTGTTCATTGAAAGCTATCACTTCTCGACTAATGCTTGCTCATACATGGTTTAATTGCTAAGCGAAAGTGCCATTGAGAAAAACAAAACATTAATAGAATTCTGAACTTCATGGACTCAAGCCAAAAGATCATGGTGTGAATGGGGCAAAGTGAGACCTTAAAATACTTCAACAATTCCATCCATCACTATTTTTTATACACTTAAAATCAAATTAAAACAATTTTATAATATAATGCCCCAAGCTTTCTCACAAGATATTAATTGAACCAACATGGGATGGACACTTTTTTCATTATAAGTGACATTCACGCTGTGAATTACACACCAATATGCACACAAGGTGTCATGACAAGCACAATGAAACACAAGATGACATCACCAACAGATCGAGCATGGTGCCACAAAGAAAAGGGCTTCACTAATCATGTTAACTTAGGTTGTTGTTACCTTTGTGGCACAAACACCATCATTTTCAGAATGGCCTACCAATTCAGCTCATTTGTTGCACAAATGTATGCAACTAATAGAGAAAATATTTTCTTAATTGATCTTCCACGCCTTTTTGGCATACCCATTACACACCAAGGTGCAATTGCTAGTTATGATGTTATCATAAGAACACTTAATTTGGTGCTTAAAATAAATGTAGATGTGATTCCTCATGTATTGGATATTAAATTAGTCATCTCCCATAGTGGTCATGAGATGTTGACCAAGCCCTTGTTGGATTGAGCTATCATGAGCCAATCTATGCTTAACTAGAACCACTTGGTGCGTGTTTCGTGAAGTCCAAAATGTGGATTTCAGTTGTGTTTTATACTCCTAGTGGTGAGTAGAGGTTTGCTTTGACCTTAGGACCCGATCGACAAAGTCTCGACCAATTCACTTAGTCTTGCTAGGAAAAAATCCTAGATCAGCGTTTGTGGCTATCCTTCGGTGTCTTCGCCTCTAGAACAACATCTCTATTTATCGAAATGATGTCTCCGCCTCTCTAGCTTGCCATCAATTTGGCCTAACCACAAATTGGCGTCTCTACCTTTGGATTGACGTCTGAGCCTATGAAATGTCGTTTGTTCTTCAGCATCTCTGGCTGCCCTTTGGCGTCCCCCGCCTAACTTGGCAGTATTGTTGTTTAGTTGACCTGTTCTAATGCAGGGTGGCACAAAATTGATCAAGGCTTTCTTATTTAGCTACATGAACATGATTTGTGTATGGTTCAATATTAGAGGATGATTTAGTCATCTCCTATAGGTGTTCTTGTGTAGTTTCAATCCGATTTTGTTTGCAATTTTAAGGTATCGACGTTAGTGGACATTAGAGGTTCCATGTGTTATCTTGTTAGAGTTTTTGAGAGTGTAATCTTCCACTTGTGCTTTTCAGTTATCAATAGGATAAATGTTATCTTGATATAAGCATTATACTTGTATTATTATGCATGATGACATTTTATTACTTCAAAAAAAAAAAAAATTCATGCATTTTTGGTGTAATTTTCACTTATCATCTAAGGTTCTTTGGTAGGGCGTTACACATTACACCAACAAAATATATGTTGATTCCTTATAGATATTTCCTCTACACATATCAAATGAATATGACATTGATGACAAAACAACACCATATAAATTTGTACTAGACAAATTATATACAAGTGTCTTGACAAAATATATGTTCATAGGCTAAAAAATCCTTTTAGAGTGTGGAGCAAAAGTATTTGATTTTTGTGGCTTAATAATTAATCTTAGGGATTTTGGATATTTTACATGTAATGGCAAGGTCTGTTTCAGCTCAAAATACTCCATACTTGTAGATATCTTCTATATCTAACATTCACTTCTCAACTAGAAAACCTCATAGATTTGTCATCATATATGTGTTTTGCATGAAACAAATGATAAAACTAACTTTCTTGGACACTCTAAACTCAATGGTGAGCTTAAATTTGCACCAAAATAAATCAACAATACAAATCCACAAAGAAGAAACCCCAAATCTAGTATTTATATCAAGATTATCTAATTCTTCAAGTCATCATGTGATGGAAGAGAAGAGAATACTCAACATATCACTTGATATTTTGATATTTTCACCCTAGGAATAGCTCATGCATAAAACACACTCAAATCTAAGAAGAGATTTTGTAGATATGAAGATCCAATACCATGTAAGAGTTGATAGTGAACTCTAGTCATCTCATGATAATCTGCAAACCAAAACAAACCATCTACAAAAGAGTATGGAAAGAATAACTTAATTGATTATGGCTGAAAATATTGATTACAAATGAATATACGAAGCCTTTCTTATAAAGGCAAGATTTATAGGTAGGATTAAACAATATCATGGAAAATGTCTTAGTCCTATGACATGAAACAAATAAAGATAACATTGCATGGCAATTAAGACCTTGATGCATTAGTCATGCATCATTGATGGAGGGGTAGGATGATGAGAGGAGGAAAGTCTTGGGTGAGTAGTGGCTTCCTACACACTCAAACTTAAGCCCATGCATTGTGTCAATGATTTCCCATAGGCTAAACCATGAAATTGGGTCCTCAAGAATTTAATTTTAAATAAATGAATTTAAAAAATCAACTCATTAGATTATGCTTATGCAAGTTAGCAAGTACTTTACTATGTATGGGTAATGCATACTGTAGACACCCAATTCTGTCCACTTAATTCTGACTATTAATTAAATAAATAAGAAATGTTTGTTTAATTAATTCATCTTATCCCTTCATCCATTCTATCACATTTAAATTTAAATATTTATTTAAATTCCTAAAATCCCTCACCCACTTGCATCTTCTAGAAAATGCAAGTTGTAAGTTAAACCTCCTCCTAATCATGTCTAAACCCCCTATCATTAGCCTAATCCCTCTTTAATGGTTTGCACATTCTTATTAAACCAAAGGTTAACCTAAATTCCATCAACTCACGCCTTTAATGGTTTCCTTTAAAGTTTTCAATCCTTTAATGGTTTTCTTCAAAGTCTTCTTAAGCCTTTAATGTCTTCCTTCAAAGTCCTCTTAAGCCTTTAATGACTCCCTTCAATTCTTCAGGCATTTAATGCTTTGTCCCTCTCTCCTCTCAAGCCTTCCCTCATTAACACTTGTCAACATTTGATTGGCTTTAAGGATAGCATATGGATTGAGGATCAACACTTCCTCAATCAATCCTTATCCTTCATCAACCAATTCAACCTCAACCCTTCATTTGTCTATTTTGCCTATAAATAGAACTCCCATTTTCTTTGTGAGGGGGATTTCCATTGAAGATCAAGTTGTCCATTGAGAATAAGGTTTTCCATTATAAAGAAGGTTATTCTATTGAGCTTATCATTGTTGAGAGTTTAGAAAGCATTCTCATTGCTTCTTTGCATAGCTTAGAGCATTTGCATCCATTTCTCATAGCAACACTTTATATCATAGTCAACCATCTCCCATCCTACATTTGACATCCTTTTTGCTAGTGCTCAAGGTGAGGGCATACTTCATGTAGTGATGGGATCTTAGAGAGGAGGGGGACAAGGAAGAGTCATGTCATAGGGAGCATCATGGGGAAGTATCATATTCGTTTTGTTTAGTTATTTCCCAGCTAGCTTCTTGTGCTAATATTATTTGATAATGCTTTGAATGGATTTGTCTTCATGTAATACTTATGGTTAAAGGATCTTTACTAACATGTTTTCATATTGATTTATACTAGTCCCATTTCTATTTCATTTCACATACATTATTCCAACAAAATATGTTGATTCCCTATAAATATTCTCTCTACACTAGTAAAATGAATAGGATGAAAATGACAACACACAACCATACAAATTTTTACTATACATATTTTGGACAAGTGTCTAGACAAAATTTATGGTGTTAGGATAAAATATTGCTTTAAGAGTATTGAGTAAAAGACTTTGATTTTGACGGTTTAACAATTGATCTTAGGAATTTTGGATCTTTTAGATGCAATGGTAGGGGGTTTTTTAAGCCCAAAATGCGACAAAATTGTAGCTATCTTTTACATCTAGCAGCCATTTCTTAACTAGAAAATCTCATTGATTTGGTATCATATATCTATTTTTAATGAAAAACAATTGATAAAACTAGCTTTCTCAAGGACACTCTAAACTCAATGGTGAACTCACATTTGCACCAAAACAAGTATATGGTACAAATCCACAAATTGTAAACCCCCCAATCTAGTATTTCTATGAATTTCTAATTCTCATAGTCATCATATGATGCAAGAGAAGATCATGCACAACTTTTCAAGATCTATCAAGATTTGCACCCTAGGAATAGGTCATGCACAAATAAATCTCAAATATAAGAAGGGGTTTTCTAGATCTAAATATTCATTACCATATACAAGTTCATAGAGAAATCCACTCACCTCTTGATCACTTGCAAACCAACATCAAACTTCTACAAAAGAGTATGGTAAGAATAACTTAATTGTGGATGAAAACAAATTGATTACAAATGTACATATGAGGCATTGATTATAAATGCAAGGTTGATAGGTAGGATTGAATAAGGTAATGGAAAATGTCTTGATCCTATGACATGAGACAATTAAAGATAGATGAGATTACATTGTAAGTAAGACCTTCTAGAAATATTTATAAGTCCTTAAATAAACTTAACTTGTGAATGAGCGTGAAAAATATCTAACTCGTGGCTAGTTAGATAATGTACCTTATTCACACCACAAAGGGGTAATCCTAATAGGGAAAACCCCTATTCACACCAAAAAATTCAATTTAATTTTTTTATGATTAGATATTATAGAAGATTCCTTTGTTACACATATATCTGTACATCACTAGATTTATCATATAATAATGATGAGGATCCATGTATGTAACATAAATCTACTATGAATTACAAGTATCATGTCATTTGGGTCTAAATGTCTATTTTCATCAAGAAAATACATGAGTGAGGTAGCTTTCAATGCCTATCCTAGGTCACAAAAGATGTATCACAACACACAAGAGTGAAAGAATAGTTATTTTGGTTATAAAAGAGGTGAGGATAACCCCAATAAAATAATATATCTAATAGTATAGAAAAGGGTAATGAATATCAACTAAAAAGAATTGGATCCATATCATATATCAAAATAGGTGGAAAGTATAATCCCTTAAGCTAAGTATAAAGGTAATTAGGGTGGGTACAAAGGAATATATGCAAATGACTATAAAACATAAATAAGGATAAATTAATGAAGTGAAATGACACAAAATGAAGTTAACAACTAGGAAAAATATTTGCAACTAGAATATTATAGATCTAACCCTAATGTGACAGGAAATCCTAGAAATACAATGAGATCAACCAAGATCAATCAATTTAACAAAAATATAAAAGAAATAAACTTTCCTTAACTATGACTTGAAATAAACTAGTAAGATGCAATGAAATAAGCGTAGATTGACTAAGATATAATGAGTGTATCTAGTGAGGCCTAATGTATTATTAAATTCAATGCTAAGATGTAAAATTAAATATAATGGATTGGTGTACTTAGCTCTATGAATAAATAATGATGGTCATTGTTAAATATTATTGAATTTTACTAAAGTCTATTTTGAGAACGACACATTTCCATCTTTAAAACTCATCAAATTATATGATAAATTGCTGCTTTATTTAGGATAAAATCTATAAGTGCCTTATTTATAGTCTAGATTTAATTTTTGTCTCTACTCTTGATCCAAATTGATATGTTCCTTTGTTCTACTGTTTTCTTCATTAATCTTCACTTGTTCTACCCTTTTCTAGCATCCAAGACTAGGAAGATTTAAAAATACCTTTACAAGCTCAATATCAATGTCATAAAGGAACATATTTTAGTAGTTCAACTCACAAATTTCAATTAAAAGTATAAAACCTAAAACTATATATCTACTAATTATGATTTATAAAGAGTGGTAAAATGATCTAATTTAAAATATTTACCACATTTTAGCAAAAAATATTCTTCACTTAAAATTTCAAAGAAATATTTGACTTCTAAATTATTTTATTGAATAATTGTGAAAAAGAAGTATTATAGCTTTAATAACTATTCATGTTTAAATATTAATATAAATTTAAAAATTTAACAGCACAAAATTTTTCATATTGCATGATAATAAAAAATATATATTGTTTTTGAAATTCAACATTCTATTAAGATATATATTTAATCATGTATCCAAATCATTGATATGGCCCAAAATACATCATATCCACATCTTCTTTCCACTCACAATTTCAAATATAGGCCCTAAATAATGTCAAAATATACTATCCAATATAGGTAGCACATATGAACATTATTCCATGTGCTCATAATATATACTATCAAAAATAATATTTTAGGACATCATTATGTTTTGGATTGGGTAAGAGATAAAACAAGAACAATTCTTTAGGCTTAGGATGTAGATGTAGACCAACTTCCCCTATTTCCTAATTCAATGGTAATTGAAGAGTTTTAGGGGTATCAAGAAATGCACCTCTGATTGTATTTAGTTTATCAACTATCTCAATCATATCAGGGCGCTCTTGAGGTGACTCCCTTGTGCAAAACAACCCAATTTGTATAAATTGAGTAAGGCATTCCATCACTGTTGACGTCTCTGAGTCATGAGCATCTATAAGAAGACAATTATCCACCACATCTGAGATTCTATTTGGAAAATGCATTTCTGTCCATTTTGGTAGATTGATTCCTTTTGTCCACCTATCATCTGTTGGTCTCCTCCTTGTCAACAACTCTAAAATTAAGATTCCATAACTATATACATCTCCTTTTGTTGAAATATTTCCACCAATTCCATATTCTATAATAAGAAATAAACAAAGATTAATAACTGACTTATAAGATAAACAAAGAAAACAAGTGAAACACATTGCACAAGAATGTGAAATGTGTACCTGGAGCAATGTAGCCAACAGATCCTTCAAGTGCATCTGTAGAAGTCAAAGAATCCATGGAATTGCCAAAAATAATATTGGAAAGGCCAAAGTCTGCTATGTATGAAATCATGTCATCTCCTAATAGAACATTGTTGGGCTTGAGGTCACGGTGGATCACTTGAACAAAGCAATAATGATGAAGATAGGCCATTCCTTGTGCTATCTCCATTGATATCCTTAATCGATCACTCAAATTTAATTTGCATTGGCCTCCTTCACGAAGATACAACCACCTCTCTAAACTTCCATTTGACATTAATGGAAGAATTAAGGCTTTAAAATCAAGGTTGGAACATGATGAAATGATTTTAATTACATTGCGGTGCCGAACTCTCTTTAATGCATTGCATTCTCTGCTGAAACTTTGGTGAGCATGTTCATCTTGCAACTTGAGAACTTTGACAGCAATATTTGTACGATCTCTTAGAATCCCTTTATAAACTGATCCAAAACTACCAATTCCTAAAAGATTTTCATCACTGAACCCGCCAGTTGCATCTACTAGTTCTTCATATGAAATTTTTGGAGGCCATACTTTGAGAGCAGGGGTACAAGAATGTCTCCATCTATACGAAAATGCTACCAATAGAAGAGACATGGTCAAAATTGCAATGCCGACTACAACAGGAATTATTACCTTTTTGGAGACAGATGTCTCTTTGTGTTTGGAATGAGAGCATGGCGGCAAGTTTATCCATCCACCACAAAGGCTGAGATTTCCCATAATTTCAGAGGCATCAAGTGTTGCAAAAGCTCCTCCCTTTGGGACCTCTCCAGTTAACATGTTTGAAGAGAGATTGAGATGCTGGAGCATTTTCATCTTTTTGAAAGCCACCGGTATTGTACCTGACAAATTATTGCAAGAAAGATCCATGTACTGAAGATTTTTTAGATTTACCAATGATACAGGAATTGGTCCCTCAAATGCATTCCCAGAAAGATTTAGATACATTAACCCCTTGCAGCTTTCCAGTGCACTGGGAATGCCACCCGAGAAATTGTTTTGAGAAACATCTATAGCTAAAACCATAACCATTTTGCTCATTTCCAAAATAGAACCCTGCAGTAAATTCCCAGAAACATTGAAATAGAACTCAAGATTCTGAAGACCTGCAACTTCATAAGGTATATTTCCTGTTAGTTTGTTGTGTGCCATGTCCACCAGCTCCAAAGTCTTGCATTTTCCTAAACTGGCAGGTATTTTCCCTGATAGTTGATTGTGACTAAGGTCAAGGTCTCTTAACTGTGGAAGGTCACCAAGACCTTGTGGAATTTGCCCTGAAAGCATGTTCCGATTGAGAGACAACAATCCAAGCCTTTTTGATTGGCCAAAACATTCTGGAATTCTCCCATGTAAATTGTTTGTGTGCAGGTACAATCTTTCAAGATTTGGAAGTCTGCATAGTGCAGATGGAATGGTCCCATTGAATCGGTTTTTTCCTAGAGCTAATAATGACAACATTGTGAGGTTACCAATCTCATCTGGTATGTTTCCCCCAATTTCGTTTGAGCGTAATTCTAAAACTGATAATGAATTCGAAAGGTGACCAATTGAAGTTGGCAAGACGCCAGTGAGATGATTAACTGACAAATCAAGACTTCTCAGCTGCTGCATTTTCCCAAATTCCTTTGGTACTGTGCCGCTGAGTTGGTTGAAAAAGAAATCCAGCACTTGCAGCTGAGTCCAATTACCCACTGAGCTGGGTATTTCTCCGGTGAGTTGGTTCTCCCACAAATTCACATGTTGCAACTGGGACAGCCTTCCAAACTCCCATGGAATTGGGCCGCTTAAGTGATTTCCACATAGCTCCAGCATTTGGAGATGAGTGCAATTTGAAAGGGAAACGGGGATCGGCCCTATTAAGTTGTTCATGCAAAGATCAAGCATCTTTAGTTGACTAAGCATACCCAACACATGAGGAATACTACCTTGGAATCTATTGATGCCCAAATCTATGTTTGTTAAAGAGGACATGTTTCCTAAGAAAGGTGGGATAATACCTGTCAAATTGTTTACGTCTAATGCCATGATTTTTAGATTTGAAAGAAGACTAAATTCAGAGGGAATGCTTCCACTTAAATTGTTATAAGAAAACCGAAGCCATCTCAGGCGAAACAAGCTTCCAAGCTGATATGGAATATGTCCCTGGAAGCTATTATGTTTGAGATCAAGTACTCTAAGGAAGGAAAGATTTGCCAGAAAGGGAGAGATGGGGCCAGCTAATCCCATACCTGTGAGATTCAAGGAAACCACACGCTGTCGACGAGAAGAGCAGAAAACACCAGTCCAATTGCAGAGAGTGTGATTGGGAGACCAATCGAGGAGGGAATTAAATGGATCCAAAAGGAGAGCATCCTTGAAAGCAATCAGAGCTTGTTGATCAGAATAATTAGAAAGCTTTGCTATATGAGTAGGGAGCGTAGAGAGAGAGAAAAAGAGAAGCAGAGGAAGCATAATCACCATCTTATTCTTAGCTTAGCCCACGCAAACATCCGAAAAATGTATGAAATGGCACTTTTAAATAGAGCTTTAAAATGTCTGATTGTTTTTCTAGACACATTAAAATGTCGGAACAAATTAAATTGGTAATTTGGTCAAATAACTTGGACGCGAAAACATTGCTCAAATAACTTGGACGCGAAAACATTGCTCAGACTGTCTATTTCACACTCATCTACAGTTTTGAAGTAAAAAAAAATTGACCTTTAGGTCTGTGTGTTCTCTTTAATAAAGTGGGTTTACTACTTTTTTCCTGTTTGGGACCCCTTTATTGTTTCTCCCATTTATACCGCGCCAATATTTTTCCTCCTCTTTGAGTGCGTTGTCTTTTCGCTTCTCCTTTAACTAAAGTATGTACAGTTGATTAGATTGTTTTTGGGGTTTTGAGAGATATTTAATTTAATTTAATATTTTATCTTTTCTTTTCCTGCTGCAATACATGTAAGTTAGTATGTTAAAAAAACACATTATTTATTATTTATTTGATTCAGCAATTCTATCATAACATTTTTAAGTGACAAAGGAGCTCTTGTAATGGTATGTTAAAGAGACATATTGTTTATTGTTTATTTGATTAGTCAATTCTATCACAACATTTTTAAGTGACAAAGGAGCCCTTGTAATTGGTGTAAAGGTAGGAAAAATTGAAGTTCATGGTCCTAGAAGACAAGCTGGGATTTGGAGCCCTTGTAATTGGTGTAAAGGTAGGAGAAATTGAAGTTCGTGGTCCTAGAAGACAAGGTGGGATTTATTAGAGAGTTAAAGGGAGAGGGCATGCATGCCATGTTGAGTGATGGAGTTAATGATGCTTTGACATTAGCAACAAAAGATGTGGGAATTGTTATGGGTGTGGAGGCCTCTATATTAGCCATGAAATCCATAGATGTAGCTATCATGTATGATGTAATAAAGATCGTTGGTAGAATGAAAATAGGGTGAAGATTAGTGAGGACAATATACATAAATGTTGCATTCTCCCCATTTAGGACAATGATTTGACTCGTCGATATTTGTTTTTTCTGGTGTGAGACAATTGTCCTAAAATGCATGTTTTCATCTAATGGATAAGAACAAAATTATTTTAGAGTGAAATAAAACATAACAAGAAGGATCCAATGGCATACAAATTTGAAGAAATAAAACTCACTGGGACCATGGTGAGTGACTTACCTCAAGATTCTGCACAAATTGTGCCTTGCTATCAACAATGCCAATGAGAGAATGCCAAAGTATGTAAGACATTTAAGATACTCTACTACAATAGACTTTTAAAAAAAAGGGAGGAACCAAAACCAATCATTGTAGAATTGTTGCTTCAACCTATCACAACAAACTAAAAGAGTATTGGGGACAATATTTCAACTCTCTGATATTTGTTTTTCCTAGCATGAGACAACCTTCATAAGATGCATGCCTTCATTTAAAGGATAAAACTAGAATTATTATAGGATGAAATAAAACATAACGAAAAAAATGACCTAGCCATATACAAATTTGAAAAAATAAAACTCATTGAGACCATGGCAATTGAGTTTCCTCAATATTTTTCAAATATTAGTGGAGGCCCTCATCGCATTTCATAAAGATCACATTGCAATAATGTAGGGTAGTTGTTTATTAGATTTTAAAAAATTGAAGTCAAAATCATTAATATACGAATAGTCTACTAAGCTACAAGTTTAAAGATCACGATTTACTCTAAAGCCAAAAAAAACTCTTTTTTCCTAACAAAAGAGCAATTTGCATCCAATGGACCATTAGCTATAGATGAAAATGGAGAGCGGGAGTGGGAGTGGGAGGGGTTTCTTGTGTAGGAGTTGCAAAAGATGGGGAAGACGATGCTGCGGATGAGGGATGATCTCATCCCTCTCCTCCTTTCACCTTCTAAGCCGTCCGATGGGGCTCTTCATGGCTCTTCTTTGCTGGAATGGTGGGTGGAGGAGTTTGGCACTGAGGAAGGAGTGGAGGCTGTGTCAACAATGGAGGCGTTTTGGCAAGGGTTTTTTGTGGCCTCTATTTTTGGTCATCAGGGGTGTGCGGTGGTTCCTATCATTGGCCTTTTTTCTGCTCTTTCTTTGGTGGGGAGTGTTATCCTGATGGTGTTTGGGCGGATCTGGGACCCTGGCGGATCTCTTGTGGAGAGGCTCTATGTGTTCTCTCCTCTCCTTTGTGCTGAGGATTTGTTGTTGTTCTGGCCTTTGGCGCTCTGGTTCTTCAAAGGAGCTTCCTTTTTCGGTTCTTCTTTGTTAGGCTACCCTCCTATGAAAGTGGAGAGTTGGCTTTGTTGTGAACCTTTGAGAGGGGTTTCTTGGCTCTTGCTCTCTTCCCCTCCTTATCTGTTAGAGGTGACCATATTTTCTATGGAGGAGGATATTTGGTGGAGGGGAAAGGGCTGGTTTTTGCTTGCTGCTGGAGAGTGCTGGTTGTTGTCTTTCTACTTCATTCTTCATCTTGTAGAGGTGGAGCTCTTTCCTATTGAGGTGGAGAGATGGAATGTTGGGGATTTTCAACTTTTGGTGCTCCTCTTGTAGAGTTGTCTTTGGTGTGAACCTTTGAGAGGGGTTTCTTGGCTCTTGCTCTCTTCCCCTCCTTGTCTGTTAGAGGTGACCATATTTCCTATGGAGGTGGATATTTGGTGGAAGGGAAAGGGCTGGTTTTTGCTTGCTGCTGGAGAGTGCTGGTTGTTGTCTTTCTGCTTCACTCTTCGTCCTGTAGAGGTGGAGCTCTTTCCTATTGAGGTGGAGAGATGGAATGTTGGGGTTTTTCAACTTTTGGTGCTCCTTTTGCTACTGGCTATGGATGTCGATTTCTTCTCTCTTGGGAGTCTCCTTGGGTGGGGCCGGAAGTTCTTTTTCTAGACTCCTAGCTTGTCTCCTGGACTGGTTCCTTTTTGTTGTTTCTTGGTTTGGCCTCCTTCCTTCTAGTTTTTGGGGTCTTTGTTCCCCCTTTTTCTAGTTATGGGTTCCTGGTTTATCCTATAGGTAGGACGGTTGCTAATAGTTTTAAAGGGCATAGTTTGTCTTTCTGCTGTCTTTGGTTTGGGGAAAATCCTGTGTTTGGCGTTCTGAGCTCATAATTTAAGGTTGAGGGTGCCTGGAAAAACCCCTGGTTGCTGGTTTTGGGTTCCATTTTAAAACCCAATTTGAAGGTTGAGGGAACCTTTCAAAACCCCTACTGGCCAGATTCAAATTGTATGAATATCTGCTGTAATCTGGTGTTGTTATTGAAGGTTAGGGGTACCTTTCAAAACCCTGATAGTTGGCTGAGGGTGCTTGGTATACCCTCGATTATTACTGTTTCGTGCTATAGTTTGGAGCTGTAGCTTTGCTGGGTGTGGCGTGACTATGCTGGCTATTGCTGGTTTCAGTCATCTTTATTGGATTTTGGCTGCGGTTTTTCATAGTTTATTTCTTTTAGCAGCCTACTTTGTTGGGTTCTAAATCCTGGTAAAATCTATTGGGTTTAGGGTCCCTTTGTCACAACCCTCCTTTATCACTTTTGGATTCAAAATACAAACTCTATTATATTTTTTCGGATAAGCTATTTACATGATTGAATGAATATTATAAAGGGATAAAATAATAAAACACACACACACACACATGGAAAATATACATTTTTCTTAATTATTATTTAGTTTTCCTCATCCAATTATGGCACATGTTGTAGGAAGAATAAGAAGCTTCTAGAGGATTCTCCAACACCTTGCATGTAACTCCTCCCACTAAGTCTAATCAATTTGCATGAAGTCCAAAATTGGGAAATAATCTCTTTTTTAATTAAATTTTCAAGATAGTGGAATGGAGGGAATTTTCTTATAAAATTATATGCAAGTTTCAAAGAAGGGAGTTGATTTTGTTTTGAAGGAAATTTTCCCAAGTTTTTCTTTGGTAGTCTCGTTTTGTTGTATGAATTTTTAAGTTGTTGTTGGAAGATCTCTCTCTAGTTGCGAGGAAGGATCAAGGATAGCTAGAGGATTCAACATCAAGCTTCAGCAAACCAGGTTCTCTCCTTTTGTCATATGAGAAATTTATATTATCAAAAAAAAATAGCTTCTAGATCTTCTTTCAAAAGTTTTATTAGAGTGTAAGTCTTTTTCTTCTATTCAGAAATAATTATTGATAAGTTTCTTCCACATAATGCAAGTAAAAGATAGTTCTATTATTTATTTTATTTTCCTTAAGAAATATGCTCATAATCTTGCCTTTTGTTTTTCCAAAGATTTTAGATCTATGCAAAAATCATATTTCCTTTATTTTTTAAAAAAAATCTCTTTTTCTGAAAATAAAACTCTTCCCTGTGTGATTGAATCTTAATCTTTACTTCTTCCCTCTAATTCATTTCTCTGGAAATCTGAATCTCATTCTTAAAATGAATCTCTCTGTGAATACTAGTCATTTTAAATCTCTGTGATTATTTTAAATCTTTGTGATTATTTCCTCTATGGTTATTCTAAATCTCTCTCTGTGATTATTTCAAATCTCCATGATTATTTTAAATCTTTGTGGCTATTCTAAATCTCTCTCTGTGATTATTTTGAATCTCCTTGTGAGTTGAACAAAGACCTCTTTGTGAATATCAGTTGAATACAATCCCCCTGTGAAATCTGGAAATAAACCTCCCTATGAGTTGAACAAAGACCTCTCTGTGAATATCAGTTGAATACAATCCCCCTATGAAATCTAGAAATAAACCTCCCCGTGAGTTGAAATAAGATCTCCCTGCAAATATTAGTTGATTAAACAATCCTCCTATGAATTCTGGAAAATATTAACCTTCTGGTTATTGAAAACCAATCTAAAACAATTGTCTATTTATCTATCTTATTCATGTTCTTATTTCATAAGTAAATGCTCCTTTGTTATATATATATATATATATATATATATATATATATATATATATATATATATATATATTTCGAATGTTAAAAGGGAAAAAAATATATATTTGTATTAATGTCGGAGATTAATGGCGGTCAAAGAAAAGAACTTTAATTTCTTGCATGGCGTATAGGAGGTGATCAGTTATTGTAACTGCAAGGGAGTAAGGGGAAGGGGGGGGGGGGGGGGGGGGGCACAGTGTCCCCTCAACCCCATGACCCTACGCATGCAGGACCACAGTGGGTGATGGGACCCATGGTCCCCACCTCCCCCTCTATTGGCTATTAAACAAAGCAAAATTGCTTTGTTAATTATTACACTTTGAAAATTTTGCAATGGAATTTTTTTAATAATTGTTTTAATAAAAATTTAAGTTAATTTTTTTTTTATAATCATTTTTAATTAAATTTAAGTTAATTTTTAATGATTGTTTTAATTAAAATTTAAGTTAATTTTTTTATATAATCATTTTTAATTAAATTTAAGTTAATTTTTTTAATAATTGTTTAGTTAAATGTTAAGTTAATAAATTAGCAAAAGATTGAAATCAAAATTATTGTCTCAATCCCCTTTAGGGATTTATTGGATTATTTGATCAGTGATTTTGGCTCACTTAAAAACAAATAAGTCTTATTATTACGATTTGATCCAAAATTTCCAAAAAGTATAAGCTAATCACTCATGTGGAACTAGTAACTCTATATTTTAAATAATCTCATGATCGAAGTAAACATTACTTAATCTTGTATGTAAATGTCACTATTTTTACATCATGCGTATTACTTATATGTTAAATTGCATTCATTGATGAGTAAGTTACCTTTCCATTATCTTCATACAAGTTACATGTTTTAATATATGAGTTCATAATTGCCTTTATCATACTATTATATATTAATTAGTTGAGTTGTAGAAGAATGGTATTTCTTTTTATCAAATGGTACTTGATTGCCATAAAAGTAGTTATTCAAATTATTAACTTCGAAAGGTCTAATTATGTACATTCATTTTGTGATTATTTTCAAACATGATGTTAGTTAAAAAACTAAATAAAGGAAGAGGGAAACCAAAACCTAGTAGCGTTCGGTATATATGGTGCCTTTGGGTCATGCTTACAGGTAATGTCATTGTGTTGAACTACTGCACTTAACACTTAATAAAGCTACATCAACGACGTCTATGGCATCGTCCCTATAAATCATCGGGGAGTAATAAGGGACCCTTGGAAGCTAAAATCCAAGGGGCGGGTAATCCCCCTTGGATCGATAATCTAATAGGATAATTTTCTAATGATTTTACATCCGTTGAGTTAAACCATAGTAAACCCCCTTTTAGATTGGTTGAGTAAAAATGCTTTTATGGAATTAATTTTCGAAGAGATATTGTTGTCGATTGGCAATTGGTCAAGGGTAATGCTTATGATAAGAATTAGGATCTAGTTATTTTAGGCCACAAGCAATAGGCCATCTTGAGCCTTTGCTTAAGTGTTGCCATCGTGGGTAGCAACCGCAGAGAAACTTTCTGGGACATTGACCCTAGAAAGGGTTGCATACCCACAAATCAGTTTACATCAAACCATAGAATAGAAAATAGAACTACATACTTTATGCATTGATCCCTTGCCGAAGCAGGTATGTAGGCAGTCTTGGGAGGAAGTTGTCCCTCATACTCAGGCATTCGTGGGTGGGGTCTAGGCTTGGTAAAGGAAGGATTGAGTAAGAATCCTATTTTGAAATATAAAGATAATTAAATTGGAAAAAGTAATTCAATGCATACTCGGAAGGAATCCCATATGGATTCGCTTAACTTCCTAAGGCTTTAAGCCAAATTCTGAGGCGGAATTCAAGCTTGTATTATGTTATTTAATTACTCCTAAGGATGGTGACCTCGGTGCACTTCTGTTACAAGAGTGTAGTACTTAGTGAGTGGCTCAGGACCTGAATGGTCCCGATGAGTCTAAGTCTCTAGCCAGAGCACCTCCTATCCCGATTGGATAGATGCCTACCCCGTATGGGTAGATGCCTATCCCGTATTGGATAGATGAAATCTCATGTCCCGTATGGACAAATGTCTAACCCATATGGTTAGATGCTCATGTTGGATGGATGAATGCTTGATCCAAAAGGATGGATGCCCAAAGTATGCAATTGAATAAAACATAATGATTAAATTAAACACACACAAAAAAATAATACTCAATTTTGTTGAGTTAATGATGGTGGGTTATTGCATGTGGTATCAGAGAAAAGGTTCAAATCTAGGCGTTGTGCTCACTTTAATTTACTCAACTAAGGGAATGTTTTGCAATGATAGAAATTACATTTTAAAATCCTAAATGAAGAACTAACTACATAATATAACTTTCAGGTAAAAACCTAGAATGGCAAGAGGAAGAGGAAGAGGAAGAGGAAGAGGAAGGGGTAATGGAAGATGTACTAGGAGTCAAAGGGAAGAAAACCATGAGGAAGGCCATGAGGAAAACCATGAGGAAAACCATGAAGAAAACCATGAGGAAGACCATGAAGAGGAAGGACACAATCCAAGGAAAGTTTAAACCCATTAATATAGAAACCATATCAACCATGAAATATAGAAGGAAAGAAGAAGAGGGGGCCAAATCTATATGGTTGAAATTGATGAAGGAAAAGAGGAAAATACAACAACCTTTGAAAATACCCCTTGCTTAAAAGAATTCAAGAATGTTTTTCTAGAGGAATTACTTGGCTTACCCCCTAAAAGGAAGTTTGACTTTTCTATCGAAGTACTCCCAGGAGCTGAACCAGTATCAAGGGCACCTTACCGAATGAACACAACTGAATTACAAGAGCTCAAAATGCAATTAGAGGAACTCTTAGCTAAGGGATTAATAAGGCCAAGTGTATCACCATGAGGAGCGCCAACCTTGTTTGTTAAGAAGAAGGATGGAACCTTAAGACTATGCATCGACTATAGGATGTTGAACAAGGTCACAATAAAGAATAGGTATCCCTTACCTTGCATAGAGGATCTTTTTGACCAAATGAAAGGAGCAACAGTTTTCTCAAAGATAGACCTCCGGTCAGGGTACCATCAGCTTAGAATTAAGGAGGAAGACATTTCGAAGACAGCTTTGAGGACTAAATATGGGCATTATGAATTCACAGTAGTTCCTTTTGGTGTAACCAACGCCCCAGCTGCATTTATGAACCTAATGAATAGTGTACTCCATGACTACTTGGATAAATTTGTTTTGGTATTCTTGGATGACACATTGATTTACTCTGGAATGAAGAGGAACATTTAGTGCACCTACAAATTGTTTTGCAAAGGTTGAGAGAACATAAGTTATATAGGAAATTGTCAAAATGCGCCTTCTTCGAGGGAAAGATTCACTACCTTGGGCATATAATATCAAAGGAAGGAATAGCAGTCAATCTAGATAAAATAAAGGCAATAGTAGAATGGCCAATCCCTAAAAATGTTTCAGAGGTAAGAAGCTTTATGGGACTAGTAGGTTACTATAGGAGGTTTTTGGAAGGATTCTCTAAGATAGCAAACCCCATCACCTCATTACAAAGGAAGGGTAAAAGGTTTGCGTAGACAGAGAAAAGTGATAAGGCATTCCAAATTTTGAAAGGGAAACTAACTTCAGCACCCATTCTAAAGGTACCAGATCCAAATGGACACTTCACAATCGTAACAGACACTTCTATTGAAGGTTTAGGAGGAGTACTTGTCCAAGATGAAGGGGTAGTAGCTTATGAATCTAGAAAGATAAAAACTCATGAAGTCAATTATGCACCCCATGACTTAGAGTTGGCAGTGATTGTGCATGCCCTACAAAAATGGAGACACTTCTTGCTAGGGAAGCCCTTTGAATTGAAGTCAGATAACCAAGGACTAAAGTACATCTTTACCCAACCCCACTTAAATGCCAGACAAAGAAGGTGGTTAGAGTTTCTAAGTGAATATGATTTTGAAATTGAATATATTAAGGGGAAGGAAAATAGGGTGGCAGATGCCTTAAGTAGGAGGAGACACTTGATGACTATAGAAACATTCAAAACTTCTTTCAAAAGGCAAGTAATGGATGAACAAGGACATGACCCATGGTATGAGCATGTCAAATTGACTTTAGAATACAATCCAACTGATCCTAAGATTGAAGGGTATACATTAGATGAAGATGGGTTGCTCAGATACAATAATAGAATCTATATTCCTAATTCAGGAAACTTAAGGGAAGTAGCCTTGTTGGAGGCTCACAATGCCCCTTATTTAGGGCACCCAAGAGTTAACAAACTTTATGCAGATGTAAAGAAGCTATACTTTTGGTAAGGGATGAAGAATGACATTGTCAAGTATGTGGCTAAATATTTTGAGTGTTAAAGAGTAAAGGCAGAACATAGACATCCAGCTGGATTGTTACAGTTACATGATGTACCTCAGCACAAGTGGCAAGTTATTAGTATGGATTTTGTGCAAGGGTTGCCCATGTCACCTTCTAGGCATGATGCAATAATGGTGGTAATTGAAAAAATCACTAAGGTGGTGCACTTTATACCAGGGAATCTGACAGATGATGCACCTACCTTGGCTAGGTGCTTTGTTAAGGAAATATTCAGGTTGCATGGAATACCAGAGAAAATCATATCAGATAGAGATGCTAGATTCACTTCAATGTTTTGGACCACTCTCCAATCGGCTCTGGGAACTCAACTAAATTTTAGCACGGCATACCATCCTGAAACTAACGGTTAGACAAAAAGGACAAATCAGATTATGGAAGACCTACTTCGCATGTATTGCAAGGACCAACAGAGGAAATGGGAAGAATACCTACCTCTAGTAGAATTTGCTTACAATAATACATATCAAACATCTTTGGCACCTTTCGAAGCATTGTATGGTAGACCATGTCGAACACCTTTGAGTTGGGATAGTCTTGAAGATAGAGTGATTATTGGACCAGATATGTTGAAAGAGATGGAGAGGAAAACTAAGTAAATTAGGAAAAGATTGAAGGAAGCCTCATATAGGTAGAAAAGTTATGTAGACAAAAACAAAACACCAAGGGAGTTTGAGGTGGGAGAGAAAGTCTTCCTAAGGGTTAGGCCACACAAGAGTTCCATAAGATTCTGGAAAAAGACTAAGCTTGCACCTCGTTATGTTGGACCTTTTGAAATATTGGGAAGGATTAATCCAGTTGCATACCAGTTGGCCTTACCTCCCCAGTTGAGCTGAATCCATGATGTCTTCCATGTATCTCTTCTTAAA
This sequence comes from Cryptomeria japonica, assembly GCF_030272615.1. NCBI lineage: Eukaryota > Viridiplantae > Streptophyta > Pinopsida > Cupressales > Cupressaceae > Cryptomeria > Cryptomeria japonica. The sequence continues at coordinate 238,154,272 of NC_081408.1, read as the reverse complement.
AAGTATGTACCTGATGAGAAACACATTTTGAATTGGGATGCTTTATAGGTCCAGGAAATGGGAGGAATAATGATAGAGCCATTTATAATCTTGGAGAAGTGCCAGTGCTAGTTGCGCAACAGAGAGGTTGATCAGTGCAAAGTGCAATGGGACCAGTATGATGAAAATAATGCCATGTGGGAAGATACTAGGGAGATGCAACAGTTGTTTCCTTTTTTGTTTTAATCATGAACTATAGACTCTTTTGGATGCATTCAATAAGTGCATCGAGACGATGCACAAATTAAGGGGTCGAGGATGTCACAACCCTCCTTTATCACTTTTGGATTCAAAATACAAACTCTATTATATTTTTTTGGATAAGCTATTTAAATGATTGAATGAATATTATAAAGGGATAAAATAATAAAACACATACACACACACATGGAGAATATACATTTTTCTTAATTATTATTTAGTTTTCCTCATCCAATTATGGCACATGTTGTAGGAAGAATAAGAAGCTTCTAGAGGATTCTCCAACACCTTGCATGTAACTCCTCCCACTAAGTCTAATCAATTTGCATGAAGTCCAAAATTGGGAAAGAATCTCTTTTTTAATTAAATTTTCAAGATCGTGGAATGGAGGGAATTTTCTTATAAAATTATATGCAAGTTTCAAAGAAGGGAGCTGATTTTGTTTTGAAGGAAATTTTCCCAAGTTTTTCTTTGGTAGTCTCATTTTGTTGCAGGAATTTTTAAGTTGTTGTTGGAAGATCTCTCTCTAGTTGCAAGGAAGGATCAAGGATAGCTAGAGAATTCAACATCAAGCTTTAGCAAACCTGGTTCTCTCCTTTTGTCATATGAGAAATTTATATTATCAAAAAAAAATAGCTTCTAGATCTTCTTTCAAAAGTTTTATTAGAGTGTAAGTCTTTTTCTTCTATTTAGAACTAATTATTGATAAGTTTCTTCCACATAATGCAAGTAAAAGATAGTTCTATTATTTATTTTATTTTCCTTAAGAAATATGCTCATAATCTTGCCTTTTGTTTTTCCAAAGATTTTAGATCTATGCAAAAATCATATTTCCTTTATTTTTTTTTAAAAATCTCTTTTTCTAAAAATAAAACTCTTCCGCGTGTGATTGAATCTTAATCTTTACTTCTTCCCTCTAATTTATTTCTCTGAAAATCTGAATCTCATTCTTAAAATGAATCTCTCTGTGAATATTAGTCATTTTAAATCTCTGTGAATATTAGTCATTTTAAATCTCTGTGATTATTTCCTCTATGGTTATTCTAAATCTCTCTCTGTGATTATTTCAAATCTCTGTGATTATTTTAAATCTTTGTGGCTATTCTAAATCTCTCTCTACGATTATTTTGAATCTCCTTGTGAGTTGAACAAAGACCTCTTTGTGAATATCAGTTGAATACAATCCCCCTGTGAAATCTGGAAATAAACCTCCTTGTGAGTTGAACAAAGACCTCTCTGTGAATATCAGTTGAATACAATCCCCCTGTGAAATCTTGAAATAAACCTCCCCATGAGTTGAAATAAGATCTCCCTGCAAATATTAGTTGATTAAACAATCCTCCTGTGAATTTTAGAAAATATTAACCTTCTGGTTATTGAAAACCAATCTAAAACAATTGTTTGTTTATCTATCTTATTCATGTTCTTATTTTCATAAGTAAATACTCCTTTGTTATATATATATATATATATATATATATATATATATATATATATATATATATATATATATATATATATATATATATATATATATATATATATATATATATATATATATATATATATATATATATATATATATATATATATATATATCGAATGTTAAAAGAGAAAAAAATATATATTTGTATTAATGTCGGAGATTAATGGCGGTCAAAGAAAAGAACTTTAATTTCTTGCATGGCGTACAGGAGGTGAGCGGTTATTGTAACCGCAAGGGAGTAAGGGGGGGGGGGGGGAAGGGGGGGGGGGGGGAAGGGGGGGGGGGGCGCGGTGTCCCCTCAACCCCACGGCCCACCCCCCCCTCTATTGGCTATTAAACAAAGCTATTTCGCTTTGTTAATTATTAAACTTTGAAAATTTTGCAATGGAATTTTTTTAATAATTGTTTTAATAAAAATTTAAGTTAATTTTTTTTATAATTGTTTTTAATTAAATTTAAGTTAATTTTTAATAATTGTTTTAATTAAAATTTAAGTTAATTTTTTTATATAATCATTTTTTATTAAATTTAAGTTAATTTTTTTTAATAATTGTTTAGTTAAATGTTAAGTTAATAAATTAGCAAAAGATTGAAACTAAAATTATTGTCTCAATCCCCTTTAGGGATTTATTGGATTATTTGATTAGTGATTTTGGATTATTACGATTTGATCCAAAATTTCCAAAAAGTATAAGCTAATCACTCATGTGGAACTAGTAACTCTATATTTTAAATAATCTCACGATCGAAGTAAACATTACTTAATCTCGTATGTAAATGTCACTATTTTTACATCATGTGCATTACTTATATGTTAAATTGCATTCATTGATGAGTAAGTTACCTTTCCATTATCTTCATACAAGTTACATGTTTTAATATATGAGTTCATAATTGCCTTTATCATACCATTATATATTAATTAGTTGAGTTGTAGAAGAATGGTATTTCTTTTTATCAAATGGTACTTGATTGCCATCAAAGTAGTTATTCAAATAATTAACTTCGAAAGGTCTAATTATGTACATTCATTTCGTGATTATTTTCAAACATGATGTTAGTTAGAAAACTAAATAAAGGAAGAGGGAAACCAGAACCTAGTAGCGTTCAGTATATATGGTGCCTCTAGGTCACGCTTATGGGTAATGCCGTCGTGTTGAACTACTGCACTTAACGCCTAATAAAGCTACATCAATGACGTCTATGGCATCGTCCCTATAAATCATCGGGGAGTAATAAGGGACACTTGGAAGCTAAAATCGAAGGGGCAGGTAATCCCCCTTGGATCGATAATCTAATAAGATAATTTTCAAATTATTTTACATCCGTTGAGTTAAACCATAGTAAACCCCCTTTTAGATTGGTTGAGTAAAAATGCTTTTATGGAATTAATTTTCGAAGAGATATTGTTGTCAATTGGCAATTGGTCAAGGGTGACGCTTATGATAAGAATTAGGATCTAGTTATTTTAGTCCACAAGCAATAGGCCATCTTGAGCCTTTTCTTAAGCGATGCCATCGTGGGTAGCAACCGTAGAGAAACTGTCTAGGACATTGACCCTAGAAAGGGTTGCGTACCCACAAATCAGTTTACATCAAACCATAGAATAGAAAATAGAACTACATACTTTATGCCTTGATCTCATGCCGAAGCGGGTATTTAGGCAGTCTTGGGATGGAGTTGTCCCTCGTACTCAGGCATTCGTGGGTGGGGCCTAGGCTTGGTAAAGGAAGGATTGAGTAAGAATCATATTTTGAAATATAAAGATAATTAAATTGGAAAAAGTAATTCAATGCATACTCGGAAGGCATCCCGTATGGACTCGCTTGACTTCCCGAGGCTTTAAGCCAAATTCTGAGGCAGAATTCAAGCTTGTATTATGTTATTTAATTACTCATAAGGACAGTGACCTCAGTGCACTTCTGTTAGAAGAGTGTAGTACTTAGTGAGTGGCTCAGGACTCGAATGGTCTCGATGAGTCTAAGTCTCTGGCCACAACACCTCCTATCCTGATTGGATAGATGCCTACCCTGTATGGGTAGATGCCTACCCCGTATTGGATAGATGAAATCTTATGTCCCGTATGGACAAATGCCTAACCCGTATGGTTAGATGCTCATCCTGGATGGATGAATGCCTGATCCAAAAGGACGGATGCGCAGAGTATGCAATTGAATAAAACATAATGATTAAATTAAACACACACAAAAAAATAATACTCAATTTTTTTGAGTTAATTATGGTGGGTTATTACACCCTCCAAAACCTATTGTATGGGGTTTCAGGTCCCCTCAAAACCTGTTTTTCCCCTAATCAAAAATAATTTGCATCCATAACATATTCAAAAAAAAAATCATACGCACCACTTTCTTTTCTAAGGCAACAATCTTTTACATTATCTCTATGAATGAACACTATTTAATCTTACTGACAAGATGGTCTTTGTTGAGTTGTTTGAATTCCAAGCATCCCATGGTTCTGTAGTGTCCCTCCTCAGTTTATCCTTTTATCTATATGCATCAATAGACTTGTTTAGACATAACGATAATACTTGGATGGCTTCTTATGACTTTGCACTTATCGTAGATGCTATTTTACAATGTTAGACACTTTCTCATAAACATACGCTAAATGATGATTATTATGGTTGATTGTCATATCTTGGATCATTATGATAATAATGGGATTTCTTATTATTGATTATGGGATAATATGGACATATGTGATTTGATAGATTCTATATGTATACACATGCTTGATGGCTTTATAAGATTCATTATGTTGATGGTTTATGATTGATTAAGCACTAGATGATATTATGGATAGTTTTATGTTGATTATGCATTTGAGGAGATTATTGACATACTAACCCTATCTCTTGTTTACATATATGATGTGATGCTTACTTGATGTGTATGTCATTGTTTGAGTGTCTTCACGGTTGAATCAATGTCACATCACTCATCGTGAACGAGATGTGTCATTGTGAAATTCTACCACGTGTCTGTCATTTATATATATGTATATATATGCATCATTTCTTTATGGTTGCAGTATTTGCAGGTACTAGGCACTTATTCCTCCTATATTTCTAGGGACGAGCTTCTCCTAGTTACATAGGTGTGAGCACGTCTTCATTCCCAATGGTATATGTGGTTTTGGAATTGACACAAGTTCCCTTCACCTAATCTAGGTCTAAGTCATCACTATGTGTCGTCAAAGTATTGGCATAATTCGCCATGTTGGTCAGTCAGTTCGGTGAGTATGTTAGTATTTGATTATATGTGATGACGTGATTATTAATGTCTAGCTTGATTATTTGATTTATAGTATTTTGTCTATCTGATTATTGGGTATTTAATCCTCAGTTGTGTATTTATTTAATATCAAATTATGATTTATTTAGTATTTATTATGTAATGGATATCTATGATATATTTACCCCTTTATTTATTTGTAGCTCGCTTATGTCTATAGTTTAATTATTTATTCAATATTAATATTTGTTGGTTATTTAATAGTTATGAGCCTTTAATAGTTTATTTATTAATGTTCTCTTTAGATTATTTAATTTAAATGATTTTTGTCTATAGTTCATCTATTTAATATAGTTGACTTTATATGCACTTGGGATATGTAATTACTCTTTGGTAAAATAATAATATACCCCACCAATATATTACTGCATATGTAAAATACATTCTTATATTTATCCCACCTACCATTTATCCTCATTGGTGGATTTTGAAATGAGGGATAAAATTATATCCCATAGTGGGTAGCTAAAATATATTCCTAAAAGGAATATTTTGATTGGTTGTTGTAGAGGCTAGGGTTTTTGTGCTTTTGCATGATTTTTGTTCCCATTTTCGAGCTTTTTCACAGATTACTTCCAAGAAATATTTCTCAGTAATTTTTATTTTGGAGCTTGTTCTCGGTTGTTGGTGTTTTGCTAAACTGGGTTTGGTTTGGAGCTCTTCCTCAACTCTCATCCATCACTTAGGGTGTAGGTTGGGTTCCTTATCTTTTGTTTATTTTCAGCTTTTAAATTCCTCTATGTGTATGCTCCGTGTCTAAAAATGCCTTTCGGGAGCTGGGTAGGAAATATTTGGTTTTATATAGTTTTATTGTAGTTTTTCATATTAATATATGGTGGATAAACTTTATATTATGCATATGTTTGTATGGTTTTATTGGAGAAATATTTAGTCTCCTGTATATTGTCATTCATGGCATTGAGAAGTCTAGATTCATGGTAGCTTGTTGTGAGTTTCCTGTATTATTGTCTGGATTATGTGTACGGTGTTTGTTTGGTGTAGTATTGGCCTTATCTATTGGTGGTAGTGTTACCTATGTGATTCAGACTCAAATGAAGTCTTTGTGTATGAGTTTCGAGTCTCCTAGCTATGGGATATGTTTTGAAATTTCTCTCTCTATGATTTATTAAACTTTATTCTATTTGTTCCTTCTTGCTTGTCAGGTCTGGATGACCTCATTCATGTGTTTATTATAAGCTTTCGATCGAAGTTTGATTTTTATTTTTTGCCGCATTTTTTTCTCTCTTTTTTGTGCATATGCATGAAACCATTGAATGCGCTAACCCTTAAGTCATATGCACGGACCTATTAAAATGAAAGTGCTATCATTTTTGACAGATGCGCTAACCTAATTTATGTATGTGAGAAACTTGAGATGAAAGGGCTATTTTATCAGTTAAAAGTGTGGTCCAGTCAGTCAGAAGCGCTATCCAGTCAAGTAGAAGTGTTGTTTTAGGTTACAAAGGCATTGTCCTACGCCACAAAGGCCCGATTCTGCTTGTCTTTGGTGATTTCATTGTTTTGGCCAGTCAGATTTGGATTCTTGGGTTTGGTTTCAATCTAGAGGCATTTTGGGAGTTCTGCAGACATTTTCCAGTTACTGTTGTTTATCAATTTGATGCAATTTTACATTTTCTATGCTGTAACATTCTTGACTTATTTATTGTTGAAGATTTGAGTTTTTTTTATTTTGAGATGTTGTAAATGGAAAGATGGTATTGCTATGGAGACAACAGATTGATATATTTTATTAAAGAAATACTTCATATTTGATATTCGATGGATTTCTACATTGAGGCTTATATTGCATTGTAATGGATTTAAGCCCTTGTGCTCTTTAGATATGCTTTTCCTTGTATATTTATGTGTTGTTGGGCTGCATGATGGAGTTATGGATCTCTTCTTGGAATTTGAATTAGAGCCTCTTTTATTTGGTTTTTTTTCAGAGCATGTAGGGGGAGTGGGCTTTCATGTGATGACCTGAGTCACGAGAGATAGGCAGTTAAGTTTATATAAGCCTTCTGTCTAGATTGCCAAGGCACATGGTGATTTTCCTTTTCTTAAACAAGTGATAACATTAATAATGAATTAGTTGGGATGCTTAATTAGGACTCATTTAAACAAGATAATTAATTGTTGAGCCTTATGGCTTATTCCTAGGGAGGATGTTTTAGGATAAGCATGAGAAGGTCGTGAAGAGAGTAAGTCAATCTCCCTTAGTTCTCTCATAGGGGGATGGCTCCACATGTCTATCAAGTGTTGTTTTTCCTCGAAGGGTTGTTTTTGGCTATTGGTATTAGAGGATAGCATGTGATGACACTCTACTCCTACATGTGTCCTTAGTTTGCTGCATTTATTCTTGTTCACTGTTATGCTTCTGGAAGTTTGATTTATGATTGTTTTGTGATGGTTGTTTGAGTTAGTGTTTTAATGTTTCTTGAGATTGAGTTCCCTTGGTAGAGAAGTGTCAACCTAGGTTTAGAGTGCATGTTGGGACCTTGTGTCATCTCCTACCATGGGGGGTGGTTCCTTGTAGGTTCCACATTGGTCAGGTGGTTGGTGCTTTTTCCATTGGGGCATCTTCTTGTTGGTGTTCTTTGTGCGTGGATGTGGACTTCTTCTCATATGGATGTATTGCAGCACTTGGATGTATCATACTGCTAATTTATGTAATTGTACCTTATGGCTATGAGATGTAAACACTTGTAATGAAAGTAATTGGAAACTTGTTATGTATCTAAATGGAATTTGTAAGGAGTTGAGTTACTCAAGATCTAATATTCATGTGATTGTTGTGTAGGGGAAAAAGTGAGACTAAGTATGGAAACCCTAATCCCACTCTCATACACACTCATGGAATACGAAAGAGCCTAGGGAGGTAACACACATCGACTACTTCTTATGAGAAAGAGAGAGTCATGGATTACCTCTTAGGTTTTCTATTCCTTTGTTGTAAATGAGAGAGAGGAACGATGCAAAATGCAATCTAACCTAGAAAGAAAATAAGAAAGCAAACTCTAATATGAGAATGGAGATCAAAGAACAACTGATACACTACTGAAAAGTATAGATTAGAAGGAAAAATAAGAGGTGCACCTATGTCTAAAATCTAAGCAGAAATGTTTGGGACTAGGGTGTCGCGCCACTATCTTGATTCTGCAATTCTAGGGCTGCAACTGACAGGAGGGATTCCGAGATTTGGAAAGTACTGTTCCGTCAAGTCCTGATGACAGAGGGCAGGACCATGGCGCCACGCCACTATCATGGGTAGGACTAGTGCACCATGCCCCTTTCCTTGACATATTTTTGCACTTCTAAGACTTTTGGGTGGTGTTGATGCCTTTTCAAGATCTGAAACTGCCTATGGATGCTTGTTTCTACACCTACAACTGAAAAGGGAAAGTTTGGGGTGGCTATATTGGGTTTTGCCTTAGTCAAACCCCCATGTTGGTGAATTCTACCTCCATGAATAGATGATAATATACTAAAAAATGTGTGTGCAAGATCCTAAGAATGAAAGTAAACAAGCTAGAGCAACCCTAAAGAGTAAACCATAATTGCTTCTAATTGACAAAGTAAAGGCTTTAAATCCACAATGCAAAGTGATCTAAAGCATGAATATGAATCAAAATGAAGCTTACGCAAAGACATGAAAACAACATGAAACCTTAACTAACCCCAAGGGAGAGGTTCAACCCAATCGTCAGTCGGTGATCTCCTATTGTTCTTCTACATCATCAAAATCCCCCAATTGATAAAATGATGCTTGATGAATATTTGATGGATGAATGTTGAATGTTGTTGAAGACTTGAAGATCTAGTCTTTCACTCCAAAGAAGGCTCTAATACTCCAAAAACCTACCCTTATATTCTTAGAAGAAGAACCCTTCAAATGAAGAAAGAGAGCTCTTAAGTATGAAACCCTAGATCTTAATTTCATGTTTAGGTCGACCTAGGGTTTGAAATTCATGTTGATATTTTGGGGTTAAGCATTATTATATCATAGGATTGTGCTCTCAAAATTTTAGGGAGAAAGCCGCAGGCCATGTGCATTCTTGCCATAGTCTAACCAAATTTTCACCAAATTTTTAGGGTTGTTAGATATGATGATATTAGAGTGCATCCCAAAGTTACAGCTGATTTCAATATGTTTTGATATGTGAAATTGGGCCTAAATGATCAAAATAAGACAATTAGGGTTTATGATTACATGATTAATTGGAGGAATAAGATGAAAAGGGGCATGCTTAGGGTAAAGGGCCCAACTTTATAATGTGTAAAGTGATGAGACATGACCTTAGATGTAATTAAATTAATTAATTAAATGCTTTAAAGGGGAATGAGAAATGCAAGATGCAAGACACACTAAGGCAAGTGCTAATCTATGTGTGAAATTTTACCACCGTAGCAAGGGTGTACAATTTACAACACTGCATTTATCCCCCACTTTAGCAATCATATGACACTACATGCATATGCAAGATAAAGTACAAAAATGTAAACATTATTTGAAAAAGGATAATCCATAAGTTGTCGAACGAAGCCCCCAATGATATCTGTAGTACAGAATTAGGAACCACACCCTACAAAACCACATGTTAGATCACAAAATCACCTAATACTTACTAAGGAAGGTGATGAAATTTGCAGGTAGCTATATGCCCCCCCTATTTCGACTTGCTCATTAGTGAGGTGAAACAAGGTATCATGTTTTCCACAACGAATTGTGATAAAGATTTTGATGAAACAAGTTCACAACAAGGTTTTATTGCTCAGCCAAGAACATTATGGAACTAACATGCAATGATAGGGGGAACTCATGATTCCAATGCCACTAACGGTGCAAGAATCAGAGCTTCCTAGCTCAAGATATGATAGATTGAAGGAAAAGTGTAGAAATTAGGGTTTTAACTTAAAAATATAAAGTCAAAAAGTGCATAACACATAAATATGAAAGTGACACTTTCATTTGTCACTTGCTAACTTTTTGGCACTATTCATTGTAGAGGATCCCAAATACAATCCATCATGCCTTGACGTTGACCTGAGTGACCTACATGGATGGAGATCCTACCTCAGTTCGTACTCGTCAGCCGATCACTCGACGAGGTGAGTTGACCTTCTATTGACTGTATTTGACTTTTTCATGTTTTCAAAGTTTTTAGAAGTACTAATGTCATCACCTAGTCTGGGTCAGGGCCCTCCCTTTGGACACTTAAGGGTCCTAGGGCGCCCTAGTCCTCCTAGGGCACCATGGTCCCAATAGGGCGTTATGGTCCTAGTAGGGTGCCCTGGTCCACTTAGGGTGCCCTGGTCCCTGTTCGAGGTGACCAATGGCGACACAAGACCAGATGATGAATGTTAGGACCGATAGAATGATTGCATTTATTAGATAATGATAGATGATTGATTGATTACTGATGATGGATTGGTTTGAATTTTGTAGACACTACCGTACATCCATGAGCATACTGTTGGTCTTACCTTTTGAATCCTTCAAGAGAAAATCTCAAGCTTGATAGCGGGAGAGAGGGATTTGCTATATGTAATGGTCTTGTGGGATGCAATGACCATGCTAGCCATCCGATTCCATTATGCGATGCTAATGTCACTGATGGAGAGGTGGGATGCAGACACCTAGAAATTCTCACTACTTGTGGGGGAGATGAGGGTCACCCTTGAGGATGTATATCGCATTATTCTCCTACCCATTAAAGGAGAGACTATTAGATATCAATTATGTTTTAGTCATTTTTGGAGACTTGTAAAAATAATATCATTTTCTAAATGGTCTACCAATTTATTTTCCACACCTCTTTGGTGTACCCATTGCACACCAAGGTGCAATAGCTAGTTTTAATTATTTTGAATGTAAACTATTTTTAAGTATATTTATGATGTTGAAAAGTTATTTTTTCATTTTTGATTTTATTTCTCATTTTAGTGTGTATTTTTATTTTTCTATATTTAGATAATAAAAAAGAGTTCTATAATAGCTTATTAAAGTAAAATAGATATTATATGAATATATAAAAGAGTAGATCATTAAATACAATAAATACAAATCTAAATTAATATAATAAGACATTTTGTACATTTATAGTCATATTTGCATTCATTTGTATTAATCATTAAATGTACTTGATAGGTTCCTTGAGGGTATTGTTGTCAATCTTTCAAATATTTTGTGGGCTTTGAATGCAATAGAAAAAATCTTAAAGTTCAATCTCTTTGTGACAAAGCCCTAAAGCCTATAACACTATTTCTTTATATATCACAAATTGAGATAAGTTGTAGAGGATATAAAGTTGTAAAGACACCATTGTAACAAAACACCATCATGCTAAAAGAGGGAAAATCACACACAAAGATGACCCAAATATTTGATGCCAACTATCGATCTAATGAAATTTAAAATAAATTTAAATAAATTGATACCAACATATTACAAATGACTGAGCTTCTTGAACCACATCTATTTTCTATTATATGAATTAAAGAAAGTGTGCACTATTTCATTCATGTGGATATGGGATACCAATTTTCATATATCATTTTCTACCCATATCTATTTACCACTATCTCTCTATCTCTCACTATCTCTCTCCATATCCTGCTATATCTCTCTCCATCTATGTCACTCCCTCCCTCCTTGTCTATCTATTCAACTATCTCTCCCTTTCTCCCCCTATCCTTCCGCCTCTCTCTCTCTCTCTCTCTCTCTCATATCAAATAATTTTTTGTTTTATACTCTAAACTAACCACACTACACAATTGATAGGAACTTGATGCATTGTGTCTCTTGTTTAAGTCTTATTCTCTCATAAGACATGGGATAGTTAGGAGCTCGAACCTAGAACCTTTTACAGTACCAAATCATTGTCATTTATGATAAAATTTTGTTTTTATATTTATACTTATTTTTTATAAGAAAAATGGACTAGCAACATCTTAAACCTAAACTAAGGTTGTTTTTTTAAAAAGTGAATTGAACATTCAACAATTCTAGAGGATCCAGAGTTTTATCCCTTAGTACAAATTGCAGAAGAATATGCCCGTTCATATTCCACACATGACTAGGTTGGTGACCATGGATGCTCGTGTTCTGCCCTAGTAATAATTGGGCCACTTCTGGTGGAAGTAGTTATTAAGATGATGTAACCATTGTTGGCATCCAAAGATAAAATAAGAGGAAGGTGGAGGAGCATTCTAATTTTGGGGTAGTACAAACCCTAAAGAAAATTCAGCAGGAGAGGAGTAGTACTAATTCTACTGTCTCAACCTATTGTAAATTATGTTTAATGAGTGTCATCTCGTAGAGATTGTATATGTTGTTTCTCACACAAATAGTTAGCATATTGGTGGATCTCAATGTTATAATTATCTGACACCTCCTACATAGGGAAGACCTAACTTATGCTTTACTAATTTGAAACTTAGGGTTTTAAAATGTTTAGCAAGATCTATTAACAGACATTGTGTATTGGTCATTGTGAATACCAAGTCATGGAGGATAACTAGATTCAGTGTTTCTTGACACAATGCATTCATCTTGGAACCATGCATACATGTGTGCCAATTTAAAGTTTAATTTTGTATATGTTCATCTCTCATGTTGAGTATATCATTCTAAGGTATGTTAAATGTTTTTATCTTCCACTATCATGTGGCGATTTATTCAATGTAATTACTTGTAAATAGATTTAAACACTTTAAAGGAGATATCTACAATCAATAGATACTTTAAGGGACATAAAAGGTTTCTTCCAATACAAATTTCCTCATATGCAAGATGCAATAATATTCCTAGTATCCTATCCAAGTTGGAAAAAAATTGATCATAATATTTCAGAAGGTTTGTGCAAACGTACTGTTAGTGTTTTGTTTAATTTCAAATAAAGAGTAGTTTAAGTCTTATGATGCAAGGAAATAGCCCTTTTTCCTATGCAGTTGAATATATAAATTCTCTATTTTCCATTAGAGAATTTAACTTGTTAGCACTCACTACTTGGACATCTTATCATTTATCATCCTATATCAAAGCATGCAGATGAATCTAATGTTATCTTTTTTCATAAAGATTATAACTTTTCAAAGCATTATATATTGGGACTCTACATGTATGTTATTTATTAGCTCCAATAGGGACACAAGTAAATTCAATTTACTAATATGTATTGCTACTTGAAGACATTTTATTGTGAGAGTAAACCCATGTTTGTGTTGGCATTTGCATAAAGATTGTATTGATGAACTATTGTGTTGTCATTGATGTCAATTGCAACTGGTAATGGAGTTGTTATGCAACTAGTAGTTGAGCTAGTGAAGGAAACTGATATTACTTTAGAAGCAGTGAGATCAATCGGTAACCCTACCTGTTGATGTGTCAAACCCTAACCGATGGAGCTTGGTGAATTAGTTGTGTTGATCTATGATCAAATCATGATCGGAGATGATCATGGCATGTATGCATGATGCACGTGATGAGTTTCAAGTGGTTTTTGGCACATAGAGATAACTATTTTATCTTGGGAATGAGCAAGTACATTGCATGAAGAGGAAACCGCGTGATGAGTTACAAGATTCGATGAAGCAATGATCAAGGAGCAGTTGGGGTTGTCTTGTACAATGTGTAGTGATTGCAATGTAATCCAACAGTCATGTTTGAACCGATTTGTTTGTAATCTCTATGAGATCTTAAGTTTGTGATGTGTTACCGATCTATTATTTTCCCTATAAGGTCAATGAGTTGTTTTGTTGTAGTGTTGGCAATTTTGGTTAAGTGTCAGTGTGATTGATTGCCAAACTAGAAGGAGTATCTGTAGTATGTGTGAAGGCAGATAGGAGCATGAAAAGGATATGATTAAGCAAAGTAGTGCTATTTATCAAATCAACAAAACCTTGTTGTTCTCTAACAATTGCAACAGTTAAATCCCTTAACCGGGTAAGCTTTAATAGGCTTAATGCTTTCTAAATCCTCTAACTAGGTGATCTATTAGCTTGGATTTCAGACCCTCTATCGAGGTTAATCCTAATAGATTATTGCTTTTAATAGGGCATTATAGTCAATCCCTTAGCTGGGTGGTCCCTAATAGGATCTGTTCCTAACGAGACATTTTTGTAAAGCTTTTAACAAGGCTTGGCTCCTAACAGGGCGAACTACAGAAGAGTTTAGAATACTTGTGGGCATTCATCCCCACCGTGGTTTTTCCCATTTTCCTCTCCATGTCAAAAATCATTGTGTCAAGTGGTGAATGGTTTTTGTGGTTATGTTTTGATATGGTTAATTTGCTTAATTGATAAATCCACTTAGATGTGTTATGATGATCGACAATAATTTAAAATGTTCTTTTACTATTGTTAGTAAAGTGGTTTGATGTTTTGGTTTAATGGTTTGAGAATTTCAGACCTGTTACATTGTTATTTTGTTATGTCAGTCAACTGGTTAACTTGACAGTATAGTTGCAGTTTGTAGTTCAGTGTTTGAACCAGTTAGTTAAGAGATTGATATATGAGTTGGGTTTTCAGTTTGGTGAAAGTTTAGTTTTTTTTTCTATCTACTAATTCACCCCCCCAGTTGTTGTCTGTATCCTTATTGATTCATCATATCATCAATTGGTAACAGAGCTCCAATAGGGACACAAGTAAATTCAATTTACTAATATGTATTGTTGCCTCAAGATATTTTATCATGAGAATAAACCCATGTTTGTGGCATTAACACTAAACAACAAATTCTTTATATGTTTCCAATCTAATTGGTTAGAAGTGGGCATGCCATGTTAGATGTTAGAACAACCTTTTCCAAGTATTCATAGCACTTAAAGACTACTACACTATCTGATGAATTGGTAGTATTAAAATCATCATTAGTCTTTCAATGAAATAAACACTACTCATAATGGAGTCACCCTATTATAAAGGAAGTAGCCAACACAACTAAAATTGTTTAGCTTCGATTGCATAAAAGTGACATTTCTAAATTGAATTTCAAAATGATGTAAACTGATCAAATGTGGAATATTATTGAAATTTATGTCTATTTTTTTTTTAATTTAAAACAATTGACATTTTTTAATATATTCAAAGATAGATTTTTTGTTGCTGAAAAATCTTGATAATCAGGGGTTGTAGTCGGTATCACCCAAAAAATGAAAACGAACTTATTTTTTTCTAATTTTAATTTTCCAAATAAAGGACATGTATATCTAGTGCTAAAAAAAAGGAATTAAATTTTGATCTATATTTTTCATATAATAATATTTTAAAGTCCAACATAGCTGAATTTGGTAGTTTTCATTCAACATCACATTTTTTCTACTAAATTTATCATTATCAAAAAAAAATTATACCCTTTTAGAGAAGATTCTCTCATCTAGTGAATTTTTTTAAATATCATTTAATATTTTTTTAATTTCAAATTAACCTCTTTTTTAACTTAAAAAACCTACTTGCAATGTTTAAAAACTAAAAAAAATATTAAAATTAATCAAAATATAAAAAATATTATATGTCGACATTCTTGACTTTTAGCTCTACAAAAGGGTATTTTTTGATTTTTGGATAAAAGTATTTTCCTTGAAGAAAAGTAGAGTAGAAGTGAAAAGTTTATAAAATGCAGACAAAATGGTGATTTTGTTGCCACATCACCTGACACGTTTCCCATCAGTTGGATCAAACTCTTGGTGCCATCTACATGCCATGACTGCACCAACGAGCACCACACAACAGAAAAATATTTTGGCCAAACTTAATTTGGCTGGATTGTATGGGTTAGCCCAAAGAGTGACACAACATTGTGATTTTTCCTAACACTAAAACAAAATAAGTTATATATTTAATATCCAAAGAAAGGGTGATGCCATGACACCCTCATAATAATACCAAAATATAATACATAAATCTCTCAGATAGTGCGATTCTCATATTCTATGCCCTGCCAATGTCAATGCTTTTAATGTTGCCACCATTAGCAACATTAGGGTATATTTTGGGCGTGTTCACATTCAAAACCCTATTCTCTACCTCCATCGAAATGTTGTCCATATTTACATTTTCAGGTAGAGAAAATTGCCTCAAAACCACCCACTTGACTGCTCAACACAATGCCACTGATGATGAATAAAATATTGCTGACTATCTTGATGATGATTATAGACACTTATAGGTGGTGAAACATTTTAGGTGGTGAAGCATAAATACCTCCGATCTGCTGGAATACTTATATTCAAAGCAAAATCAAATCTATCACTACTGTCATGAAACAAAATCCACCAAAATCCATCAAGTAAATCAAATCCAATCTAGATTGCCAACATGAAAATTCTACCAATCTACCAACAATGATATAGTATGCATTTATTCTAAATTAATTCACCAAACATTCTTGCCATCCGTAAATACTTGAAACACATATAAGTTATTGACGATCATTAAAAAATATTAAATAACACTATATGGTGGTGGAAGAAACTATTTACCGATGGAGAAGAAGTCTTTTTTTCCAGGGAGAAAAGACTATATACAATGTGAGATAGGTTTAGATAAAAACCCCACATAATATAGCCTATCGACTAATTACATATGTTTTTTTTTTATTAGTCAAATATAAAAAAGAAAATCTATCATATTTGAAATCCATTTATTGTTTCTCTCATTTTTTCTTTGTTTTTTTTAATAATAAACCAAAGCAAAAAATTTACATATAAAGAGGCAACCAACAAGTTGCCGACAATAAAATGAATAAAATATAGATTACAATGCTTGAAAACATAGCTAGTTGTAGAAAACGTAGTTCATCAACACTGGAATACATATTTACAAAAAACACTAATTACAAGGCCAATTTAAACACAAATCAGAACTATTAAGCTCATGGACAGTGTAGACACCTAAAAATGTCTCATCACTAACATGCTAATTCTTCTTAATTAATTAAATAATTCTTAATAATTATTTAATAAATATAATTTATGTTCTTTTAAACTAATTTAATCATCATCTTTCATCATTGCTAATTATTCAATGTCCATCTCAATCATTTAATCATGCAATCTCCTTTTCTTTACTATTTAATTAATTTTAAATTAATACCTTTAATTAAATAAATTTTATTATTTAATTAAATTCAATTTCCAAGTTCCTATAATTAAAGTATTTATTTAATTTATTTAATTATCAAACTCATTCTTTTCTAATCTAAAATTCAAAAATTCAAAATTCCCCAAGTGCCAATTTCAATTAATTTCAAATAGTGTGAATTTCATTTCATGTTTTCGAAAATCCAAATTTAAATGTAGATCAAATGCAATTTCATGAAAAATTCCTAACTAGCATTGACTCTTAGTCTAACTATCAATCATCTTTGCAGACTAGGCAATCAAATCAATCAACTCACCAGTTAACTCTGTTAACTCCTCAATCACCTTTTCTAACTCCAAATCAACTTTTTTGAATAGACTCATCTAATTATTTATCTCCCCAATCTATCTAATTCACTGATCAATATATTAAGTCAACTCATCTATCAAATGAATTTAACTCTCAATCAATTCTATCGACTGATCTCAACCATTGATCAATTCAGTTCCAAAATGCATCCAACCGTTCAATTTTTCTCATCAAAATTTATAAATTCAACATCAATCTCTCATTTTCAACAATCACGATCTTCAAATTCTTGTTGTCATATTATAGGTTAGCAACATGACTATGAGAACCAGCATTCCACAGGAAGCAGAAAGAGAATGGAAGTGATGTTGCAACAGGGAGTTTAAATAGTTTGATTAGATTATTTCATTTGCACACTTTTATTGATATTATGGAATTTGTTAATTAGATAGGGTTTTCATGATTTCCCTTTATTCTAATTAGCCTAATTCTGATGAATTTTTCTATTATACATTTAGTAAACCCGACATGAATCGAACACGCAACCTTCTGATTCTTTTTATTTTTCTCTATTTTCCAAGAAACACATATGGATCTTCACATTAGTACTTAGGATTTTGCATTCAACTTGACATAATTTCGCATTTGTGACCAGATTTTTGCATTCAATATAAAAAATGCGCATTTGTGTCCACATTTTCACATTCATCAAAGCAATTTTGAATTTTTTTTCTTACTATTTTGCATATGCCATCTTACCATTTTGCATTTGTTATCTTAGTGTTTCACATTCATCCAATAAGTGCTTCACATTCTTTTAGTTGTTATATTACATTTGTTAGTGTTGTGTGTCACATTGATACTTTTCTATTTCATATTTGTAGAATTAGGTTTATGCATTAATCTATTTGTATTTAATTGTTTTTATTTGGTGTTTTTTCTCTGTGTTATGAATCTTTTGTGTGCAACATGTGACAAATAGAATCTAGCAAAGATGGTTTCGATTGGTCAAAGACAAAACAATAAAACTACTAATCATTTGCTTATAGGTGCAGATTAGGACATTGTCTATGATTTTCTAGATTAAATACACTTTAATTGGTGCTTAAAATTAACTAGTGTTTTCTTTGTTTGGAGTGCTAGGCTCATTTATGTTTAATCCTTAGTGGGCCTACCTCCTGAGAAGACCTTAAGGTTGGGTGTGAGGGAATGACCCAAGTCGTAACAAGCTAAAGCCAAGCTTCTATCGAAACACTATAAAAAAATGTGTTTGTGACAAAAGTCACAAACAATAGGTTCAAATGTGTCATACCAACATAAGTCTCCCTCAGTATCCATGTGATATGTAATCCCTAGTGATGGGTAAAAACCCACAAGGGCTTGAGGACCTCTTAATTGAGAAAAACGCCACACGTATGGCCAGCTAAATAAATACCCTTATTATGAACCAATTGTCATAATAGCCAAAATCCTTTTGTTTGCTAGCACAGGAGGTCGGACCTTTGAAGACATCCCAAATCCTCACAGTTCAAAGTTGAGATAGAAATTTCCTCTAGATCTTTGAGTCTTTGGGAATTTGAAGTTTGGTGTACCCAAGAAGTGAATGTCATGGTGAGTGAGCCAATGTCACCAAACTTATGAGCTGATTTATTTGAATAAATATGGTCCATATTTATCCGCAAGGGGAACCCAACAAATATTGTCTCTACCAACCGAGGATTTGTACTTAAATGTGCATATTATTTTAACCATTCTATCTTTTGTGCTTCTCAATGCAAAAAAAATGAAACAAATATCACACCAAAAACAAAGTCACCAACAACATCTTGATCACAAAGTCAAGGGTCAAAATAAACTTCAATGTCCCTTGAATAGTGTCCTCAATCTGGCCCTTCCCACTTTGCATTTGTCTAGTCCTAATCTCACATTCAACTAGTAAACCAATGCCTCTAGGGTCAATCAATCAAAATCTGTTGACTAGGATCCAAATAATTTTAAACTTTGTGATCAATCAAGATCTTAGGGTCTATAGGCGCATTTAGTTCCTCTTTTAGAGTAATCTTAAATCCCCAAAAATACAAAAAAACATAGGTGCATTTTAGTTACATTGTCATCCAAAATTCCAAAATTCCAAAAAAAAAAAACCTCCAAAAATATAGTGTTCACCTTTGCATTCATCAACATAATCCTAGGAGTCTTTCATGGCCTATACATAATCCCAAAGAAAGAAAAACGAAATATGTCAAGATGCCTCTTACAAGCATGAACAAAATCATCCAACTATGTCTAGCAATGGATCATTCCCAAGTGATTATATTAATACCATATCTACCTCATGTGACTCCCACCAAGTACTAAATCCAATGATGACATCTTTCGAGTTAATCCCCAAGGGTTACCCATATGGTGTAGGAGCACCTCATCAAAAAGTAAATCATGACCCTAGGGAGGAAGACTAGGATTAGTAGAGTGTCTCAGTGTGTGTTTTGTGTTTCATGTATGCAATAAACCCCACCATGTAAGCCCATATCACCGATTAGGTAATTTGATGAGCCAATTGGGACAATGTGGTCAATAGGGGTAGTAGATTATTTATTTGTGTTCTTGATAGGTTTTTAGACATGTTTTAGGAGTGTTTGGTTGATCCATGTGTGTGTATTTCAACCTTAGCCTATATGACAACATTTTGTGCAAAATTGCAAATGCAACTTGAGTGCAAATGTGCAACTTTTTGAATTTTGATTGGAGGAAGCCTTTAAATGGCTCCAACCTACTCCAAATTTAGTTGAAAACCATTGGAGAGTTGTATAAGCCTTGTGGGAACTATTCCCAAGGTTTTTGATGGTGTATGTGGCATTGTGAAGCAATTGAACACAAAAAAATTGAAGTTTTCCTAGAAATTTTGACTTTGCTTTGATTGTACGTGCCTGTACGGATTGTTTTGAATCACACCATTCATGGAGTAGGTGGAGGCATGAAATAAATTTAATTTTAAGGAATTATGAGGTCTTAATTATTTCGTAGTAGCGAGAACCCTCCATTCTTCTGCTTACAACCCGAAAGGCTAGGGTTTGGCTAGGGTTTTAGCCAAAAATGGCCTTATCTTGCATTCTAGCCATCTAGAAGTTTCTTCCTTTGGTGGGATGTAGGATTGGCCTCTGTATTTTATTTTTTTCATGTTTTGTTGCAGGGGAAACTTGTTTATGTGGAGAAAAGAATAAACTTAGGTAGGCATCTCTATGTGACTACCTAGGACAAAATTTAGGATAGTCATCATAAAATATCTGAGTGGTGGATTCCAGGCATATAACCCTAGATATAGAGGCTAATAACCATTCCCCACATGCTCATGAATTTTTTTTTACATTTGGTTTACCGGTAAGAGGTGTTGCTTTGGAAAACAGGCCTAATTGCCCCTATTAGGTCTCTTGGTCTCTTTAGGGTTTAGACTTTTAATGTGTAGATCTCACCTAACCATTTTGGGATCAAATGTAACTTCCAAAAGGGTGTCTAGGATGGTAATTTTTTTGTCAGAGTGTGTGGAGTATTTTGGAGTTGAATGCCAAAAACTGGTTGAAAAGGGCTACTAGTCGAGTAGGTAGGTTTCCAAAGGAGGTATAAGGATTTGAAGATAAAACTATTAACCAATGCTTGGGTTAGTCTGTAGTAGACCAAAATGGATCAGATCTAAAATTTCTAAGGAAAAGAGTTACTGGTAAGGCATGTTTGAGAACCATAAGCCTTTTTCTCATCCTGAGTAGGCTTAGGACTAGTGAAGCGGTGTGTAGCTCCATTCAAGGTGTGGAGTCCTTCCTTGCAGGACCCTAGTGGATATTTGAGGGGTCAGAAGTCTAACCTTTTTTGCACTTGTACTTATGAATTTGGGTAGGGCTCTACATTACCATAGTGAAAATCCAAGATACAAATCCATTGTACAATTCAAAAATCCTAGATCTAATGCCACCATAAGCTCCATTTTGAACAAAACCCACCTCAAAGAGTCCTATTCAAAATCCTTTCGCATCATGCCAAAATGTTGAATCCTTCCAAGAATCCCCACTACATATCCAAAATCCTACCCCATGTCAAGAGCATAATCCAAATTCTGAAGAAATGAGTCTTAGCACAAATCAAGATCAAGATACCATGACTCTCCTATCCAAAACCAAATTTTGATCAAGATTCTTATGAAGATCCCCTCATCTTTTTGTATTCTAGATTGATGATGATCCACTTCCATCTCAAGAGAAAAGTGTTATTCTAAGTCCCATTCAACACCCACCTCCTAAGAAAGATCATGATATCCCTTCCATCCCCTTCAATGATACAATTCAAAATAAAGAGAAAAGCAAAAACTCCAATTTGGTCCTATTCCAAGTCAAGATCAGATTTTCCCTTAAGGCCTAAGTCATAGTCCTCCATATCCACCTGAAGATCTCATCATCCCTTCTTATCCCCCTCATGGTTCTAATCTTCCACTAGATCCTGTTGCATCCACCCAAGTTGTCATGCCCAAAATTTAGGGCAAGAACGGGATAATTTTTTTTTTTAACTAATAGCATAATAACATTAAATTCACTAATACGAAATGCACTAGCAAGTTTTTGTCTTAACTATGTTAAGAGTTGACTTTATCTACTAACTCGAGTAACCAAAATAGGTAGCAATTATATGCAGAATTTTACTTGATTAGTTTTACCGTCTCATCGATTTTAATCAATGAACTAATTCAGTCAATTAATTAACGCAGGTAAAATTAATCTCCAATAGCCAATGACTTATTCTAAGAACTAATTAAATTAGTTCTGGTACTTAGTTATATACAAGTCCATGTTTTATTTTAATAATAATTAAAATAAGAACAAACTAAATTGATTAAAGGGTCAATCATAATTATAATGAAAATTCGTTTGATAAAATTTATCTCGTCTAACACCTATATTTAGGTGGACTTATAATAAATCAATTTATTATAAAATTTCTACAAGGTTAAACTTCATAAGAATTTTAAATTTATACATTTCAATTACTTCCTTAATTAAAACCATATGTTAAAATAAAACATATATAAATTATATCGCTTAAATAAATATTAAATCTAAATCTATATTATTCTCTTATATTGTCCAACTCTCTCTCTCTCTCTCTCTATATATATATATATATATTAATATATATCTGTAGCTATATATTTTAATACTTATGTTATTTACCTCATATTTCTAAACTCTTCCAACAGCCCTAACCTAGAATGAATACTATATAGTACCTCTCATTTTATTATTTCTATATTCTTTTCTATTCTAACCCTAGCCCTACCCGGGCTAGGGTTTTGTATTTTTTTTATTTTGCTAATGTTGAGCAGGGTGGAGGAGGGCCGAATTAGTTTTTGGGTGGAGCGGCGACCATGTTTTATGGTAGGGCAGAGGTCGAAAATGCGGCGGGCGGCGACCCCCGGGCACCACTCACTGTGGACTACCACAGTGGCGGCGTCACTGTGGATGCCCACAGTGGTGCCCTTGGGCCGTCCGCTGTGGAACGCCACAGTGGCGCCACCCACTATGGTCGCCCACAGTGGTGGCTCTCGGCCACGCCATCCACTGTGCTAAGCACAGTGGTTCGGTTCTTCCGCCTTCCACTGTGTTCAGCATAGTGGCTCGACCGATAGCCTAAAATAAACCCCTCCCCTTTTTTTTTTTTGCTTTTATATATTTTGTATATATATAAAAGTGTATGTAGATGTTTTATGTATATATATATATATATATAATTATATATATAAATTTAAACATAAATATATGTTGTAACTAGGGCATAAATTTTTTATGCAATAAATATGCAGGTGTTTCTATTCTAAACATAATTAATAGATTAGATGCTTTCTTCAGATATATAACATTATATTTATTTCCTATGATCAAAATCTTAGTTGCTAAAAGAAAATAGATAAGTCATTTAAATATTGATTTACTTTCAGTAAAAATAAGGTAAAAAGCATAATTAAATCACTTAAAACAACAACTCTAGTATTTTATTTATTTCATTTAATCTGTTTAACTATAGATTTTATTTTCTGTACATAAACCAATGACAGTATTAATAAATTTACACAGCAACTATAGGTACATGAAATTATTTAAATCAATAGCCTATTTATCTCTAGATTCTATTTTCTACAAATGAGCAAAATGACAAAATTTAGTAATTCTAACCAACAACTTTATTTATCTAGGTTTATTTCAATTTAACCTTAGAGATATGTACTAAGGAAATAGACTGAACGTTTAGTTTCAGAATTAACATGCAAAATAAATATCCATTATCAAAGTTAGCATGCATACTACAATTTACTAATTTCAAACCCTAGCGATGGCTATTAAATCTTTGATTTTATTTTCTGCAAATAAATTAAATAATAGATTTTAAATACTAAGTTTTGCATTTCCATACATAGATCTAAAATGTATTATTTCCAGCCTATCACATGCAAGCATATCTAGTCCATTTCTCTTCTAATAATTCATTTTAAATGCGTAAGGGAAATATCAGTTTTTCTTTCTTTTCAAATTATCCTATACACACACATTTTTTTTTTTCAAAACATAGGAACCAAATCAAAAATAATCTTTCTCTTTTCTGCAATATAACTTAAAGGACTATTACAAATATTTAAATCTTATCTCCTAGATGCTCTTGTCACTTTACAAATAGGTCTCTCATTTCTAATACATGAGGAAAATGATAAATACATATCCAACCACTTTTCTGCAACTACTAATTCCAGTCACATCTACTTGTCTTGCTATTTTCTTCTGACAACCTGCAATTATAATCAAAGAGATGACCAAAGAGTGCTCACCTCCTAGCCTAGGCTAACTGGTAGCCACCCCTGAGCTTGGAGAACCAAGCCCTAGACAGGTAACACACATGCAAACACCAAAAACAAGGGAAAACACAATCTCAAACACAATCCCAACCCAGGCTTCACTGCACCACACATTTGTGATGTCTTTTCAAGGGTGGTAGTGGACGAAGTACCCTGAGTAGACTGCAAGTATGGTAAAACATATAGCCACCTCATGGCAAACCAAATACATCAAGTATAACAACTCCACATTCCTTATGCCCCCCAAGGAATTCTTGCCTTATTTCCCTCCTTATGACCCCCAATGCATAAACAAGCCATGCAACAAGGGTCACATAAAATCCCTTGTGATCACTCTCATAATGAGAGCCTCTTACTTGAGGGCTGTCATTTCTACCACCCACAAGAACATCCTCTCTCCCAAGAGTAGGAGGTCTTGATTACTTCCAAAACACATAAATTGCAAAATCACAAAACACCAAATAAATTTCCAAGGAATACATGCAAGAAAATTAGTCTTTTACATAAGCATTTCTTTCAAAACAACATGCAATAAAAAACCATTAAAAGAAAGGTAGAACCAACCTTAAACTGCCCAAAGGTATGCTAGTTTTGTTGAGGATGAGCAGCCCAATTCCACAAGTCTTTTCTTTCTACACTTAGCCAAATTCTCAATACCAAATCTATCTATTTTTTTTTCAAAATTCTTTGTCTCCAAAAATGGAGAGTGGGTGATTACCCCCAAAATCTCTCTTTCTTGCTTAAGAAGACACTAGTGTGAGTTCTCTCAAGTTTCTAAAACTGAAAAGGAAAGTAAGGTAAAATGAGAAAGGGAACTCTCATTCAAAAAGGAAGGTTATCAACTTAGTTCAAGCCTTCTAATTTCCATTTTCGCACAACTTAGAAAAGTCACTTTTTAGGGTATCTAAATGGTCACATGGGAGTAGAAACATGCCTAAAATTACTCCCGACCCTTAGGTATACCTTATGGGCTTTAGGAAACCCTAATAAACTAACGCTAGGAGTCCATTTAACCCTTTTTAAACCCCTTTGAAGTTTATTTTCGGGTCAAACCTATGTTGACCAACCCAAAGATTCTTTACCCAAGGCATTTATGGAATCACATTACATTAATTGAAAAAGCTATTGTAAAACAATTCCCTCCCAGAGACAAATTTAAAAACTCAAATGTAAATCCACACGTGTCAAGTGACACAAAGAAAATACTTTTACAAAATTATACATGAAATTGTGTCTCTTGTTAGATTTAAATAAATCAATTAAATAACATTTAACACACATGCATCATTTACTATTACGAATAAAATACGACACAAACGGGGTGTTGTCTCTCTAAATAGACAAACCCTGGTTTTACGAACATACATAGGTCTAGGTTTGGTTCTCCATAATATTTCCATGGTCACATGGATATCTTTTCCTGCGCAACTCAATCACACATTAGTAATTTCAAATAACCTCATATAATATAAAGCACATGAATAAAAATACACATCAAACACTCTGCATACAATATACACTTACACAAACCAATACATCTTATATCCAAATAAATCCACATAAGCAATTATCACAATTCTCATAATTTTACTCCATACATAAAACATGCATTCTATTTCTATCATCATAGTAAAGTCCCGCAATTCCAATAATGACATACACTATCTCAAATTCATCCCATTCTAGAATCATGTAGAGTCCTATATCATAAAGAATATAAATGAAGCATCAATCCTACATCAATGTTATCCAAATCATGGAATGTGATAAGTTCTAAATCCATATATAGCTGACATACGTCAGATCAAGATTATCCAATCAGTGGATCTTTTAGGTTTTCAATTCATAATACATCAAAATATACACCACCGGGTGAAATAACTCTATAACTTGGTTCAATTTCTTTTCTCACAAATCTATCGGTCTAACACAGTCTATTCTATTGTATTATATAGCATTTATTAATAGGGTCAAACATGGTCAACTAAGTTGATCAAGATTGGTTTGGGGAAGGCCTTACATCCTCCTCCCCTAGAGTTTGACTTACTCTTGGAAGTCACATGAGTAGAATTATGAAGTAGGGACATAACATTTCCCACACTTTCAAAGAGTTACTCAAAATCTTATCCTGCCTACTAGAAGGTTGAAATACCAAAATCAACTTATTTTTGTAATTAACTTACTATCTGCACAAGGTTAAATTCTTAGTATTCTTATTACATTTTCCTTAAATCTCAGGTAGATGTTTACAAAATTCTGTCTTCCAACAACTTACATTAATGCGCCATCCAAACTATATCAATAACACACATCAACTTCCACAATCAAGGTTACACATATTGAAATTCTAGGAGTCCTACTTTGTTTAGAATTTGTTTAAAAGCATGTTTATCTACTGTTTTCTTGTCCAAGCATGTTACTTAAGAAAAATGACATCACACTTATCTACAATGAATCTACTTTACAACCAGGCACCTCATTAGGGTGTTAATAAAATATTTGTTAAACCATCCTAGGTGCATAATTTATTCCAACTTCCTTAGGTAACAAGGCATAATCAAATTTAGGTTCTTCAAATCCACCCCTATATAGGGTAGTTTTCTACCACTGGGGATTTCAATGTTCATATTTCTAGGCACCAAGGTTTAAGTTTCATAGGGTACATTATTCACAATTTCCAAACATTAAGGTACATAACAATCCCATTCTAAGGGAGTGATGGGAATTATTAATACTTATTTTAGATATCATCCACGCAATCATCTCCATACACATGCTAAATTTACCAGTCGATAATCATTACTTTCATAATTCATTAGGTCTAGATCACACTATTGCTATAAATTTTTCTCTTTCAGATTGCCGCAATTAATTTAACTTAGGAGGATATTCCTTCCTTTATCTTAATTTGATAGAATATATTTTTTTGTTAATTCTTTGTGCCTAATTTCACTCCTTGCGATATTCTCCCATGACACACTATCAGTGGTTCAATGAACATGATAGACATTTACACAAATCACATCACTAGGGCTAGTTATATCAACCATCAAAATGACCACTTTGACACTTTACAAGATCAAAATACAAGTTACTTTTTCCAAGTCCAATAAAAAGAAGAAAAATGCCGGCAATTGTAAAATATTAAAACTAGAAACATGGGAAGTGTCATAGTTCATATAAAAAGAAACATAAATTTAGTGGTCCTCTCTTCATAAAAAAAATAAATAAAGGGAAAGTTCTAGCCCCAGTGTCACAATATACTTTTCAAAGAAAATCAAAATTAATATTGAATCAAACTCAAAATGAGATGACCATTCTAGCCATGCTATAGGGAGTAACCGCAACACATTACCTAAGATCACACATCCCGAGTGTGTTAGGAAGTGATTATTAGACCCTTGAGATTTTAGATTCTTTAAAATCCTTTATTGATTTATGAAATAATTTCTCATACACAAGAGATCGCATTCATTTTTTATTTTTATTTTTAAATCATGTTCCATTTTAACCTTCACGTGCTTACTATTTCAAGCAACACTTTCTGATATAATCCACTATCTATTTAGGGTTATTAACATCCTTAATTATATTCTAATAGATGCTTGCACTAACTCTACCATTCTCCGTCCATTCCTCTTGCACTAATCTTTTTGAACACTTAATTATATGCAATCTATGCTTAATTAGAGGTTAAAGCTTAACAAGCTGACCCAACGAAACCTTAGGTCTCGACAAAACTCCTAGACTATAGGATTAAGAAAATTATTAACATAACCAATACGATAACTCCTATTATCAAGTGGGTCAAATAAATTTATTAAGGGCAATAATAATTTCACTCAAAAGTCTCTTTCATTACAGTTGCATTTAATAGTACTTAATTAGGTCATCTTTTACTAAATAGACATTTATATAGTTACTTGGTTCAATATCAATTATTTTATAAATATCCAGTTTCCTCCATCATGTTAATACATCCTTCCTTAATAACTTAATTTATTATGGCTTCTATTAATTATCTTAATATTTTAAACCTTGATTCAATGTTACGTGGTAGCTCAAGTATCGACATTTTCATGTCTTACACACACGGTTAATAGTTCGGTACAAAATTGACACTTGTTTACTTAGAACCTCTTAGGATTTGAATAATGTAATCATATAATTTTACTAGAGACATCATTTGTTTTCTTAGCACCTATAGCTAGCTCCTTATACTTTTACCTCTAAAATTCGCTTGCCTTCATTAGGTAGGAGCTTGTTGTCAAATTACTCACACTTAAGGCTAAGAGTCATTTGGGGTGGAATTATTGTCAAGTAAGATTGATAACGGTTGATATCCATTTCTGCCCACACATAATTCAGCTTGTTATCTATGTTCTCATAAAATATTTTATACTACCAACTAATTCTCATTAAAGCTTTGGTATTATATTACTGTTATACTATCTTTCCCTAAGCCATTTCCATCTGCACGTTGTTTCATCCATACTTAATGTTTTCGTATACTTTCACACTTGAGTACCAAAATTTGCAAAGATTCTTTGATTGTGCCTGGTAGTTAAATTGTGTTACATATTGTCTTTTACCTAGTGGCTAACCATGATTGGGTTGCACTTTTCTTCTTAGTTTTCTAAACGAATATTAGTTACTTATTCCTAGATTATAAGATCTTAATTCTTTTACACCCCTTGTACTTCAATGGGGATTTTTGTATGATTCCTATATCAACTCTACTCTCTCTTCCATTATTTACTTTTTTCCAAGATTATCTTCTCATAAAGGAGCTAGTTGAGGTTTTGCTTGCTTGTTTCCCCAATTAGATAACCACGGATGAACTTAGGGTTTATTGCAAATATGTGTTTTCACCCAAGAAGTTCATGCCTCCTTTCTCTTTATCTAACTAATCTATAGTATTACTAGGGTTTTCTGAGCAAGGGAATTTCCATTCATCAATTTGAGTTCTTTATCTACAGGGTTATCCAACTCTAGCTCCACTATATTGCTATAAACATTGTCTAACAAATGTTCTTAATAAGAAGTCTAACATGACCACATTCTTAAGGTACCTAGTCATTAGGATAGGTCAATGCTTCTATCTGAGATAAGAGCTCCTTTTAACTCTTCTTCATTTATATCTTCTATGACAGCCTTGATCTTTTTAACCATCATAATTTTCACATAGATTAAAATTTTAATTTGATCTGTGTCGATTCTTATTTATCTTGTTTATGGTGCCTTCTTCTAAGGTCTAATTATCTCGTTTGATTTGCCATTTCAAGAACATATCTCGATGGATGACATTCCTTTAGTTACCATCAGAGGTATTTTATTGAAAGATTAACTCCTCATACTTGATTTGATTAGGGAAATTATTGCGTTTAGGTTCAAATTGAATGGTAACCTCGTAGGTACAAAAGGTCTAATTTTCGTTATTTAAACACTGAAAAATACTTCATATACATGATAATTGAAAATTTCACAGCCTTTGGGGTTTTTATTATGCCATAAACCTTATGACTAATAAGTTCAAATTTCAGGGCTTTTAGTGACCCTTGGAACCCCTTAAATTGATATGCGCTGATCTATTGATTTACAAGAATTTTCACTTATGTTTCACTTTGTTATTTCACAAGTTTTCACCTAGGTGTTATACTTCAAGCCATAGTTTATTTTCAACTAAGTTATAAATGTAGCCCATGTTCACCAGTGTTTGAACCTAGGGCTCTGATACCAAAATGTCATGCCCAAAAGTTAGGGCAAGAACGGGATAATTTTTTTTTTTAAATAATAGCATAATAACATTAAATTCGCTAATACGAAATGCACTAGCAAGTTTTTGTCTTAACTATGTTAAGAGTTGACTTTATCTACTAACTCGAGTAACCAAAATAGGTAGCAATTAGATGTAGAATTTCATTTGATTAGTGTTATCATCTCATTGATTTTAATCAATGAACTAATTTAGTCAATTAATTAACCCAAGTAAATTTAATCTCCAATAGCCAATGACTTATTCTAAGAACTAATT
Organism: Cryptomeria japonica; assembly: GCF_030272615.1. Taxonomy (NCBI): domain Eukaryota; kingdom Viridiplantae; phylum Streptophyta; class Pinopsida; order Cupressales; family Cupressaceae; genus Cryptomeria; species Cryptomeria japonica. The sequence continues at coordinate 238,123,919 of NC_081408.1, read as the reverse complement.
AAATTAGTTCTGACACTTAGTTATATAAAAGTCCATGTTTTATTTTAACGATAATTAAAATAAGAACAAACTAAATTGATTAAAGGGTCAATCATAATTATAATGAAAATTTGTTTGATGAATTTTATCTCATCTAACACCTATATTTAGGTGGACTTATAATAAAGCAATTTATTATAAAATTTCTACAAGGTTAAACTTCATAAGAATTTTAAATTTATACATTTCAATTTCTTCCTTAATTAAAACCATATGTTAAAATAAAACATATATAAATTATATCGCTTAAATAAATATTAAATCTAAATCAATATTATTCTCTTATATTGTCCAACTCCATATATATATATATATATATATATATATATATATATATATATATATATCTGTAGCTATATATTTTAATACTTATGTTATTTACCTCATATTTCTAAACTCTTCCAACAACCCTAACCTAGAATGAATACTATATAGTACCTCATTTTATTATTTCTATATTCTTTTCTATTCTACCCCTAGCCCTACTCGGGCTAGGGTTTTGTATTTTATTTTATTTTTATTTTGCTAATGTTGAGTAGGGCGAAGGAGGGCCGAATTAGTTTCTGGGTGGAGCGACGACCATGTTTTATGGTGGGGCAGAGGTTGAAAATGTGATGGGTGGTGACCCTCGGGTGCCACTCAATGTGGACGCCCACAGTGGAGCCACCCACTGTGGTCACCCATAGTGGTGGCTCCCGGCCATGCCGTCCATTGTGCTAAGCACAGTGGTTTGGCTCTTCCGCCGTCCACTGTGTTCAGCATAATGGCTCGACCGATAGCCTAAAATAAACCCCTCCCATTTTTTTTTGCTTTTATATATTTTGTTTATTAAATAAAAAAACAAAAGAACAAATATATATGTGTGTGTGTGTGTGTGTAAAACAATAAGTTTATTTTCGCTTATTTTTAAGAATGATTTCCTTTACTCATAATATACAGGCATGCATATATATATATATATATATATATATATATTGTAACTAGGGCATACATTTTCTATGCAATTTAAATATGCAGGTGTTTTTATTCTAAATATAATTAATAGATTAGATGCTTTCTTCAGATATTTAACATTATATTTATTTCCTCTAATCAAAATCTTAGTTGTTAAAAGAAAATAGATAAGTCATTTAAATATTGATTTACTTTCAGCAAAAATAAGGTAAAAAGTAGAATTAAACCACTTAAAACAACAACTCTAGTATTTTATTTATTTCATTTAATCTGTTTAAATATAGATTTTATTTTCTGTACATAAACCAATGACAATATTAATAAATTTACACAACAACTATAGGTACATGAAATTATTTAAATCAATAGCCTATTTATCTCTAGATTCTATTTTTTGCAAATGAGCAAAATGACAGAATTTAGTAATTCTAGCCAGCAACTTTATTTATCTAGGTTTATTTCAATTTAATCTTAGAGATATGTAACAAGGAAATAGACTGAACGTTTAGTTTCAGAATTAACATGCAAAATAAATATCTATTATCAAAGTTAGCATGCATACAACAATTTACTAATTTCAAATCCTAGCGATGGCTATAAAATCTTTGATTTTATTTTCTGCAAATAAATTAAATAACAGATTTTAAATACTAAGTTTTGCATTTCCATACATAGATCTAAAATGTATTATTTCCAGCCTATCACATGCAAGCATATCTAGTCCATTTCTCTTCTAATAATTCGATTTAAATGCGTAAGGGAAATATTAGTTTTTCTTTCTTTTCAAATTATCCTACACACAAATTTTTTTAATTTTTATTTTCAAAACATAGGAACCAAATCAAAAATAATCTTTTTCTTTTCTATAATATAACTTAAAGGACTATTACAAATATTTAAATCTTATCTCCCAGATGCTCTTGTCACTTTACAAATAAGTCTCTCATTTCTAATACATGAGGAAAATGATAAATACATATCTAACCACTTTTCTGCAACTACTAATTCTAGCCACATCTACTTGTCCTGCTATTTTCTTCTGACAACCTGCAATTATAATCAAAGAGATGACCATGGAGTGCTCACCTCCCATCCTAGGCTAACTGGTAGCCACCCCCGAGCTCAGAGAACCAAGCCCTAGATAGGTAACACACATGCAAACACCAAAGAAAAGGGAAAAGACAATCTCAAACACAATCCCAACCCAGGCTTCACTGCACCACACATTTGTGATGTCTTTTCAAGGGTGGTAGGGGACCAAGTACCCTGAGGAGACTGCAAGTATGGTAAAAGTTATAGCCACCTCATGGAAAACCAAAATATATAGCCACCTCATGGCAAACCAAATACATCAAGTATAACAACCCCACATTCCTTATGCCCCCGAAGGCATTCATGCCTTATTTCCCTCCTTATGACCCCCAATGCATAAACAAGCCATGCAGCAAGGGTCACATAAAATCCCTTGTGATCACTCTCATAACAAGAGCCTCTCACTCGAGGGCTGTCACTTCTACCACCCACAAGAACATCCTCTCTCCCAAGAGTAGGAGGTCTTGATTACTCCCAAAACACATAAATTGCAAAATCACAAAACACCAAATAAATTTCCAAAGAATACATGCAAGAAAATTAGTCTTTTACACAAGTATTTCTTTCAAAACAACATGCAATAAGAAAACGTTAAAAGAAAGGTAGAACCAACCTTAAACTGCCTAAAGGTATGCTAGTTGTGTTGAGGATGAGCAGCCCAATTCCACAAGTCTTTTCTTTCTACACTTAGCCAAATTCTCGATCCCAAATCTATCTTTATTTTTTTTTTCAAAATTCTGTGTCTCCAAAAATGGAGAGTGGGTGATTACCCCCAAAATCTCTCTTTCTTGCTTAAGAAAACACTAGTGTGAGTTCTCTCAAGTTTCTAAAACTGAAAAGGAAAGTAAGGTAAAATGGGAAAGGGAACTCTCATTCAAAAATGAAGGTTATCAACTTAGGTCAAGCCTTCTAATTTCCATTTTCGCACAACTTAGAAAAATCACTTTTTAGGGTGTCTAAATGGTCACATGGGAGTAGAAACATGCCTAAAATTACTCCTAACCCTTAGGTATACCTTATGGGCTTTAGGAAACCCTAATAAACTACCCCTAGGAGTCCATTTAACCCTTTTTAAACCCTTCTAAAGTTTATTTTCGGGTCAAACCTATGTTGGCCAACCCAAAGATTCTTTATCCAAGGCATTTATGGAATCACATTACATTAATTGAAAAAGCTATAGTAAAACAATTCCCTCCAAGAGACAAATTTAAAAACTCAAACGTAAATCCACACATGTGTCAAGTGACACAAAGAAAATACTTTTACAAAATTATACATGAAATCGTGTCTCTTCTTGGATTTAAATAAATCAATTAAATAACATTTAACACACATGCATCATTTATTATTATGAATAAAATATGACACAAATGGGGTGTTGTCTCTCTAAATAGACAAACCCTGGTTTTACAAACATACATAGGTCTAGGTTTGGGTCTCCATAATATTTCCATGGTCACATGGATATCTTTTCCTGTGCAACTCAATCACACATTAGTAATTTTGAATAACCTCATTTAATATAAAGCACATGAATAAAAATACACATCAAACACTTTGCATACAATATACACTTACACAAACCAATACATCTTATATCTAAATAAATCCACATAAGCAATTATCACAATTCTCATAATTTTACTCCATACATAAAACATGCATTCTATTTCTATCATCATAGTAAAGTCCTGCAATTCCAATAATGACATACACTATCTCAAATTCATCCTATTATAGAATCATGTAAAGTCCTATATCATAAAGCATATAAATGAAGCATCAATCCTACATCAATGTTATCCAAATCATGGAATCCGATAAGTTTTAAATCCAGATATAGTTGACATATGTCAGATTAAGATTATCCAATCAGTGGATCTTTTAGGTTTTCAATTCATAATACATCAAAATATACACCACCGGGTGAAATAACTCTATAACTTGGTTTAATTTCTTTTCTCACAAATCTATCGGTCTAACACAGTCCATTCTATTGTATTATATAGCATTTATTAATAGGGTCAAACATGGTCAACTAAGTTGATCAAGCTTGGTTTGGGGAAGGCCTTACACAAGTTGTTCATGAATTCCTTACATATCAAATGGGTTCCCCCACTTTCATTTGAGCCGGTCTACTTCATGATCCCATCATTCCTTCCATACCATATCCTCTTTGAAATGGACCGACATCTTGTTTTATAAGAAACAAGTATCCTATTGCTAAATTTTTTTGTAAAAATAGGCATTACCAAGGTAAAGGTTTACTCCTACATGAACAAGGTATATTAGAACCCTTTCATATCAAAGAAAATCTCCATTATCATGGCCTTGGCTACACAACCCACTCTCAAAACTTTGGTGTCTTTGCTAAATCCAAGCATACAGACTCCCTATCCTTCCAACCCATTCTAGGTCCTTTCATTCTAAAATCAAACTCTTTGTCCCTTCCATCCATATTAGGACCCTATGTCCCTCCATCTACTATCCATATGAACCCTAGCTCACAATCCAATTACCCTGTCATAAATCAAGATCAACAAAGGTACACATTTTTTCGCACCTTCCAACCATCTACCTACATCAACCTATCCAATCCCATTCCCTTTGGAAGTAATTTGGATGCCAAGAATAAAATACACAAGTCCAAAAATCCACATACATCCAAAGATCAGCATGTCCAATCTAAAACATATCAAACCAAAGAAAAATCTGACCCAAAAGAATAAAGCAATTTTAAAAAGGCCACAACGACCCATTAAAAAAAAAGAAAAATCTATATGTGGGCTCCTCAATTTCACATAGAAGCAATGTATTCGAAATAACTAGAAAGAAAATAAAAATAAAAATCAATTTGGATTCCCATAAAAGCACAATATCCAAAAGAAAAATCAAAATTGGCATCCAGACTTGTTGTTCCAAAAGCTTCCTTCAATTGTCCATCTACACATCTCTCAATTTCAAAATCTATTATGCCATCACCTCCTTCATCCATTTGGGCCCTTATGTCTCGAAACCCATGTCCACTCCTTCCCCAAAATCTCAAAATCCAAGATCCACTTGTCCTCCATCACTCCACCACCCTTCAAGGTTTGTGCCAACGTTGATCTTGAAGACATTTCCATCTATCCCAACCGTAAATATTCCAAAATCCTATCTATTATCCAACACCTATCTTTCATCCTTCCATCCCTCCCATTCAATCGTTTGCATAAATCCTTCATTTGTGAAATAGGAGTTTGTGTCATTTTGTCACATGCTCACCCACACTCAATCTCATGTTCAATCTATTTCCTAGATATAGATTCCTAAAATGCTTCAAAATTTGAGGTTGTTCCTCTTTAACACTGTCTTTTGGTTTGGATGCATACTCAATCAAGAAAGAGAATCAGTTATTGTATCATGATACCAAAATCTTTTGATTACTATATCTCACACACTTAATATGTTAATCTATTTCATTGTAATTTCTTAGGTGAAGACATGACTAGTGAAAAATCTAAAATCCTACTTTAGTGTCGCTATAATTCTCAAGCCTGAGTGAGCTTTATTTATTACAATCCAACACAAAAAAACATAAATGAAAAGAGAAAAGTAATATCAAAATATCAAAAGAAGAGAATGAGCAAGAAAAGAAATACCGAGAAAAGAAAAGCAAAAATGCAATATCAAAATGTTTGGCTCTAGGAACATGCGAGTAACTCTATTGGGGCTATGGATGCGTAGTTGAAAATGGAGCAATATTCATGAGATCACAATGATAACCTCATCAGGGCTATGGATTCTTGCTGGCACTGAGGCTCAATTCAGGATGCTTTTGAAGTTAGGGTAACTTACCTAGGTAGTCACAATGGATTCTAAAGATGACAATGATCATATGGACCAGAATGAATGCATTTGCACACACATGGGTAATCAAAGAATAAGTACTATAGACACCTAAAATTGTCCTAGCTTAATTAAATAAATAGCTTATTTATTTAATTAATTTATCCTAAGCCTTCTAATAATTAAATAGATTTTTATTTATTTAATTAATTCATTTATCCTCTTTTGGCCTTTCCCTATTTAAATAAATATTTTTTATTTATTTAAATTATCCTTTCCCTAGATTAAATAAATATTTTATTTATTTAATTGGTCCCAATTCCTCTATTAATTAAATGAATTTTATTTATTTAATTAATTACTTTTTCTCTTCATGACACTTGTCATTTATCTCTTAATTTTCCTCTACCTACACCTGAAGAGGGGGAAAGATTTGGAGTGAAGATACAATGGTCAAATATAATAAAATATGCAATGAACACACTAAAACATTTAAAAAACCATTATACCTTTGTAATCTTCTCCTTCTCCTTCGGATTGAGCCTTTGATGAAGCCAAAGTTCCACCCCTTCCTTGACTTGATTGGATTGGCTCTCTTGTTGGATGTGGATGGCTCTCCAAGCTCATGCACAATGATAAGGGGTGATGGAATGAGATGGATTGAATTGGATAAGTGATGGATGAATAAAAATTTGGCTAGAGTTTTCATACTTGGTGAATATTCTAGATTCAAATTGATAGCATAAACTTGAGTGATTTGGAGATATGAAATCAAGAAATGGAGTCCTCAATTTATAAGAGAAGAGGAGAAGAAATGGAGGGCTAGGATTGATCCAAGATGAAGGGTCAAGATTTCATGTGAGCCAACACATGCATCAATGGATAATGACAAGACAAGTGTGGATACCAAGAGATATGCCATAAAGGCCTTTCTTGTTGTCAAGGTTTATCGGGAAGACTTCCCATTGTACCTTGGGAAGAGAAAGGATTAAAATATTCCTTGGGGAATGAGGATGAGGAATTAAAAATCCCCCCAAAAGGATGATCATAGGGATTGGAGGAGTAAAGAAGAATTAAAAATTCCTTGGAGGAAGAGATGCCTAGAGGAATGTGAGATTTTTTAAAATCTCACTTTCACCTAGGAAAGGAGCATTTAAGGAAGGTGGTTGGATGGGAGATGCATGGAGAGGTGTGAGAAGGCTTATTTATGGAAAGTGGTTGGGCGAGGAGACAATAAGTTGACTTTGTGGCTAATGATGAGGATTAGCCACTAGCAACTTATTAGGAGATGGATTAGAGTGGTGATTAGGTGAAATTAGGGCAAGTGAGATTTGTAGGAGGATTTGACTAGGAGAGAGAAAGAGTGGAGGGAATTAAAAAATTAGAGGAATATTGGTAAGTGAGGTTAAGGATGCTTCTAGAAGAACTCATTAGGTTAATGATGGATTAGGAAAAAGATGATTTGTAGGAATCACCTCAATTAATTAATTAATTGAATGGAGGAATTTGGAGAAAATTGATTTTAGGGATTTTAGAAGAATAAAGGTAGAATGATATATTGAATAAATCAATCAATAGACTATAGTGACAATATTAATTATATTTAATTAATATTGAGAATAATAGGGATTGACATAATTAATAAATTAATTATCCGAGTCAATTAAATTAATTATTTTGAATAATTAATTTAAGTGTCTATATTTTGCCCCTCTTTTATGCAGCGAAAAATTTGGTGATGGGTAAAAGATACAATAAAAAGGGATGCCCCAACGTAAAGAATGGGTGGTGCATGCCCCCTCAAGAATTTTTGAAAAATTGGCAGAAAATTCTCGAAAGAAGGAGGGAAAGAGAAGAAATCACGAGCGTAGATGAGAAGAAGATAGCGGAGATGAAGAAAAGTGGAAGAGGAGATAGGAGAGAGAAAAATACAATGGGAGTGGGCCCACAAGGTGGCCTATATAAGCCATGTTGGGCGCAATGAAGGGTCATTGTCACACATAAGCATTGGATCATCCTAGAGCCTAGAAGAAGGGAAGAAGAGATGGATTGCATTCCCACACGCGAGCACTGTGCCCAAAGGATCCAATGGTATGAGAGACTCGAGGGCTGTGGAACACCAATATATATGACTAACCTCCTCTATGATTTTGTAGACAGGCTAGAATTAGGGCTTAGAATAGGCTTAATTTCTAACGAGGTGGACGCACTGATCGTCATTTTAGTGCACGCACCTATAGGGTAGCGCGAGTGCTTGCGAGTCAAAGGGGGGAATAGGGGCTTCTAGGGCGAGCACTCATATTTGGTGCAGGCATTCATGCTAGTGAAAATTAGGGTTAGGTATGAGGAATTGTGAAGGGTTAGTATGGCATGAGTGGTCATGGTAGTGCAAGTTAGAGTTAGACTAGGGAGGGGAAAAAGGAAGCATGACACGTGCACTCACGCTAGTTGGGTCAAGGGGTCCCATGTTGAGGTCTATTAGTGCGTGCGCCTGTAGAATGGCGCAAGCGCCATGAGTTTGGTGCGAGAGCTGAGTAAATTAGTGTGTGTGCTAGGGAAGAAATGGATGGAAAAATCGGCTTAGAGTTTTGGCTTGGGGTAAGTCATAGGTGCATCGAGGAATAGGATAAGGCTTAAGGATATGAGATGATGAATTGGATTGCTTGGATGCAGGCAATTTTGGGGCCATTGGCATCGAGAGAGCACTGGCCAACTACCATGAGACTATATTTGCAGTTGCAGACAGATGAGCTGGAGGTCCTAGCTGTTGTGGGGTTACATTTTATCAGTAGGTGGCCGAGGATTCAAGCTCACACTACTATGTTTATAACTTTAGTAGAGAGATGGGATAGTAGGTATAACATCTTTCACCTACCTACTGAAGAGGTGACAATGATGTTACTAGATGTTTGGAGGATCTTAAAGATCCCCATTCGTGGCGTCATCCCGAAGTACCGATTAAATGTGATAGACTTTTACCTCTGAGAGATTTGTGAGAACAATGCACTATCAATGCTAGATAGGAGTAGGATACACCTTGGTCGGGTGATGGAGATTTCACATATCCCTCATCTAGTACTTGTGATTTGTGGGTTTTTGAGTGGCTGAACATGCCTGATTTAGGAGGGCATGGGTTTCCCATTAGATGGAGTAGATGTGTCTACTATATGGTGCAGGAATGCATTGAGTATGCTTGGGGAGTCATGATGTTCACTCAGTTGTGTCACGACATACATCTTGTGGTGTACAAGGAGTATGCCACCTTATACCCAAGAGTTACACTTCTTCATATCTAGGCTTGGGAGAATATTGTAGTTACTCGACCATTGGGGGTACATGATAGGCAAGCTTAGTGCCCTTATATTGACAGATACAATGGTTTTCTACATTATACTTGGATAGGATCTATATGGTTTTGGCATCATGTTATTGATGAGATTTTGCAGGTCATAGGTAGCCATTTGTGGACAATGAGACATGGAGGGGGATTGGCAGTTGAACTAGGCCGGAGTGGAGATGTGGCTTTTTTGTCAGTCTATGTATATTAAGGAGTATTATGCCCCTTATAGAGTAGTAAGATAGTTCAGCCTGGTCCAAGACATAGTGGGAGACATACCATCATATCATCAGACAACATGGGAGGTGAGGTTATGGGACTCGACAATGAGTCCACTGGGGGGCAGGACCAATTTCCAAACAACGTCGATGAGTTGAGGGGGGTAGGGGAAGATCCAGGGTACACTAGAGGATACATGAGCTAGTGGGAGGGACATTTTCCAATGCATCTCACTATCCTTGGAGTTTTGAAGGATGATGAGCTACAACTGACAGTAGATCACGAGGTAGTCGGCGGAGAGGATGATGTACCTAGTGATAGGGTTTTGGCAGGAGCATGGAGGGGTGTAGGAAGACAACATAGGGGATTTGGGGTGATATGGAGGATAGAGCTTGAGGCAGGACAGGAAGAAACGCTTGGGGTAGAGGAGGAAGCCAAGGGAGGGGATGGTGGTGTAGAGGAGGCTGTAGTTATGGATATTTTGGAGGCACAAATATAGGGTGCAAGGTCAGAGGCTAAGGGAGGAGTGTCATAGGCTGATTTTGACAAACTATAGTAGCAGAGAGATGCCACCCAAGAGAGGCTACACTCGCTTGAGGATGAGCTACAGATAGATAGAGCTAGGAGGCAGAGCCTAGAGGCAAAGGTGAAGCGATTGCTGCGGGAGGTATTAGACTTGATAGAGAGCCTCTAGACAACAAGGATGAAGGTAGATGATCTAAGGATGGATACAGAGGATTCTGAGCGGCTATTAGAGGAGGCATGGTCAGGGATCACTCTTGGTGTCTTACAAGATTCTCTTTGCTGATAGGATGATGAGCTAGAGGAGTTGTGGGGTAGAGTATAGAGAGCAGAGGCATATGCTACAGGCCTGTGGGGAGAGAGGGATACAACATGTCAAATGTTGGTCCCCGTAGAGTTAGGGTAGATGTATTTTAATATGATGCAACAAAGGGAGAGGGCAGAGAGGATAGGTTGGGAGGCGGCCTACTATAGAGTGTTATACCATGGAGTGGTACCTATGGAGCAGTGAGCAGCCTCGTACACTAAGAGTGTGCAATCACACTGGACACACAACCAATGACCAACTCAGAACCAATAGACAGGTGGATCGATGGGTTTTAGGCCACCTAGGGTAGGAGGGGCAAGAAGATTTGGGGGAGGAGGCGATGAGGAGGGGGCTGGGGAGACAAGTGGTGAGAGCTAGCTCCATTTTGGGTCATGTGCTATATTTTTTACCCTTTGGGGTGATCATTGTAGTATGACAGACATATTCATTTTTTGAGCTATATATATGATTTTTGGCGGTGATTATACATGTATTTTATTATGGACATTATGATGGATTTTTATTTATTTATTTATGGTATTTTTATGATGTGATGTATGGATGATGGTTATAGATGCATTGTGTTGACTTATTTTGTGATGTAGGATGAATACTTATATGTTTTTATGTTACTAACATGATTATGGATGTAGGGTGGACATACGCGTATGTGGATTCTTATGTTTTTGTGATTTTTTGATGTATATATAGATGATGTTTAATGTATAATGGATGAATATGCAATATAATGATAAATGTGGATGCAAATTATTAATAGATAATGTAATCGAAGTGATAAATGGATCTGAAAATGAAATCTAAATGGAAGATTAGTGATAAATGCTAGCAACCTGCAATCTAAATGAATGCAATCTAAATGGATAATGCCATCAAGATATTGCAATGGATATGAATGGATATTGTAATCTAAATGAGTTAACTTAAATGATACAATCTAAATGGGTAATGGTATGCAATCTAAATGAAAAATGATTAATGCAAGGTAATGGATATAATCTAAATGAGGGAATAATACAATGAAATGAATGGATAATGACATAATATGAATGCAATGGAATCTATATGGATAGTATAATGTAAATGAATAATACTTATGGAAATGATTAATGGATAATGTAATCTAAGTAAATAATGTAATGAAATGGATAGTGTAATCTAGATGAATGCATAATGCAATCGAGATGAATAATGAAATGTATACATATAATGCAATCTATATAAATGACACATCTTAGGTTGATAATGAAATGAATGGATAGTGCAATGAATGATGCGTTCGAAATGAAAAATGTTTTTGTGAATATGCTGACAATAGTAAAATGATCTTAGATAGAAATAGAAGAATAGGGGGGGGGGGGAATTGAAGACTCCATAAGGTTATTAGAAGATGGGGAATTAGGTATGTATGGAATGATGGGGGGGGGGGGGGGGAATTGTGCACACATGTGGAGAGCCAACCTAGTTTTGATATTGCCCTAGGTAAACCGCACCACTGAATATGGGAACCAGGATGCCATGAGAAACCCTAGGTGTGGACTAACTCATAGTCAAATAGGAATTTCTTACATAAAGGTACACAAGTGTTGAGGAACACTGATGCAAAGTTATGGGTACGTGCAAGGAAACCCTCAAGAACACTGATATCCCTCGTACGTGAGAAGGTAAGTGTTGATAGAAACTAATACCAAGTCACCACTTCATACAAGAGATATCCAAAACACACCATGCCATGAAAATATGACCCAATATGCACCTATTGTAAACATATCTGGATATGGAAGATCCGAGCAACTGTAGATAGATGTGGTCGTAGGACAAAAAATGCAAGTCAAAAAATGAAAATATAAGAAATCAAAAAAGTCACCCATGCATGACCAACACATGTCTCTTGCCAAGAGTAGGATTTGAATGAAGGATTAAACTACAGGTGAGGGAAGGATTCATCCCTAGGGCAAAGGATGGGGTGAGTGGATATGGACTAGACAATTTACCAGATGACCTTGAAGACTAGCTTGTAGACTAAGGACTGACCTCAAGACTTGATGAAGTTTATACAAAGGCACAAGCTCAAGAAACGAGAGACAAAATATCAGTTTGATGGGACAATCCTTATTCATGATTTAGGCGAAGACTCATCATCACATGTGTGGTTATTCTGGCGGGAGTGGAGGAATGTCATGGTGGGTGAATTGGATAGCGAGGATTATGGATATGAGGTGATGGAGAGTTTCCCTAATAGACAATGGATCTAGATTATTTACCTTAGCACTTGCATGTAGGTTTTCACCAAGGGACTTGCCCATAGCACCACAAAGTTGTTTTCACTAATGGACAAATTGATTTTTCTTTACTGTTTTCCTTTTTCTTTTTTTTTTCTTGATTTTTTTTTTTTCGACAATTGATGACCTTCTAAGGACTAGGCATAAAATCTCTTTAGGTGCATGATGTTCATCAGTTCATCCAAGGGGTCTCCTTTAGGAGTGTCCAATTGATATGCCCCTGATCCATATTTTGTTGTGATCACATATGGTCCAAGCCAATTAGGCTTGAACTTGCCATTTTTCTCTCTTTCTTGAAGGTTTCTTTGATTTTCCATGAGAACAAGATCACCAAGTTCAAATTATTGAGTTTTGACCTTCTTGTGGTAACTCAGAGATAGGCGATTTTGATATAACTAGAGATGTTTTAGGGCCTTGAGGTGCCTTTCCTCTGGAAGTTCTAGCTCTTGTAATCTGACAACTCTGTATTCCTCGTCTGGGAGAATATTTTGCAATGACACCCTTAGGTAGGGGATCTCGATCTTAAGAGGGAGGTCATCTTCAGAACCAAAGACAAGGGAGTATGGGGTGTTGTCTATGGGTGTGCAGTAAGCCTATAGAAAATGATGGAGTCGAAGGTGCCAATCACGGTCAGCTTCATTGACTGTCTTTTTGAGGATTTTGATTAAGTTTTTGTTAGAAGCCTTAGCTTGACCATTACCTTGTGGGTAATAGGGGGTGGAGAAGTGGTGTTTGAAATCAAATCTTTGACAGAGCTCTTTAACATTCTAGTTTTTGAATGGTCTGCCATTATCTGTGATGATAACCTTGGGGATTCCATATCAACAGATTAAATAGTTCAAGATGAATTTAGAGATCTATTTATTAGTAGTGAAGGTAAGGGGAGTAGCCTCCACCCACTTGGTGAAGTATTCAGTGGTAGTGATAATTAATTTGTGGCCATTGGAGGATGTAGGGTGGATTTTCCTAATGAGATCAAGCCCCCACTATGAGAAGGGCCAGGTTGTAATGTATAGTTGCAATTCTTGTGATGCCGTATGGATCTTGTCACCATGTTTCTAGCAAGGGATACATTTCTTCACATAATTGTATGCATCTACTTCCATTGTAGGCTAGTAGTATCCCATTTGCAAGAGCATTTTAGCCAAAGTGATCCCAGTTGAGTGTGCCCCATAGATATGTTCGTGCACTTCACGTAGTGCCCATATAGCATCTTTTTTGTCTGAACACCTTAGGATGGAATTATCAAAATGCCTTCTAAACAAGGTGTCTCCAAGGATAGTGTAATGAGCACATCAACAGATGAAGGTTTGTTGTTGGGTTTTGGTAAGGTGTGGGGGAATGGTGTTGTCTCTTAATTAAGTGAAGGTCTCTTGATACTAGGGGGATTCAAGACCAATGAGTACACACACCATTTCAGACTCTAGTAAATCATATGCTGGTATGAATAGGTGCTCAACCAAGAACTCACACTTCTGACTATGTGTCAGTATTTGAAGGAGGGAACCAATAGTGGGAATTTCATCTGCAACTTTGTTGTTTGTTTGTAGAATTTTATCAAACTCGATTGATGTGAAAAAGCTACTTGAGATATTCAACCATACTATAATAAGGAAGAATCTTGTCATCTTTTGTTTTATATTCGTCGTTGACTTGTTTAATGACAAGTTGGGAATCACCATAAACATGTAATTCCAATATCTTCCATTGGATAGCTAGGCAGAGTCCAATTATTAGTGCTTCATATTTTGTGATGTTGTTCATGCATGCAAAGGCTATCTTGTATGATTTTGGGATGCAATCTCCTTGAGGTGTGATCAACAGTAATCCTAACCCCAATTTTTTTTGGGTGCATGAACCATCAAAGTACAATTGCCATGTGGAGGATGTGGTGATAGTCATTATGAATTTGTCTTGCAATTCTATAAGGATTCGATGGTAACCTGGAAGTGGAGCGTCAGCCAGTTGGTATACTATTACCTGTCCTTTGATTGCTTTTCTATCCACATATTCAATATCAAACTCACTTAACAACATGACCCATTTTGTAGCTCTGCCAGTGAGGGAAGATTTTGACAAGAGGTATTTGAGAGGGTAAATCTTAGCAATCAATTTTGTTTTGTTGTTCAGCATGTAGTGCCAGAGTTTTTGTGTACTAAAGACAAGTTCTAAGCATGCTCTTTCAGTGGGGGTATAATTGAGCTCATACCCTATGAGTGTTCAAATGATGTAGTATATAGCATGCTCCTTTCCCTGATCATCTATTTGTTCCAATAATGCCCATAGTGCCATTGCAGTAGTAGATATGTACAAAAGAAGTGGATTTCTAGGAGTAGGAGGCATAAGAACTAGAGGTGATGCAAGATATTCTTTGATTTTTTCAAAATCCTTTTGACACAGACAGTCTCATTTGAATTTTGTGTCTTTGCGGAATAGGTGTGCAAATGGATGGCATTTATTTGCAAGCTTGAGATGAAGGGCCTGATAGATTGGATTTTCCCTTGGAGGCTACATAACTATCTAAGGGTCTTTGGGGGAGGCATTTCTAGGATAGCTTTCACCTTTGTAGGATCAACCTCGATGCCTCTGCAGGAAACAATGAAACCTAGCAGTTTTCCTAATGTGACACCAATGACACACTTCTTAGGATTGAGGTGCACTTTGTATTTTTCCAATGTTTCAAAGATCTTCCTTAAGATAGGGATGTGCTCATGTCTTGCCTTTGATTTTCCTACAAGATCGTCCATGTAATCCTCCATGATTCTATGCAAGAGGTCATTGAAAATTGTTGTCATTGCACATTGATATGTAGCTCTGACATTTTTAAGAACAAAAGGCATGACCTGGTAACAAAAAGTTTCCCATGGTGTTGTGAATGTTGTTTTGTGTTGATCTTCCTCTACGATCCTGATTTGATTATATCCATAAAATCCATCCATAAGTGATAGCATCTCATGTCTTGCTATGAGATCTACAATCATGTCTATGCTGGGGAGCGGGAAATCATCCTTAGGGAAAGCCTTGTTTAAATCTCAGAAATCATTAAAGATGCGGAGGCCCCTAGGAACTTTGTCAATAGGTACAATGTTGGATACCCATTTGAGATAGTCTATTAGTTTGATGAATCCTACATCCAACATTTTTTGAAGTTCCACTTTAACTAGGAGTGCAATGTGTGGGTGTATCTTGCGTAACTTCTTCTTTACTGGTTTTGAATCTAGACAAACAACAATATTATGAGCCACCAAGTCAGGGTCTAGGCCTGGCATGTCAGCATAGGCCCAAGAGAAGTTTATTTGTTAGGGTCTAGGCTTGGCATGTCAGCATAGGGCCAAGCGAAATTGATGAAGTCCTATCTCTCTTGATCTGTTAGGGACTTGAAGTTGAGCATATTTTTTGGGGTATCTTTGGTGCACATATTGATAGTATTTGTTTCCTCTATTAATAAGTTTGACCTTTCTTGTTGAAGAGGACCAATGGTAGAGAGGTCAAGTCCCTCATCCTCAAGTGCCCATTCCAGGTTTCCACTTTTGTATATGCCCTTTGTTTTTACTTTTTCTTCATCCAAAGGTGCCTCAAAGAGGTTTTCACCCAAAGAATCATGATTTTTTTCTTATTATATTTTTTGCAACTAAGGGTATTGACCTAACTACCAAGGTATCCTTTTTAATATAGTTGAATCCCATGCACTCTGTTGCAGTCTTCCAAATTACACACAGTCAGGAGAGTTATGAGAGTGTTATCATCAACACAAACATCTAAAGTGGGTTTGTCTCGTTGGTCCTAGTTTATGAGCTTGGGGTGGAGAAAGTGTAGTTTACGTGAAGTGGAGGGGATTATGAGGGTAATGGTGTTGACATGAGTGTCAAAGAAGATATCGTCTTCATATTTGGAAGGCATTTCATGGAACTCCTCTTCATCAGAGTCTTTGACATCCAAATTAGAACTTGAAGGGTCACTATTGATAGTGATTTTAGGCACTGGAGTATAACCC
Source organism: Cryptomeria japonica (assembly GCF_030272615.1). NCBI lineage: Eukaryota > Viridiplantae > Streptophyta > Pinopsida > Cupressales > Cupressaceae > Cryptomeria > Cryptomeria japonica. The sequence goes on along the minus strand of NC_081408.1, from coordinate 238,107,327 downwards.
AAGCCCCTATTATGTTTCTATGAGATGGGATTTATTGGTGCTTTGTTTCCTTTCTCCTCTAGCCCTAGGTCATGTCCTTTATATCCCATCTTCTCCACTATGTTTGATTCTTTTGGATACATCTTCTTGGGCATTTTTGTTGGATCCTAATCTTCTTCTTAGTAAAACCATGAAGAAACATCCACCTCAAGACTTTCTTCATCAAGTGGGCCTCATTGTTTGAATGTGGTATCCTTATATTGTATAACAAGTTTTTCTCTCTTTTTATTTCTTTGGGCTTGCCAAATGATTTAGGAGACAAACTAAGATGACCTATTAATAAGACATCCTTGAGTTTATATTCTCGACAACCATTGTCTAGGATCTTGACTTTGGGTTTTGCTTGAGATGAGGTGGAGACAACATTTAATGTGTCAGATGGAGGAGTGGGGGTGGGTCTATTTAACGGGCAATGATATGGATGCTTCCCTTCTAAGAGCTTGCAATACTGCAAAGGTTGGGGATCACCTTTGATAGTGATCTCTCTACCATTGTAAGGGAACTTGAGGCATTTGTGGTAGGTGGAAGGAACGACTTAATGCAAGGAATGAATCCATGGGTGACCAAGGAGAATATTTTAGGGAAGGTCAAGATACAAGACTTGGCAAGAGGTCTTAATAGTAACAACACCCACTTGAAGAGGCAAGGTGATTATTCCTTTAGAAATGCTTTCTACATCATCATAAGCTTTTCTTGTGATTCTTGCTGACGTATCTACCAAGTGTTCAAAAAGCCCCAATTGTTTTATTAATTTATATGTACATAGATTGATTCCAGATCCACTGTATATCAAGATACATTTAACCTTGTGTTTTTGTATAATGGCTTTGATGTGCAGGGGTTTATTATGGTCTTCTTTTGTAGGAGCATCATTCGAAGTGAACACAAGGTGTTGCTAGGGGACAAGATTTTTGATGAGATCTTGGAATTATGCAGCATTGATATTATCAAGAACGCGAGACTCAAGGAGGGATCATTCGAAAAGCTTTCAATATGCATAAGACTTATCACTAAAGTGCACAAACATTGAATAAGGTAATTTAGATATCCACAATTCTTCTCCAATATTCACACCACAAAATATTCAGCACAAATGATTCACTAATCAAATTACTATACACTCTGTCAGATGTCCTATTCTTCTCATTGGACCTCAATCAATCTACCAAAATTAATGAATTATGAATTGCGGATTGAATATATGACACAAGTTGCTATCAATGATAACATATGAATATTTGTATAATGTCTCTTACCAACGATCTCCCTCTTTAGCATTGATGGCAACACTTAATGAAAAATGACTAAGTGTTAGATCAAAACCAAAATATTGTACACTGCAACCAAAAATCTAACTTGTGGATTCCAAAAATCAACAACTCCCCCTAGGATCAACATTTTTCACTCCTCCACTCTCCCCCTTTGACATCAATGGGAAAGGTAGGTATCCGCATATCAAAATTTTCTCAAAACTTACAAAAATTGGAAGATATTTGTAAAAAAATTTCTTCAATGACTGCAAATGGTCATCCCTTCCTCAGATTCTCCAAAATAGCTACGAGGGTGCTAAATAGATATTATTGCATCTCTCCTATCCTAATATCTATAGGAGAACTTTTATTCATTGCATTCTTAGCATCCTGCAAACTACTAGGTAAGGTGTCTAACTAGGGAGTGATTAGATTCCTTAGCTCTCCCACTCTTTCTACAATCCTATCCTTCTCCTGACTCAGACTCTTGATTCCATCATGTAGAGATATCACTTGATTTTCTTTACTGCTTGCAAAAATGGGCTGAGGATCATAAGATTGGGATAGGTTGGCCAATTGTCCTTAACAATCCCTTATCTTCTTATCAGCCTCAATAGTGAACTTAGGCAATAAGAGGCATGGTTTGTATATTATTTCTCCTTTGACCAATGCATCTTGAATGCCTTTAACATAGGTGGCCAAGCTAGATTTGTCTCCAATCATTCTCAAAACTATCCTTAACCTTTTAGAATTAAAATTGCTTTGAACCTTTGCCTCAACAACTTTCTCCAATGATTCAAAATGAGAATCAACTGACTTGAGAAAAATATTTAGCTTATCAGAGGATTTTTTGGATGAGTTCTACTTGAAAGATGACAAAATTTTCTCAAGAACACTTGTTGCCAATGACATTACCTCAATGTCTTATGTGTGATGTTTCAGTAAGTCTTCACTTTCTTTGGCTTGACCAAGTGCAACCCGTTTGAGTTCTTGGACAGGGGATATAGAGTCAATATTGATGGGCCTTGGGTGAAGTCTGTGTCACTCATGATCTGCTTCCCCTTCTCAGATTCCATAGTATCTCTTTCCACCCAAATCTTCTCAACCTTACTTTCTATTTTCTTTGTTCCCTTCTCTAGTTCAATAGTCACCACCGAAGGGTTCTTAGTTGCATCACTTGCATCAACTTCTTTTCCAAGAATCAGAGGGTTTTATTTATCAACCGGAGAGTTGTCACTCATGTCCTTACCCTCATCAGCTCTTCTTGCATCCTTTCCACCTTTGTTAGTTGCATCTTCTATTCTAACTTCTTCCATCTCAATAGTATGAACATCTGGAACAAAAGTATCATCCCTTTTCTACTTGACTTCCAGATTAGAGTCACCTGGTTGATTGACTTCATATTGATTATCTAACAAAACTTTTTTCAAAATCTTTTCATTTTCCTTTGCAACTTCATCATTTTTCCAAACATGATTTTATTTACTCTATATTTAATTTTGAACTCATTCTTTGCTAACTAGAGTTATCTATCTATCTCCTCTTTAGAGACAACTAAACATAAGTTGACCAATACATATTCCCTTAATCTCTCATCTTCCTTATTTGTTGTTTGCCTCCTAGAATCCAAAATTGCATACAAGCTCTTGGGTATGACTATCATTAATTTAATTAGAGCCTTACTATATACATTTAGGTACCCTAAAGTTGCTTCCTCAAGTGTTCCTTTTCCATTCTCATCAAAATTATCATACCACTCTGATAGTGGCTTCAGGTTACCATTCTTCACAACTTCATGAACAATTTCACTCAAAGATAGAGGAGCTTTAACTTCTATTTTTCCTTGCTTCAAATATTTTACTCAAGTTCAAATGTTTTGGATTTCTTACCAAATTTAGGTCCACCAGATGGTTTCTCCTTTGAGATCTTGGTGGCCCTAGTAGCTTGGGCTTTAACCTTCTTGATTGTTTCATCTTATTATGTCTCCTCTTTATCAACATGAATGAATTCTCTATCTTGTCCTCTCTACCTCTTTCCTTCACTGGATTATTTGGCTTGAGGCTTAGGTAAACTTTTAGGTTTCTGAGCATCAGAGGAGGGTGTAGAGGTCTTTGGCTACTTCAGCTTAGGGACAGGGGCTTTTGGTTTAGCTTTCTTTGGCTTCACCATATCTTCTTCCTTCAAGATGTTCTTCTCTCTAGCTCTCTGAAGTGCCTCCTTGGTGATCCCCATGCTCTCCACTAGCTTCTCCACCTCCTTCCTTACCTTCTTTTGTGTCTCAGGTTTCTTGAACTGACTATGCAGGTTCAAGCTCATCTCCTTATATGTGTCTAACTTCTTCTTAGACTTTTCCAATGACTTGATCAATAAATACTGAGCATACACATCAAGGACATGTCCCTCGACCTCATACCACATGGAAATGATCCATGAATTCCTTGGCTTCACAACTTCCATAAGACATTGGTCGATATCAACCATAAAGTAGATAGTATCTTCATACTTCTCCACAATCTTCTTGGGAATCCTTTCTCTGATTTGCATCATGATTTGAAAGATCTTGAAGTGTCCCTAAAGCATGTCTTTCTATGTTTGTAAATCTCCTAGACCCTTAAGTGTCTCTTGGATTTGCACAACCACTGCCCTGTCATAGGCTCATTGAACCTTTCCTACTCTCAGAATCTCATTCATAAAATAGAAGTATAGATAGATAATCAAAGTACTGAACTTGAACACATGCTTCTTGCCTTTCTTGATTTTCTTCAGATTTCTTAAAAGCTCACATTGGAGCACTTCACATAAGTCATACTTCTTATCCTCTAATATATTATAAGAAGCATCGATAGCCATACCAGATATAGAATTGTCCTAGCTAGAGTGATATATCCTATATCCCATCACCATTGATGCAAATCTAACATTATATTTAATGATATCACTTATTTTCATTTACTTTTTGTCTGAGAACCGGTTGCCTCTATTATGGTTTGGTTCCTGACATTCCTTATAGAAGGTACCTTCCTGACATTCTATTATGGGTTTATGTATGAAGGGTTTATGTATGGTTTAAAATAGCATCTACAATGCCAGATCCAGTACCGGTTTATAGCTCTACTTCATACATAAACCCTTAACCTATAATTTGCATAATAGGTCTACCTTATTTCGCCTATCCTCTCTCTCTTACAAATATTCTATAATGATCTCTTATATATATGAGTCATTTTATAATCTGCCAAGTTGGCTTACAATGATTTTATAATAATTAACAAAATATATTACAAACAAAATTCTTGTCAGCCTCTGTGTGCTGGTATGCTTCCTTTCACTACCGGTGTCGGTGGTCTATGTGTCGGTGTAGAGTCTGATCTTGCTAGTGCCGGTGGATTGTCTTGCTAGTGTCATAGGATTGTAAGGTTGCCATCAATGACAAAACCTTCAATCACCTACAATGTCTCATTGTAGTGTGCATTTTCCAACAATCTCCCCCTTTGGCATTGATAGCAACACTCATGAGAAAAATTCAAAAGTGTATCCAAAAATTGAAGTCCAAAAATGTTACCAAAAATGTGTGCTCCCTCTAAGCAGGTGATCCCTAAGTTATTGGATTTTTCTCATATGACTACTCCCCCTTTGGCATCAATGACAAAGGTTGTCAAAGTGTCAATGAGTGTGGTTTCATGCTTCAACCTTGTAACTGGCTGGTTACAATCTGAAAAAGATTTGCCAAAACTAGATTTAGGCTCTCAAGGAACTTTTTGCTATCTTTTATTGCGGGCTCTGTCCTCTGAACTGTACCGGTGAGGTGTTGCATTTTCTCTGCCGGTGTTTTTTGTCCTTGAACCAAAGCATCTGATATTTCTTTCCTTAAGGAGGCGAGGTAGTCCAGTTTTGGACTTAGTCTTCATTTAAGATCCTTAGCCTTACTTTTTATTCTTTCCTTTTCTCTTTCCAACTTTAATAGTTCTTCCTCAAAACCTATTATCTTTTTCTCAAAAACTGATAATGAATCAGATGAGTTAATGAAATTGTCAGCTAGCTGATTTATTTCCTCCTGTATCTTGCTAATCTTCTTGTCTATATCAACTATCAAGAAGTTAGTCTTACAAGTATCTCTGTACAAAGTTTTGAATTCCTTTAATGTGCTACATAATTTTGGTAGAAGTGTGTCAAACTACCTTGTACACTTCTTTATTTCTTCCTCAAAGAATTTGTGTTTTTCCTTCTCTAATCTCTCCTTGAATGATTCCTCTTTTATTTGTTCAACTGTCATAGTGTTGTCAGTAATATACTTAGACAAAGTGTCAAGTTGACTCAAAGAATCCTTATTATCTACATTACATTTTAGAGCTATCATTTTCAAAATTGGAATTGTGTCATCTATAGCCTTGTAAGCTTGTGAGCTACAATCTGTTATTTTCTTTATGGAGTCCAAAAGAAATTATGTTATATTAGTTGATTTGAATTCTACAGTTGAAGAGCCAACACTCTGTATCCCACTGGTGGGTGCAATTTCCATGCTTGTGGTGACCTCTGGTAGGTCAGTTTGTGTTTCCATTTCTTTAAGCAAAGGTTTTTGTTGCTTTATTGTTATCGGTGGCACTGTTTCCACATGATTCTGTTGCTGAGAGGGAGCTTGTTGCTCTGTTTGTTTCTCAGTGTGGTCATCTTCCTATTTACCTTTTGTGTTACCTATTACCGGTGCCTCACTAGACATATCTGTCTTTCCAATTGTGTCTTTATCTACCACAATGTTAACTTTTTGAGTATCAATGTCAACTGTGTATAACACCTAAGAGTTAGGATTTGTGTCCTCTTGTAGTATATCCATACTCTCACTAGCTGGTTGATCTTCAGTTGTAACTACCGGTGGAGTATCCAGAGGTGGTGGGGATAAATTATCTCTTATCTTTATGCTAGGGGGTCCACCAACCTTGCCTTTTCCTTTATCCTTATCTTTCTGATATACTTTGATACGTTTGGGATTTCTATACTCTTCCTTCTTTTCTTTCTCAACAAGGAATATGTCCCATGCATTAGCAATTTCTTCTACAATCTCATTTACTCTACCAACCATAAGTGCTACATGCTGGTGTGCAGCTGAGAATATTGTTCGGTTAGCCTCTGCAATTAGATCATCTATCTCCTTTGGTGAGTTAACAAGATAAACAACAATTAGTTTTTCAACTTTTAATTTCTTATCAAGCTCTACAACAACTTGGCTTCTAGCTTCAAGTCTCTTAAATAGTTCTGCTGGTAATTCATCCACAACTTGCATCAAAAATTTCTTGTAGATATCCAATTGTAGATTACACTATTTTCAACTTTTTCTTTGTCATCAGTTGATAATGAATCATATAGTTTATTGATGTTTTTCTGCTTTCCATCCTCTGTTATTTCATCTAGAAGTTTGTCAATTGGGGCAATATTTTGTTGAGTTTTCTTGTTGGGTGTTAACTTTTTCTTCAGAGTTAACTTTGTAGCTAGGGCCCTTACTGCCTATTGTTTCTGTCGGGTCCTTCTTGGAGAAGGTGTAGATACCGGTGAAGGTTTCCTTTTTCTCACAACCCTTTTAAATTCAGCTGGTATATCACTTTCTAAGGAAGTTGCAACCAGTGAAAGGTGAGTTTCTGGCTGTAGTGCTTCTAACTGATCTTCAGTGATACTATTTTTCTTGAGTACATCTTCCTTTATAGCCTTTTCTTACCGGGATCCTCTTCTTACTGTTGCTTCGACCTTTTTAACATTCTTCTTAGATTGGATTTGTTTTTCAATGGTCTCAGCGCTACCAAATACCTCTTCCTTAGGTTCCTTGGGTGCTTCTAGGAGGGCTTTTGCATATGTTTCAATTATGAGATTATCAGTTTCATAACCCATTTCAGTCACCCAAATTTTTCTTAGGACGACTACCTCCATCCAAATCTCATCCTTCTTAATAACAAAGCATATTTCATCTTTATACTTATCTACAATTTCTTGTGATAATCTGACTCTAGTCTTCATCTGGGCCTTCAATGCCTGAAAGTACTCATTTATATTATTTTCTCTATTTCTCCCATGTTATTCAGTAAATTAGACAGTTGTTTGCCTATTGGTATATCAAAACCTAGATTTTTGTTACCGATACCGGGCACTTGTATTGTTATGTGCAACATTAAACAGATAAGTAGGTTTCCAAATCTAAATGTCCCCTTTTTGTCTTTCTTAATCTTTCCAAGATTGTCAATCAGTTCATCCTTCAACCATTCACACACATCTATTTTTGCATTATCCATATCATAAGAACTTTTTATGCATAAGCTAGAAACTGAGTTTAGCTTATTTGCATGAGTCATTTTGTAGCCTAAAATCATGCTAATGAATATGACATTGATGACTATTACATCATTTACCCTCAAGGATCTCTTGTTAGATGTTGCACCTGTTAGGTTAGTCACTAGGACCTTCTTTGTCTTATCAGGTCTGTTACTGGTGGAAGGTAACCCTGTCACAACTTTTACCACCTCTTTAGTGATTTTGTGAACCAAATCTAACTAGAAGAATGCACCATGTACCTTTCTTAGAACTATTCTTATCACTTAGGAAAATCCAGAATGCTGAGAATTTCAGTGAATCCTAAGGTTTCAACTATTTTGTGTTCAGGTTTCACATTGCCGAAATCGTCACAAATTATAGTTTTATACATGCTCTTGATTTCTTCATCACCTAATTATTCTACGTGACAATGAATGTACATTCTAGGGTCTTCTGCAAAAACTCCTCCTTTGGGAATTTGAGAAAATGCACCAACATCATCATCCTTCTTAGCAATTTCAGGAACTAACTGAAATACGGGCCTAGGGCGTTTGATTACTTTGACTATGGTAGGGTTTTCTATGAATTCAGGTACATAAGAAGATGCCATGATTATAAATACCTTTCTCTGCCTTAGGAATGATTGAATTGCTTTGCTTCTTTGCTCAAAATTTTCGCGCTCTTCGAATGTTTGAATGCTCGGTGAAGTAAAATGGAGCCAAAAACATTGATTTATAATGTTAATTTTCCAACCACCACATTTAATGCTTGCCGGTTAAGTAGTGACTTAACTTAGCTGCTGGTATAGAAGTAATTTCAACTTCTTACTATCAATTGAGGGAATAATAGCATGTTTCACATTTGATTGCCAAACCCTCAAAGAAATTTTATTCAATTAGATGAAGAGTCTCCTGTCGGTGGAGTTCTACTCTGTTCTACTGGTGGAGGAGTATTCTTGTCAATATTTAGTTCTAATTTCCTGATCCATTGTTTTGAGAATTCATGCTTAACTTCTTCAACCTTTTCTTTACCTTTCAAACTAGGACCTTTGTTATTTACCGGTGAGGACTTTCTTCTATGAAATTGTCCAATTTTGTTACAAGCATAACAAGTCACATTATTTTTCTAAATAGCTTTCCCATATCCTATGTCGGTTTGTGTTCTACATTGATTAGATAAGTGTCCAAATCTTCCACAAACATAACATCTTACATTCATTCTGCAATTTTTAGAATTATGACCAATTTTGTTGCATTTAGAACATTGACTGGTGGGTGTATTTGTATTCTGATAATTTCTAGATCTACATTGATTTGCTCTATGACCATACTTGTTACAGTTAAAGCATTTTCCATTAAATTTGTAAGTAGTAGGTTGTTTTACTGGTTTGTTATGATCCTGTGTGTTTGCAATACCAGAGATTTCACCAACTTCAAAGCCAAGGCCATTAGTGTCACCATTAGGTTTCTGATTCTTCAACAAGTCACCAAGTTCTTCTGAGCTTTTCTTGAATTTATCTTTGTGCTGATTTGCAGTATCCAATTCTCTTTCTAAGATTTCTTTTTGTCTCATAAGTTCCTTGGAGTCATTCTGTGTATGCATCAGATCTGTCTTCAACAAATCATTTTCATAGCTAATTCTCGCGTTCTCATTTGCAGCATCACTTAGTCTTCTAGTCAAATCTTCTTCATTCTTCTTTCTATCTTTAATTTCCTTACAAAATCTCATAGTCATATCTCGCATCCCATTCTTTGTTATGTTCTCTTGTTTCAACTTGTTTATCGGATCATTAAGAGTTTCATTTTCATCATTCTCAAATTGCATCTTTTTACAAAGTTCTCTTCTCTTGTTTCTTACAATGGTAAGGTTTTCCTGAAGTGCTTGAATAATATCCTATGCAGCTTTTAGATCATCTTCAAGTTTGATATTTTTCACCTTTTCTGCATCATAGTCTGAGAGAGCTCCTTCTAGTTGCTTCATCAAGTTATCCATCTCTACCGGTGTCAAGATCTTCCTCAACCTGTTAGGCTTCTAGAGGACCAAGCTCTGATACCAATTGTTAGGATTCCCACAGATACTATGAGGGGGGGGGGGGGGGGGGGTGAATCAGTATCTAACCGGCGATCAAATTTTCTTAACTTAAAACATGTAGAACATATTAATACTGCATACCGGTAAACAGAAAGTAATGCAATAAATAGAGATAAAAGAAACCACATGAAAAACACACCATAACACAATATTTTACGAGGAAACCTGGTGTGGGAAAAACCTTGGTGGGATTTGTGACCCACAATATTCACTTATTGGCCAATAAGAGAATATTACTGCTACAATAGGGGCCTACACATGCAGGAAGGCCAAGTGCCTAGAGCTCACTGCTCAATTACAAAATGGGAAGTCTCATTGACTTACAAAATGGATTATATAAATCCAGTGTCTTGTATTGCTTCAAAATAGCATCTACAATGCCAGATCTAGTACCGGTTTATAGCTCTACTTCATACATAAACCCTTAACCTATAATTCACATAATAGGTCTGCCTTATTTTACCTATCCTCTCTCTCTTACAAATGTTCTATAATGATCTCTTATATATATGAGTCATTTTACAATCTACCAACTCGGCTTACAATGATTTTACAATAATTAACAAAATATATTACAAACAAAATTCTTGTCGGCCTTTATGTGTCGGTATGCTTCCTTTCACTGCCGGTGCCGGTGATTTGTGTGCCGATGTAGAGTCTAATCTTGCTAGTGCCGGTGGATTATCTTGCCGGTGTCATAGGATTGTAAGGTTGCCATCAATGACAAAACCTTCAATCACCTACAATGTCTCATTGGAGTGTTCATTTGCCAACATGATCATCTAGTACCAACATTTGGTAGGGAGAATTGGATTGGCATGAAAACTCCCCTTAAGCTAGAGGCTATGATCTAACTTTTGGAGGAATTTGAAGTGCCTGAATCCAGTGGAGATCTATTTCTTGCATCAGAGTCACTCTTTCTCACCCATGTCTTCTGCATTTGATCTTTGATCTCTTCAAATTTTTCTCCCTTCTCATGTCTAATTTTATATTCTTGTCCTTGTCTTTCAGATGTCTCCTATTCATATTCTTGCTTTTGCCAAATTTTGCAATGTGTCTGGATTTGTTGAAATTATAGAAAACAACATTGTTTCTCTAATTAGGTCTAAAATTACCTTGATTTGTCCTTGAGCTGCATTGATTAGGAATATGTAAAAATCTACCACATGCATAACATTTAATATTTCTCCTATGTTCCACACTTCTGCATTCATTTGACTTATGACCATACTTATTGCAATTAAAACATCAACTAGAGAATGATGGAGCATTTTGATTTACCCTATTTCTGCATTGTTTTTCCATATGACCAAATTTACTACAAATAAAGCAATTTCCATTGAATTTATGAGCACTAGGTTGTCTTACCAAAGGCCTATTGTTCTTCTGATGTTGAGACTTAGAATTAATTTGACCAGATCTGAAGCTTTCTCCTTTCTCATATCCAAGTTCTCGCTTGTCATCTTCACTCTTTTGACTTGAAAGCATCTCATCAAGTTTGGTTGAGTTGGTCTAGAACTTCTCCTTTTACTCATTTACAGCTTCAAGATCAAACTTAAGAAGTAGGACCTTCTTTCCAAGATCTTCCTCATGTGATCTAGCATCATGAAGGTCACTCATCAACTGTCCATTCTCATTCTCAAGTCTGCAACATTCTTCAGAATTGTCTTTCAAAGATTGAGTCAAACTTTCTTCATTCTTCTTTATATCTTCAATCTCTTTTGTCAGCTTCATCACAATGGATTTAATCTCATTATTCAAAATTTCTTTCTCTCTAGCAAGCTTTTCACATTCATCTATTTTGTCCTTCAAGTCTTATTCATCAATTCTTTGGTTTTCTTTCTCCTTTATCTTTTCAATCAATTCCTTCCTCTTATCTCTGGAATTGTTCATCTGCTCTTTCAATGTATGAATGTAGCTTTCTGCATCTCTCAGTTTCATCTTCAATTTTTGGACTTCATCTTTAGGATTGACCAAGATTTTCAAGTGCCACAATAAGTTGCTACTACAGTTCGAAATTCATTGATTCACTTTCTTGGATCCACCTCAAGCTGTTAGGCTTCTTCTGAGGAACTAGGCTCTAATACCAATTATTGGAATCTATGAACACTAAGAGGTCGGGTGAATCAGTGTTCTACAACATTTAACTTTCTTAAATTATTCTTTAAACCATTTAATGCAAATAAATAAGAGAGATAAGCATAAGCAAAGCACACACAAAAGTACCACCATAACACCAAGATTTTTTACGTGGAAAATCTGATCAAGGGAAAAACCATGGTGGGAATCCTACCCACAATAAGATAATACTTTGTCAGAAGTATGTGTAAATGTTACATAGGAATGCACATCCATTTAGGCACACTGCCTAGAGCTCACTACTCAAAATACAAACAGGGCTACAACCTTGGAAGGTTCACTACCTTACAAAAGATTACACATATAATAATTGAAATGTCTAAACTGATAAACAACATCCACAAATACCAAAAATAGTTCTAGTTAAGCACAAAATACTAAATCTTACTCAACTCTACAACATTGCTATGTTCTGATATTCTATTGAATTTTGGAGCTAAATTTCTTCACAAGTGCAAGTAAGACTGCACACAAGCACTTAAACACACATCACACATAACCACCTCTATAAAAAATGATCAAATAAATCACAAATATATATATGCATCATGAAATTAAGTGTTCTACCCGTTGACTCAAAGTGCATAACAACAACATAAAACGTGTTAGTCGATTCATCTCAATCCGATCCAAAACAACTATGGGGACCAAAAGAAATGTCTGTGTGCTTCCCACATGTTGGCTTATCACCCTCAAACACAAAAACAATTGGTAAAATAACTCCGCATGATCCGCACAACACATCTTCACATGTTACTACTGAAGAACATTGTTCTCTCTGAGAAACTTTTTACTAGATTTTTTAATATGCACAAGACATCACCAGAGTGCACAAACATGGAATAAGGTGATTTACATATCCACAATGCTTCTCCAATATTCTCTCCACATAATATTCAACACAAAGGGTTTTCCAATCAAATTATTGTAAACTCTACCAGATGTCCCGTTCTTCTCGCTAGACCTCATCAGACCTCAATCAGTCTATCAGAATGAATGAATTATGAATTGCAAATTGAATATCTAACACAAGTTGCCATCAATGACAACATATGAATATGTGTACAATCTCTCTTTCCAACAAATATGATTGTTCCCAATACAAGCACATCTAATTCAAATAATCAAGTGAATTCTCAACAGTCGTTAAAGCCTCCAAGAAAATACACTCCATTGGGAGAGCCAATTGAGACAAAATTTAAGATATTGGTTGCAAACAATCTCATAACAATACCAGAAAATCCACATTATGCACCAAAAGTGAAGCCTCAATGGTGGAATGATTATGAGTATTGTGAGTACCACAAGAGAAAAGGGCATAAGACTAGGAATTGTCATAGATTAAAGAACATCATACAAGATCTTATTGAAAAAGGTGACATAGAAGTGTATGGTCACACTTTCAATGAGGAACATGTGATGTTTAAGGAACCATTCCCTAAACATGATAAGGGAAAAGCCAAAACATATAATAAAGATAATTATGTCAAGATGTCCTATGATTATGATTCAAAATGTTAACCACATTTGAATGGACAATCATGTTTCTACCATTATTATAAAGGAAAACACTTCCTAAGGTTCTACCCAAAGGAGTAAAGTTATTTTAAAAGGCATTGGACCATCATCTTCATCATCTTCATCAACCCCTAAATGTAATGTCACAACCCGTTGGGATAAAGTTACCTTCCAAGGTGTTTCATCCAAGACAACAACATCATCATCTACCAAAAATGAGTATGACCTTGTAGACTAGTTAGGAAAGACACTTGCCTTCATTTCAATCCTTGAGTTATTGCACATATCCCCTTCACATAAGGCTATCCTTGACAAGGCATTGAGAGAAACATTTGTACCCACTAATATGAACATGGACCAGTTTCAAGCCATGAAGGGATAGCTCTCCATTCCACATTGCCTTACATTCACAGAAGTTGATGAAGTATCTGTATGCCAACCATACAATGCACCTGTACATATCAAAGCCTATCTCCATAAAAGTCATATCAAATGAGTCTTGATAAATGGAGGATAAAGTCTAAACATTTGCAAATTAAATACCATTAAGCAATTGGGATACTTTAAAAAGTTGTGGATTCAAAAAATAAGATCACCATCAAATCATATAATGACGAAGAATGCTCATCCAAAGGAACAGTCACCCTAGCTCTAAGAATTGGGTCAGTCACAAAGGATGTGGTTTGTCAAGTCCTTGATCTAGATCTTACATATAACAGATTCTTGGGACATCCATGGATACATGAAATGAGAGTAGTACCATCAACATATAATCAATGTATCAAATTTCCCTACAATTGAGTCGAAGTAACAATCAAAGGTGATCCAAATCTGTTCATATATTATAATAACCTATGACCAAGATCAGAAATAATAATCCCAATTAATAGAGAAGAAAATCCATCCTTAGCATATGTTAATCCAGAATCGTTCAAACCCTCTATGTCAAAGAAAGGTGAGCTCAAAGGAAAATACAAGGACAATGGCATGGGAGAGTATACATTGAATCAGACCATGTATTTAAGGAAAATAGTGGATTCTCCTAAAGATTATGGATGACCACATCCTTCTAAGAAAGTATCAATAATCACAATAAAATGGGATCCCACTACATTCTATAAATGGGGTGAGATGGAAGAAGAAGACCTTTATAAAATTCTCTACAAAGAACTTGAGGACGATATGCATGACCACATCAAAATACTATGTGAGAATTATGGCAAAGGATTTAAGCTCTTACAAAAATTTGGATATGATGTAAATGGCCCTCTTGTCTTACAAAGAAAGGTATTGTTGAGCCATTCCAATCAAGGTTAACATTCAAGAATTAGCACACAAAAGGACTTGGCTTCATACCCTTCAAATTGGGTGCTCACAGTACTATAGAATCATTACAAATCATAGGTTCTATTTCCTCTAATGACCAACAAAAAGAGAAATATTATTTTATAGACTCTAATGCATGGGAATGGGGTTTAGATAAATCATCTTGTGATTATGAGCTCACCAAGACATTTAGAGAACTAGGTGAACCCACTGAAGAAGAAAATTTTAGAGAGAAATCCAGAGTTGGTCAAGAAGCAACAATGGAAAAACAAAAGGATGAAAGAGAACAATGGATAAAAACATTTTGGGACCCTGAAGCTTCTACATCTCTAGGCTCTAGGTCAAAACCATGAAAAGTGAAGACTCCCATTGTTGAATGTTCCCCTAGTGATGTTAATTTGGATTTTTTTATGATCGACACTGATGAGGAGAGTGATAGAAATGACCTGGATGATTGCATTGACATACCTGATGACTCTTGTGTCTTTACCCTTACCCCCATTGACTTTTAAAATACTAATTGTCTTCCCCTCATTAATCCACAACTCATTTATTAGGACTAGCAAGGATCTATACAACTTGAGACATTTAAAAATGGCTATGCCTTCATTGATTACCTTGGTATACGAGATGATCTTCTGCTTGGGGATCATAAAGAAAGATACACCATAGAACTTGATAGTGTGGCATATTTTGGAGAGGTTGTTGGACCTTCCAATTACAAAAGTATAAAAACATTAAAAAAACATGGGTCTTATGGTGAAAACCACATTGTGGTTCTATCTGACACCAAAAAAATAAAAAAAAAGGATGTATCTGAGGGTGAAAACCTCTCTGAGGTGCCTAAGGATGGAAGGTTTGATGCTCTCCTGATGACATCATATGAAGAGAAATCATCAATGTTGGTGGAAGAAACTATTAAGACAAATATTGGGACATGGGAGATTCCACACAACATCTTCTTAGTGGAATCTTTGACAAAAAGGAAAAATTGAAGTTCATCAGTTTCTTTAGAGAATGACAAATAAACTTCACTTGGTCATATGTCAATATGCCTGGACTGGATCCTAATTTAGTGATGCATCATTTGATAGTTACCCTAGGAGATAAACAAGTAAAACAAAAATAAGAAAGATGCATCCACATGTGGCACTATTGGTTGAAGTGGAACTTGAGAAATTATTAGATGTTCGATTTATTAGGCCGATTGATTATCCTAAGTGGATCTCTAATATAGTACCTATCAGCAAACTAGATTGTAGCATTTGAATATGTATAGACTTCTGAAACATTAATAAGGCTTGTCCTAAAGATGATTTTCCATTTCCAAACATTGACTTGATAGTAGATCTCACGACTGGTCATGCAATGCCATCTTTAATGGACAAATTCTCTAGATATAATAAGATCAAAATAGTACCTAAAAATCAACATAAAATAACATTTACCTATCCTTGGGGTACCTTCTGTTGGAACATTAATACCCTTCAGATTAAAGAATGTGGGTGCTACATATTAAAGAGAAATGATAACTATCTTTCATGATCTCATGCATGTCACTATGGAAGATTATATTGATGATCTCTTGGGAAAAATTAGTAAAGTGGGAAACACATCTTGATATCCTAACAATAGTTTTTGAATGTTTGGAAAACTATAAAGTTAGATTGAATCCCAAGAAGTGTGTCTTTGGGGTGACCTTCGAGAAAATATTTGGATACATTATCTCACAAAGGGGAATTGATGTAGATCCAGTAAATGTCGGAGCTATAATAGAGATTCCACCGCCAAATAATACAAAGATTCATCGCATAACTTGTCGAAAAATATCATCCTTTCCAACATCTACTTCACAAAAATATCAAGTTCAAATTGGATGATAAATATCAATAGGCTTTTCAAGTTCTCAAAGATTATCTTCTAAATCCACCAGTATTGATGCCATCTATTCAAGGAAAACCCCTATTACTCTACATGTCAGCTATGCAAACAACATTGGGGGCACTCATAGAACAACAAGATAATTATGGAAAGGAAAGAGATATATACTACACTGGTTGTACATTGGTTGGTTATGAGCTTAATTACACTCCAAAAGAGTGTATGTGTCTTATTGTGGTTTTCGCTTCGTAGAAATTGCATCATTACATGTTAACTCACAAAATAAATCTTGTCCCAAGAATATATCCACTCAAGTACCTTCTCAATAAGGTGATAGTGACTGTCAGATTAGCTAAATGGGTTATTTTCTTGACCAAATTTGACATTGAATATGTTGACATGAAGGTAATCAAGGGGAAGTTATTGCAGACTAGCTAGTAGACATACCTATAATCGATGATACCCCCATTGTTTCATAATTTTTGGATAAATCCATTATTATGGTGATAAATACAAATCCTTGACAACTATATTTTGATGGTTCATACATGCAGCATGGCAAAGGGGATGGTGTTCTCTTCATCATACCTCAAGGGGATTCCATTCCTAACTCATATCGATTGTCATTCCCTTGCACAAACAATATAGTAGAATATGAAGCATTAACAACAAGTCTGCAAATCACAATTCAATGGATTATCCAGGAACTTCACATTTTTGGGGACTCTCAACTTGTGATCACATGGATAGTCTTTGAACAAATTCCAAGGGATAATAATCAAGCTACAAATGCAATGGCTACTATTGCTTCTTTGATTGAAATGCCACAAAATGAGACCCACTATGAGTTCTTCATGGATAATCTTTTAGTTCCCTTATATGAGATCACTCATACAGAAATGATATGTGTTGTTGGCCCTGATTTCCCTTGGTATGGTGCCATTTTCACTTACCTTTGTAACAATATCCTTTCACTTGACCTTTCCACCAATCAACGTCATACTTTTATTTGTTAATCCTCCTGCTATGTTGTTCTAGATGATACCCTTTATCATTAGGGTCTAGATGGAACTCTCCTTAGATTTTTAGAAAGTGACAAAAACTTTGATTACGTTACGTGAGGTTCACAAATGTATATGTGGTGCTCACTCTAGTGGTTCAACCTTAGCCAAGAAACTCATGAGGAATGGATAGTATTGGCCTACTATGGAAAATGACTCATATCAGTTTGTCAAAAGTGTAAGCACTGTCAGATTCATGAAGACCTTATTCACGCACCAACACGGGAACTTTAGCCAATTGCAACTCCATGGCCCTTTTGTCAGTGGGGACTCGACCTCATGGGCAAGATTCAACCTCCTTCCAATGGCCATAAATTCATTATCATAGCTACAAAGTATTTTACATAATTGATTGAAGTTGTTCCTCTCACCCAAGTCATCGAAAAATAGATTGTTACCTGTTGGCATTATAATAGACAAGGGAGATTGTTGGCATTCCAATTACAATAAGAGATTGTTGGTATTTCTATAAGGATATTGAGAAGGTTGTTGATGACTGTTGTTGATGACTATGGATATAACTGATTAAGGATGTTCACTGTCTTAACATTATTATTTTGTCATTGATGTCAAGAAATTGATTTTCTGATTCAGTATGGTGTTGCCATATCTTAAGAATTATGTTTTGAAAAGAGTTAAGATGTTGGTAAAAGACATAGAAAGAATGTAATGAATAAGGGGAGGAATAAGTTATTCAATGGGTAACTACTACCAAGCTAGACAATGATGAGATCATAATGTTTAGATTGTTTTGATATCCTACATATGTTATTGTTTATAAGGTTAATACTATACTATGTTACCGAGAAAAGAACCTAGTCGGTAAACCCTAAGGAACCTAGTCGATAAACCCTAAGGTTATCGCTATCGGTTAATGAAGGTAGAATGTCTACCGAGTAAAGTTTAGTATTTACCGAGTTGCAACCGAGTAATAATAGAATGCATTGAATGTATAAAAGCATTATTTAATGAAGGAAGCTGATGAGATGGAGTTGATTAAATGATTGGTAAGACGTGCATGAAGTTTGTTAAGGAATCTATGGCAATGGAAGATTGGCAGGAAGATCTACAACTCAGATTGAACCGCAATACCTTAGCACAAGTTCCAAGAAATGTATGCAAGTTCCAAGACGAGGTAAAACATTTTCAGATCGAAGGATACATTGGACCTGGTCGAGTTTAAAGATCTGATGGCTATGATTGATCATGGGAAATGTGATCAAGGAGATTAAGCGGTTGGCAAAATTGTTTATAAATAAAGAACTGTTGATAAACAATGAATGTGGGCAAGTGTAAGCACAAGAATGCTACATAGTGATTACCAAGCATAGAAGCTTGAAGATCTATTTTGATAACAGAGTATAGAGCCCAGTAGAGGGACAAGACAAGTCCTATGACTAAGATAGTATTGAGCAAATAAGAATCTACTTTAGCATTTGTAGATGTGAAGTTGCAGATATATTTTATTACTGTTATTTTGTGAAGTGACAGAAAATCTCTTAATCGAGTGGACTTAACAATCTTATTTGTAAAACCCTCTAGCAAGGTGACATTCAGATTGAGTGTTTGAAATCCTTTAACAAGGTCACCTCTAACAAGGTGAAGATCATAACAGATTTGAGGGAAATCCCTTAACCGGGCCAAATCGAGCAATGTGTTTGTGATCTTTAACAGGATTTTCTTTTAACCGAGCATACTCTAGAAGAGTATATTTCTTAGTGGGTTCGAAATCCCACGGTTGTTTTTCCCTATTTGGGTTTCCACGTTAAATCTTGTGTTATATGTTGTGTGATCTTATCTGTTTAAGAGTCTGTATGCTTTACAATTTTTCTGATAAAGTTTACCGAGGTTGAATCTGTTGTTTTTATGGAAGATTAAGAATGTATGATTCACCCCCCCCTCTCATCTTGTTAGCTTGGCATCTGTACTAAACATATTAGTATCAGAACTATCATTACCTTCATCCTCAATTATATCATTTGCCAATACGGTGTCCCTCTCTCCATCATCATAGATTATAGATGTCCATTTAAGAACCAATATGATTGTGATCTTTGTGATTTTTTTAATATCAAACATCACTTCTCTACTCCATATTATCCCCAAGGTAATGGTCAAGCCGAGGCATCTAATAAAACTATTCTCAAAATTCTCAAAAAGATAGTCGATGACGCTAGCTGTAACTAGCATATCTAACTCAATCCTACACTTTTGGCCTATTTCACAAGTTCTTGTACACCTACTGGAGCTACTCGCTATTCACTTGTCTATGGTGAAAAATCTATTTTGCCTATTGAGGTCGAGTTACCATCAGTACAAGTCTCTTTGCACAATCTAGTTAATGACAAAGACTATAGGTTCTCTCATTTACAAGATTTAGAACTAGTAGATGAGCATAGACAAACTACTTTTAATCATCTCAAGGCCTATCAAGAAGGAATGGTTCACAACTATAATCACAAGGTAAAGCCTCGCACATTCAAGGTGGGTGACTTAGTGCTCAAAGAGAATCCTAAGA
The DNA here is from genome assembly GCF_030272615.1 of Cryptomeria japonica. NCBI lineage: Eukaryota > Viridiplantae > Streptophyta > Pinopsida > Cupressales > Cupressaceae > Cryptomeria > Cryptomeria japonica. Next base: position 238,087,210 of record NC_081408.1, on the reverse strand, counting down.
ATCAATAAGACAGATAAAATAAGGGTAAGTTTGAACCAAATTGTCTTTGCCCTTACGTCATCACAACAACATATGGATCAGGTGCATATCAGCTCTCAATACTAGATGGAGAACCTTTGGAGGATCCTCTCAATATCATGCACCTTCGTAGGTTTTACACATAGTTTTTTAGAGTATCCTAATAAACAATACAAAAAAATAAAAAATATCAAAAATATATAAAAAAAATATATATATATATATAAATCGTCAATATTGTGAAAACTTGGCAAACAGGTAGCTTGTGACACACAGAAAAAAAATTAAAGAGAAATAAATTCATCCAATGATGAAAACTACTTCAGTGGTACCCTAGGAAAGTACCATGGTGAAAATCGAGTTAACGACATCATGTGTGGAGATTTTGCTCCTCCTTCCTTTAGGATTCAATCTCCCCCTTTCACTTTGCAAACACTCATAGCCTATCATCCCATAATAAATTTACCCATTCCCATTATGGCTTGTTCTTTATCTACCTAAGATTAGTTTTTCATTCTTAATAAACCCCCTTTTCACCTTTTCCTTCCATAATAAATCAGGTCCAATTTTTAACTAGGACAAAATCCTAAATCTAGTGGGGGAAGTGGAATCCTGAGCATCACACGTTTTCAGGAGAGTTGTCTTTTAATTACTCCTTTTCACACATAATCCAAAATAAAAGGTCACTTACATTATTGAGTCACAATAAAGCTTCATTCTTCTCCATAATAAAGTATTAGTTTCTATTGGCAACAACAATACAAGAAAACTGAGATGGCGGGGGGAGGGGGGGGCAGGGGGGTGAATCAGTTTTCACTAGATCTAACAATTTAAGCACAATTTCATATCTGATCAATTCTAGCAAGAACAAAGATAAGCACAACAACAAAACACACATAACACTAAGATTTTGATGTGGAAAACTCGGTTAAGGGAAAAACCACGGTGGGAACCTACCCATAATAAAATGATACTCTGTAGTAATATGTGAAAATATTATAATGGGGAATGCACATGGATTCAAACACACTTCCTAGAGATCACTGCTCAAAAACAAGAAGGGCTAAAATCCCGAGGAAGGCTCACTACCTTACAAATATCAGACAACAATCCAAATTAAATGAATTGAAAGAATAGAATCTCCTAAAGCCTAATGATAGTTCCGGTTAAGGATATTTGTTTGCTCTACAACACTTTCTTCTCTACACTTCTCATCAAAAGATGAATTCACTTGTTCACACATAAACCACTCTCTGATAATTTAGACACAACACTGATATCCAAATTGCATAAGTATGATAACTATTTATACAAATCATCAACCTTGACTACAAGGTCAACTCAACCCTTAAGACCTAATTGCAAAATTGCATCCAACGATACATAGATCAACCACCAGACCAATACAATTCCATGATGACATAGCATGGACCCAAATCAAATCCACAAACATACAACACCACTAGAAGTCTTTCCAATATCATCCACAATATGCTACACCACTAAAAATATCGCATAACATGAAGAACATCACTAGATCCATAAGAACCTCAATAACATGCACAATGATCAATGTGGACCCGCAAAAAAAAGGAAATGATTAGGAAACACCAACAAGTTTGTTAGAACCATCTGCAATAGCTGCACTAACACTACTTAATCAAATCTTCATTGATCAACATGTTGATACTCAAGAACACTCAACAGTAGCGACCAGGACTAGAAAGATAACTTGTGGAGAACCAAATCATGAACCATCTAAATAGAGGATACAAATGAACATCCTAAACACTCTCCCAAATCCACAACTCAATATATAATCATTCCGGAGCACAACAGATCAAATACCATAATGCTGCAACATTGAACACTGAAAAAATAATCCTCATACCAGAATCCATAACTTGATCAAGTCACCACATAGCATCATGTAACCAACATTGAAAAAACTAGAGATACTTCATCATTGAAATAACAAATGCTCACCCACACATCTGCAACATACCAACTAAAACAACCAAACCAACTCTCTGCAATATAGGACCACAAGAATATGTTGACATTAATGACAACAACATATCCTAGCAGAAAAAATATCCAACAATCTCCCACTTTAGCATTGATGGCAACATATGGATGTGAAAAACAATCAATGCAAATAAAGAAATCAACACGACAATCTCTCCCTGAGATCATGATCACAAAGCTTCCAAGATAAGGTTGTTTTTCATATGCTTCTCTCCCCCTTTGACACCAATGCAAAAAGGCTTTGAAAATAAAATATCTCCCTCTAAGAATATGTAAATTATGATTGTCTCCCCCAAACACAAACCACTGAATCATGTACTAATTACTCCTGCTGAGTAGCAGGACCTTCTCATCAATCCAGATAAGAAGATAAGACTATGAAGTTCACCGGATTGATGCATCTCAATGTATCTAGTTCTCATTAGGAGGGGCACATACCTCTAACTTATCTCTCAGATATACAAATGTATCTATAGGTAAATTTTTAGTAAAGATATCTACAATCTGATCCTTTGTAGATACATACTCCAATTTCAATTCTTCCTCACTCATTTTCTCCCTCAAGAAGTGATACTTGATTAATATATGCTTTGTTTTAGAATGTAGTACATGATTTGTAGAAGTATTAATAGCACTTGAAATATCACAATATTTAACAATATACTCATCATAAACAATTCTAATGTCCTTTATCATCCGCTTCATCCAAACTACCTGAGTATAGTTACTAGCAACAACAATGTATTCAACTTCTGTAGTAGATAGAGAAATACAATCTTGATTCTTACTTTCCCAAGAAACCAACTTCTTTCCTAAAAGGAATGCTACATCGGTAGTTCTCTTCCGGTCATCAACATCACCTTTCCAATCAGTATTAGTATAAGCACATGACATGAAATCATCATTCTTTGGGTACCACAAACCATAGTCAACTGTCCCCTTCAAGTATTTCAAAATCATCTTCATAGCAGTGACATAACTTTCTTTAGGATCAGCTTGAAATCCTGCACAAATACAAACAACATGCATAATATATGGTCTAGTCTGAGTCAAGTATAGCAGTCCACCAATCATAGATCTATACAAGGTCTGATTAACTTTCAAAGATTCATTATGCTTAGACAACTTGCATCTAGTCACAATAGGACTTCCAACAGGTTTGGAGTTATCTAACCCAAACTTGTTCAACAATTCCTTTACATACTTAGATTTAGAAATGAAAATTCCTTTATCAGTATGTTTAATCTACAATTCTAAGAAGAATTTCATCTCACCTATGATAGACATATCAAACTCTTCTTACATATCATGAACAAAACTCATACTCAAATCATCATCTCCTCCAAAAATAGTGTGATCAACAAAAACTTCAACAATCAAAATGTTATCATTATCAACCTTAAATTATAATTTACTATGAACAGTACCTTTACAAAATCCAAACTTCATCAAATACTTGTCCAATCAAGCATACCAAGCTCTAGGGAATTGTTTAACTCTATATAATGCTTTCTTCAATCTGCATACCATGTCTCCTTCATCTGATAATGAAAACCCATCTGGTTGCTCAATGTAGACTTCCTCTTCAAAATCACCATTCAAAAATGTTGACTTCACATCCATTTGATATACCTTGAAATTGTTATAAGCAACATATGCATGAAGTAATCTAACAACTTTAATTCTAGCTACTAGAGAAAAAGTCTCCTCATAATCAATACCTTCCATTCGTGAATATCCCTTACATACCAGTCTTTCTTTGTTTCTAACCACTTCACCAACTTCATTTAATTTATTTCTGAATACCCATTTTGTACCAATCACATTCTTGTATTTTGGTCTCGGAACAAGTTCCCATGTATTTTTATTCTAAATTTGATTCAGGTCTTCTTCCATGGATTTTATCCAATTATTATGTTTACAAGCTTCAACAACATCTTTAGGTTCAATCTTGGAAATCAAGCATATCTCTTCAGCAACAATCCTTCTCCTAGCCATCACACCTTTATTTTTTTCACCAATAATCTGATTTTTTAAATGATTTAATCTCACATACCTCAGAGTCTTCTGATTATTCTAATCCTCAGATTCTTGATCTTCTTCATCGACAACAACAATATCATGATTACATGTCTCTATTGGATCATTTTGCTTTAGGCTCTCAGTATGCACTTTCTTTGAAATAAGATCCTGATTGTCAAACTCAAACTCATATCTGCATGCTCTGATTTTCTTTCCATGACATTCATCAACCTTCATATTTGCACTTTCCACTATCTTTCTCAGCCTCTCATTGTAACATCAGTAGGCCTTTCTCTTAAAAGAGTAACCCAAGAAGATCCCTTCATCACATCTTGCATAAAACTTTCCTATATCCTCATCTCTTTTGATATAACATTTGCTTCCAAAAATTCTGAAATATCTAGCTGTAGGAACATGGCCAAACCATAACTCATAAGGAGCTTTACCAGAATCACCTTTTATATGCACCCAAATGAATGTGTATACAATAGTTCTAACAACTCTCCAAAAGGTCTTTATAACATTCCCTTCAATCATTAACATAGTCCTAGCAGCATCCAAAATAGTTATGTTCTTCCTTTCAACAACTCCAATCTGTTGAGGCGTTCTAGGAATAGATAACTATCTTCTAATTTCATGTTTTTCACAAAATGAATCAAACTCACCAGATGTGAATTTTCCTCCTCTATTAGATCTCATACAATTTAGCTTCAATCTTGTCTTTGTCTCCACCTTAGCTTTGAATATCTTGAATTTCTCCAGTGCTTATGATTTCTCCCTTAGAAAAGTGACCCATATCATTCTAGAATAGTCATCAATAAACAACATTAAATATCTATCACCTTGCACACTTCTCACTCTTGTAGGAGAACACAAATTAGTATGCACAAAATATCCAATAATCCATTAGATGTATACTTCTTTCTCTTGAATGAAATTATTGTTTTCTTTCCCAATTGATATTTTTTACATACCAAATTAGAAGGTTTCACAATCTTAGGAAAATCTCTAACAATTTAAGTATAACTTATCTTAATCATGCAATCAAAATTAATATGACACATCCTTCTATGCCACAAATAGCTTTCATCTATTTGAACAATCAAACAACCTTTCTCACCATCCTTCAAATGAAAGATATTACCTTTAGACTTAGTTCCTAATGTAATATCTATACCGGAGGCATTCTGAATCTTACATTTACCATTCTTGAATTGCAAATCATATCCTTTGTCAACCATCTATCCAACACTCAAAAGATTATGCTTCAAACCTTCAACATATAAAATATCATCAGTATTATGCTTACCATTAAGAGAAGTAGAACCTCTACCACAAATTACACAAGCTTTATCATCTCCAAATCTTACTATACCACCATCATACTTCTCCATATTCACAAACTTTATTTTATCACTTTTCATATGATGTGAACAACCACTGTCAATTACCCATTAATGTTTCTCTTCAATCTTAGCAGCCAAATCTTTCTCCTCAACATTGCAGCTTATAGAATCCATTGGTAGTAGATTATCTTCCTTGACAACAATAAATAGAAAGTCATCTTCTGAATTCCCATTCTTAGACTCTTCATTTGTCACACCTTCGTCAGCAGCATAATAACATTTATTTTGATATTTGTACTTCTAGTTAGGCTTATAGGGCTTATCATACTTATCATGCTTCTCATATCTATCATGCCTATCAAATTTATCATGCATATCATAATTTGACATTCTTTCAGGACACCTAGAGGAAAAATGTCCTATCTTATTACAAGAGAAACATTTCAAAGGTAACTTCCCATCAGAATTACCAGCTCCCTTAGGAAATCTCTGAGCAATAAGTGCTTCAATCTCTTCCAACTCTCTTTCCTATTCTTCCATCTCTCTCATTTCTCTTTCATATCTATAAATCCTGGATGAACTTTCTCTTAGATCATACTTCTATTTCCTTGATACAAAGGCTTTAAATGTAGTCTTAGATTTACCATGTGATTCTCCAAATTCACTCAAATCAAACCAACAAGTTTACCAACCAACATGTCTCTTATCATAATGGTCACAGTCTAGATCTCATCAATAACAACAACTTTATGGTAGTAAGCAGGAGGCAAGGATCTCACCACTTTAGCAACAATCTCATCTTCTTCAAGAGTTCAACTAGAATATTTGATGTTCATGACAAGTTCATTCACTTTAGCCATAAAGGATAATATATTCTCATCTTTTCCCATCTTCAGGATCTCATACTTTCCTTTCAAACTCCGTAGTTTAGCAACTTTGACATGTTTATCTCCTTCATACAAGGTTTCTAACTTTTCACAGATCTCATGTGTAGTCTTCAATCCCATCACATTAGTTATCTTTGAATCGATCAGGGTACTCAACAATGCTTCATTAGCTCTTATGTTATGTTCAGCATCCTTGATCTCATTTGTAGTAACCAGACCATTCTGAGGAACATTGTAGGTATTCTTTTTAATCTTCCAATAATCATCTCAAAGACACTTCAAATGTCACTCCATCTGGTCCTTCCATCAAATCTTGAACTCTCTTTCTTGAAAACATAGTTTGCCATCCTGGATCTCCTCAAGCGGCCAAGCTTCTTCTAGAGGATCTAGATCTGATACCAATTGTTAGCAACAACAAAAAAGGAAAACTGAAAGAGGGGTGAATCAATTTTTACTAGATCTAACAATTTAAGCACAACTTAATATTTGATCAATTGCATCAAGAACAAGGATAAGCACAACAACAACAACACACATAGCACCAATATTTTGATGTGGAAAACCCGATTAAAGGAAAAACCACGGTGGGAACCTACCTACAATATGATGATACTCTGCAATAGTATGTGAAAATATTACAATGGGGAATGCACATGTATTAAGGAACACTTCCTAGAGTTCACTACTCAAAAACAAGAAGGGCTACAACCTTGAGGAAGACTCATTTCCTTACAAAGATCAGGAAACAATCTGGATTATATGAACTGAAAGAATAGCATCTCCTAATGCCTGATGGCAGTTCTAGTTAAGCACATTTACCTTCTCTACAACACTCTCTTCTCTACACTTCTCACTAAAAGATGAATTCTCTTGTGCACACACACACCACTCTCTTATAATATAGACACAATATCGATATCCAAATTACATGAGTATGATACCTATTTATATAAATCATAAACCTTGACTACAAGGTCAACTCAACCCTTAAAACCTAATTGCAAAATTACATCACATGATACATAGATCAACCACTAGACCAATACAATGTCGCTATGACATAGTATGGACCCAAATCAAATCCACAAACACACAACACCACCAGAAATCTCACCATGATCATCAACAACACACTGCACCACTGAGAAATATTGCATAACATGAAGAATGTCACTAGACCCATAAGATCCTCAATAACTTGCACAATGATCAATGCAAACTAGGAAAACATATAGGAAATGATTAGGAAACACCAACAAGCATGTTGGAACCATCTATAATAGTTTCACCAACACTAAATCCAATCTTCATCGATCAACACATTGATACTCAAGAACACTCAACAACAACAACTGAGATTAGAAAGATAACTTACGGAGAACCAAATCATGAACCATCTAAATTGAGGATACACATTAACTTCCCAAACACTCTCCCAAATCTGTAACTCAAGATATAATCATTCTGGAGCACAATGTATCAAATACCAGAATGCTGCAACACTGAACACTGAAAAACCAATCCTCATACTAGAATCCATAACTCAATCAAGTCACCCCATAGCATCATGAAACCAACATTGAATCAACTAAAGATACTTCATTACTAAAATAACAAATCCTCATGAGCACATCTGCAATATACCAACTAAAACAACTAAACCAACTCTCTGCAATATAGGAACACATGAATATGTTGAGATCAATGACAATAGCATATCCTAGTAGTAGAAATATCCAACAAGTTCATGGATTTAGTCAGTTTTAGGTGAGAAACGAGTAGGAATGAGCTTTCAAAAAATCAAGTCTTTCAGTAGACTTTGGCAAGAACATGCTTTTTCAGCATTATCTGTCCTTTATAAGGAAAACAACATTGTGACCAAATTAAACATGTTAACATATGTGGCAAGAAACACTTATAACTTGAGGATTACATTTTATGTTGGTGTCAAGTCTTGGTTTTCTTTTTTCTTTTTTTTTTAATCTTTTATGGTGACATGACTTTTATTTTTTCCAGGATATCTTTGCCTAGAGATTTTATCTCCAGGATGTCTTTGACTAGAAAAGGTGAGGATGAAGTATGTTCACCTATTTTACTGTATGTGGATTATCTCTTAGTAATACTATGGATTGTCCAAGGAAATGAGGACATTGTGAGTCTAGTGTGAATCAAGGCATTCCTTGTTTATGGCTGTCTGATCTTTATGTAAGAAGGTACAATGACTTTCTAGGTAGAACACATATCTGGATGGTCATAACCTATTTTCCATAATAAAGCTCAATTAAAAGGAATATTTCTTCCTCCAAAGCTACCTCTACCTCTGAAATTTATACCACCTCTTCCTTTATTATTTTTTTATCCTCTCCTTCTTATCTTATCTTCCACCCTTAATGCCAATTGGAAGCATTTGTGCATAGTGTTCAGAGCCATGATGTTGATCTCATCTTGGATGTTTTGTCTTAACCCATTTAGGTATCTAGCCACCTTCTCCACCTCATCTTCTTGCTTCTTGGACCTAAGACTTAGCTTGTGAAGTTATTTGGTATATGCATTCACATCCAACTCCCTCTATCTAAGGTTTTGCAGCTTCTTATACATTTGCACCTCATAGTCTATTGGTAGGAATTGGTCTTTGATTTTGTTCTCCATTCTCTCCCAAGAGGATATCTTCTTCTTCCCTATGTTCACTCTTTCTTCTTGCAGTACTTTCCACCACAACAAGACAGACCCCTTGAGTCTAGACTTTTCCAAACTCACCCTTTTCTCCTCTAGGACATCTTTGTACTCAAAATGATTACTGAGTGCTTCTATCCATTCAAGCACCTCTTCTCCATTCAGGCTACCGCTATAGATAGGTAGACTTTCCATATTATCCCTGTTTATTGATTTTAGGGAATCTAAAAAACATATTTTGATCAGGTTCCATATTCTAAGGGTTTTCCTTTTGCTCTTCATTCTCTTCTTCTGATTCATCATCACCAATTTTGTCCTTTCCCTTGGGCTATTCGGTCTCTTTGAGTTTCTCTTGAAGAAACTCTTTGACCATCTTCTTGATGGCCTCTGGGTTTATTGCCTTAGGAGGGATTGTAGAAACCTCTTCTCTGAATTCTAAGTCTGACATATGCTATTCCACCCTTGGTATAGCTCTAATACCAATATGATCTAGAGGGTATGGTTTGTTCAGTTACTTTCTTTGGTTTTTGCTCAATAAGGGTCTCCACTAGGTGTTACCCAATGGAATAATGTACTTAACTTTCCCAAGGTTATTAGAGTCTACCCTAGATCCTTCCCAAGGATCTCTCCACTCAAGATAACTCACTATTGACAAGGAGTCTCCTACTTCTTAGGTTCCAACCCTTAAACCAAAGACACCTAACAACCCCACACCCCTAACAACAAGATATTTACTCACAAGGTGAAATTTTCCCTATGTATATGTTCACACATGTTTTATATGGCCTTTTCATAGACTCTGACCCCTCCAATTGGTTCTTGTTATCCTTTTGTGTCATTTCCCCTATTAGACCTAGGAAATAGGGCTATAAGTAATTAGCCCTCCAATCAAACTTTCTTGATCTCTCTCACAATCTACTTGAACAATCCCATAAATAAATTATATATTTGGATACCCTTTTGGGCCTTCTATAATATTCCAAACTTTTGCATGTGGGTTTTGAGTATGAATGGTCAAACCTACTACCCTATTTTGCCTTTTCTAGCCGGTATTGGAGTTTAAGATCTCAAAAGATTCACCATTCAATAAGGAATGCAATAATGAAACTTTACAAGGGTCTAAACCTACCCAAGGTTCCTTCACATGCCTAGTTTGACCATCCACCAATCTGTTGTTCAAGTTTTCTATCTCCTTTTTCTACTGCATAGGCTTGCCACATGACCGATGTCAAGCCTAGGGCATCATCTTAGGAAGGGAAAATGATACCTCCTATCTTCACAACTACAATGAATAGTTAATATACATTCCAAATCAACATACTCCTAGGTTTCAGATTGATCCCATGGAGAGATGTTGATTTGTGCCCCTATTAGCATTCAAACCCTTGGTTTGAGGGTTTTACTAGTCCAGTGGGGTTGAAAATTCTCCTTCTTTCAAGCCCGAATGTTTCAAGGCCTCAAATAAACTCTAGATGATTGGTAAACCTCTGCTACAACTTTTAAAATTCTCAATTCATGCCATCGTTAGGAATGATCTAAGAACTGGAATTCAAGAAAAATGCAGAAAAAACTCAATAACCGTTTTGTTTGAAGACAAAGATTTCATTCAAAATTACTTCTCCAACTTCTCCAACTGGAAGGTATCATTCCTCTAGGCTTATATCACACCAAGGAACTCCTCCAACTACCTCAACACATACAAGCAACCAACCAACTATTGGAGTAACCAAATTTGAAAAATGTTGCAAGAAAAGTTGTTTGACAATAATTGCAACTTTTGCAACTTTTGACAACTTTGTACAAATTGATCTTGTCTTCACACCAAAGGTCAAGAATGAACATACTACACATTGTAGACCCCTAAACATAAAAAATACTTATAAAATTCCCACACAAGGCCTTTGACCAAATTGACACACTTTGGAGCCTTAGGGCTTATTACATTGCCTAGGCCTAATCAATAGGCCTTCAAACACACACACATACACACATTCTATTCCTAATACAATCATGAATTAAAATGATGTGGACACAAGTCCTGGTTCTCCTTCACCAAAAAACAATGCCAAAGATAGGGTGTCCATCAAAATTGTTGTACACATATGCATTCATCAGAGGATTAACTCTATACATGCTTTAATATATTTGCATAAGCTAGCTTAAGGAACCCTAGATTAGTGTTCCAACCTGCCCACAACTTCTCTAAAATTGAAACAAAACCGTTCAAAACATAGGCATGAAATTCTATAGAAAAACATTTTGTAGGAGTATCCCAAGACATATTATGTATACAATCCATTTTATGATACAATAAGGTGTCCAACCAGGGACCAATTAGGTTATGAAGTTCACCTGTTCGCCTTATTGTTCTCTCCTTCTCCTTCTCAAAATTTCTAATCTTCTTAGTGATATTAAAAATTTGTCCCTCTATACTGCCAGTTAGATTTGCTATGGGATCAAAGGCTTAAGAGATCTGAATTAATTGACCCTTACAGTTCTCTATTTGCTTATCTATGTCAGTTGTAAAATTAGTCAAAATTAGGAAAGACTTATATATTTTACTGGCTTCTCCTAATGCCTCATCAACTAGTTTTAACTCCTTATCTAATTGTGCTTTATCATTATTTATCATTTCTAAAAATGTCTAAATTTTGGAATTCTTAAAGTTCTCCATGGCTTGTCGGGCGGATGCCTTAGACAAAGAATCAAATTTGCTAGAGATATGATCAATTAAGTTGTTTAGCTTACCAAATGAGCTAGTGCTTGCATCAAGTTGCACTTCCGATATCACCTGACCCAAAACTTTCATAGATTTTTCAATTAGTTTCTACTCATTTGACTCAAACTAGGCTAACTCTTGACTGGCTTGTGTCTAAAGAGTAGCAACGACTATCATCCTCTACATAAACAAGCAACAATAAAAGCACAAATCCACAACACCAAAATTTTTATGTGGAAACCTGGAAAGGGAAAAACCAAGGTGGGGCTAGATCCCACAATATTCATATACAATGGCCAAGAGTATATAAATATTACATACATGGGGAATGCACTTGCATTTAGGCTCACTACCTTACAATTTGATTACAAAGTGAGTTTACAATGAAATGAACTCTTAGAATGCATTTGTCAATGCAAAATTGAGTTCTATTTAGGCTCTATAACACTCATTGTCTATGCTTTGTTGATTACCCTGTTCTAGTCTCAATCAGTTACCGGTTGATCTGAAACTAAAATGTGCACGTGAAACTATGCTCAATCGCACAAAAAATGATCGCCAAACACTCAACACATCATCATACACTAAAAATCAACTACTACAATGATCTTATGTATCCAGTCTCACCACAAAATTTTTTCCTTCAAGTCATCTTTAAGAGATATAACGTGTAGATGAAGTCGGATCCAATCTTGAACACACCATAATGCCAGACTAAAATATTATGAGACATGATTCCTAAAGGTCCTACCAAACACGTAGATCACAAAAATAATCACCATAAACACTGAAAACACTGGAGATGATTCTGGATCAACACATTACCACAATACCCTATTTAGCCTTGTTCTACCGCTTAACTATCTACCAGTTACCTCCATCTTCCGGATAAGCTAAGTCACGACCATCGGATCGAATCATCATGAAGAGTTGACATCAATGACAACCCTAAGAAACTAATCAACCATCGGAAGTCTCCTGAAATCACTGGATAAGTGTCAATTGCCAATAAGATCTATTGATCAGATAACATGCAGTGGCTACAGCTTCAGCCCAAAACTTCTTCTCAAGGCCAAATCCACTCAACATACTCCTAGCCCTCTACAACTCCATTCTACTAAGGGGTGTATGGATTTTTCTTATGTCTTTCAATCCCATGCTCTTTACAAAACTTATAAAACTCTGTAGAAAAAAACCCACCACCATTGTCAGTTCTCAAACGTTTAATCTTCAGATCAATCTGATTTTCACCCAAGGATTTAAACTCCTTAAACCAAATAAAGACATCATCCTTAATCTTGAGGAAATAAAAAAATGTCCTCCTACTGTAATCATCTATACAAGATAGAAAGTATAAAATTTTTGATAATGAAGGAATATTTATATGACCAACCACATCCACATGAATGTAGTCCAACACCCTAGAAGACTTATGAGAACTTGAGAAAATTGCACACAGTTTAGTTTACCAAAGATACAATGTTCGTAGAATTCAAATTCGAGATTGAAATCTTCAAGGCCTTGTATGAGACTCTTAGATTTTAAGGTTCGGAGACCCTTATCACCAATATGACTGAGTCTCTACTACCATAACATCGTCTTCTCTACTGGAAGCTTCATTTCCAAAGAATGAGCACCCTTAGGTACCCAAAAAGAATGACCATTGGAAGTAGATGCAACAGATTTCTTCACTGCTTTATCCAATGGTGAGGGTGAAGAATCTAAAGATTTTCTCTTCTTCAACTTATCAGAAGAACTATTGCACCAGATAGTACAAGTATCTAGCTTGAATAAGGTTCCTATCCAAACTCCTCTAGCCAAAACCATAGCTCCTCTAGTCATCTTACATCCTCCACTCAAGAAGACAACTTGCACACCCACATCATTCAATTTACTCATTGAAAGGAGGTTTCATGCTAAACTAGGGATATGCAATACACCATCAATTCCCTTCACTCTACCATCAAGGAATTTAATTCAAACTCTTCCACAACCAACTATTTCCAGATGAGAATCGTCACTAAGATACACCTTTCCATCATCTAATTCTTCATATTTTGAGAACCAATCTCTATGTGATGTCATGTGAAAAGATATCCTAGAGTCTATTAATCACACATATTCAGATGCCTACGTTGCCAAAGTTGCAACCAATGCTTCACCGAAATAATCATTCTCCATCTCAATCTTTCCAGATGTGCTCACCATCTTTTTCTGCAATAGGTTATCAAGCAAATCACTTCTGCAAAACTCTCACTAAAACTAGATTAGTACAAAAAACCCAACAATCCCCACAACTCAGATCAAAGGTGATCAAGCTCTGATATCAATTGAAAGGAGACCAGGTAGCAGAATACAACTTCCTACACTGAACTATCAGGAGAGTGAATTCAATAATTTGTAAACCCTTTAACAATTACAGATTCAGATGCACATCTAATTAAACATTAATAGATATTCAAGAAAAAATAAACACATAACACAACATATATGTGGGAAAACCCTTTTAGGAGAAAACCCACACTCCATAAGCTAGACTCAATTGTATTATCAACAACAACAACAGCTACAATACAATGCACAGAGCCAATGCTCTTCGGGAGTCTTCACACTGTTACAGGATTCAGGAGTTATTTCAATAGCATAACGATGTCTCTCAAAATCTTCAACCTCTCTTACAATAATAAGCCAAGGCATCACATATTTATAAAGCCCAACACAAAGTAGTAGGCTTCTATGGTTTCCAAAACCAACTTCAAAGCCTAAGGGTTAAGTCATGTCATAAATAATATAATTATCATTATCATGACATGTTGCACATAGAAAACTTCCAAAGCACTAACACCTATCTCATCCAAAATGATTATCTTGCCCAATATAATACTAGTTCAACATAGCAACTCCCATAACTAGGAATAGGAACTTTTGTTACCTCACACCACTTGTCAAAAGTGAACTCCACCATAAATATTAATTGCTCAAATACAACTCCAATCCATAATAGAAAACACAAGCCAAGACTCTTTAGTCAACATAGGAAATTGCCAAATCAATTTCCACTCCAAACTGGAAATATATGACAACACCTTCCGAGAAATGTAGAATCTTCCAAGTGGACACCAATTTCCTTAAAAAATGATTATACCATCTCATCACTGTCATGTAGGATGCCACCTCACCAAGAGGACCCACAAAATGATAATCAAGTTAGGAAATTATCAAATTAGAATAAACAATTATTAGATAATCAATGTTAGGACTCCAAGGTTGAGACACCTAATCCCAACACTTCCTTCACAAATGATACCCTTGTTCTTCTTTTTCCTTCTTTTTCATTTTTATCTTCACCTTGAACTTTTTCCACATTTAACTCTTCCTGCTCGGGAAAGTCAATTCCATGAAAGAAAATGAGTTTTCATTCCCAGCAAATTACGCCAATTTGAAATATTTTATCTTTGGCATGTATGTGGTGTGCAATTATTTTATCTATTCTCTTGTGGAAAGGAAAATGAATGTTTGGCGCACAACAAATTAAGTGAATTTTGGAGTGTTTATCTCTTCTATGTGTGCAAAAAAGAGAGTGAATATTTCACAAGGAGAGAGCGGGGAAAATGAGGTGGCTGTGTGAAATGCTAGTTTGGTCTCGTCCAATCTCATAATATTTGTACGCATTTCTTCACTGTCATTTCACAGAAGCTATATTTTAGTAAAACATTTTTCATGTTTTATGATCATTGAAATGTTTGAAAAAAAAATATGATAAGATATTAAAGGTGACAAACATACTAAAATGTCTTAAAATGCAAGTGATTTGATACATAGAATTGAAATAGATACATAGATCTAGGAGTAATAGCAAAATTTCAAACATTAGTTCTAACATATATGCAAAATGTAATGTCAAAATTACAAGATATAAATATATTGATGTGAATGAAATAAAAAATAGAAAAGTCTTGTTGTAACCAAAAATTAGTAACACACACTTAGCATAGTGAATTATTACTTTAAACTTTTTCTTTTCTATAATTAAGAAAAACATGCAGTTATTAAAGCATTGATAGATGCTTTTTGTGTTACCTTATAGAATTTTGTCCTTTAGGATCTAGCCTTTCAATATACTTCTCCACCCAAATTAATATCTCTTCTTGATTATAGTGGAGATAGAGGATGCCTTAGAAAATTAGAGAATACTTTGATAATGCATGAAGATGTAAAGCTTTTTTCGAGGAAAGGGAAGAGACATGAGTAGTAATATAAGAGAAGTAGAATGATATTGGTGAAGGATCCAATACAAAAATATTCTTTTTATTTCTACACTCCTTCACATACCTCCATTTTTCACAATTTAAAAAATTCACTATACTCTCTCTTGTAGTGTCAGAATAACCTTGAGACTTAGATGACTCAGTAGACTTTTTTCAACTACCTATTTGTCCCCCTTTATCCTCAAGTCGTCCTTCATATTGAATTGCATCCTTTCATCTCTTTTTTCATAAATTTTCTCCTTGTTCAAATCTACAGTAAAATTAAAAGTATATACTTATCATCTTAATCTATCTTAACATCTTTAAATATTGACTATCTCAAAATTAAATTAAATGCATTCAAATGTTATGCCACCATCCCATGTTTCATTTTAGCCTACTACAATTTTCTTTTCAAATATAATTTATTTACTATACTCACTACTTGGTACATGTCCCCCCAAAAAACATTTAATGTGGAACCCATGGAATGTCTTCCTTAGAAGTATTTAATAGGATACAAGTTATAATTCTAAAGCAAACAATTGATAATGGCTTTTTATATAGTATCTTTTAATAATCACTAGACATAGCATCTAGTTTTTTTTTATTTAAAAGAGTTATCCATTGAATCTTCTTATCAAGGAGATCAACCACATTTATTTTCCACAACTCAATAAATGTTTCATTGGATTTCTAAATCATTGAATTAGTTGTAGAAAGTATGGCTTCTAATAAAAAACCTATAAAACAAGTTAAGAGTGACCTCTTAATATAAAAAACTTTTAATTGTTTAGCAAAGGTGTGTCATTGTCAAATAAATAAAGGTTATAATATGAAAAATAATTTAAAAAGTAATCTATATTACAAATTTGAAACCTTAAAAAATATCAAGAAATCTAAATTTTAGAGTGGCTCAACAATAGATTATACATTAAGATATATTATTTGAGAATCGAGAAAAATACAAGATAAATTAACACACATTATATACAATAAGAAATATTTGTGACAAAAGTTAAACCATTAAAGAGAGTTACAAGTATTAAAATTCAAACACAGTTGAGTATATGTACATCATAATTTCTCTTATGTACATCACAATTTCTCTTCTCAACTTGATAGTATTGTAGTAGCCTCTATCTACCTATGAGATATTTATAAAATGAACTATTTATAATTTAGAATATTCTTTTCAAAGGACTACCTACAACTCCATGTTGAATCCCCAAGTTCCTAGATTTAGCCTCTCCGAATTAAAAAATAACAAATATCCTAATTTATTGTATGATTATCTTGACTAGTTGTACATCCATAATGTCTCCATCAATATGTCTTGTAACCCTTGTAAGGGTATATTTCCCAAGATATAAAAGAGCTTAAACTATCTAGGTATTCAATCATGCTAAGTTTCATTAACAGTAGATCATTTCTTTATTTCAAAGTGAGGGCTTCTTAAAATAACTATAAATCACCACCATTAGAAACTTTTTGATCTTTAATAGAAGAATATGTTATATCTTCAAAACAAAATGTAATTTCAATTTTCTTTGTGAGCTTTCCCTTAAAAACATTAATGGCTTGAATTCTAAAGTTCTGTATTATGTAACCTCTTTTCTTTTAGTAATAAAATTCAGCTACTCTTTATGTTTATTGTTATTTTTTGTGATAATTTATTTTTTTAGAAGCACCTTCTGCATCACTCATAGTTTCCTCTTTTATTTAGCTACAGGATCTAAGTCATATCTTCTAGAGTTTGATAATGTATCTAATTAAAAGTGTAAAAGTAGCACTGGATTTGACTTTTTCTAGTGGTCTAATGAGAGAACATTGATAGCTTATATGATCAATATTGAATTTTATTAGTTATGAAACCAAGGACTAGATCATACAACCTTGCTTCTCTCCATATTTTGAAAAATCACCTTAAACTTTGGGTGTAAGAACAAAACATATATAGATTTAGGGCCTCTAGATAAAATATTTATCATGTAAATTCTTATTGATTACATATCCACCTACTAGATTTAGACAACATTAGAAAGAAAAAATCATAAAAAACCTTTTCCTTAAAATTAATTGTATATAGCTCCCTAAATCTCTATTTTCATTAGTGAAAATCTTTCCTATTCTCCCCAATCAGCTTTTCCCTAGAAACCAACAATATGAGGACTACCATACATAAATAAATCCCCCTTTTTTTTTGATATCCATAATAAAAAATGACACATTATCATCAATGAATTTCATGATTTAAAATCATTTTAAGCATGATAAATGAATTTGTATGACCTTTAATCTTCTCTCTTCTCTAAAAAATGGGATTAATTTTCATAGAAAGAACCCCAATTCCTCATTTCTCCATGAAGGCCTCATTCACCTACTCATGGAGTATGTTAAAGCTTTGTCTATTCAGTCTAAATTGCTTATTCTAGAAACAAAATTGAGTTTGCACAAAATGTTTGCTGGTATTTCTTTGATTTCTCTACCGACCTTGAAGAATCCCCTTCCAATTATGAAGCTTACTACCATAGTGGTAATTCAAAACACTCTAAGAAGAATAATTCTAACCCCAATTGGCCCCATGGGTATGACATAGATAAAGATGACTCTAAATATGTGTCTGCAATAGAGTACATTTCGGACTCCCTAACCCATGACTCTATTAAAAAGGGTAAATCATAGGTGGGGGAATCTTCTAACTCTTCAAAGGTCAAAATAGTGAAAGAGGAGAAAAAAGGCCATAATTTGTCTCATTCTATGATCAGAGACAAGAGGAAGACCAATTCCCCCCCATGTCAATAATTTTTTGAAAAATTCAAGTGATAATGTCAAAAATAAAAAGGATGAGGTGGCAAGGGACAAGGTCAATAACCTTGATTATTTGACATAAAAGGTAGCCTTGTGGGAATGGATAAGGGGTCCTCTACCTCTACAATAGGGGACATATTAGTGGTCGCCAAGGATGTGACAAAGGGTAACAAAACAACCTTTTTAAAAGGATGGTGTTTTAAATTAACTTACTTAAGGAGAGGGTTACTACGCTTAATGATAAAATTGTGTAGTGTCATAAAATTGTGACCCTATTATTTTTTGACTGCATTAGGGTCCTCACACATGCAAACTCAAATCGTCTAGCCTGATCGGAGACCGATGATTTCTCAGCTTGCAGAAACAACTTCTTCCTTGGCCTCTGCATCATGCTGATGACATTCTCCCCTAGAGAAAGGGGTAGGATAAGGATGTGGCACAACTATCCCCCTTGGATAGGGGCATGGCACCCTTGTCCTCCTAGGATAGGGGTGTGGTACTCCTATCCTTACACTATTTTGGGGTAGGACCCTTCCTAGAGCATGCATTGTGGGTTGTGCCTCAGGCAGGAAACTCCCCCGATGTCGGCCCATGATGAAATTAAAACCCACCAAACATGTATTTAAGGGGTCATTCATCCTCTCATTTGCATAAGTTGAAGTTGGATAAGATTGGAGTGTGCACAAGAGATCAAGCATTCAAGCGTTCTTTTCCAACATTGAGCATTCTCAAGTTTCCATTCAAGGTTAGGTGTTGCATTCAAGTCAAGGATTCAACCACTGAAGAGAAGATTGAATCAAACATACAATTCCACACAAGTATTTATATCAACATTTCTACTACAACCTCCCTTGAGGTGATTTACAATTGAGTCTTTCATTTACATCTACTTGCAAGTACTTTCTTTCATTACTTAGTTAACTCCAAAACTGGGGTTTGACCTAAAGGCAAACCCCCAATCACAACCCATTTGCCTCTCTTTTCTGTGTGTAGGTTGTAGGTGTACAACTGTAGTTTCAAATTCAGGCTTCATTTGCAGAGGCAGAATAATCCTTTTCATTTCATGGATTTTTTAGAGGACTGTGTACATTCCCACCATGGTTAGGCAAATTTTCCTGGAATTCGCAAGGCAACTTCATCTCGGCATATTACTACCAGATCCAAGTGCACAAATCCATTCCATATTTTGATCTCAAGTTATAATCAATTATAATTCAATCAATTCCTTTCCATTTAAAACAAGGAAGAGGGGATCAACTTAACATTCCCAATTCATTCAGAATCCAATCTATCATCTTGATGTGGATAAGATTGAATCTACTAAATTATCTTCTCTCCCTTCCTAATGTAATGGTGAAAAGTTCTTGAATGGTAATTGATAGCGAAACTCTCATCTATCTTTCAGGGAAAGGGTAGTTTTCCTTCCTGATTTATCATTCACCATTTTCCCACCATTACAATTTGGTGAACCCGACGTCTTGCATGCTTTCCTTTGAAGAACATTGCATATTTTTCATTTACAAGTTTCAACTTTCTGCAAACTTAGTGGTTAATTCATTAAAAACCCTAGTTTTTAAATTAAAATTGAACTTGTGATTTGTAAGAATTGCTTGTGGTCATCTTAGATCTGAAAATTGTTTTGAATGATAAATTCAATTTCCTCATTGTCTTGTTCAATTTGCAATTAAAATTTACAAAATTGAGAGGTTACTTGTTAAAACCCTAATTTTCAAAAATCATCTTGAACTTGTGCAAAAATTGGATTTCCATTTAATTTTCAGATTTCTAATTGTTCTAAGATAACTCAATTCATTCCACTGATGCCTTCCCTCCACATGGTTCTTTCTTTGATCACGGGAGGCCCCTCTCTCCCTATCTGGCAAGCCCAAGACTTCTACAATACCCAAATTCATCCATCCAAATCCTCAATAATACTAAACTACCCCCTGCAAGTAATCTAACCCCCCGAGAGAGCCCCCCGTTTACCGGAAGCATGCTCCCAAACAACGCTGCCTATTTATCCAGCTGTATATGATCGACCATTTCCAGCCCAGCCGGTGTTGATGCTTCCACGGTTGATGCATGTTGCTTTCATGCTAGTGCTTGAGAGGAGGTTCTCAACCCACCTTATACACACAATTGTGCCATGTTCCATGGCTAAGGGATCTTGAGTCCTAGAAAACCATTGATCCTACAATTCAAATTTTCAATTTCCCCCCTTTTCCCAAAATTCAAATTTCAAAATTAAGTGGTTAGGTCATCAAACCCTAATTTTTAAAATTAATTGGATTTTGTGTGAATTTCAAATCAATTTCATTTACATTCAGATTTCTAAACATTTTACAAGGTGTCCCTATCCATTAGGTTTGACCCTTTTCAAAATTGCAATTCAATTCCTCTTTTTCTTCAAAACCCTAATAGGGTCCTATTTTCACATTTGCACCTTCATTTCGCCCATCTAGAGATCGCAAAATTCGTAAATTTTTTGGGGTTAGATTTAAAATCATCGCAATATCCATCCCTGAAAATTTTGAAAAAAGTTGGTCAAACCATGTGTGTTCCCACCACAATCCTCGATTTTTTTCCCGAAATTTTGGGAGACTGTTATGATTGTATTTACTAGCGTAAACTAAAAGATTGGCTGATTTTATCAATTTTTGATCCCTCTGGAATCAGAAATACCTTCAAAATTCAACATTTCAACTTTCAATAAATTTTTTAAAATTAAGAGGTTATTTATTGTCTGCCCTGATTTTAAAAATTCTAATTTTAAAATTAAGTGGTATTCCCTTGGCCCTAATTTTAAAATTCCAATTTCCTTTTATTTTTGGAAATTGTGTCATCTTGTTCCCCCAACAACTTTCAAATTGTGTAATCATTATTTTCTTGCATTTTGCACTATTCAATGTTGTAAACTTTGTTCTACAATTCAAAATTCAAATTTTCCCTCTAATGCATGAGTTTTACCACTATTAGTCCTACCTATCTTATCCCTGTTAGATGAATCATTAGAATTAAGGTTTCCCAAGGTTTAATTACTGAGGAGATGGAGCCTAATTTGAGTGAATTCTTTAATGAGGATCATGTTAATTCTTCCCATCCTAATCATGTGCCTATTCACCCCATTGATGGATCCCATGATGAATAAGAACCTTTAACTAGAGTTTCTTTAGATCAACTTTCTACATTGGACAATCAATTTGATAGCTTTCAACAATGGATGTCCCAAGAGTATTCTAATAGTGAAGCTCTTCCAGTAATTGAAAATCTTAACCTCATGCTTCAAAGTGATAAGAATGGAATTGATATATTGGGTGGCATTGCACACATTGTTGATTCTAATGTCATGCCTATCAAGAGTTGTGTTGAAACCCTAGGTTACTCACAACCTTAAACACAAGTCAATTCCTCTATTCCTTTGACTAATCCTATGACTCTTATTACTACTTTCACATCTAACATCATGGCTACTTCAACTCAAAATGTCATTCCTACAACCATAGGTCATGGGGGAAATCCCTCTTCTTCATTTAATCCTCCATCATTACCTATGTCTTCCATAAGTATTCCTATTATTTCTCAACCAATCAGTGTGACACAAGGAGGCAATTCCTTCAACAACTTTATTGCTCCTTTAAATGTCCCTTTTCCTACCCAATCATCACCAATGCCTACTTATTATAATGTCCCACCACCTTATACTCAACCCATGCTTTCTTTCAACAACATCACACCACCTTCTGAATCACCTATGTCTAACATCAATTCTTCTACCAAAATGAAAATTAATAATCTTGCTCAAACCGTGTCTTCCTTACAACAACAAATTGCTTCTATCAGTCAATCCAAGTTTAGTGTGCCTACCTTTTATGTTGCAAGCCCACTTTCTATTAATATTGTTAAATTTGTGCCACCTAAACATGTTGAGATCTTTCAATTGGAACTCTATAATGGAAAAGGTGATCCTCTTACGCATGTCAAAATATTCCAAACCTTGTGTGATGATTTTGCTTATGATCAACGATTTCTTGCAAAACTATTTACAAGAACACTAAGAGAATGCTTTACAATGGTATTTCTCTTTTCGTTCTTATTCTATCACTTCCTTTCAATAACTAGCAAATGCTTTCATCCAACAATTTCAAAACAACATTGGTCCTAAAATCACTTTGACTAATTTAATACATTGTAAACAAGGTGTTAAAGAAAAAGTGACTAATTCCATTGGTAGATATAAGCATTTGTGTGCTCAAATTTATTTTCATGTACCTGATAATGATATTAAAATAATTTTAATTTCTAATTTACAAAAGGTATCAAGAAAAAGCTTCTTTTGTCTGAGTTTACGTCCTTTCTGTAGTTGTGCGCAACACTCCACAATCATCAATTGGCTATGAGTCAAATGGAGAAATCCAATCCTATGGCTCTGAGTGATAAGGGGGAGAGTGTTCAACAACCATTTGCAAAGTTCAAACCAACAAAAAGCTTCATCATGTTCTTGATGATCCAATCAATAACAACCATCTGAATGCTACAATAGGTGTGCCTTCTATTTCTATTTTTTTTTAAAGAGAAAGACAATTTACTCCTTTCAATGAATCTTTACATAGTATCAAACTTCCTCCTATAAAACAAATTTATCCTTACAAACTTGCATTTCCCTATTTTGATAACAATTCCTTTTACCAATTTCATCGTCAACCTGGTCATGATACTGAGAATTTTTTTGCATCGAAACATAAGGTTCAAGACTTGATTGATAATAATACTATATTTGTGATAGGTGTGAATGATAAAGGGAATAAATCAATTTCTCCTCCTAATCAAAATCTTAAGATTTTCACTGAGCCCTTGCCATCTCATATAGCTAACGTTATTGAGATTGTGTCTAATTCTCTCACTTCTGAAGAATTCACCTCTATGGCTCCAAACTTGGTTAATAGGTAGAAACGTAAGATATTCCTAAGGATTATTGTATTACATTTGACCCTAGTGAGACCAGTAGAGCACCCGATGACCCTTTATACAAAGTGGTGAAGGTTAAGGATATCCCTTTCCATGGTGCCCTTATTGATCCCTCTTGCATGGTTAATATCATAATTGAAGAGTATCTTTTCACTTTACGATTGCATAAACTACTTTATGATGCTTCTCATGTAGTTGTGAATTTTTTTGATCACTTCTCTTTTCCTACCATTGGCTCTATCACCCTTCATGTTGAAGTTCATACCAAATCCATGAATGTTGACTTTGTTATCATACCTTCTTTTGAGAAATTCTGTGTGAAGTTGGGCTATTATTGGCTATCTTCCATGAAGGCTATTGCTTCTCCCATCCACAAGTTTCTTAAATTTCCCCACAATGGAGAAATTATAACTATGAACCATAGCTTATTTCGTCTATCCAAAAGAAGCCTCGGTGTTCCTATTGATCTCTTTTGGCCTAAACAATTTCAATCTCTTCCATCAAGGAGCGATGCTCTTTTTCAATCTTATAAAAACTGGAAGAACGATATGATCTTATCCTTAAGTCAACCTAGATCGCCAAAACTTGAAATTCCTATTATTCTTCAAGATGAGGTTCTTCCCCTCTCAAATAGAACTAATCTCCCTCCTAAGGAAAACTGTCTACCTACTCCTATGGATGTGACTTTACCTTCTCTTAAGGAGAACAACAATATTCCTCCTAAGGTTAGACCTATACCTCCTCCTCATGATGGGCCTGGTCTCCTTCCTACACCTACTATTCCTCCTTTCTATGGCGCAGTTCCACCTCCTTCCTCTTATTGAGAGAAGAGGTCTGCTTCTCCTCTTTTTCAACCAAAAATACCTCAAGCTAAACCTTCAACTATCAAGGAGAGAAATATTCCTATTTTTTCAAGTGTTCCTCCTCCTTCTCAGCCTTCCACTAAGACTCAACATAATCGTTGTGCGAGAGAACGCCAATGAAGACACTATGTTCGATCTCATGAAGTTATCCCTCAAAATACTCAATCTCCTTAGACTCCAATAGTTGACATGATTCTATTTTCTCCTAAGAAAGATCTTCAACCTACATCTCCAAATCATAAATTGCATAAAACATGTGATGGTTTTACTCCTATTCATGTTCTTTCTCCTCTTTCTCTAAACTTTGATGAAGAAATGGGTGAAAATGTTATTCATAATGGAAATACAACTCTTAATGCTTATGATAGTGAGTATGAGTATGTTGATGTGGATAAACATTTATCGGATGAGTTTTCACAAACCCTAATCCTAGCTCCTAGAATCGAACAAAGTGACTTACAACATGAGCATAGTCCTTGTTTGGATTTTGTGATAACTCTATCTATTGTACTCAATGTCGCTCCTCTGGCATGTTGCTCACCTTCTTGAAATAGTGATCAACAAGATCAGGAGGCAGATGTCATGCTAGATTAGCGATATTAGCACTGTAGATCTTTCTCTCTCCCTCCTTTCTTTCTCTTTTGTGACCATTCTTCTATGTGTATCCCTATTCTTCTATTGTTCCCTTAATGTCTACTTGGGGATGATGTAAAGCATTGAGATCTTCTCTTGGTCTCTTTCATGTTGACTCAAAAGACATCCTCTCTTCCCTTTCTTCTAAGGCAATGTCCTTCTTTGAGGAGTGGAGATTATTATATGCATATACATACATGATATACATGAGTTATCATACAACATACTGACCTCAAGGAAAGCGACACTACCTCATGTTTTGTGTTCATTATCCTTGGGTTTATACCTCGATTGGGAGCTAAATCCTTTTGATAATGTGCTCCCTTCCTTCTCTCTCTTCGGTATAGCCTACTTTAAAGGAATCGCTCCCGATAAGGTGTGTGCAATCACTTTAACATGGGGGCATACACTCCGATCATATTATCCTTCTTGTGATACTTAAAATCACTTAGTGAACTTTGTTTTGCTTTGTAATCTTTGGTATCCTTGCTTTCATGATTCGTAGTGAAGGGAACTTTTCTACTTGCAGTCATGGTTCTCCCCTTCTCTATCTTCCCTTTTACTTTTTCAATCGAATTCGTAAGATCCTAAGTCCACTGGGGCTTGGAACATCTTGCCTCCTTGACATGGTAAAAGTCTTTCAATCTCATTTACTTGTACTTTACCGATAGTATTGGTGTACACTTATACTCCTGCTAAAGTGGGGGCTAAATGTAGTGTCATAAAATTGCAACCCTAGAAATTTTTGATTGCATTAGGGTCCTCACGCATGCAAACTTGAATCCTTTAGCCTGATCAAAGATCGAAGATTTCTCGGCTTGTAGAAAGAACTTCTTCCTTGGCCTCTACATCACCCCGATGACATTATTCCCTGGAGAAAAGGGTAGGATAAGGATGTGGCACAACTATCCCCCCTTAGACAAGGGCATGGCTCCCTTGGGGCATGGTGCCCCTGTCCTTACACTATTTTGGGGCAGGACCCTTCCTAGAGCATGCATTGTGGGTTGTGCCTCAGGTAGGAAACTCCCTCAATGTCGGCCTATGATGAAATTCAAATCCACCAAACATTTATTTAAAGGGTCATTCTTCCTCTCATTTTCATAAGTTGAAGTTAGATAAGATTGGAGTGTGCACAAGAGATCAAGCATTCAAGAGAATTCAAGCATTCTTTTCCAGCATTGAGCATTCTCAACTCTGCATTCAAGGCTAGGTGTTGCATTCAAGTCAAGAATTCAACCATTGAAGAGAAGATTGATTCCAACATACAATTCCACACAAGCATTTCTATCAACATTTCTACTACAACCTCCCTTGAGGTGATTTACAATTGAGTCTTTCATTTATATCTACTTGTAAGTACTTTCTTTCATTACTTGGTTAATTCAAAAATTGGGGTTTGACCTAAAAGCAAACCCCTGAGCCCAACCCATTTTCCTCTCTTCTCTATGTGTAGGTTGTAGGTGTGTAGCTGTACTTTCAGATTCGAGCTTCATTTGCAAAGGCACAAAAACCCTTTTCATTTTGCGGATTTTTCAAAGGACCGTGTACATTCCCGCCACAGTCAGGACAAATTTTCCTCAGATCTATAGGGCAAC
Source organism: Cryptomeria japonica (assembly GCF_030272615.1). Lineage (NCBI taxonomy): Eukaryota > Viridiplantae > Streptophyta > Pinopsida > Cupressales > Cupressaceae > Cryptomeria > Cryptomeria japonica. The sequence goes on along the minus strand of NC_081408.1, from coordinate 238,060,403 downwards.
TTTGTCTCAACATATTACTGCAAGATCTAGGTGCACAACTTCATCCCATATTCTGATCTCAAGTTATAATTAGTTCTTTGTCACTTTTGCACTATATAATTTAATCAATTCCTTTCCATTTCAAACAAGGAAGCGGGGATCAACTTAACATTCTCAATTCATTTAGAATTCAATCTACCATCTTCATGTGGAGAGATTGAATCTAGTGAGTTATCTTCTCCCCCTTCGTAATGTAATGGTGAAAAGTTCTTGAATGGTAATCTATAACGAAATGCTCATCTCTCTTTGAGGGAAAGGGTAGTTTTCCTTCTCAATTTATCATTTACCATTTTCCCACCATTACAAGTTGATTTAGGGAAAAATAGTTTGAACATGTTCCCTTCTTTGGACAATGCAAATAAAATGCTTTCTCTTATCCATAATGTGGCCAAGGATGTAAAAACTATGAATATGGAGACTAAGGAAAGGATCATTTTTTTAGGAGAGATAATCAATAAGGTTCATGATAAGATTAGGGTTGTTGTGGCTACCAGTAGAGCTACCATGTATAATAGTTCTGATAGTCTCAAACAACTGAATGATAAGGTATGAACCCTTAAAGGTTTGTCAAAGGGAACCTCTATCTCTCCTCCTTCTTGTGTGGAGGACAAAGGGAAGAATGCCAATTTAGATTAACATGGAATAGGTGCATGTAACATATTCTTAGCCCTTTTAACAAAATGTGAAGCTACGCTAAAGGTAAGATGGATCAAGCCCAAATTTTCCATGATATTCTAAATATCAATGGTGTGATTCACAAGAATGTAGAAGCTACTAAAATGTTAAAGGATCTTTACTAGGATTTTGGGTCTATCAACCCTTTGGTTTCCTATTTTTTGTGTTGCATATTTGTTGGTTTGCATTTGGATCTTTTTTAGTGTTGGTTGTCCTTATTTTTGTAAAGGGTTTTAGTGTCCCTTCAAAACCTATTTTCCTCTAATAAAAAAAATTCATCTTAAAAATTGTTCTCCTTTGTTGAAAATCACTTAAGAAATACAACAAATAATCAACCTATTTGTTTATATTTCAAATTATTGGTGGTTACCTAGATCTTAGTTGATCTCCGTTAACAATAACTATAACCTTCCTATTTATCTCATAAATATTCACATGATCACACACATTACCAAACATAAAATTTTATTCTCGTCTTTCTTTACATAAATCCAATATTTTTGAGATTTAAAAGTTATCTCTCCCTTGTAGACTCACACCCTACCCATAATAATAATGATTTTGACAATATGTTCTACTATTGCATGAAGTAGTCAAATTTCCAAGTGTCATCATGAAGCTTGTATTATAGTACAATGGTATATGATCTCCCTCATCAACCCTCATGTATGTATATAAATAATTAAAAATATTAATGTTTCTACTTTTACTCATGCAAGTACTAATAGAATTTTAGTACAAATATAGATTGATTTCATTGCAACAAATTAATTTTTAGGCAAAATGATTAATCCTTATACTATGATTATGAAAATGAATAGATTTTTAATGACTTTAGTACAAGAATGTACAAAGATATCACATGAATTTGTTTATAGTCAACCTTAGGAAATAAGGATAAAAAGTGGGAAATTAGCTATGGTCGAGTTAAAAAATCAAATTAGAAAAGGGATATTATTTTAACACATTCACAACCTTATAAATCCAAACTTAACCCATGATAGAAAAGAGGCTAAATTTTGGTGAGTAATTTTATATATTAAATAACCTGTGACAAACAAATCGACAGGTTGAACACACAATTTTATATGTATAGGCATGATATATGTAAATGGTAGGTGGATAACATATGCAATCATAATGATAATGTATGAAATTATACCATTTTCTAATATGTCTATGAGTCAAAGTACTTTGACCAACATAGGTGCAAAACTAAATAGGAAACGGTGTACCAATGAAAATTTCACCACTATATTACTACCCTAATTTGAGTTTCTTGTGAAGCCTAATGTGATGAGGCATCTAAAATTATGTAAAATTTATAAATATTCTTGGTAAGTAAATATTCACACTTACAAGATATCAACATGGTTTTAATATAAAGTAATGAACCTTTTGCTAATATATCTTGTCTGTTTTATCTTTATGTATGTAGTCTCCATAAAGTAATTGTTAATAAGAACATATAACTATCTACATATCTAATTGGAGAGGAGATAGAGATAGGATATGGAACTCATAATTAATTAATTTAATAAGCCACAAATAATTATTAGGAGAGGGGGAAAATGTACATAAATTTATTTTTGATATAAAAATCTAAGCATGTAATCATGTATATATTCTCTGACTCATTTACCCTATTTTAAAAGTTTGTTACCATATCTATGTTGATAAAAATTTCTTACTTTCTACCTAACTAAATTTATATGCTTCAATTGTAATGTATCTCTATTTGTATTCCACTATAAATATATATTCATCATTAAATTTATTTTATAATACAAAATGCATTGTTTGTTGACTAGGTTGAAAGGACCAGAATACTGACGGGGGGTGAATCAGTATTCCCAAAGATATACAAACATTTACCAAAATTTAATCTTCAAATGAAATATAAAACTTCATCAAACATACTTAACAAATATAAAATAACAAATGCAAAATAAACTTGAAGAACACAACCACGAGAGAAACACCAGATTTTATACATGGAAAACCCAAATGGAAAAAACTATGGATAGTGTTAACTCTTAGGAAAATATAACTAGTAATATGGTGTTTACAAAAAGGGATGGTTCACTACCAGGTGGCTTACTACCAAATTAAAAAAGTGGCCAACTGTCAGACTGCTCACTACAAAGATACAAAAGATGGCTCACTGCTGAAATGTTCACTGCAACAGAAAAGGTTGAACTAAAAAGGATTGCATCTCCAACTGCATGAGACCAGTTCTAAGATTAAGCTCAAATCACAATTCACAAACCCTACATTAGATCCAATTAAAGATCATTGTACAACTTTCCTATAGTAAGTCCAATGAAGGACTACTGCACCATTGCAACACCATTTGCACTCTGATTCTACCTTTGTTGTTCAAAACTCACACTTCACGCTCTGCTATCTTCATTTCTATGTCTCTTATGCATAACACTTCATATGGTTCCTTAATCTCTTGTATATCCCACAATACATGCTACCACATTTATATATACCAGAGGACACAAACACAAAATAGTGTGTCGGTCAAGCCTAACATATTATCCAACATAAAAAGGACACTCATGTTGGCCTCCACAAGATTGCTACACACTTCCTTTCTCACACTTCATTCACCAATGCATATACTGAGATTACTGAAATGAGACGGGGTCATTTAGACCCAAAGATACTGACCCATTATCACAAAAATTAAGCACAACATCTCCAAACTCCATAAATACAGACTCCATGCATACCAAGAATTCCACAACATGAAACTCGAAGAGATACCACTGACATGACCAAAATAGCTAATTCCAGAACACATAACTGATATTAGGACCAATGAAAATGCAGAGTTTTGGAACAAAGATCTTCCAAAAATTACTTCAAAAATCACTTCATTATATCACCTCCATCTTATTGCATCATAACATCTACCAATAACAAAAGTGTTAATATTATTTCGAGATTGCTCGTAGGCGGCATTTTGATCAAGTGACAGTTATTTCTTTTGATTTTTCATCATTTTCCCATTCATCAATGTGCACACCAAGTGGTGTCTTGGTGTTGCCTCAAGTTGCTCGCTTTTCTTGCTCAAAGTTGAGAGAATGCGGAGCTGCTGTGTGGCTCAGGTTTTTATATCAGTATAAGCTTCTTGGCCCCACCATCCATTTTGTAAAGTTGAAGACACTTGGTGTCCCCACGTTGCATGATTTGTTTCTTTTTCTACACTCAATTTTGGATATCCCCCGAGCCACCACTTGTTATCCATGGTAGTTCATGAACCAATATGCGGTTTGCATCACAGTTTTCTTGTTGGGCATGTGCAGGAATCGCCATGATGTAGTTGAGATAACAACTTTGAGGGTTGTTTTGCTGGGTAGTATCTCGCGGTTTGCCACGCCAAGTTTTCTTGTCAGAAATAGTTGCTAAGATGTTGCTAATGTTGTGAGCTATCAGTTAGGAGCTGGGGGCTCTATTTATGCTTTCTTTTCCTTTCTTTGAAGGGTTCAGACTTTTAGAGAGATTTTAGAATTTGGCTCATTAAAGAAGCCTTTATGTTGATTTAATTTGGTGAATCAAAGACATGTCATATTGTGCCTATGGCCTTTGTGATTGTTTTATTTGAAGCTTAATATATTGATTTCTATGTTGTTTTCAAGTTTAATAACTTCTATGATATTTTCTATGAGACTCCACGGAATAAACTATGTTCTGAGACTTGTTATATGTTGGATGAATGATTAATATCATTTTATGTTGAATGAGTTTTGTTGATTTACTCTCTCGAATGATTCTGAGCATGTAGATTGTTGAATGAGATTTAAAGCCACATGTCTCTGGGTTTTATATGTTGTTAATGCTTTTCCAAAATATTTTGGAGTATCGCCTAAGTAGTGTAGATCATTTGTTTTAAGTTTTCTTCTTCCCCTTTTCCCCCCTAGTTATATAAAGAGTCGACTTCTTAAATCCGTAGGTCATTCAGTGAGTTTTGCACAAAAGTTCCCCCATCACTTAATTTCCCATAAGGTTGTTAGCATTTAAGGTAAAATTAAGAGTCAACAGTTCTTTTTCTAGTGCGCCCAATGGGACCATAATTTTGAACAAACCTAAGCTAGTTTATGAGCCACAGACCCATTACCAGGAGCCAGAAAACTTTGAATCCTAGTTTTCTCATTCCACCCCTGGTAAGCATTCATTCACCTGTAGCCACTTCTTCCTAGAACCCACATATCTTCCCTTTGGTTGTTCCCATAATAATGGCTTAAATTCCTCCTAGAAACTTTATGATGTGGAGCAATTGAAGCCCTCTTATTCCTCCCATTCCACCTACAGTATGGGGGCCAATTTCCTCTATCGCACTAAAAGTTGTCCCTAAATTCATTGGAGAATGTCCCAAGATCCCTGGGGAGCACCTACAAGATGTGGCCAATTTTTGCACCATCCATAACATCACTAAGAAAAATATAGCTTTGAGATTTCTCCTGGCTTCATTAAAAGGGAAAGCTCTAGATTGGTACAAATCCCTTGGTCCAAATTCTATAGCAGATTGTGAGTAGCTGGGTGACCACTTCTTTTAGAGATTCTTTGACAAGGCTGATAGGTCATCACTAATGCATCAATTGATTACCATAAAGAGATCCCCTCAAGAAGCAATGACAAAATTCAAGTTGAGGTTTCGGAGAACTTGGCAAAGAATACCATTGTCCGCTTGTCCACCTACAGATATGGAGTTCATTTTTTATCTGAAATCCTTCAGCTCTGATATATCTATGATGATTCAATGTCTTGGAGGCAATACCCTCTTGGATGAATTTGATTTGGCAGTCCAAGTACAAAATAATCTAATCAATGTTGGGAGGCATGCACCATGACCACTCATGTTGGTCTTTTCTAAGCTATCAAATTAGGTCCCTAAACTAGCTGTGCCAAGTACATCTGCTCCCTAATCTATGTACATGTACCCTGAACCCCAACAAGAAAATCCACCTCCACCCTCATCTTTGGTTGTGGAGGTCAGCGATATGAAAAATTTGTTGAGATCTTTCTTGAACGAAATTGTCAATTTGAAAAGGTCCCAATTCCCACCTGCTAGACCCCCTTTCCAACAAAATTTCAAACATAATAGACCCGCATATCAGTAAAACCAATATACAAATTACCAAACTTCCCCAAGTTAGTCGAATGGCCAGATAGTTCCAGTACCCAATCTTTTGCAGATTGTCTAACCTAACACCAGTAAAGAGTTGATCATGGGACATAATAATCTAGTAGATGATACCAATTCTTGGTGTTTTCCATGTAACAATGCTTAAGCCTCAAGAAATTGTCAAAGAGGTAATTTACAACAAAAAATTGTAGATCAACAAAACCTAGGCGTGTCTTCAAATGATTTGGTTTACACATCCCATAGCATGGAAAATGCGTCTCTCATTGCATAGATGCAAGGTATGTCAATGGAGTAGGAAACAGAGATAGCTCCATAACATGCACTATTCTCTTGGATGGAGGACGAAGATTTCGTGCTCACAAATGGCACAACCACATCAAGCTCAGGGGCTCCTCAACTGCAATTAGATTACAACCACCGGTCAACAAGGTGCTTCACAGGAGAGAATGTAGGCAGGCAAGGTAGATTTACCACAGATAAGGCTCCTAAACAACCTGTAGTTGCTACCACATACCTGAGAAAGGAATTTATCCCTTATAAGCTGAGAGAGACAAAGACATCAATGTTGTCAATGTTGGATGTGGTGGAGCAGCTAAAGAAAGCCCCTACCAACATCTCCTTATAGGATCTCCTTAGTATCCCAGAGAAGAAGAATCAGTTGAAAGAAGCTCTATCTGAGGTGGGGAAAAATATAGGTAGAAATGTTGCTAATCCTCCATGGGTCAGTGAAGAAAGATTTCAGCCCCTCGCAGAAAGATCGCACTCACCAACTATGTTGACAAATGAGGCCATACATCCTAAATCCCAAGTGGAAGGTAAGCCTAAACCAAATCCTTTCTATTTGACCCTCATAGTAGGAGATAAGATTTTACACAATTCTATGATAGATTCCGGTGCCAACACCACTGTCATGCCTAAGAAAATTGCTGAGGTTTTGAATATCAAATATGAGCCTTTAAATAGGGGTGTCATGCAACTAGACGGGAATAAGGTCTAGATCGTGGGTCTTATCAAAAGCCTTCCGCTGATGTTGTTCACGTGTACTAGTGTCACCATGCCTCAAGAAGTAGTAGTTATCGACATTCCGCCTATTTTTGGCCTCTGGCTTTCTCAAGACTTCACCACCAAAATAGGAGGTTACATATCCCTAGACTGATCCCACCTTATCCTTTGAACCCAGCATGATGGTAAATTCAAAATTATTTCAGAACACCTTCACATCGAGCATGTAGTGGATCAGACTATGCTCAACTTTGAGCCAACTCATACCTCCATCTCCAATGAAGAGAGGAAAATGGTATAACTTCTTGAGGATGAAGAGGTGACTAGGGATATTCCACCAAAGTGAGAGGTTTTTCTCAGTGAATTCATAAATTCTGATCCTTACTCCAACTATCATGCCACATGTCTTGGTACTTACTGCATTTTTTATGAAGATCAAGTCATCCCAAAACTAACTAAAGAACCGTTGACAAAAGAAGAGTTGTCTTCTGAACTCTAGACCTTACAATTTGATGGCACAATATGCAAAGTAGGTTCAGGGGCTGGGATTTTCCTTACTTCACCTTTGGGTGAACAGATTCTGAAGTCTTTTCACCTACAGTTTGCTTGCTCCAATAGTAAAGAAGAATATGAAGGATTGATCCATGTCTTATGTTTGACAAAAAGGATGGGTATAAAGTAGTTGAAAGTTCTGGGTGATTATGAGCTGATCGTACACTGGGTCCAAGGAATATCTAGTGCCAAACACATCCGTATGAGATCCCACTACCATTAGACATGGGATCTAATCGAAAGATTTGATGTTTTAAACATCCAGAGGATTCCCTGAAAGACAAATGCATCCACTGATCGGATGACTACTATTGGATCATAATTTGATCCAGTTGTAAACCTTCTTGTTAATCCCCAGGTGGTCTATATGATCGTTCGACTATCTATTCCCGACAATGACACCCACAGGAAAGTCTTTGAAAGCGATGAGAAAATCGCTTTGTTTATTCAAAACTTAGGAGAGTTTTCTAATCAATTGCAACCTAAGGTAAAGGAAGCTTATGGGGATTAGATCATTCAATTGAAATCCAACAAGCTCCCAAACAGATTGATCACCCTAGAAAATTTGTTTGACTATGATGATTCCAAAAATGATAGGCAAAAACTTACGATTGATAAAGGTGACTACACTAAAATGTCAGTAGGGAATGAGAGAATACTCAAGATCAGAAAGGAAGTCCCTTAGAAGACAGAGAGAGACTAGCTCGATATTGTGATGAATATGTGGGCATGCTAGCATGGTCATATGAATATTTGAAAGGGTACAATTCTAGCATTGTTCAACACACCATTGAGCTCACTGATGGGGCTAAGCCAGTCTGGCAAAAGCAGAGACCTGTCAATCCGAAACTTGAGTTCCTTATGGCTCAAGAATTGAAGAAGATGATAGAATCAAAGATCATCTATCCCATCAAGAATAGCACATGGGCATCCAATTTGGTGCCAGTCAGGAAAAAGAATAGAGATATCCTTCTTTGTGTAGATTTTCAAAACCTGAACCAAGAATCTCTAAAAAACCATTATCCTTTGCCACCAATGGAACAATTGTTAAGTACGATAATAGGGTTAGAAATGTTCTCGATGTTGGATGGTTTCTCAGGTTACAACCAAGTATTGGTGAAGCCAGAAGATCAACATAAGACAAACTTCACAACCAAATGGGGAACATTCGCTTATCAGAAAATGTCATTTGGGTTGTCAAATGCCAGTGCAACTTTTCAAAGAGTTATGGATCTGGCTTTCAAAGAGCTCATTAACAAACTCATCCTCATATATTTGGATGACTTTACCATGTTTTCAAAACACAAAGAAGATCAATTTGATCATCTTGAGCTAGTGTTCCATAAGTGTCTAGAGTTTGGCATCTCCTTAAACCCAAAGAAATGCATCTTTGGGGTCCCAGAAGGAAAATTACTAGGGCACGCAGTGTCAAAAGAAGGAGTCTCCATCGATCCAAATTGAGTGAAGGAAATAAAGGAGCTCCCTCTTCCTGTCAACAAAAGGGCGTTCATTCCTTCCTAGGTAAGGTTAACTTTGTTAGCCGCTTTATCTCAGACTTTGCTGAGATGGTGAGGCATATCACTCTAATGCTTAAAAAGGAAACACATTTTCAATGGACTCCTGAAGCTAAAGAGGCTTTTGAGAAGATCAAAGATGTCATCTCTTCATCCCCCATGCTATCCAATCTCGATATGTCTAAAGATTTTATAATGTATGTTTTCTCTAGCCATTATAGAATTGTTGTGGTTCTCACCCAGAAAGATGCAGACAAAAGAGGTGAACACCCCATAGCTTTCCATTCCAAAACTCTAAAGGACTATGAAGTTAAGTACAACTTTGTTGAAAAGAAATCTTTGGCCATCATCAAAGGCCTAAAAAGTTTAGGCATTTTATCACCTGTAATAAGACTAATCTATATGTCGCCCACCCTTCAGTCAGGGAATATATCATGGAAGGCAACATTACAGAGAAGAGGGCAAACTGGATTACCAAAATCCTAGAATATGACATTAATGTCAGACCCACCAGGGTAATTTGTGGCAAAGGTTTGTGTGAGTACATATCCCAAGAGCTTGAACACTAAGAAGTTGAGGTTTCTATAGGGGAAGTTTTAATGGTCACCTCTGAACCAACAAAAGTGTGTTGGATGGAGACTCGGAAACATTTTATGAAGACTAGGATTTTTCTTGAGGGCCTCCCTCTCGAAAAGAGGAGATTTTACAGGATGCAGAACAGTGGCTTCCGCCTGGTGGATGGAGTACTTTTTAAGAGAAATTTTGATAGAATCTTGCTCCAATACGTGGACCAGGGCCAAGCTAGTAAGATTCTACATGAATTTCATTATGGTTCATTAGGAGGCCACTTTTCAGTGAAAACCACTATCATTAAGATCACCCGCACTGGGTACTTTTGGCCCTCTATGTTTAAATGTGTGCACACCCTAGTAAGGGATTGCAAATAATTCTAGTACCAAAGTGGTAGGGGTAGAAAGGCGACAATGCCACTTAGGCCCATAATGGTGGAAGAACCCTTTGCTTAGTGGGGTCTCAATTTCATAGGGATGATAAACCCCCCAAGCTCAGCTAGACACAAGTGGATCTTAACTGCTACTGACTACTTCACTAGATGGTCTGAGGCTATCCCCCCTAAGGAATTCATCAGAGGCCAAAATATTAGCATTTCTGGAAGATTTAGTGTGCCAATATGGTCTGCTCATGAGTCACCTAGTTTTCTCTCAATAGAGGTATCTACCTGAAGACATCCTCAAACTACTATCCACAGGGAAATGGCCTAGTTGTGTCTACCAACAATAATCTCAAAAGACTCATTAAAAGGATGGGCTCTTAGCACAAAAAGGAGTGGCATCGCTACTTGAGAAGCGCATTATGGGTAGACTAAATAACGCCCAAACAAATCCTAAAGAACTCTCCATACAAGCTAGTCTACAACAAGGACGTATTATTCCCCATGTCTTTGGAGATCCCCCACCTTACAATTACTCAAATCTATCAAGATGGCAGAAAAAGGTCCCATGGAGGTGAGATTGATGGAAATCATCGAACTAGAGGAAGCACGGGAAGTGGATTTTCATCCCTTCAAAGCTGCCAACAAATCGTCAAGAGGTGGTTTGATAATAAGAAAATTTTTGACCTGCAATTCAAGCAAGGCGACCTTGTTTTGAAATACAATGACAAGGAAGCCAAGCCCAATTAGCATGCTAAATTTGATGGTTTATGGGAGGGACCCTTCCACATTATAAATTGCAAGGGTTTTAGTGCTTTTGATCTTGAGGATATGTAGGTAGATTCTCTCAGAATCCTCGTCAATGGGTTCCATCTTAAACCTTTTAACTAGCAGCTTTTTCCTATGTACAATAACATAAATAGTGTTTTTCTGTGTCCCTTATTTATCTAATTAAGTTTCTTCATACATTCCCAAGTGAGAAATGAATCACAAGATGCACCTTGATCAAACAAAAAGAAAATCATTATATTATAGGTATCTTGTTACAATATATACATGAGGCCTGCGACCTAATTTTGAGAAGAAAAAAGACAAAGCTTTCTAAAGATAGGGTGGCATTATCTCAAGGATCTTCTTCATCTTCATCCTCATCCATCTAGAACTTAGAGTCATCATATTCATCTTCGACATCATCTCCCTCTGACCACTCATGGCCAGAGTCGTTGCCAAGCTCCTAAGCTATTGACACAAGCACCAGGTTTGCTTGGGCATGCGGTGTCAAGATCCATGGGAATATGTAATCCCTAAACTCAATATACCATTTAGTACCAACCGAAATGGGCACTATCAAATGGAACTAGACAAGGAACTCCACAACAAGCTCCACTCGAAAGCAATGAGATGACAGTGATATGGTTTTTCAGAGCACCTATAAGTGGATGCCAGGTCACTTCCTCACCAAAGGTGATGAAACGTTGCAAGTCTGAGGCTACAGGAAACCCTCTAAAATGGATGTAATACACCACCACATCTTCAAGGCCACCTAGATACTCTAGGGAAAAGAGTGCTTTACCTAGCTCTAAGGTCAGATAACTAGTCATCCTAGTATCTAGTAACAAAGCTACAAAACATGAGCAGATATTCATGTTTACACAATATTTGTCCACGTCATCGATGAAATCCTCCCCAAGCACCCATTTGATGGAAGCAATAATTAGAGGATTTTTGTGTCGTGTCATCCCTTATAGCCTTCAGTCTGAGATATTATCTAAGAAAGCGACTTGAGCCTTACTACTGGTGAGCTTGACGGGAGTATCCATATCTTCAAGAAACTTCATAGTTAAGCAGAATATTGTGCAAATGAATGTCTGAAAAGACATATTTATAGTAGATTTTCAATTCTAGATGATGAATGAAGTAAAAAGCCACTACTCCCAATTTTTGATGTAACTGTCTTTCTTCATTAACTCATGCATGTAGATGAAGTCTAGTTTGAAGGTTGTGTATGTCCTGCCTTTTACCTTGAAAAGAGAAGTGATATCCTTAGACCCCACGCGTATATATAGGTACATCATGTTTAAGCCATAACACCTATAGGTCTGTTATAAATCATGTGAGCTCTACTGGCCATTGATACTCTCCTTAATAGGGAGATTTGTTTGGACAAGCAGATCATCTCAAGTGGCTCTAAGTAATGGTGGACTGAATATGCATTTTCTTGGGAATCGCAGATGGTGGTGCTCATATTTTTTTAGAATTAATTGAAATTGAAAAATGAACTGGCATACATGTGGACATGTACTCATCATTAAATGCCTTCTTTCATGAAAATCTAGGCATGCGATGCATTTAAGGAAGAAGGTCTCCAAAAGTGCCCAACATATTACTCATTCTACACCACAAGTGCCAAAAAGCTTTCAAAGTGTCAGAAAGAAAATCCCTCTTCCAAAAGATGGAGATGGAAGAAACTCCCTTAGGAATATTGTGGTTAGATGTATTCAGGGAGCTCTCATATTCCTCTCACTCCATGCCCCCAAAGCTAGAATATCAAAAAACTAAAGATAAATCAAAGACGGCCACCCACAACCCAATGACGGTGATAGATTCTCTGGAGAATATTATTGAGCCTAAACTTCACAAGAAGCCTAAGAACCTCAGAGAGGCTGCTTGTGACATAATGGTAAATCACAGAAATAAGCCACAATCTACAACAGTTGATTTCTAGAATAGTGGTGCTCCTCAGTTCGTGGTCCCCATGGTCCTACACTGTCCACAGTTCATGGCTGCGTGCAATAGTAGGTTTGATCGCGTTTCTTTTTCAATTCAGGGCTCTTTTCTGAAAGTAGTCATAACCCCAATGGATGTGAGAGATATGATGTGTTTTCCAATTTATGACAGAATGAAGGTATTCACTGAAAGTGCCATGGAGGAATATTGGAGCACTAGAAGATATGTTGTCTCTTTCTGTCATGTCGCGCTAAATCGGAGTCCATTAGCTGGACCTCCAAGACTCCCTCAGACCTCTTTCCTACATTGACTTGAGGCATGATGACCTTAGGATATTTCCTTGAATCTTGCATGGCTATGTGGTCATGATAATGACTGGGAGATCATTGCTACTATGATGGGCTTCCTATTCAAATGTTGGAAGTAGAAAGGGCCATTTCATTTCGACTTCTCTGTCTTTATATCCAGAGAGATGGTAAAGTAGCTAGTTGAATTCCAACATTTTTGGTGGGTCAAGTTCACCTCAGTCCTAGTTCACCTTTTCTTACACCAGAATGAGGCTTTCTTTAGCCAATTCATGTGACTGGCTACCCATGATGAGTCAAGAAACAAAATGCTTGTGTCAGCCTTGACAACCATCTTGCTAGCTCCTTATGACGCCTACCAGTTCTTGGACTATTTCCTAACTCCCATCCTTCGAGATCTTGATTTTATCCTTGAGGATCCTCTTTCCTTCTTTTCTCAGATATAAATGAATTGGATGTATAATGAGTTCCCCCCTTGTAACTAGTTCCTAGGTAGTGACGTTTCCTTTATCCAAGTGCATGGCTTCTCTGAAGAGCCTTTCCGCCTACCTACCTATGTCACAGAAAGAACCCTCACCCTTGAAATTTCATGGCAGGTGGTTAAGATTGATAGAGCTATAGGGGCGGGAAAACATGATACATCCATAACAAAGGACCACAAAGTTACTGGCCGCATTAACTCTCGTTCAGAGAAGCATTGCTGAAAATGTCCTGACATCTAAGTTGGTGCAACTTGGCTTAGTAGTAATTGATGATATGAGAAGTTACGACCTATATGGGTGTCTGTCTAAGCGGAAAAATGTAGTTAAGCATGAACCATGAAGTTTGTGGGAAGGACACACTAACTCGCAAGTGAATGACCCAAGTCTCTATGTGGGTCTCAATGATTTTCCCATTTTAAAATGACCCTCGTGGTTGACTTTTTACTCTATCATGCAAAAGTACAATCTAGCGAAGCCCATTCCCTAGAGTATGCTAGAATCCATGAGGTTGGATTCGTGGCCTAAGAAAAAGAGAGAGGATTTCTGGATCTATCGTCAGGATGTGAATCAGCCTAGGGCTAACATAGGGAACACTCCTTTTCATGAGCATTTTGAGATTGAATGGCAACAACACAACAAGTCAGATGAAGAGACAAACAATGAGTCCCCATGTGGTGACTCATCCCCCAAGGTGGCCCAACAATAGGAGGTAGAAGTTATAAGTATAGAAGAGAAAGAGACCGAGGCTAATATTCCTCTTTCTCTCATCTATTCAATTTGAAGACCTTGTTCCCAAATTGCCAAGAGATTGACTGAGAAGCAGGCGTCTGATTCCCCTTCTAGTAAAAAGAAATATCTAGGTTATGCAAAGAAAGGTTCATCTTCTCGGGTGCCAGACATTCCCTCAGTCCCTTAGTGGCCGGTGACTTGTATGGTCTAGGTGCCCTTCTTTTCCCTTTCTCCCTGCTTAGTCTGTATCTTTTGTAGCTTGTCATCTCACACATATGCCTACTCAAATCCCCACTACTCTCACATTAGCGCCTGTCAGGGATCCGATAAACCCTCAAGTTGCATCATCATAGGTTTCCATTTCACTCCCTACCCCCAATTTTATCTCTGTAGCGTTTTCCCCATAGATGCCCGATACAACCACTATCTTGCATAGGCTTGGTTTTGGAGAGTCCACTCCTTCCCCAAAAATTGTGTTAGCATCCACTAATCCATTTTCTTTAGGAGCCTCTCCTTTCATCTTGTTGTTTTCTCCAACCACACTTACACACCCCATTCAGACCTCTTTTGGTGGCCCTATTTCCCAATTCCCCTTTGCAATCCCTCCTAGTGCAACATTTGCAGGTCAAGCTATTGCAAACTTGGATGCTTATCAACAACAGGTTACCTATTCCAAGACTGCACATATTGGCAGACCGGTAAGAGAAATGAGAAAGATGGTGCTAGGTTAGCTCGTCTGCACATACAAACACATTTTAGTGAGGAAAAGGATAGTCTTTTCTTTGCGACCATGTTCCCCAAGGTTGACAAGCTAGAGGCCAAAATGAGACCCAATGATTACACCTTACATGTTGTTGGGGTCAATCTCCTAGATGCTACAACATCTGACAAAGTTGAAATGATGGAATGGAAGAAACTTCGAAGGCCGTGTCTTCATATTTCATCAAAAAGTTATGTCTCCTAGAGAAAATGCAAGAAAAGAATGCAAGTCTCCAAGAATATTTGGACCAATAGAGAAAATAAGACAAAGCTAGGAATGCTGAAATCAACCACTTGTTGGGATTGTTGACATAGGCTAACTCTGAAAAAGGAAAGTTGTAATCCACCCTAAACAATGTGAGTTCTCAATTGAAAGGACAAGATGCAACAAGGAATGTGGCCTTGAAATAATTGTAGGAGAAGGAGCAAGAAATACAATAGCTAAAAGAAGCTTCTAGAGATGCTACCCAATTTCATACACAATTGCATGAGGAGATCCACTTAAAAGAAGAATACGCTTAGCAGTTGAGTGATGCACAGGTCATGCTTTCAGAGGAAAGAGAAAGGTTTGAGACAGATGTGCGTGAAAAAAGGAATGGCATGGAGCAAGATGAGAAGAAATTCTTGGATATGGAAGGTTTATTGCAGCAAGAGAGAGATCACATGTTGTGACTTCAATAAGCTGTACAAGATGGAAACACCAAAATACTTTCTCTAGAAAGTCAGGTGGTCCATGAACAAGATAAGTGCATGGAGCTACAATATGAGGTAAGAGCCAAAGGTGAGGAAGTCTCGCAGTTGTCAAACCTTCCTCCCCCCTTGGAGGTTCCTCAATATTTTTCTCAATTTTGGTAGAATTGTATGTTTCCCATTGGGAAAGGATTAAGCAGTATTTCCCTTCACTGCAACCCATGCTAAGATTTCTAGGAGAACTATAGTCCCCCTGTGTTGAAGTAGGCGCTCTCATTAACAACTCTATGCTTTTTATTGGTCCTTAGCTCCCTATAGCCCAGAGCTTAATTTAGATGTTGTATGCTGCTCAAGATGAAGAGTTGAGAGAAAAATGAATTGCACATCACAAGCAATTAATCAGAAAGACTAATGTCTTCATTAACCAACACAGGGTAATCATGCATGCATAAGCAACACTTGAGCCTTTACAGATTTTGGTTCCATATATCAAGCAACACATAGAGAGGTTTGTTTCCCTGGGTCTGCCTTCTCCTTTTCCCACAGATGGTTCTGTGTTAGGGATTGAACATGTGTTTAACTAGATAGAGAAATTACAACAAGATAGGACCTTCCTACAATTCCTGAACAATCCTATTTTGGCAGAAGAGGTCGAGTGTCTCCTACACCCCCTAGCCCAACTTTATGCACTCTTGAAACTGGTCCATGATGAGCCAATGATCTTGTCATTTGATGAAGTAATTTGTTTAGATCAACACTACTAGAATTTGGAAGCGCAAGTGGTACCCTCCGAAAATGAATGGTTTTCATTGCAGCAGGTCTTCGATCTACTTCACCCCATTCTAGCATGAAGTCTAGTCTTTGAACCAACAATTTTGGGTTCTAGCATTCCCCAGGCAGAATTCCCTATTTAGTCACCAAGAAATGTTAATATTATTTTGAGATTGCTCATAAGTGTCATTTTGATCAAGTGGCAGCTATTTCTTTTGATTTTCAGCCATTTTCCCGTTCATCAGCATGCATACCAAGTGGTGTCTCGGTGTTGCCTTGAGTCATTCTCTTTTCTTGCTCAAAGTTGAGAGAACATAGAGCTATCACATGGTTCAGGTTCTTATATTGGTATAAGATTCTCGGCCCCACCATCCATTGTGTAAAGATGAAGACACTTGGTGTCCCCAAGTTGCACAATTTGTTTCTCTTTTTGCGCTTGACTTCAGATATACCCCGAGCTTTCGCCTGTCATCCATGGTAGTTTGTGAACTAGGATGTAGTTTATATCACAATTTCTTGTTGTGCAAGTGCTGGAATTTCTATGACATGGTTGAGATAACAATTTTGAGGGTTGTTTTGCTGGGTAGTATCTCACGGTTTGCCATACCAAGTTTTCTTGTCAGAAGTGGTTGCTATGATGTTGCTGATGTTGCGAGCTATCAGTTAGGAGCCAAGGGCTCTATTTACATTTTCTTTTCCTTTCTTTGAAGAGTTTAGAGTTTTAGAGAGATTTTAGACTTTGGCTCATTAAAGAAGCCTTTATGTTGATTTAATTTGGTGAATGATAGACATGTCAGATTGTGCCTATGGCCTTTTTGATTGTTTTATTTGAAGCTTAATATATTGACTTCAGTTATGTTTTCAAGTTCAATAACTTCTATGATATTTGTTGTGAGACTCTGCAGATTAAACTATGTTCTGAGACGTGTTATCTATTGGATGAATGGTTAATATTATTTTATGTTGAATGAGTTTTTTTGAGTTACTCTCTCGAATGATTCTGAGCATATAGATTGTTGAATGACCTTTAAATTTGCATGTCTCTTGGTTTTATATGTTGTTAATGATTTTCCAAAATATTTTGGCATATCGCCTAAGTAGTATAGATCATTTATTTTAAGTTTTCTTCTTCCCCTCTTCTCCCCCAATTATATGAAGAGTCATCTTCTTAAAACTAGAGGTCATTTAGTGAGTTTTGTGCAAAAGGCCCCCCATCATTGAATTTCTCATAAGGTTGTTAAATTTTAAGGTAAAATTAAGAGTCAACAAAATGAACTGCATATACCATCTGCATACAATATCTGACCAATTTGGATAGCATAGAACTACATATAATGTCTGGTCCAAACTGAATAATTGGTTTGACATCAATGACAATAATATTCACATAATTCTAAAAATATCCCTCTTTATCATTGATGGCAAAACATATCCAAAAACCATATATGTGTATGACTCAACTCACCATTACTTATGCAACTCCTCAAATCTAAAAAACCACATTCCTTTCTCCCCCTTTTTACATCAAGGACAAAGGATTCCTTTGAGGAAAAAGAAAAGAAAGAAAAAGGAACATAATATATACATAATTACAAAAATGTAAAAAACTAAATGCCACACAAGAACCTTCAACTACTCTTCTTTAGTATTTCTCCTTCATATCTGGAAGAAGAACTTCCCAGAAGTTACGTCCAATTTAATGCTAACTGAAAGGCTTCTACATTCCACCAACAAATCAATTGCATGGAAAAAATTATCTGGAGTAGATTGGTTCTGCTCATACTCAACTGCACTTTCAAGCAATGCCTCCAATTTTGCCTCAACAATCTCCTTCACCTTCCAAAACATATTTGCAAAGTCTTCTTTGTTGGCATTATGGATGAATTGATTATTTGTTGCATTGATATTTTGTTATTAATGTCAACACTAGCTGTTATGGTTAGTTATTGATAGAAAGGTTTTGGTTATTGATAGAAGATCTAGTGTTACTGGTAGAAGAGACTATCTATTGGACACTTCCAACATGTTAGGATATATGGAATATGTTTGGTTACATGTGGTACGTTCTTCTGGAGCATGTATTGGTCAAATTCTATTGACTTGGTAATCAGATGCTATCATACACTCTGGTAAACCCTTACCGACACTGGTTTAAGGTTGTATCGGTAGAGCTTTCACTGAGGAATCTTAATAGGATGTATAAGTGGTGTTGGTGTGGCTTCTAGATGGATTTCAGGATGTTGAAGAAGTTCTTTGATCACGCTTCAACTGCTTGAAGACATTGCTTTGGCATGGTGGACCAAGAATAGGTCTGGTACCTATCTAGGTTATCGACTGGTATCATGATAACATGTTCTCCATACATTACCAGGATTTTTTGAGATGATTTATGGATTGTTGTTGTTTTGGTCTTAAGCCGACATGGCATATCATTGTAAAATAGATTTATGTATTAATCTTATTATAAAATCTTTTAGGTGGCCGACCTAATTGGTTTCGGCCTTAGGGTTAGTATAAATTGATGTAAGATCTCACTGTAGATCATGGTATGGAATAGAATAAGTATTCATCATCTTGGAATGCAATATCATATGCGAAGGAGATCTGGTTGATCATAGGTGATCTAATTGGGATTAAGGAAGAGGTCAAAGGCCTCCGGTATTGAGCTTAACTGGGACTGTAATCAGGCATGGTAGATGCTATCTTTGGAAGTTCACTCTATTGGATTATTGTCCATTTATCTTGAGATGGTTGTTGCCTCTCTATAGTCAGTGAGAATCCTTTTGTAATGAGCAGTATGGTCTAGGCAGTTTGCCTTCCTGCATGTGCAGGCCCCTCATTGTAACACATACTTTCTACAGAAGTATCATCTAGCTATGGGTAGGCTTCCCACCATGGTTTTTACCTTTTAGGTTTTCCACGTAAAAATCATGGTGTTATGTGGTATGGTTTCTTTGCATTGATTATTTGGTTATTTGTTAAGTTTAATTGTTTACCGGTATTTGTTTCGGCTTTACCGGTACTTAATTTGGTTAAAGGTTATCTAGTGGATTAAATGGTATATTCTATTAACAATTGATTCACCCCCCCTCTCAGTTGTTCACCAATTATCCTAACAATTGGTATCATAGCTTTGGTCCTCTTTTGCAGAAGCTTAACTGCTTGAGGTAGACCCTATGGCAGCTAACACTTCTAATCCACCGACAACTATTTTCAGAAGAGAGATCCCTAAGCTTGATGGAACAAACTATGGAATATGGAAGATTAGGATGGAGACTCATCTTAGATTTCTTGGAAAGGATATTTAGGAGATCACTGAGAAAGAATATACACCTTGTGATCCAGCATTTGGAAATCCTTCTCTTGTAGACTAGGATAAGAATATTGAAAATGATTGCAGAGCTAGAAAAGCCCTCTTGTGTGCACTTGCTAATCAACAGATCATGGGATTGACTGATATATTATCGAAAAAGATTATGTGGGACAAATTGAAAACTCTAAATGAAGGTGACCCTACTATTAAAATTGCTAAACTTAATGGTTACCGGGTAAGATATGACAACTTGAAGATGGAAGATAATGAAAGAATTGTTGTGTTTATGGAAAGAGTAAATGAGATTGTTATGGGAATTCAATGTTGTGGAGGATATTTGATTGAAGATGAAATAGTTTCCAAAGTCTTGAGAGCCCTTCCACTGGCTTACAAGATGAAGGCAACTGCAATTAATGAGTTGAGAACAATGGAAAATTCTTCAGTTAACAAAGACATTCTAATTGGGAAATTATCTACTTTTGAGCTTGAAGAATTTGGATCTTCTAGAGCTATAAATTTTGAACCTTCTTTTCATGAATCATCATCATCATCTATGGGCAAAAGTAATTGGAAAGTCCTATATGTAAAAGAATTGGAAGACATGAGGAAAGAAGATGAAGAATTTGAGCAACTTGAAGCTTTATTTGCTAGAAGAGTACCTAAAGGTTTGACATGAATTAAGTATGAAGGAAAAGCACCTTTGAAATGTTTTGCATGTAATAAGATTGGTCATTTTGAATCTAGATGCCTTGAAAGGAATGCAAGATTTGAGGAAAGAGTGAAGAAATCATTTAGGCCTAACTAGAATAGATATAGATTCAAGAAATATAAACAATCCTACATAGCGAATGAGGAAGGAGTAAGTGATGACTCTGGAGATGAACTGGCAGAAGACTCTACTAGTGGATCTAACAATGGAAAGGAATGGGTGTTGTATGCTTTAAAGGAAAATGAACTGGAACTAGCTATCAAAAATTAAGAAAAGTCCCTGGCAGCAAAATTTGAAGATAAGAATGAATGGGTAATTGGTAGTGGATGCTCACACCATATGACAGGAGATAAAAGAAAATTTTTGTCACTACAAGAATAGAATGGCAGTAAAGTCAGATTTGGAGATGACAAAGCATTTATGATTAGAGGCAGAGGTATTATTTCTTTGGATGGCAAGCATAACATTGATAATGTCTATTATGTAGAAGGTTTAAAGCATAATCTTTCGAGTGTTGGTCAATTGGTTGAGAAGGGTTTCCAACTTTAGTTTAAAGATAGAAAATGCAAAATCATTAACAAGACTAGTTTGGAGATTGCAACTGGTATTCAGACTGGAGGTAATATCTTTCACTTGAACACTGGTAATAAGACATGTTTTATTGCTCATATTGATGAGAGTTGGTTATGACATAAGAGGTTGTGTCATGTTAATTTTGATTGTATTGTTAAGATCAGTTCACCTAAGGTAGTTAGAGATATACCTATGATT
This sequence comes from Cryptomeria japonica, assembly GCF_030272615.1. Classification (NCBI taxonomy): domain Eukaryota; kingdom Viridiplantae; phylum Streptophyta; class Pinopsida; order Cupressales; family Cupressaceae; genus Cryptomeria; species Cryptomeria japonica. The sequence goes on along the minus strand of NC_081408.1, from coordinate 238,039,258 downwards.
ATGAAGCCTCATAATTCGGTATGCAATGAATGTTAATTGGGAAAGCAAGTTATAAGTTCTTTTAAGAGAATACATGATAAATCTAATGATGTACTTGATTTGATTCACACTCACTTATGTGGTCCAGTAAGGACTAGAAGCTTTCAAGGTGATAGGTATTTCATGCTGATTATTGATGACTATTCTAGGATGATGTGGGTAACTTTTCTTAGGGAGAAGTCTGAAGCCTTTGACAAATTTAAGATCTTTAAAGAAAAGGTTGAAATAGAAATTGGATTGAAAATCAAATGTCTAAGATCAGATCTTGGTGGTGAGTTCACTTCTCATGAATTTAACAGGCAAAAAAATAATTTTTTTAAAGATTTTTTTTTCTCAACTGTGTGCCAAGGTCGTATGGCCTGGATCTGAGAAAAAAATACTCCTAGAGGCTCAGGAACCAAAATAGGTCAAATTTTATATGACCATAGGGGATTTCAAGCCTTCTGAGCATGATGGTGAGGTTTGTTTAGGCCCAAAGTTCTCATATAAAAAGGTCAAACCCTAGGTACATAAAAAAATTCTTGAAACCCCATAACAAAATTCTCAAAACAAGAACAAGTAGCTGCAGATGTGAAGCTCTGATACCATGTTGGAGTTGAGAAAATACAACACCACAAGAGCCCAAATGATCTCTGCAAGCTGAAAAACCTGTTATAAGGAGAGGCAAGGAAGCAAATCATAGAAGAAAGAAATACACAAAAAATATGCTCAAAAAGAGAGAGCTCAATATTCACAAAATGTGTAATTTTAAAAACCTTCTTCATACAATGAAAAGAAAGAACTCAACCTTTAATAGGTCAAGAAACCCTAAAAGGGAAAACCTAGGTTTGCACATAATAATTAATAAAAGAATTAATTATTATGCACCTAAAGTTAGCTTAAGTGTAAAAGAGATAAAGGGAACTTAAATAATTAAACAAATATTGTTTAATTAATCAAGTAAATACCTGAATATTCTAACAATCTACACCTAAAACTCCTCAGCGGAATGGAGTAGTGGAAAGAAAGAACATAACCATTTGGGATGCAGCAAGATATTTGATGATGGAAGCCAAATTCCCTCATATCTACTGGAGAGAAGTAGTGAGTAAAACAGTCTACACATTCAATAGAGTTCACATCAAAGGTGAAACCGGTAAGACCCCTAATGAATTATGGTTTGGACATACACCTACTGTTAAATATTTTAGAATTTTTGGAAGTAAATGCTATATCAAAAGAGATGATTCTATTGGAAAGTTTGATCCTAGATGTGATGAAGGGATATTTCTTGGTTATTCAATTCAAATAAAAGCATATAGATGTTTTAACAAAAGAATGCAAAAAATTGTGGAGAGTGCTAATGTGAAAGTTGATGAGCAATCAAAAAATCAATCTATATCATATGATAGGGAACCGATAGTGGAAATGATCATAAATGAACTAACAATGCCTCAACCAGTACAAGAATCTGAGATAGTTACACTAGCACAATCAGAAAATTCAACTATGACTGATGATCAAAGTAGTGAACCTAAAGTTCAGAAGAAATCAAGGTATGTAAGATTAAATCATTTTGAAGATCAAATTATTGGAGATAGGAACAAGGGAGTTATGACAAGAAGAAGACTAGCAAATGAAGAGGTATGTCTTATTTGTCAAGTTGAACCGGAAACTGTTATTGAAGCGTGTAAGGATAAACATTGGTTAAAGGCTATGGAAGATGAATTAGATCAGATAGAGAAGAATGAAACTTGGACTTTAGTTCCCTAGCCTAAAAATAAGAATGTTATTGGAACTAAATGGGTTCTTAGGAATAAACTAAATGAGGATGGTCAAGTTATAAGAAACAAGGCTAGATTGGTTTGTAAAGGATATTCTCAAATGGAAGGAATTGATTATGGTGAGACATTTGCACCTGTAGCTAGAATTGAAGATGTTAGACTATTTATTGCCTATGCAACTTATAAAAACTATAAGGTTTATCAAATGGATGTTAAATGTGCATTTTTGAATGGTGAACTTGAGGAAGAAGTATACATTGAGCAACCTCATGGTTTTTCATGATAGATGATAAAGATATGGTTTGTAGATTAAAGAAAGATTTATATAGATTGAAGCAAGCTCCTAGAGCTTGGTATGCAAGGTTGGATAAATGTCTTTTGAAGCTTGGTTTTACTAAAGGAAGTGCTGATAGTAATTTATATTATAAGATCACTGATGATGATATTCTAATTATTGAAGTATTTGTTGATGATATCATTTTTGGAGGAGAAGATAAATTGTGCATGGAATTTGCTAACAATATAAAGAATGAATTTGAAATGTCCATTATTGGTCAGATGAGATTTTTATTAGGCTTGCAGATTACTCAAACTGAAAAAGGCATTTTTATCTGTCAATCTAAGTATCTGAGGAAATTGTTGAAGAAGTTTTGTATGGATAATTCCAAACTGGTAAGTACTCCTATGGTGACAAGTGAGAAATTATCTATCAAGGATACTTCTACACCGTTAAATCCGACAAGGTATAAGTCTATGATTGGTGGTTTGTTATATTTGACTGAGATGAGATCGGATATTATGAATGAAGTAAGTATTGTTTCAAGATATCAAAGTAATCCTAAAGAAAATCTTGAGTGTGTAGTAAAAAGGATATTTCGGTATTTGCAAGGAAAAATAGAATATGGTTTATGGTATTCTAAAAATGATAATTTCACTTTATGTGCATATACTAATTCAGATTGGGCAGGAGATAGTGATGGCAAGAAGAGCACTTCTAGTGGAGCTTTCTTTCTTGGAAAGAAACTGGTTTCATCGATTAGCAAAAAATATTCATGCATTTCTTTATCTACTGCAAAAGTTGAGTATGTTGCAGTAGCAACTAATTGCACTCAAGTCTTGTGGATGAAGAAAATGTTGAAGGATATCAGGGTAAATTGTAGTGAATGAGTAGTTATGTACTGTGATACATCTGTAGCTATTGACATGTCTAAGAATCTGGTATTTCACTCTAAGACTAAGCATATATCAATAAAGTATAACTTTCTGAAGGACAAGGTAGAAGCAAAGGAAGTCAAATTGGTTTATGTGAACACTAAAGAATAGATTGCAAACATATTCACTAAACCACTGTCTAAGGAATTGTTTGAGTTTTTAAGAGACAGGCTAGGGGTTTCTACCCCTTCAGGAGAGACTTGATTGATGTAATTTTTCATCAGTCCGACATGTATTATCAGAGATATTATTCATTCCGGTACTGATGAGTGGTGCTACTACTTAGGAGGAGTAGTCAACTTTGAGATACAGAGGCTTATATTCTTTCTTTGATGTTTTTGTCATATTTCTAGCATTGATGTCAAAGGGGGAGATATAGTGAAGTGAAAAATAAATTCAGAGATATCATTCATAGGGGGTGAGTTACTGATACTCAAGAGATTTTTGGTTTTCTTCCACAACGGGAGACTTGTTTGGCATTTCTTGGTACTTAGATGTTTTTCACATCTAGTGTTGCCATCAATGCCAAAGGGGGAGATTGTTGGAATTATGGATTAACTAATTATGTGTTGCATTGATTTTTTGTCATTGATGTCAACACTAGCTATTATGGTTGGTTATCGATAGATAGGTTTTGGTTATCGGTAGAAGATATAGTGTTACCGATAGAAGAGACTACCTGTTGAACACTTCACACATGTTTGGATCTATGGAATATGTTTGGTTACATGTGGTGTGTGCTTCTAGAGCATGTCTTGGTCAAATGGTATTGACTTGGTAATCGGATGCTATCATACACTTTGGTAAACCCTTACCGACACTGGTTTAAGGTTTTACCGGTAGAGCTTTCATGGAGGAATCTTGACAGGATGCATAAGTGGTGTTGGTGCGACTTCTAGATGGATTTCAAGATGTTGAAGAAGTTCTTTAATTGTGCTTCAACTACTTGAAGACATTGCTTTGGCATGGTGGACCCAGAATAGGTCTGGTACCTATCTAGGTTATGGAGAGGTATCATGATAACATGTTCTCTACACATTACCAGGATGTTTCAAGATGATTTATGGATTTTTGTTGTTGTTTTCATCTTGAGCCGACATGGCATATCATTGTAAAATGGATTTACGTATTGATCTTATCGTAATATCTTTTAGGTGGTTGACCTAATTGGTTTAGGCCTTAGGGTTGGTATAAAATGATGTAAGATCTTATTGTAGATCATGGTATGGAATAGAATAAGTATTCGTGGACTTGGAATGCAATATCATATGCGAAGGAGATTTGGTCGATCATAGGCAATCTAATTGGGATTAAGGAAGAGGTCAAAGGCCTTCGATATTGAGCTTAATTGGGACTGTAATCAAGCATGGTAGATGCTATCTCTAGCAATTCACTCTACTCAATTGTTGTCCATTTATCTTGAGATGGTTGTTGCCTCTCTATAGTTAGTGAGATTCCTTTTGTAATGAGAATTATGCTCTAGGAAGTGTGCCTTCCTGCATGTGCAGCCCCTCATTATAAAACATACTTTCTGCAAAAGTATCATCTGACTGTGGGTAGGTTTCCCACCTTGGTTTTTCCCTTTCTGGGTTTTCCACGTACAAATCATGGTTCTATGTGGTATAGTTCCTTTGCATTGATTATATGCTTATTTGGTAAGTTGCATTATTTATTGGTATTTGTTTCTGCTTTATCGATACTTAATCTGGTTAAAGGTTATCTAGTGGATTAAATGTTATAATCTGTTAACAACTGATTCACCCCCCCTCTCAGTTGTTCACAGGTTATCCTAACATTCTTTCTTTCTTTGCAACAATAAGAGTTCAACTTGAAGAGAATTGATTCTTTTCCTCTACTCACCATCCTTATCATCTAGAAAATAAAAAAAATTGCCTAAAACAATCAACTCATCTTCAATAGCATCAATTTTTCTTTTGCGCTTCACTACAACTATCATCCAAGAGATAAAGGACCTATAAACTCTTATAGCACTATGGATACAGTTCCTCAAATCCTCAATACATGCTGACAAAACCTTTTGCGCATGAACACAGTCATTCAATAGATTTTGCATATAAAAACCTTTTTCATAAAATATTCTACCCTCACAAAATTGCTTAGAGAACTTCTCCTTTGGAACTTCATTTAGGGTTTCCAAAAGAAAATTACTAATATTTTCAATGGTCATGTTATTTGGATCAAATGAGTCACCAAAATTCTTTCAATTCTTTCTTCCTTTTGCACATGAATTTTGAGTATAATTTGCCTATATTTGGAGAAAAGTGAATTTCGGGCCTCATAGGAAATGTTTTCCCAATTTGGGCATATGGTACGAATTTTGTAATATATATATATATATATATATATATATTGTGAATTTACTTTTAAATTTTCTTTATTTTCAATTCGCTATTTTTTGTTTTAAATATTGTATAAAAAAAGTAAAAATAAATATTGTTTCTTTTGGGGGGGGACCCATGTCCCTGCCCCTGTACTCTACCATGCACCTACAATTAGATCTTCTATAGGGTTTGTGATTTTTACTAGCCCCACCACCAAGTATCCCACTAGCCGCCCTCATTTTGTAGGTCTCTGACCCTGACAGTTCCTTTCTGGGCTACCACTGCACCCTCCGCCAATAGCTTCACCTCCTCGTTGCCACTCCACTGAACTCATGATCCTACGTTGCAGCTCAACAAACATGCCACCACCTTCCCAGATACACCATCGTATCCTGATGCTCATTCATCTCCTAATCAATCATGTCTCTACTTCTTCTCCATTGCTCTTTGCTATAAGATATCTCTACTACTATTGCACCGCCTCAACCCTTCTTTGGCTACCATTATTCTTGTGTCGACCCCTCCACAACTGGATCTCTTCTCTCCCACATGGTTCCTATGTATTTACTACCATCGGTTACCTCATCTCAACATGCAAACCATTCGTAAAGTGATACATGTCACAATTGGATTCTACAGTACTTACAATGCAGACAGTTGCAGACCAGTGTACCACATTAGCAACCATACTACATAGTTAGCTTATGGATTGCCAAGTCAGAAGTAATGCAAGATGACACATGAGTTCCACGTCACTACCCATTCATACTTTTGTATAGATAAGTCAATAGGATGAACCGATCATATTCTGCCATGTCATTACTCTGTACTATATAGACATGCATACAAGGGATGTGAAATTATGATGATGGCCAGATGGGCATCAAATTTAAGTCCATGATATACTAACATCAACACTGCATCAACATTTTTGAAAAATTTGCATCCCCTCTCCAATGAGCTTTTTGGTTTTGCAGTCCAACTTTGGAGGTTCATAACTTGCTCATTTTAGCTACTTTTTTAGTGCAATGTTTTTGGATTTGGGCTAATATTTTGTGCTCTTCGTAGTGGTGGTGGTATTTTCAATTTTTTGTGGATAGATTTTTCATAATTTTTAGTTTTTCCCAATTGTACCTATCCAATCCTCGATTTTGCAACTTCAGATGCTTCGTTTGGGCTCATAAGACCTCCTTTTCAAGTGATTTTTTTTAAAGTGCATAATTTTTCATCTACTTTCATAGTGTGCTATCTATTTTTCACCTTCTTGATTTGAAACTGTACTTTCAGTATTTGGTCATTTTTTGCCTAATTGGTACTTGTATTTTTCTTGGTTATTAGATTAGATGTCTTGCAGTATTTGTTGGATTATCTTATAGCCTATTTAAGGTAGTAAAGTTGAAATTAGAAGTCTACTTTGCCATTGTTTTCAAGTGGCCCATTGTAATTGCACTAAGTATAACTTTCCAAATCATCTTTTTTTGGGGGGGGGGGGGGGGAGATGGTGTCTTGTGTGTTTGTCTCTCTCTCTATCTTTTGATTTTTCATTTTGGTGATATGGGTTCTCATGAATTTCCACTTTTAACTCCACATAATTATGCATCATGGAAAATTAAACCATGGAGTAAGTTAACATAAAAAGTCCACTAATTCAATACGTAAATGGAATAGTAACAATACCACTTGATTCTAAGGCTGATCCTAATTCTCAAGTTGAATGGCTCACTAAAAATTCTATGGCACTTGGAACTTTGAGAAAGTATGTATCAAATGACCTTATTTTTCACATTGAGAAATGTACTACAATTAAAGAGGTGTGGGATATTTATGAGAAATTGAATGGTCAAGTTGATGAGATTATGGGATACAAGCTTGATAGTGAACTCACAAAATTGGATACCAAGGATTTTGATACAATCCAAGATTATATCATGAAAGAAAATGACCTAAGAGAAAACCTTAAGGATTGTGGCATTGATAAAAATGATGCTCAATTGGCTTACAACTTGTTGGACAAGCTTCCATCAGAGTATGTGGCCTTTGGGACTAGCTTTCACACCCATTAATTGGCTCAAGGTGCCTCATACACTCAACCATCATTTGATGCATTCAAAAAGATGTTAATACTTCAGCAGTCATAGTTGACCAAGACAAGGATTCTCAAGTCTTCAAAGTCACAAGTTGTGATGGCTAATAAAGGGAATCAAAGCATGAGGGCTTCACTGGTTATGCAATAATATATCACGTGAGTTCATATTGGAGGGTTTAATATCCCAAAAATGAGGGTACAATATATTGCCTATCGGTAAAAATAGGGGGGTTTCTAATTTGGGCTATGAAAAAATGTAATATTTGTTTAAAAAAGGGGGGCTTTTAATTGAAGCTATGTATAGGGAGGGGTTGAGAAAAAGGAGTTTAGGGAAATACTTTTTGAAAATAGGGGGATTCTTTAGTATGCCATGAACGCATATGATATAACCTAGACTCACTAAGTTAAGCCTCCATGAATCAAAACAATCAAGTAAAAGGAAAGAACCAAAAGCAGTCTAAGTCAAAGCCACAATAATATGGAGCACAATCATCCTCTCCACAACAAGGTGATTCTACATCCTCACCTAAGATGAAATCATATAAGGACAATCTTTTTTGTGCATATTTCAAGAATTCAGGACATAATGAACACCATTGTTACAAGAAGGATATTGATGAATTGAAACATCTTGAGAAGAAAAGAATCAATTTACCTTCTATAATGTCTACTTTGGCTTCTTCTTCCAAAGAAAAGGATGAACCTGGGAAGGATCATAGTTTTGGGATAAGTAAAGGACAATCTCTTTGTGCTATTACATGTCATGATTTAGGTTGATGCCTTCTAGATTTAGGAGATTCTGATCATATGGAATCTTCACAATCTATGTTCTCTTCATTTGAGCCTTTCCACATGCCATCAATTTTGATGGGTAATCATACATATATGAATGTGATTGGGAAAGGATCTATTGCCATTGGGGATAAATCCTTCAATGATGTGTTGTGTGTACTATTCGTCTAGCCAATAAGAACAATAACTAGAGTTAAAGTCTTAACTCAAAGATTGGTAATCCATTCCTAGTAGCTATCATCTTCATGACTGAAGTTCATTTACTTGTCAACCCAGGGATGTATTGCTTGAAATGGGTCTGCATTGTATATGCACTAAGTTCCTGTGATAGTCATTCTGCACTACTATAACAACTAAGTCTATCTAAAATAAACAAATGAAAATATGACAACTGAATGGCTATAGGAAATCTTAACATTAACAAAATATTCTAACTAAATAACTGTTAACTAAGTTCAGAGATGAAAAACAAGAATTACTTTGTCTACTTTGGCTACAAGAACAATCACAAGATCTGGTTCTAAAGGCTGCAGGAATAGTCACAGGATCTAGTTCTAGTGGCTATAGGAACAGTTAGTTGCTAGAACATCTACTACAGCAAAAAGGAAACTTAGTCTAACAATCACACAAGAATAATCACCAAGTGAGCCCCCTTGGATGAGTTTATCTAGACTTCAAAGATGATTCTATATACTCAAAATAATATAGTTTTCATTCATTATTTCCAAAAGTCGATACAATACATGAGATAAGAGAAATGCTTCTAATTCTGGAAAATGTTGTCTAACCTTTGTGAAGAGGTGTAGGTCTTTATTTATAAGAAAATTATAGAAAAATTCCTACTAATTAGATCATGCCCATGAAATTAGGTGGAAACGTTTATTACTGCTAGGAGAAGAAGTTAATCCATAGAAAACGTGGAACTTAACTAAACCGGAACCAAGAATATAGCATGGCGGTGGTTACTAGATTGATGCTTGCTGGAGACAACCATAAATGAGTGTGGTATCGCCTCGTTATTCTTTTTCCAATTCTTTTGCACACCATCTTCTCTGTTGTTTTAAATGTTCAACCACCCCAAAATGTCTCCAACTGATTGCATGACGTGATTCTCCATCTAGCTTAAAACAACCGCTTCTGCAACAACTTATTTACTCTTGCATTAAAGGTTAGAACCTACAAGTATACATATATATATATTTCCATTAATCATAACATTTATACATCCATGCATGATATTACCTATAATAATTTGCATAGCTACAGAAATATTAAGTCAAAACAATACAAGGTTCAATGGGTTTGGCTATCATTCAAAATGCACATAATGAAAAATATAATACATCACATGACTTAAAAATTGTCCCAATATGTAACTTAAAACATAGGAAAAAATTATCAATCATAGAAATAAAAGAGCTATTATTTTAGCTCATCATGTACCCCATTTGACAAACAATCTTCTTTCCAACTATCAGATCACTCATGGGGCGAGAAGAAAAACTCTGGAGTTCACACTTGATTTAGTTATCATTAGAGACTTGGAGAGTAGAGCTATTATTGTAATTGGGGTGTTGGATCATGCATCTCAGTTGTACTCCTTTTCACATTTTATTCCTATTGATGAGGTTGATTTTTTATATGTTGATGACACTTCTTGTGATGATTTAGATATCGAGGAGAATTTTGGTTACTTGAACCTAGGTATTCTCACATGTGAACCCATTCTCTAGCCTTGCAACAAGATAAAACACATGCAACCAAAAACCAACCCACAACAAAATAATACATATTAAGAAATAAATAACCATATGTACAAACAAAAGGTCAAAGCCATCAAACAAGACTACTCAAATAATTATGAGAAAATATTTTTTCTAGGCTTCCTTAACCTTAAGAATTGGCTTTAACAAGGCTCGCATAACCTTCACTTCAAGAGGTCCAAAAAATAATGCATGATAAACTTACTGGAAAAAACCAATCCTCCAAAATAGCCAACAACATGAAGAGGATAAAAAGTTTTGATAGGCTTCTGGGTATGTGCACAAAGATGGTGGTCAGAAAAGTGGACACCACCCCAAAAAAATATAGAAAAACAAGCAGCATGTATGCGGTTTTAAAATTTGAAATTCCCATGTACGCACTTAGGTTTGTTCTTCCTGAGCCTAGAAAAGGTAGCGCGTATGTGCTGCTTTTAGGAAAATGAGCATGTATGCACTATGCCTAGGAAAATGAGCGCGTACGTGTTGCTCATAGAAAAATGAGCGCGTATGCGCTAATAATCCAAATATAACTGGGTATGCGGTGCCTATTTAAAAAAGTTTTAAAAAAGAACTGGGTCTCATTTACCTGTGAATAGCACGTTTTTACTTCATTTTTTTACCATTTCCTCTCCTAAAATGCGAACGGGGTGCTAGATTTGTCCTCCATGCTATGGATCAAGGTTAGTTTTTGTTTATTTTTTGTCTTTATTTCCCTTTTGTTCAATTTGTTTTACATTTTGAATTTAATTTCATTAATTTTGATTAGGTTTTTTCATTTTTTATTTCAAAAACTAGATTCTTCTAATCCACAACAAGAACAACTAAATGCACCTCCTGAAAATCCATAAGAAAAACCAAATGCACCTCTTGAAAACACACAAGAAAAACCCCCAATTCCTCCTTTTGACGGCACACCTGAAACACAGGAGCAATTAATTACTTACTTAGGAAAATGTGCATCTAAAATCAATAGACTGATTGTTAAATTGAAAACTTCTGAACTTGAGCATCATCAATCCCTCACCACTAGCCTAGAAACATTATCTAGTGGTGCCATAGCTGTTTCCACACAAATTACCAAATGGAGAGCTTTAGGGATAGGTGTCGTCAATTCTATGCTGATGGGTTATCATACGATGGAGTAAAAAACAAAAATATTACTAAACAACAAATATGTGCCCTTTTCATTGATCTCAAAAGTGGTCAGTCATTACCTCTTAATGCAAAGAGGTTTCCCATACATTGGTGTACCAATGTGCAAATGAAGAATATTTTTTGGTAGAGGTGGTGCATGGTCTTTGATGATCCACCTTGTAATAATTATGAGGTGCCATTATATTTTTTGAGAAAAGTATATTGTGAGTTTGTGCTCAATGTGCGCCCAAACTATTTTGACATGAGAGAGTTCCATGGTAGAGGTGGTGGCTCTGCCCAAGATAGACCTGGAGCTCGTAGGCGATTACCCGCGGAGAGTCATCACCCCCTAGCACCCAAACCCAAGGTGTATCAGGCTGTCCCAGTAGAGCTGAAAGAGTCGATGGAGCTACAGACTCTTTAGGTGGCCACAACGCTCACTGGTGCTATCATCCAGCATGGGATGTCATTAGCACACCCTATTGTATTGGATGATGAGCCATTAGGTGGTGACAAAGAGCCCATCCAACATATGTGTGTCAGTTGCTCGGGGATATGCTCGGGAATAGATGATGCAGCCGGTGTAGGTGGATCCTCATCTCATATGTGCATGATCTGTGGGAGTAGATGTGAGCCCCGCACAACTAAGGATTTTGCACTGACAGATGAGTTGATGGACATGGTTTTTGCCCATGAGCGAGAGACATAGGTGTGTTGATTTGAATTCATAGCATTTTATTTATCAGTCACTTTAAATTTGTAATTACGTAATGAATTTTCATTTATACATCGATTTAAATTGAGACAAATAATATGCATTTTAGGATGTAGCAGCAGTATCCCATACTCCTCCCCCAGTTACTATAGCTGCAACTTCGATGCCTGAGGTATAAATTTTGTAACATGTTAAAATAAAATAGTACACTTTGAATTCAAAAAAATACAAGATATACTAACTATCTTTAATGCTTGGTCCAATTTTTTGGTTTGTAGGTGTTGATAGGGGATGAAATGTCCCAGATTGATGACATCACGCTCTCAGCGATCGATTTTGTCCTACAAGTCTATACGGTATCATATTTTGTACAACCCTTTTTATGTATTGTTTTAATGGAATATGAAAGTCATTTCATTTTAGATTTTTAAAATTATGTTTAATTTATTATCTGTACTAATATCTCATGTTAATTTTGTTTTTTTAGGGTACCCACTCAACGTCTAGGGCTCGTCCCAAGAAAAAGAATTCCTCAAAGATGCCAAAACATGGGAAGAAGGTAATTGAACAAATTTTTAGTTTTACAATTATTTGAAAATATTGAAATCAAGTATTAGGTGGGGTTTGTAGATTGATTAGTGTTTTTTGTCTATTTTACATGTACAGTGGCCATTGAGCTATGTGGAATTGTTGAATGCACCTGATTCTCCCATGGATCAAGAGGGGGCGGAGGCATGTATCTCTACTTTATTTTCTTGATTTCATGATTATATGCACGCGTACATGTGAACTTGTGATATATTATAATCTTATAATTTTTTCATATAGGAAATATTGATAGCTATTTCATCAATGGCAAACCCTGCTTCGTGCACTCAAGAAGCATCTCAGGATCCAGTACACTTTTGTTTGATATGTAAAATTAATTGTTTTTAACCTTTAATACTTATCATTATATTAGTTGTATTTAATCTTTGAACACTTTTTGTATAGGTAATAGCAATAGTTTCTACATTGATGGTGAGTCATCCTCAGTCCATTGGAGAAGCATCTCAGGCACAGGTATGTCATTGTTCTCTATATTATAGCTTTTAAGTGTTTTTGATATATTTATGTTAGTACATTTTATTAATTGTACATTTAATCTATAATAGACCCCTTCACGGTAAGACCATAACATGGATCCATTTAAGTATGTCTTCAAGAAAACTCCTAAGAGTGACAAGGAGAGGAGAGCGAAGACATTAGCTCCTAGATCAGTCAATGAGGTAATCTACATTTCAATTGCAAAGGAATTAAAGATAAATGCATAGTTATGTTGTTAATTGTGAACTATTTTCTACAAAACAATTCTAACTTGGTCTTTGAATTGTGGTTTTGCAGCCATCTACAGAGCCGCGTACTGCATCGAAGAGGCTTGATTTTGATGATCCTCCACAAGTTTAGGATTATATAGTGTTATTTTTGGTCATAGAATGACCAATACATGTAGATATATTTTACATTTTTATTGTATATCTATTTGGACATGGCATATGCCACATTTTTGTAATACTTGTATTGACTTGGCAGACATGCCTTTTTATATATATATAACTATCGATATTCGATCCAATAAATGTGTACTTAGTTCATTATTTTGTATTCGTTGTATTTTTTGGTTGTCCTTTTATAAATTTAAATGAATATTTGCATATGTAATCAAGGATATGAATATAAACAACAAAAATATATGATATAAAACATTGCAATCATGGAATATGATTTGATAAAATTTCTAAAATGTTGAATTAACCCTACAAACCTCCTTGTATTCAGTTCATTATTGTGTATTCAATGTATTTGATGGCTTCCCTTTTATAAATTTAAATGAATATTTGCATATGTAATCAACATTATGAATATAAACAACAAAAATCGACAATATGAATATAAACAATAATATGTGTTTGGTGCGAGAGCACCCTCACGCTCGCAATGGTCAAATTTTGTTCATCATGTGCACAAACCAACATCATGAGCATGTTTGGGTGGGAATTTTTATGCTAGGCATGCCCTTGTTGTGCATCCCAAAGTGCTGGAACGTCGAGAGTCATACCATATTGGTGAGATCTCTCAAGTGCCTTGAGTCCAAAAAATTGTCAAAATTTGACAGATTGTTTCTTCAAATATAGGACACATATGGTTGATTTGTTTGAACCTGTGGGGTCATGTGAGGCTCCTCTACAATGGCCTATCTCAGTTTTTGATGAGTCAGAGCTATTTTCCATTGGTAGCATTTTTTTGCCTGCTGCAAAAACTGTCAGTTGCATGCAATGCAAAGTTGCCATATTGGCTAGAATTGATTCGGTTCATCATGTGCACAAACTGACATCATGAGCATGTCTGGGTGGGCAGTTTTACACTAGGCATGCCCCTATTGTGCATCCCAAAGTGCCAGAATGTCGAGAGTCATACTGTACCAATGCAATCTCTCAAGTGCCCTGAGTCCAAAAATTTGTCAAAATTTGATGGACTGTTTCTTCAAATGTGAGCTACATATGGTTGATCCATTTGATACCTATGGGGTCACATGAGGCTCCTGTAGAATGGCCTATCTCGGTATTTGACAAGTTGAAGCCATTTTCAATTGGTAGCATTTTTTCGCCTGCTGCAAAAAACGTCAATTGCATGCAATGCAAAGTTGCCAGATTGGCTAGAATTGATTTGGTTCATAATGTACACAAACCGACATCATGAATGCATCTAGGTGGGAATTTTTACACTAGGCATGCCCCTGTCGTGCATCCCAAAGCACCAAAACATCGAGAGTCATAGCATACCGATGCGATCTCTCAAGTGCCCTGAGTCTAAAAAATTATCAAAATTTGATGGATTGTTTCTTCAAATCCAGGACACATATGGTCGATCTGTTTGAACTCATGGGGTCATGTGAGGCTACTCTACAAAGGCCTATCTCAATTTTTCAGGAGTCGGAGCCATTTTCAATTGGTAGCATTTTTTTGCTTGCTGCAAAAATCGTCAGTTGCATGCAATGCAAAGTTGCCAAATTGGCTAGCATTGATTTGGTTCATCATGTGCACAAACCAATGTCATGAGCATGTCTGAGTGGGAAGGTTTACACTAGGCATTCCCCTGTCATGCATCCCAAAGCACCAAAACGTCGAGAGTCATACCGTACCGGTGTGATCTTTCAATTGCCCTGAGTCCAAAAAATTATCAAAATTTGATGGTCTATTTCTTCAAATCCAAGACACATATGGTCAATCTGTTTGAACCCATGGGGTTGCATGAGGCTTTTCTACAATGGCCTATCTCAGTTTTCAATGACTCGGAGCCATTTTCAATTGGTAGCATTTTTTTGCCTGCTGCAAAAACCATCAGTTGCATGCAATGAAAAGTTGCAAGATTGGCTAGAATTGATTTAGTTCATCATGTGCACAAACCAACATCACGAGCGCGTCTAGGTGGGAAAGTTTACACTAGGCATGCCCCTGTCATGTATCCCAAAGCACTGGAATGTCGAGAGTCATACCGTACCGACGCAATGTAGAAGTTGCTTGACAACTTTTTTGACAATTGTTTTGACAACAATGACAATTTTTGCTCAAATTGTATCTAGTCTCAATCTATGACCCCTATGACTTGATAATAACTCAAATAATTCTCCATGATTATACAAGAATCAAGAATGCTCATGATTGACTAGGGACACATCAAATATACTCAAAACATAGTCACAAAACATTGACACACAAAATAGTCACAAAACATTGTCACATATTATTCAAAAATTTGCCTCTAAATATGGTCAAATCAACTCTTGGCTATTTGATTGTACAAAAAAATGTCTTACAAATAATCTCATGGGCTTTTATACAAAATTTGGCATTACAATATGTGCGATTCAACTCATCACCATTTTAATATACAAATCATCTCATGGGCTTTTATACAAAATTTGGCATTACAATATGTGTGATTCAGCTCATTGCCATTTTAATATACAAAATTTGGCATGTACCTATGTATAAATCAGCTCATTGCCATTTAAATATACAAAATTATGCCCCTAAACATATAAAAATCAGCTCATGGGTATTTATATATACAAAAAATGAATATAGAACAATTCGTCGACGATTTATATGAAATTCTCAAAATCATTCTACTCTGAACCATAGAATCAATCAAGTGAGCCTTCAGGATCGGCTCTAACCCGTATTGTGTCAAGTATTGCCTCATGGTCAGAATCACAATCTTTCCATAAAATCTTGGTATGAGGTCTACCACGATACTTAATCAAATGAATATTTGTTGCAACAACAAGGTTAGAGAAATGAAGAATATATTTGTGTGTTTCAAAGTCCTTGAACAACCAAACATTAGAATTCTTGATAGGGTATCTCTGAAGCCATGTTCCTATCATGACAACAGACCCTATTGGGTACTCAATACCCTCTCCATCAATGATTATGGTTGTCAATTTTCTTTTTGGCTCAACACAACGACACAAATAGTAATTTTTTCCTTCTTCATTGTTCTCTTCTGCAACAACTGCATACACATGACCTTCATTTTATGAAGTGTTAATTAATACCAAAAATAAAGTATGATGTACAAAAAATGAACAAAAAAGAATACTTGCAAAAAAATTATCTCAAAAAATCACCTAATTCCACTAGGTTGGATACATGGTCAAAATCCACTGATGTCTCCACTTGGCTCAATTGTAGTGCTTTGGGAATTTGATATGAATCAATGGGAACCAACGGTCTACAAGACCATTTGTCAACCCACTCTTATGATTCACATTCTTCCCACAAATAATACATGCATGAAGAGAAAAAACATACCATCTGTCTCATATAAATTACCAGTGAACTTGAATTTGAACTCATAAATGAGTGCATGTCACTCGATCCTACAACAGTACAACAATCTAGATAGTTTTCAACGTTAGATAAGTGATCAACCAAAAATATCTACAAACCATTGATGTACCTGGATTACCTGGACCCACCATAGACTTACACCATCACACAATTGTTTCTGCATCTATCAACTCAGCACCACCTTCATACTTCAATTCTTCCCTAGCTAGGGGTCTTTTCACACATGCTCCTACACCATCGTGCTCTCTCTTACCATGTCCAGCCTCAGTGAAATTCCAAAAACATTATACACCACTTGTCATATGCATCCTTGTCAACCAATAAAACATCCTTGCATTCTTGAATTGTGTGGTGCAATTATCTCACCATATTAAGTGTCGGTTGTATCGTATGTTCCTTTCCCTTAAAGTATCATAGAAAACTTTAAAGCATCCTTGTACAAACTCTGATGGATGATTACGATCATCAATTATGTAGAAGTGATACTCTCTTACAACCTTTCTATCCTCATTTGTGCTATCATCTGCATGCATGAATGTTATGTGTACAAAAATAGAAACTTGTGTAGAGTGATAATACATGGATTGCACTTCATTTTGAGGTTGTAGTGTATAATTTTCAGCAAAATCAACAATAGAGACAATGGTGCCAAGAGGAAATGTGTCCTTACATAACTCGAATTTCTCATCTAACCATCAAGCTCTATGTGTATGCATTATGTACTCATAAACTAGTTTCTCTTAAAATTTTTTCATAAATTGAGCTACATATATATCATTTTTCACTAGTTCACATCTCTTCAAATCTTTTCCATCTTTAATTCCATATGTGACTATCTTGTATTTTTTTAAAGAAACTAGTTTCATACCAATTTCATGTGTTCTCTCCAAATGTACGCATCTTGGTAAACATTGCAAACCACCACATATAGCACAAAAACCTTCCAAACAAGGCATCTTATAATAAATACAACCATCATGTCTATTACATAGCACACTTGAAATAAATTCTCTTACCGACTTAGGAGGTGCTTGTATATTACATTCCTACAAAACATCGTTAGTTTGCAAAGTAGAACAAATATGATGAAAAATATCATAATGAATGGAAAATTCAATATGCATCATACAACAACACATGGTGCGTACATGATTAATCTTAATATAAAAAGGTTTTGCCATTTCAAAAAATATTTGAGGAAACTTTTGAAGGAATCTTTCATAAAATTTAGTTTGAGTCATATCCAAATAGTGTTTTGCACATGGCTCATGATTTGTAGACCCAATTTGCCTTCTAACAACATCTCTTTGGTTGGGCGAAACTCTTGTGTTGTCATGCCAAAATTTTTCAATTAATATTCTTAGTGCATCAACAACAACCTTGTCTTTGAGTGGTAGTCTACCTAAGAATGCCCAAAGAGAATTATTGTTAGGTTCCTCTATTTTTTCCTGCCTCTTCAATGCTTTACTTAATGTTGTTCTACTAACGTTTAATGACTTACTTGTTTTGCTTATTAAATGATCTTTTTTTATTTTCTTGCTCATTATGGTTGATGTAATGACATGTCGAGTAGCATTAGAATTTTTAGTATGTGATTTTGAATTAATAGCTTGATATGCATCAAATAGATTTCTCACAATAGTTCTTTCACTATTACTTTTAGATGATCTTAGGCCTAGAATTTTTATTGTCTCTCTAAAATTCAAATGTTTAATCATTTGAAGAATTAATTGACATCTTGTGGTTTGATTTAAGTTTTCAAAATAGTTTTGCCATATTCTTTTAACCATTCTCCTACAAGTTTGTTCATTCATTTTATTGGGCATTGGCTTCAATATATTCTCATCAATGTCAATTAGATACTTTGGTTTCCTACGAATGATTCTAGGAGGTATTAACATCAGTGCATTATGTACATTCAATTCATCAAGTAGAGAAGGTGTAATATGTTCATCATTTAACTAATTATTCAATGCGGTATCTTCTTCAAGTGAATTAGGTGCATTATATTCATTTGGTAAATCGAATTGAGATGTTGAGGATGACATACCTTCTTCTCCCATTGTTCTTATGTCATGCAATTTTTTCATACGCTGCCTTTGTCTTTCCTTTTGAGCCTCTTGTTGTTCCATCATTCCTTGCTTGTTCTTTCCCATGGTTGATATCAGTTGTCCTAAATAGAATTATATTACATATATATATAAACAAAATTTCATAAACAAACAGATAACCATAAATATGCATCTTATCACTATTTTTTGGAATCAAACTATTAAACAATCACAATACTATTGACAAAAACTAATAAGAACAACAATTCAATCATTTGAAATCATGCAAAAACAAAAATATCACTACTTCTATGTATAAAATAGTGATAGAAGTGCATACACAGTTCCAGTGGGGCCTTCAATGACCTCAAAAACTTCTTTTGAGGTCGTTGAGGCTCTTGGGCAACTAAAACTATGTCTATGTACTGCGTACATGCTACATTAATAATCGTGTACGCGTTGTTAGTCCATAAAATGTTGGCAAGCCCAATGGTATTCTTTTTTCCCATTCTGGACAAATAAGTAGCACGTATGCACTCCTAAGCCTAAAAAATGTTATCGCAAGGTAGTGAATAATGGGCTCAGTACCCTGTACATGCTTACAAGTAATAAGTACTGCATACATGCTCCTTTGCCTTAAAAAAGTTATAGCAGGGTAGTGAACTATAGTTTTAGTACCCCATATGCGCTATTGGTAGTAGAAAAGATGTGAATGAAAATGGAGGGAGGGAGAGAGAGAGAGAGATAGGGAGAGGGGCTAGAGTAGGGGGGAGGGAGAGAGGAGGGGAGTGGAAGGGAAGGATGGAGGGAGAGAGGGAGAGAAGAAGGTGAATGGAGGAAGGGAGAGGGAGAGTAGGGGGGAGGGAGGGAGAGGAGAAGGGGGAGGAAGGGGGATGGGGAGGAAGAGAGAGAGAGAGAGTGAAGGAGGGAGAGGGAGAGAGAGGGAGAGAGAGGCGGGGAGGGAAGGCAGAGAGAGGGAGAGACGTAGAGGGAGGGAGAGAGGGAGAGAAGAGAGGGGAGGGTGGGAGAGAAGAAGGGGTATGGAGGAAGGGAGAGGGAGATTAGGGGGGAGGGAGGGAGAGGAGAGGGGGGAGGGAGTCGGAGGGGAAGAGAAGAGGGTGGGAGAGAAGAAGGGGTATGGAGGAAGGAAGAGGGAGAGTAGGGTGGAGGGAGAGAGGGAGAGAAGAGGGGGGAGGGGGGAGGGTGGGAGAGAAGAAGGGGTATGGAGGAAGGGAGAGGGATAGTAGGGGGGAGGGAGGGAGAGGAGGGGGGGAGGGGGAGGGGGAGGGGGAGAGATAGAGATAGAGAGAGAGAGAGAGAGAGAGAGAGAGAGAGAGAGAGAGAGAGAGAGAGAGAGAGAGAGAGAGAGAGGAGAGAGAGAGAGAGAGGAGAGAGAGAGAGAGAGAGAGAGAGAGGAAGAGGGAGAGAGAGGGAGAGAGAGAGAGGGGGGAGGGAAGGTAGAGAGAGGGAGAGAGGTAGAGGGAGGGAGAGAGGGAGAGAAGAGGGGGGAGGGTGGGAGAGAAGAAGGGGTATGGAGGAAGGGAGAGGGAGAGTAGGGTGGAGGGAGAGAGGAGGGAAGGAGGGAGAATGGGAGAGGGAGAGAGAGGGAAGGAGGGAGAGGGAGCGAGAGGGGAAGTAGGGAGAGGGAGAGAGAGAGGGAGAGGGAGAGAGAGAGGGGGGGGGAGGGAGAGGAAGAGAGAGAGAGGGAAGGAGGGAGAGGGAGAGAGAGGGAGAGAGAGAGAGAGAGAGGGGGGAGGGAAGGTAGAGAGAGGGAGAGAGGTAGAGGGAGGGAGAGGGGGAGAGAAGAGGGGGGAGGGTGGGAGAGAAGAAGGGTATGGAGGAAGGGAGAGGGAGAGTAGGGTGGAGGGAGAGAGGAGGGAAGGAGGGAGAGGGGGAGAGGGAGAGAGAGGGAAGGAGGGAGAGGGAGAGAGAGAGGGAGAGAGAGAGAGGGGGGAGGGAAGGTAGAGAGAGGGAGAGAGGTAGAGGGAGGGAGAGAGGGAGAGAAGAGGGTGGGAGAGAAGAAGGGGTATGGAGAAAGGGAGAGGGAGAGTAGGGTGAAGGGAGAGAGGAGGGAAGGAGGAAGAGGGAGAGAGGGAGAAAGAGAGGGGGGGAGGGAGGGAGAGGTAGAGAGAGAGAGAGAGGAGAGAGAGAGAGAGAGAGAGAGAGAGAGAGAGAGGACACCATATGACACCATATGACCTCTAATGACACCTAAGGGGTCATATGGTGGGCTAATAAAATGATATATTAAATTTAAAATTATGAATAAAACATCATACAATGAGACTCCAAGTGAACAAACACTGAGGCTTCACTAAAAAGAAAGTGTAAGAGCTTGACATAACCCTAAGAGTACTGCCTAAGTTCTAAAACATATGATGCTATTAAATTTGTAAGGTTATAATACTGATCTTGATTGTGACTATAGGAATTACACACTTGATTTCTTTCATGGGTATGTACCATTCCAAGCTGTTTGACAAGTGATGATCATCATATATTGCCACAACCATGCATACAAAAAGCTTTAATTTTTTTAGGTGACAAGCATTGTGTAACATTATGGGAACTCTCGCATACCCACCACTATCATTCTCCAGGACATCATCTGTGTTACTCTCCCTCTTTCTCTTCCTACCTATTGTTTCCTTTTGAAAAACATATTGCAGGTACTCTAACTCATCATGTTGCTTTGTTGACACTATTTTCCACATTTTCTTTACTCATTAAAAACAAATTCAAGAAGAATATTGCTACAAGTTTCCTTGTTTGTTATGGTAATACACCCGTGGTTCAATTTCAAACCCTATTACTCCTATTCAATATACACACACAAATCTATCAGTCAATGAGACTCCAAGTGAACAAACAATGAGGCTTCACTAAAAAGAAAGTGTAAGAGTTTTACCTAACCCTAATAGTATTGCCTAAGTTCTAAAACATATGATGCTATTAAATTTGCAAGGTTATAAGACTGATCTCGATTGTGACTATAGGAATTACACACTTGATTTCTTTCATGGGTATGTACTGTTCCAAGCTGTTTGACAAGTGATGATCATCATATACTACCACTGCCATGCATACAACAAAATTTAATTTCTTTAGGTGACAGGCATAGTGTAACAACATGGGAACTCTCGCATACCCACCACTATCATTCTCTAGGACCTGTGTTACTCTCTCTCTTTCTCTTCCTACTTGTTGTTTCCTTCTGAAAAACATATTGCAGGTACTCTGACTCATCATGTTGCTTTGTTGACACTATTTTCCACATCTACTCTGCTCATTAAAAACACATTCAAGAAGAATATTGCTGTAGGTTTCCTTGTTTGTCACGGTAATACACCCATGGTTCAATTTCGAACCCTATTCCTCCTATAAAATATGCACACACAAATCCATCAGTCAATTTTATTAGGAGAGAATACATGATAAAAATCAAAGAGGAAGTTGTAGACAAGAAATAAATTCACTTACTTCTATAGAAGTGCAAACACAGTTGTAGTGGGGTATGGAGGGATGGAGGGAGAGAAGAACAGAAAGAGGGATGGGGTATGGAGGAAGGGAGAAGGGGAGAGAGCAAGGGAAAGAGGGATGGGGTATGGAAGAAGGGATAAGTGGAGAGAGGGAGGGATGGGGTATGGAGGAAGGGAGAAGGGGAGAGAGGGAGAGAGAGAGGGATGGGGTATGGAGGAATGGATAAGGGGAGAGAGGGAGGGATGGGGTATGGAGGAAGGGAGAAGGGGAGAGAGGGATGGAGAGAGAGAGGGATGGGGTATGGAGGAAGGGAGAAGGGGAGAGAAGAAGGGGAGAGAGAGAGAGAGAGAGAGAGAGAGAGAGAGAGAGAGAGAGAGAGAGAGAGAGAGAGGCACCTTGTATGCGTTTGAGAGGGGGAGACAATACACTTACATGTGTATATATATACTTAATATATATATAT
Source organism: Cryptomeria japonica (assembly GCF_030272615.1). NCBI lineage: Eukaryota > Viridiplantae > Streptophyta > Pinopsida > Cupressales > Cupressaceae > Cryptomeria > Cryptomeria japonica. The sequence continues at coordinate 238,016,523 of NC_081408.1, read as the reverse complement.
ATATATATTCATACATACATATATATATTATATGTATATACACATATTATATATATAATATCATATTATACACATGTTATATATTACATATATTATATATACACATATTATAAATAGAATATCATATTATACAATAGCATGTACACATTGTTTATAGTAAAAAGAGCACGTACACGTTGCTTACACCATAAGTACCCCATACATGCTTTTGACTATTTAGGCTTGGAAATAAGCCTGGATGACAAAGCTATAGTTTGGAAGTTTGATTTCCCTCCATTTCTCTCATTTTTGACATGTTTTATTTTATCAACTTTGTCATCATCAGGTTTACACTTCATCAAGTGGGTATTTCTAAAATTGCCACTATATTTTCACCCATCTTCTGAGCTTTCTAACCATATAATTTTTTTTTCAATTTGAACAACAATAACATATTATTATTGAATTTCTTTTACAAGTGTCTCCATAGTTCTCACAGACATAGGTGCACCATTTTTTGAATAACTTTTGATATACATATCCAAATTTTAAAAACTTTATATATTATTGTAGTGCACTTTATTATTTACAATTTAAAAAAAAAATTGTATTTTCGATTTGTTTAGTGCAACTTATGCTTCGCGCACGAACATGTACCTAATTTTCAGGATGTGCTCAATTGGAAAAATCATAAAAAAAAATAAAAAATTGAAAAACAATTACAAACAAATACACATCTTCTAGTGCTCACTCTTAAATATCTTTCTACCAAAGGATTTGTCAAAATACTAAATCTAACTATGATGTTTTTGATGCGCATGTCAGACACTATGTTATGTTTTTCAGAAAAAATGAGGGTCAATTTTTTGTGCGTGATGGATTTGACCACCTTAATCTTATCCAATTTTGAAACATTTTAGTAGTTTGGAAACTAGATTTAGAGTACTACAATATTTGTTCTTTGATTATCTTCATATCTTGACTGGATGACTTTCAAATTTTTCTTCCAAGTTCAAGTTCACCTAATTTCAGAAAAAAAGTGTCCACTTATACCCCCCTTTTTGACCACCTTCTTTGTGCACTTACCCTCCTCAAAATTTCACAATGGGTTTTCAAATAACTCTGTAAACTATCCTGAAATAGTCAACAAAAGACCCCATACAAAAAGTCATCAACTCTCGTGCAAATCCCATCCTCACCTTAATAGGAACAGTAGATAAAGAAAACACAGTAGGAACAACCACATTCAAGCCAACCTCTCATCCAAGCAACCAAGGAAAATAATGTTGGGAACTTGAGTTGTTGAGTTGTGTTTTCATTGATGTCAACATGTCTAGTGTTGCTATTAATGTCACTATAAGCTGTACATGGTCCAGAAGTGAGTTCTCTAATTTTTTTGTGTGGTATGATGGTGATGTTGAGGTGTTTTTGGAAGGTTGGTGTAGTGGAAGTTTTAATATGCATAAACAAATATTTATATGTAGGAGAGAGTGTTTAATGTCCTAGTCAAAATTTTTTTTGCATTTCTCTAGATTATGAATATTATGGCTTGCGATGTTGGATATAATGTTTATGATATATATGTGTTGCACTATCAAGTTTAAAGGCCATCTATTACTCATATGATAGAGTTGGTTGTTGTTCTTTCTCATAGTGAGGTATTTGTCAAAACTAGTCTAGAGAATGCTTGGCAATTCTCTAATATCTTTGAAGATAAGCTACTAGAGGGTGTGGATATTTCACCAATCTTCAATATTGTATATATCTATCATTTTGAGGGAGCATAGGAGGATTACACATAAGCATTTACATAGTACAAACAACCACAAGTAGCATCAAGGTAGATTGAATATATCCTAGGTAGCCAAAATAGATGCAACACTTGGAAAATGGAGTACATAGAGTATTTGGCCAAGTTGAAGAATAAATTGGTGGAAGATGCAACTTGTATCTTAGAGGAACTGAAAGAGTTTTAGGTACACTTGGCAATGTGTGAGGCTAACTATTTAAATAACCTCATGTCTAACACAAGTGCATCCAAGAAGAAGCCAAATTGGACTTGATTCTTGAAGCATGCGAATCATTTTTTAGCCTTACAAAGCTAATGGAGGATGTCTAGACCTATTCACACTAGAATTGAGATCCTCTTCAAGAACTCAAGACTTATACACAAGTTAAACCAACTTTAGGACCAAGGAGGCCAACAGGGATCACTCCCAGTAATGGTAATCAATATTTAAACACATATTAATTCGTAAGAGATCATCAATAGTAGCTAGGGAGTAGTTAAGGAATAGGAAATAGGAGATACCTAGAGTGAAGGGGAAAAGGAGCCATCTTACAATAAACCCCAAAATAAGAAGGGGACCCAACCAAGAGGGTAACTAGCCAAAACTCTTCCTAAAAGACCCTAAAAAAGAAACAACTCAAAATACCTCTAAAAAAGTCAATGGCACAACTACACCAAGTACCAACACCCATCAAAGGGTAAAGAGGGCAAGCATTAAAAATAAAACTCAATTGCCACTAAGAAACCAAAAAATAGCATGGCTCTAAAAAGAATAGAGAAGAACCTCATAAAAATGCAAAATAGAGACCCTAATAGAGAAATAGAGGGCTAAGGGCATGACACCCACAATAGATATAAATACATCCTCTAAAGAATCCTCACTAGGTATCAATCGAGCATAGAAGCTCTACAAGGAATATAAATAAAGGAAGCTCCATAAGTAGTAGACATAAAAGAATCTATAGAACACCACAATCTGCCTCCAAACCACTACTAGGGAGAACTCTAAGACCTAATAGGAAGGGAGAAAAAAGTGCTCCCACTAGCTCAACCAAGTTGAAAAGCCCCAACATAGGTAAGACACTAAAGTTTAAAGGGGAAAAACCATAAGGAAAGGACCTCACATGATCCTCCAAAAGAATATAGGGGGTCAAGAATAATAGTTAAACCCTAGCTATTGTAGACCACCACCAAATAGAAACATCAATAGCCTCAAGTCACCACCAAACAAGGGAGGCATAGATCAAAGTTGACTCCTTAGAGGGAGAAAAAAAAGACAAATAGAACCAATCCATAAGCAAAAGGAAGAGAAAACCAACAACCAATAATGGAAACCCTACACCATTACTCCAACGAAAATACCATCAATAACCTAAAAATGTAGGTGTGACAAATCATGAGATATCTCCAAGATAGTAACCAATGAGTGGAGGGAAAGAAATGACCCCCAAAAAGTAGAACACATAGCGAAACCAGCCACGAGAAACACCACACAAAAGGGAAAAAGACCCGAATGGACCTATTGGATCACAAGAAAGCATAGAATCATCTATGTCTAGCATCACCTCAAGAATCCTTAGTGGAGATCTCCATTCTCCTTGATTGGCAAGTTACCACAAGTTAATCTTAAGTTACCATGAAAATGTCATAGTTATACTTCATAAACTACATCCAAGTGCATCTTGAGGTATCATCAATCAGTGTAATAAAATAAAAAAAATTCTTATAATATTAACATGCATTGGACCAAACACATTCAAATAAATAGTCTCTAACAACATCCTACCCTTGTAAGTGCATGAAGGAAAATGTGATTTATTTTATTCACTAGTGTAGCGTCGTAAAGTGTACGCACTTGCTAGGGTGGTACAATTTCACACCTAGTTTAGCACCCACCTTAGTGCATTTTACATTTTGCATTGCATTTCTCCTTTAGCACTTAATTAATCAAATTAATTAGGTCTAAGGTCCTATTTCATCGTCCTCTACATCATAAAGTTGGGCCCTTTCGTTAAAGTGTTCCCTCTTCATTTTATTCCTCCTATACATCACTCAATCAAAAACCCTAATTAAGTCCTATTTTGAACTTGGGGGCTTGGTTTCAGGGGTCAAAACATCTTGAAATCACCTGTAACTTCAGGATTCTCTCTAAAATCATCATATCCGACGGCCCTGAAAATTTGGTGAAAAGTTGTCGGGACCGTGGCGCCCAGAGTGCACATGGTCCCGGACATTTTTCCTGAAATTTTAGGAGCACAATCCAATCATAAAATAAAGCTTAACCCCAAGAAATTGGTGGGAAATTCAATCTCTAGGTCGGCCAAAAGACGAAATTACAACCTAGGGTTTCATACATAAGAGCTCTCTTTCTTCATTTGAAAGGATCCGATTTTTGTTTTTCAGGAACCTCATATGCAGCGAAAGAGCATATCTTTGAAGACTTCAACAATATTCAACATCCCTCTATCAAGCATTCATCAATTTCATTCATCCATTTAGGGCTTGGAAGACACTGAAGAACAATAGGAGATTACCGACTGAAGATTGGCTTGTACTCCTCCCTTGAGGGTTGGGTATGATTTCATGTTGTTTTCATGTCTTTGCATAAGCTTCAATATATCCTTTATTCATGCTTTAGATCAATTTGCATCTTGATTTAGAGAATTTACATTATCATTTACAAGTAATTAGGGTTTACTTTCTAGGTTGCTCTAGTTTGCTTTCTTGCATTTTAGGACCTTGCACACACACTAGGTCTGCACACACAATACATTTTACAAAACAACTTGGCTATTCGTGGAGGTGGAAATCACCGAAGTGGGGGTTTGACTAAGGAAAAACCCTATATAGCCACCCATACCATTTTCAGATATAAGTGCAGGTTTCGGGACTCGGACGACGCTGCAGGTGACAGATCCGGGAAGAGCAGGTCGAGACAGCACTCCACATCAAACTGCAGAGAAAAAGACCTGGACAGGGGCGCTGGGCACCCTGGTCCTACCAGGACAGGGGCACTGGGCACCTTGGTCCCTGGGACAGAGGCACTGGGCGCCCTGGTCCTCCTGACAGACAGTGTTTTTCGACATTTCTGGCAGTTTTCCAGAGTGCAAAGTAGCAGTTTCAGGTGCAGTTTTCAGGACAGAATCAGGACAGTGGCACTCGCACCCCCATCCCAAACATTTTCAATCAGATTTTGACTCCGAGTATGCATTTGCATTCTTATTTTGTCCTTGTGTTTACAGCTGTTCATCGTTTAATCTCAATTCTGCAATCTTGTTATTAGTTCATACTTGCATTTTGGGATTAGGGTTTGGACTTGCATCATTTGATCTTCCAATTTCAACAAAGGAATAGAAATCCTAATAGGTAGCCCATGGCTCTCTCTTTCACAAGAAGAAGTAGCCAATTGTGTGATACCTCTAGGCTCTTTCATATTCCATAATGTGTGTCAAAAGGTAGGATTAGGGCATGTTAACCTAGTCTCTCTTTTTCCCCTACACATTTTGGTGAACCCGACGTGAATCTATCATTGCTTCCTCTTGAATTGCATTTGTTAGATATAGATCTAGATTTAGTGTGTTTTCATTTCATTTTCATTAAAAAGAAAAAAAGAAGAAGGTGTGTTTCTTTGCATTGTGTGTTTAAATTTTATGCAACCTTTATTTCAAAATGTCAGATTTTTATTTGCAAAATGTTCATGCTTTTGATGATTATTATGAGTATAGCCAAGATGAATTAGATGAAGTTTTAGATGAGTTTTTGAACCCTAAAGATGCCAAACCTTCATTTTACCAAAAACTCATAAACCTTGTTGCTATGCCATTTAGATGTGATGAGAAAGATAAGTCGAATGGTTCCTCTCAAGGGTACATTCCTATCAACTCTTCCACTGAATCTAGTAACATGGTTGTTTTCAATAATCCCCTCCATGAGGAGATGTCTCCTTTTGAATCAAAAGATAAACCTTTTAATCGATATGATCATGCTTTGTTGGATGATGCTCTTGATGACTTTGTGGCTTTATCGAAATCTTTAAACAAGAACAAGACTTCTAAATTGGTTAACATGATAAACTTGAATGAGCATAACAAGCCTCTCTTTGAAGTCCAAGGTGCTTATCCTTCTCCCACCTTTCAAGTTCCTAAATCACCTCTCCTTACTGTCCAAGGAGGGTATGATCATGATTCCTTTCGTACCCCGAATAAACCAATTATCACCATGCAGGGAAGAAAACCTATAAGTCCTTATAGTTATGCCAAGCAAATAACTAGAGAGAGTTATCATGTAGTTGCCCATACTTATTACACCAGAAATAATAGGCAGCCTAATCCTCCTCCCATTATTCCAGTTTCTCTTCCTAATCCTCAACCAATTCTTCCACAAGCTCCCCATATTTCACAAGTTATGGGTAAGGAATATGATCTCATAGAACAACTTAAAGCTACCCCTACTAAGATATCCCTTTGGGATTTGATTCAAACTTCCTCCGCTCATCATGGAATGTTACAAGATGCCTTGAAAGATTTGAATGTTCCTCCACCGAATACATCTAGTAATATAGCCTCTTTGGTTAACTCTGTGATGAATCCTAAAGCTCAAATTGTGTTTACCCAAGATGAGTTGCCTACTACTGAAATTCAACAACAATATGATCCCTTGATGATTGTGGTTATCATGAAAGATACTGCTATAAGACGAACACTAGTAGATAATGGCTCTGGCCTTAATGTGTGTAGCATCAATCTATTGCATAAAATGAATGTGGATACATCTCTCATTGAGCCTGACTCTCGTCCCATTCGAGGCTTTGACAATGTGTCTAAGACTTCATTAGGTATTATCACCTTACCTCTCACAGTGGGACCTATTACTTTGCCTACTCCTATCCATGTTATGTCAGGAAATTTAACATACAACTTGTTATTAGGGAGGCCTTGGATTCACAATATGCAAGCTGTCCCCTCTACATTGCATAGACAAGTTAAATTTATCTATAACAATAAGACATATACCTTGATAGGTGACACTAATTTCCAAGCTTGTCTACAAACATCTACTTCTAAAGGGGGTTCTTCTAAGCCATCCTCGTCTAGTGATGACTCTTTAAACAAGATACCTATTGATGAGTCCTCGCTCTCTGATGATCAAAATTCTTTGGATGAGTCTGGAGCTCCTGAAGAAGATTCTTCTCAACTTGAATCTACACATAAGAAGGATTTTGATCCTAAGAAGGTTCTCACAGAAGATGATTGGGGATCTCTTGATTTCAATCCCACCTTTGTGGGTGAATATAAGGTTCCTTCTAGAGAGCTTAAAGTTGAAAAGAAGGAAAAAGCTAAAAATCAATCAATCTTACTTGAATCTATGAGCAATAATTTTGTGGCCGCTTCTCAAACTTCTTCTCCTCATACCTCAAATTATGAAGAGTTTGATTCTTTGTCTTATGAAAAACCACCTCCTCTTTCTGAAATGGCTGATCGTTATGGTCATGGTTTTCACATTTTTGCTAAGCATGGGTATCATGGAAAAGGTTGTGGTGCTCATGAACAAGGGATAAAAGTTCCTCTAGAGACTAATTTTCACAATTATGCCTTTGGACTTGGCTATAATCCCTGCAAACGCACTAAAGCTTCTAAAAGACCATGCATTAGTGTTAATACTATTTCTACATCTCTATCAATGCAACACCCTGAGTATATTGATGGGGATCCTTCGGGTAACTGTGCTTTGGATGTCTTCCCTGCCGATGACACTTTAGCTGAATTTTTGGGAGCCTATGACACTCTTCCTCGTTATCATCACAATAGGGGACTCCCTTATTGTTTGAACACTGAAGCCTTTTTTGGAAAAGAGATCGATAATGATGAGATTGTGAAAGAATTCCCTCAGTTAAAGGATACTCCTCAACAAAGTAATCTTCTCATAAGTGACACCACTGATGTTAAGATGGACCCTTGCAATAAAGAGAAAGTTATTAAAATTGGAAAATGTTTGGATGAAGAGGAACATAAACAATATGAAGAACTATTGCACGAATTCCCTGAGATCTTTGCTTGGACATACTCTGACATGCCTAGTATAGATCCTAAGATTGTCACTCATAACATTGTCTTAGTTCTCGATGCTAAGCCCGTGAAACAAAAGATTCGAAAAATGAATCCTAAGGTGGCTCTGCTTGTTAAGGCTAAGATTGAAAAGTTATTGGAGGGTGGATTTATCCGCCCTATCGACTATTCCCCATGGATTTCAAATATTGTCACTGTGGCTAAACCAGATAACAAAATAAGGATGTGTACCGACTTTCAAGATTTGAATAAGGCTTCCTTGAAAGATGATTTCCCTCTTCCAAACACTGACATGATAGTTGATTCTACGGCAAGACATGCCTTGTTATCCTTCATGGATGGTTTTTCAGGATACAATCAAATTTTCATTAACCCTCAAGATCAATTTGAAACTACTTTCACCACTCCTTGGGGTACGTTTTGTTGGATAATGATGCCTTTTGGACTTAAAAATGCCGGTGCAACTTATCAACGAGCGATGACCCTTATCTTTCATGATTATATGCATAAGATTCTAGAGGATTATGTTGATGATATTTTAGCCAAATCTATTCTTCGTATAGATCATATTAAAATCCTTCGTCAAATCTTTGAAAGAGTTCATAAATATCACATGCGCTTGAATCCCCGAAAATGTGTTTTCGGTGTGGATAGTGGAAAACTATTAGGATTCATAGTTTCGCATTGTGGGATTGAGGTGGACACTAAGAAAATAGATGCTATCGTCAACATGCCACCTCCTAGAAATGTGTCTCAACTTAAAAGCTTACAAGGAAAGATTCAAGCTATTCGTAGGTTCGTATCTCAACTTGCGGATCGTACCTTTCCTTTTACTCAACTCCTTAAAAAGGACATCACTTTTCAATGGAACGAAGATTGTCAGCAAGCATTTGAAGATTTAAAAGTGTATTTGGCTAGTCCTCCTATTCTTCAACCTGCCGAACCTTCTAAACCTTTCCTTCTGTATACAGCTGCTTCCTCTCATGCTCTCGCAGCATTGTTGGCACAACATGATAAAGATGGTAAGGAATGTCTAGTTTATTACATAAGTCGTACCTTACTCGATTATGAGACCCGATATTCTATGATAGAAAGACAATGCTTGGCCTTGGTGTTTGCGACTCAGAAATTGAGACATTATCTTTTAAATTTAGAAGTCCATGTCATGGTAAAGTTTGATCCTTTAAAGCATCTTTTCTCCAAAACTGATTTATCAGGACGCCTAGCTAAGTGGGTTATGATGTTAACTGAATTTGACCTTAAATTTGTTTCACAAAGAGCAATTAAAGGGCAAGCATTGACCGACCACTTAGTTGAGGCCCCTTCACCTTTCTCCTTCCCTAATTCTGAGTCTTTCCCTGATGACTTCATTCTTTCTATAGAGAAAGATGAAACTTGGGAATTATACTTTGATGGTTCTAAGTGTCGTAAGGGATCGAGGGCAGGTGTTGTTCTGATTTCTCCTACAAGGAAATCTATTCCCTTATCCTATCGTCTAAATTTCCTATGTACCAATAACATTGCTGAGTATGAGGCTCTTATAGCAGGAACATAAGCAGCCTTAGCTCTGAACATAAAACACATACATATTTATGGAGATTCTCAATTGATTATAAGACAAGTAACAGGATTGTATCAAGCAAAATAAGACAAATTATCACAATATAAAGACCTTGCCATCTCTTTATTACAAAAATTTGATTCTTATACCATGGAACCTGTTCCTCGAAAAGATAATCGACATGTGGATGCAATGGCATGTGTGGCTTCTCTTGTATCTTTAGAGGACCCTGTGGTTGATCTTAAATTTGTTATTCACAACCTTATTTCTCCAGCTATTGTAGACGATTCTAGCTTGGTAACATATTGTGACTTTGTAGATTCAGACGAATGGTATTTGCATATCCTAAGATATTTGACCGATGGTAGCTTTCCTGATTCTGCCAATAGGAACACTAGGGCTAGAATCCGCAAGCTGTCTGCTAGGTATATTATTCTTTCTAATGTCCTTTACCGAAGGGGTTATGATGGTCTTCTCCTTCGTTGTCTTAACAAATTGGAAATCCCCGTTTCTCTTGAAGAGGCACATTCAGGTGCCTGTGGGGGGCATTTTGGAGGGAAATCCTTGGTTCAAAGATTACTTCGTATGGGATACTATTGGCAAACTATGCAGAAGGATTCTTTTTCATTTGTTAAGAAATGTCATCAATGTCAACAACACAATAATCTGATTCATGCTCCTGCCCAAGAACTTCGTTCTCAAGTAGCTTCTTGGCTCTTCTCCGCATGGGGTTTGGATCTCATTGGTAAAATCTCTCCTCCTTCATCTCAAGGACATACCTTCATTATAACCGCAACAGATTACTTTATGAAGTGGGTAGAAGCTATTCCCCTTCACTCTACCACTGCTGAAGTGATTTGTCAATTTCTTCTAGAAAACATCATTTCTCGATTTGGGATACCTTCCACTATAATCTTAGATAATGGGACATCATTTAAGAACAAGGACGTGAAGAAATTCCTCGAGAAGTATCATATCAAACATCGATTTTCTACACCATACTATCCTCAATCAAATGGTCAAGCCGAATCATCCAATAAGATAATTGAACAAATTCTTCGCAAAACCATGAATAAGCATGGTAAGGATTGGAGTAATCAGCTAATCTATGCTCTTTGGGCCTACCAAACGAGTGTACGAATTGCTACGGGAACTACTCCTTATAATCTTGTTTATGGTGCTGACGCTATTATGCCTTTAGAGTTAGAGATTCCATCACTTAGGGTTTCTCTCAAAGGTATAGTAGATGATGACTCTTATAGAGAACCACGACTTCAACAGCTTGAGATGCTTGATGAACAGCGTATAAACGCTCTTGAGCATATTCAAGCGTATCACAAAACTCTACAGCGAAGCTATAATGATAAGGTTATTCAACATTCCTTCTTAGTAGGTGACTTAGTCCTCTATGAGAATCAGCGCAATGTGAATGCCTTACCTGCAGAAAAGGGAAAATTTAGTCCTAATTGGCTTGGACCATACATTGTTATTGAAGATTATGGATCAGGTGCTTACAAAATAGCAGATGTAGACGGTACGCCTCTTAAAGAACCTATCAATGCTATGCACTTGCATAGATATTATGCTTAATTCTTCATTCCTTATTTATCTTCTTTTCAGTTCTTCAACATTGGGTAATATGTTAGTATCTCCTAAATTAGAGCAAAATAGAATTAAATGTTATGGTGTTTAATCTATATTGCTTCGTTCTTGACAAGCGTGTCTTCTTACTTCATAGTTTGTCTTGAATTCATTTATGTAAATTGTGAAAGATTTACGTTTCTATTAGGCTAGCATATTATACAATGTCTTTATGTGTTAAGTAGAATCATATCATGTTGTGTTTAAGTTCAAAATTAAATCACATTAGTTATATGATTCTTAGACTTAATGCATATTTCTTCCCTATCATCAATGTAGTACTTGATTAAATATTTTAATTAAGTCACACATGTATCAATTTAATCATGGAGTATTGAGAAATCAATCACATGGAAATTAAATCCTGAACATACATGTACATCTACCAAATGTATTAGATTTAATCAAAGAAAAATATACATTGTTTTAAGCATTAAAGATAACACATTTGGGACAAAAGAGAAGCATGTATATATATATATGTGGATCGTATACAAATATAGGTCACTATACATCCAAAATGTGACCTATCCTACATCATAAAATCATCTCCTATCCCTAGGGCTGGTGGCTAGAGAGTGTTGACTAGATGCTCCCTCCTGATCCGGCTGTGCAGGTGGACCCATAGGTGTGTAGCGTGATATAGACCGCGAGTGACTCTGAGAGGAACTCCTACGATCCCTATCCATAAGGATCACACGATAGGAGGAAGCCTCAGTTTGAGCAGCTGCTAGATCTTGCCGTGCCCACTGAAGGTCCTCTGATAGGACTCTTTCTCTCTCTCTCTCTCCATATGTCTACCTGTACTCAGAATGGGGAGAACAAGTCCTCATGCTGACCCGCGTTCCCCTGAGGCCTATAAGCAATCTGTGAGGAACTTAGGATCTGTGCCATCGTGGAAATGTCTGTCACTGCTTGCTGAATCAGGGAACGCCACTCCTGCACATTAGCTGTAGTAGTAGAACAGATTTTTGTTAGTACCATTCTATATGATCAAAACATTAATCAATCAATATAAACCTACTATACCTGGGTCTCCCTCACGCCAATAGGGATCATGATACGGTAGCATCTGTGACTGGGATCTACTAGGCTCCCCTCGCTCGACTAATCTATGCACGATGGGTGTAGGCTGGACGGTACTAGGAACAGGTCTCCGTATCACCTTGTGTTCCCCCTTTTGGGGAATAAGAGGAGGATCCAGAGCTATGGTATCATCTCCTGAATGGTGGGGAGCTGCATCTGACCCCTCCAAATTATCTCTATCCTCCTCCTCGTAGTCTTCCTTGTCATCCTCATCCTCACCTACATCCTCCTCATCCTCATCTCTATCTGTGTCCTCCTCCTCCTCCTTGGCACTAGGCTGATCTCCTGTGGGTGGATCAGGATCTCCTGCCTCCTCATGACCCTCTCCCTCCTTTGGCTCCTCTGACCTGGATCCTTGGTCCTCATCTCGGTCTCCATGTCTCCATGGGCCGGGATGGCCTGTCGGGTGATCTGGTGGAAAGATAGGCCCTGGGTATGATCTCATAAACCATGAAACATACCTGCACTGTGCTCCAGGCTCTGCAGAATAATTAGTGACTATATCCTGATCAGATCCCTCTATATCTGTAGTCTCGATGTCATCTATCATCGGTCTCGCTACTGCTCTAGGTCTGGGAAGGACCCGTGAGTGTCGAGTATAGATGGGCACATCGGCTGGAACACACTTCTCTAGCCCAAATTGCCTCCGTACTCGGTCGAAGTAGAATGGGACTATGATGTGTGAATATCATCCCTGTAGTAGGCGGTTCCTCTGTAGGCATGCTAACTGTCTCTCCATCCCATCCCATCTGTGCATCCGCAGATAGGGTGTCCATATGGTCACCTCGGCTATCAGTCTATCAAAAATCACTCTCCAATATAACAGATCTCCAAATCTCCACTCGCTGGTAAGTGGATAAGCAAACACCCTAGGTCACTCGCTAGTTGTACTCAGCAGAAAGCCGACAGGCCTGGTGCATGTGAAGTGCTCAAATACCCACACCTGCAGAAGTGTGCATGTCATCAAGCTGCAACCCTGTCCAAACACATACTCCTCAAGGTCATGATAGAGATGTGCAAGCATACTCTGACCTCAAGCATACACTCTCCTGTGTCTCTCCATCGCTCTGATGCACCATGTGAGGCCCCCATGCATATGCGTACCTCTCCCATTAGGGCAGATGGCTAGTGCTATGATGGCAATCATAAGGCGTCTCACAAGGGGCACCTCTCCTGTAGGATGTAAGAGCCAACTGACCATGATGTGACCTCTCGTCTCACTCGGCATGACTCTCCCTATGCAATATACCTGCTCTCTCTAATGGTCCTCCACTAACCGATCGGTCACGTATGTAATAGTAGCACCTCTGATAGGAAGATGAAGTATATGGTACACATCCTCAAGTGTAACCGTCAGCTCCCCTACTGGAAGATGAAATGTGTATGTGTCAGGATCACATCGCTCCATCAATGCCATCAGCATCGTAGGATGGAACCGAATGGCTGGCATGAGGATCGCATACCATAATCTCACAATCAACAATGTGTCTCTCTCTGCCTGAGTCAGCTGTGAAATCTGATCTCACAAACTGCGAAGAATATGTCCCGCTGTATGCTCTCTCATGTATGGGAGACCCTGCAACACAAAAACATAACTGTAATCAGTACTCAATCATCAAAATCACTCATGCAAACTGTCGAACATCATATGATAACCCTGAAACCCCTCGCCAAGCCCTGATTGGGACCATGGCGCCCTGTCAGGAACCATGGTGCCCTGTTAGGGACCATGGCGCCCTGATTGGGACCATGGCGCCCTGTCAGGGACCATGGCACCCTGAAGGGACCATGGCGCCCTGTCAGGGACCATGGCACCCTGAGGGGACCAGGGCACCCCATAGGGACCATGGCGCCCTGGGTGGGCCTCGGGTCAGACTTCAGGGCCCGCAAACAATCACAGAAAGTCAAAATGCGAAAAATCAAAAGTCAACACTCAGTCAACTCACCTCGTCCAGTGGCTCATCATCGATCATGGCCTAGCGCAGGATCTCAATCCTTGTGGGACGCTCTGGTCATCGTGAAGGCATGATGATGGCTATGTGGGATCCACTGCAATTTACAGTATTCCGAAATCAACAAAGTGACAAATGCGAATGTCACTTTCAAAGTATATACTTTCATTTCTTTATCTTTACTTTCGAAACCCTAATTTTTCTCTATCATTCATTTCATCATAACTTGAGTTTGGGAGATGTGATTTTCAAGTCATTTGTTGCATGGGAATCATATTTTCATTCCCCTACTCTCGGGATGTTCCAAAAAGTGCTCTGATGAAGCCTATTCAGTGAACATCCCTCATCAATACTCTGTTACACAATTTGTCATAAGTAAACATGCTACCCTGTTTCACCTCCCTAATAAGCAAGTCTAAACAGGGGGGGGCATATAGCTACTCACAAATTTCATCACTTTCCTTAGTAAGCATTAGGTGATTTTGTGATCTAATGTGTGTTTTGTAGGGTGCGGTTCCTAACTGTGTACTGCAGATACCGCTGGGGGCTTCGTCCGACAACTTATGGATATATCCTTTTTCAAATGATGTTTACTTTTCTGTACTTTAGCTTGCATATGCATGTAGTACTCATATGACCGCTAAAGTAGGGGCTAAATGTAGCGTCGTAAATTGTACGCACTTGCTAGGGTGGTACAATTTCACACCTAGTTTAGCACCCGCCTTAGTGCATTTTACATTTTGCATTGTATTTCTCCTTTAGCACTTAATTAATCAAATTAATTAGGTCTAAGGTCCTATTTCATCGTCCTCTACATCATAAAGTTGGGCCCTTTCGTTAAAGTGTGCCCTCTTCATTTTATTCCTCCTATACATCACTCAATCAAAAACCCTAATTAAGTCCTATTTTGAACTTGGGGGCTTGGTTTTGGGGGTCAAAACATCTCAAAATCACCTGTAACTTCAGGATTCTCTCTAAAATCGTCATATCCGATGGCCCTGAAAATTTGGTGAAAAGTTGTTGGGACCGTGGCGCCCGGAGTGCACATGGTCCCGGACATTTTTCCCGAAATTTTAGGAGCACAATCCAATCATAAAATAAAGCTTAACCCCAAGAAATTGGCGAGAAATTCAATCTCTAGGTTGGCCAAAAGATGAAATTACAACCTAGGGTTTCATACATAAGAGCTCTCTTTCTTCATTTGAAAGGATCCAATTTTTGTTTTTCAGGAACCTCATATGCAGCGAAAGAGCATATCTTTGAAGACTTCAACAATATTCAACATCCCTCTATCAAGCATTCATCAATTTCATTCATCCATTTAGGGCTTGGAAGACATTGAAGAACAATAGGAGATTACCGACTGAAGATTGGCTTGTACTCCTCCCTTGAGGGTTGGGTATGATTTCATGTTGTTTTCATGTCTTTGCATAAGCTTTAATATATCCTTTATTCATGCTTTAGATCAATTTGCATCTTGATTTAGAGCATTTACATTATCATTTACAAGTAATTAGGGTTTACTTTCTAGGTTGCTCTAGTTTGCTTTCTTGCATTTTAGGACCTTGCACACACACTAGGTCTGCACACACAATACATTTTACAAAACAACTTGGCTATTCGTGGAGGTGGAAATCACTGAAGTGGGGTTTTGACTAAGGAAAAACCCTATATAGCCACCCATACCATTTTCAGATATAAGTGCAGGTTTCGGGACTTGGACGACACCGCAGGTGACAGATCCGGGAAGAGCAGGTCGAGACAGCACTCCACATCAAACTACAGAGAAAAAGACCTGGATAGGGGCGCTGGGCACCCTAGTCCTACCAGGACAGGGGCACTGGGCACCCTGGTCCCTGGGACAGAGGCGCTGGGCGCCCTGGTCCTCCTGACAGACAGTGTTTTTCGACATTTCTGGCAGTTTTCCAGAGTGCAAAACAACAGTTTCAGGTGCAGTTTTCGGGACAGAATCAGGACAGTGGCGCCCGCACCCCCGTCCTGAACATTTTCAATCAGATTTTGACTCCGGGTACGCATTTGCATTCTTATTTTGTCCTTGTGTTTACAGCTGTTCATCGTTTAATCTCAATTCTGCAATCTTGTTATTAGTTCATACTTGCATTTTGGGATTAGGGTTTGAACTTGCATCATTTGATCTTCCAATTTCAACAAAGGAATAGAAATCCTAATAGGTAGCCTGTGGCTCTCTCTTTCACAAGAAGAAGTAGCCAATTGTGTGATACCTCTAGGCTCTTTGGTATTCCGTAATGTGTGTCAAAAGGTAGGATTAGGGCATGTTAACCTAGTCTCGCTTTTTCCCCTACACAACTAGACACACATTATTTATGTAAAAAAAATCTAATGAGAATAATTAAATCAACTTCATATGCTTCATATCATTCATTATATGCATGATAGGAATATAACCACTCCTAGTGAGGAGTCATATGATATAAATAGTCTAAGTCAATCAACCATGATTATTAAAATAACATTAGAAAAAATAAACAAGGCTTCATCACCTTCATCTGATAATTTTTAAGAGGATTCATTAGTCTTTTTTATCTCTGCACTCTTTCACATGCCTAAATTTTTCACACTTTGAAATCTACACTATAATCTTCCTAATATTGTTAGAATGACCTCGAGACTTAGATGTCATGGTACGAGTTTTGTAGTTCACTATTAATCCTTTTTTATTTGTGAGCCTTCCATAAAAATTGCATGCATCCTTTGAGATCTTTTACATGGATTTTCTCCTTCATCTACAAGAAAAATAGAAATATAAACTTATCCTTCGCATCTATCATATTATCCATGAATTCTAACTAAGTGACGATCAAAATAAATGCATTTAAATAAATTATGCCACATAGTCTCCATATTAAACTTTTACCATTTTTCTCTTTGTCCACATCTTGTCTTGTAGAAATTTGGCTATGCATTTTTTTTTTCCAGTTATGACCCCTATATATTAATGATATTGTGACATTTATTCTGGTTCTTTCCTTGTTGTCACTTTTCTTTGTATTATCTTGGAGTTTTAGATTCCTCTTGTGTATACATGAGACACATTTTCCAGCTTAAAGTTAGTATTCACGTCTAATTTTATGTGTTTTATTCATCTATATTTTAGTTTAGTTGGTGCATTTAACCCCATTCACCCATTATTAAAAAATGATATGTGAAATATCTAGCTAGCTACCTTTTATTTTGAGTTGTCTCGGGATATTCTTTCTACATGTCTCATCTTATAATCCTTGTTGGAATTCATTAAGTTTTATTTTGTGGTTGATATCAAGTATTTTGTGGTTGATGTCAAGTATTCATTAAGTATTGCAACCTTTAACCTTGTGAAATTCAATCCTTTTTGGCTTTTTAGACTTTCAGGAGCTTGAGACATTCTATACTTGTTCCCTTGTTCCTTTATTTCTCTACTCCCTTGGTTTTCCACATCTACGCATAGAACAATGTTACAAATTCCCTCATAAAATAAATGACCATAATGAAATTCTCTTAATGTAAAATGAACATGACAATGAATGATTATTATGATGATTGCCAATATAAGGCATCATTGAAAACACTAGAATGTTAGAGTTCACCATGATAATTAATTGTAATACCAAGTCATCAACCTTAACTTTGTCTAATTTTAGTTAATAGAATTAAAATATTAAAGATTAAAATATCAACTCCATTCTGCGTTTGTCTCTTCATATCAGCAAAAGTCTAGGTTGGTCAATCACATAAAAGAAGAATGTAATTGATAATATTTGGTGAAGCTTTAAATCTTTGTTGTGTTGATGAAGAATAAAAAGTTCTAACTTGAATGCAAATAGAATAGACTTTAATAATGGCCAATCACTCCTAACTCTTCCTTCACAAATGATACCCTTGTTCTTCTTTTTCCTTCTTTTTCATTTTTATCTTCACCTTGAACTTTTATAAAGCCCAACACAAAGTAGTAGGCTTCTATGGTTTCCAAAACCAACTTAAAAGCCTAAGGGGTAAGTCATGTCATAAATAATATAATTATCATTATCATGACATGTTGCACATAGCAACCTTCCAAAGCACTAACACCTATCTCATCCAAAACGATTATCTTGCCCAATATAATACTAGTTCAACATAGCAACTCCCATAACTAGGAATAGGAACTTTCCTTACCTCACACCACTTGTCAAAAGTGAAGTCCACCATAAATATTAACTTCTCAAATACAACTCCAATCCATAATAGAAAACACAATCCAAGACTCTTTAGTCAACATAGGAAATTGCCAAATCAATTTCCACTCCAAACTGGAAATATATGACAACGCCTTCCAATAAATGTAGAATCTTCCAAGTGGACACCAATTTCCTTAAAAAAGAATTATACCATCTCATCACTATCATGTAGGATTCCACCTCACCAAGAGGACCCACAAAGTGAAAATCAACTTAGGAAATTATCAAATTAGAATAAATAATTATTACATAATCAATGTTAGGACTCCAAGGTTGAGACACCTAATCCCAACACTTCCTTTAGAAAAGATACCCTTGTTCTTCTTTCCTTCTTTTTCATTTTTATCTTCACCTTGAACTTTTTCCATGTTTAACTCTTCCTGCTAGGAAAAGTCAATTCCACGAAAGAAAATGAGTTTTCATTCCCAACAAATTACGCCAATTTGAAATATTTTATCTTTGGCGTGTATGTGGTGTGCAAATATTTTATCTATTCTCTTGTGGAAAGAAAAATGAATATTTAGCACACAACAAATTACGTGAATTTTGGAGTGTTTATCTCTTCTACGCGGGCAAAAAAGAGAGTGAATATTTGACAAGGAGAGAGCGGGCAAAATGAGGTGGTTGTGTGAAATGCCAGTTTGGTCTCGTCCAATAATATTTGTACACATTTATTCATTGTCTTTTCACGGAAGCTATATTTTAGTAAAACATTTTTCATGTTTTATGATCATTGAAATGTTTGAAAAAAACATATGATAAGATATTAAAGGTGTCAAACATACTAAAATGTCTTAAAATGCAAGTGATTTTATACAGAGAATTGAAATAGATACATAGATCTAGAAGTAATAGCAAAATTTCAAACATTAGTTCTAACATATATGCAAAATGTAATGTGAAAATTACAAGATATAAATATATTGATGTGAATGAAATAAATAAAAGAAAAGTCTTGTTGTAACGAAGAATTAGTAACACACACTTAGCACAGTGAATTATTACTTTAAACTTTTTCTTTTTCTATAATTAAGAAAAACATGTAGTTCTTAAAGCATTGATAGATGCTTTTTGTGTTACCTTATAGGATTTCGTCCTTTAGGATCTAGCCTTTCAATATACTTCTCTACCCAAATTAATATTTCTTCTTGATTATAGTGGAGATAGAGGATGCCTTAGAAAATTAGAGATTACTTTGATAATGCATGAAGATGTCAAGCATTTTTCGAGGAAAGGGAAGAGACATGAGTAGTAATATAAGAGAAGTAGAATGATATTGGTGAAGGATCCAATACAAAAATATTCTTTTTATTTCTACACTCCTTCACATACCTCCATTTTTCACAATTTAAAAATTCCCTATACTCTTTCTTGTAGTGTCAGAATAACCTTGAGACTTAGATGACTCAATAGACTTTTTTCAATTACCTATTTGTCCCCCTTTATCCTCAAATCATCCTTGATATTGAATTGCATCCTTTCATCTCCTTTTTCATAAATTTTCTCCTTGTTCAAATCTACAGTAAAATTAAAAGTATATACTTATCCTCTTAATCTATCTTAACATCTTTAAATATTGACTAACTCAAAATTAAATTAAATGCATTCAAATGTTATGCCACCATCCCCATTTTTCATTTTAACCCACTACAATTTTCTTTTCAAATATTAATTTATTTACTATACTCACTACTTGGTACATGTCCCCCAAAAAAACATTTAATGTGGAACCCATGCAATGTCTTCCTTAGAAGTATTTAACATGATACAAGTTATAATTCCAAAGAAAACAATTGATAATGGCTTTTTATATAGTATCTTGTAATAATCATTGGACATAGCATCTAGTTTCTTTTTATTTAAAAGAGTTATCCATTGAATCTTCTTATCAAGGAGATCAACCACATTTATTTTCCACAACTCAATAAATGTTTCATTGGATTTCTAAATCATTGAATTAGATGTAGAAAGTATGGCCTCTAATAAAAAAACCTATAAAACTAGTTAAGAGCGACCTCTTAATATAAAAAAACTTTGAACTGTTTAACAAAGGTGTTCCATTGTCAAATAAGTAAACGCTATAATATGAAAAATAATTTAAAAAGTAATCTATATTACAAATTTGAAACCTTCAAAAATATCAAGAAATCTAAATTTTAGAGTGGCTCAACAATAGATTATACATTAAGATATATTATTTGAGAATTGAGAAAAATACAAGATAAATTAGCATACACTATATACAATGAGAAATATTTGTGAGATAAAATAAACCATTAAAGAGAGGTACAGGTACATATTAATATTCAAACATAGTTGAGTATATGTACATCACAATTTCTCTTCTCAACTTGATAGTATTTTAGTAGCCTCTATCTACCTATGAGATATTTATAAAATGAACTATATATATTTTAGAATATTCTTTTCAAAAAGGATTTTTGGACTAGGTACAACTCCATCAATATTCCTTGTAGCCCTCATTATGGTTTATCCTCCATGTTGAATCCCCAAGTTCCTAGATTTAGCCTCTCCAAATTCAAAAATCACAAATATCCTAAATTATTGGATGACTATCCTTGACTAGTTGTACATCCATAATCTCTCCATCAATATGTCTTGTAACACTTGTAAGGGTATAATTCCCAAGCTATAGAAGAACTTAAACTATCTAGGTATTCAATCATGCTATGTTTCATTAACAATAGATCATTTCTTTATTCCAAAGTGATGGCTTCTTAAAATAACTATAAATCACCACCATTAGAAACTTTTTGATCTTTAATAGTAGAATATGTTATATCTTCAAAACAAAATGTATTAAATTCATTTCAGTTTTCTTTGTGAGGTTTCCCTTAAAAACATCAGTGGCTTGAATTCTAAAGTTCTATATTGTGTGACCTCTTTTCTTTTAGTAATAAAATTCAACTCCTCTTTGTCTTTATTTTTATCTTGTGTGATAATTTCATAAGTATAAGACACTCTCATTTATAGAATCACCTTCTGCATCACTCATAGTTTCCTCTTTTATTTAGCTACAAGATCTAAGTAATATCTTCTAGAGTTTGATAATATATCTAATTAAAAGTGTAAAAGTAACACTGGATTGGATTTGACTTTTTCTAGTGCTATAATTAGAGAACATGGAAAACTTATATGGATAGACATAGTAACTCCATCATTCATATTCAATTTAATTAGTTATGAAATGAAGGATAAGAACTGACAACCTTGCTTCTCTCCATATTTTGAAAAACCACCTTAAAATTTTGATATAAGAACAAAAGATATATAAAAAAACCTAATCAATTCAATTGAATTGTATTCAAGATTTCTCTGGGTAGCCAAATTCTCCAAAAAATTTCTAAAATAGATGTAGGGCCTCTAGATAAAATATTTATCATTTAAATTCTTATTGATTACATATCCACCTACTAAATTTAGACAATATTAGGAAGGAAAAATCGTAAAAAACTTTTTCCTTAAAATTAAATGTATATATAGATCCCCAAATTTCTATTTTCATTAGTGAAAAGCTTTCCTATTCTCTCCAATCACCTATTCCCTAGAAACCAACAATACGAGGATTACCATACATAAATAAATCCCTCTTTCTCTTTTTACTATCCATAATTTAAAATGACACATTATCATCAATGAATTTCATGATTTAAAATCATTTTAGGCATGATAAATGAATCTGTATGATCGTTTATCTTCTCTCTTCTCTCAAAAATGGGATTAATGCTCATAGAAAGAACCCCAATTCCTCATTTCTCCATGAAGGCCTCATTGATCTACTCATGGAGTATGTTAAAGCTTTGTCTATTCAGTCTAAATTGTCTTATTCTAAAAACAAAATTGAGTTTGCACAAAATGTTTGCTGGTATTTCTCTGATTTCTCTACCAGCCTTGAAGATTCCCCTTCCAATGATGAAGCTCACTACCATAGTGGTAATTCAAAAATATTTAAGAAGGATAATTCTAACCGCAATTGGCCCCATGGGTATGGCATAGATAAATATGACTCAAATTATGTTCCCACAACGGAGTACATTCTAGACTCCCTAACCCATGACTCTGTTAAAAATGGTAAATCATACGTGGGGGAATCTTCTAACTCTTAAAAGGTCAAAATGGTTAAAGAGAAGAAAAAAGGCCCTAATCTATCTCATTTTGTAATCAAGGAGAAGAGGAAGATCAATTCCCCCATGTCAAGAATTTTTTTGGAGAATTCAAGTGATAATGTCAAAAATAAAAAGGATGAGCTCGAAAGGGACAACGTCAACAGCCTTGATTCTGGGATAGATTCATAGGGAATGTGAATTCACATAGATATCCTTGTTTAAATATAGAAAGGTACCCTTATGGGAATGGATAAGTGGTCCTCTACCTCTACAACATGGGACATGTTGGTGCTCACCAAGGATGTGATGAAGGGACAAAACAACTTTTTAAAAGGATGGTGTTTGACATTAACTTACTTAAGAGGAGGGTTAATACCCTTAATGATAAAGTGGATTCAGGGTAAAATAGTTCGAACATGTTCCCTTCTTTGGACAATGCAAATAAAATGCTTGTTCTTATCTAAAATGTGGCCAAGGATGTGAAAACTATGAATATGGAGCATGAGGAAAGGATCATATTTTTAGGAGAGATAATCAATAAGGTTCATGATAAGATTAGGGTTGTTGTGGCTGTGAGTAGAACTGCCATGCATAATAGTTCTGATAGTCTCAAAAAACTGAATGATAAGGTATGGACCCTTAAAGGTTTGTCAAAGGGCACCTCTGGCTCTCCTCCCGCTTGTGTGGAGGACAAAGGGAAGAATTCCAATGTAGATCAACATGGAACATGTGCATAACATATTCTTGGCCCTTTTAATAGAATGTGAAGCTACGATAAAGGTAAGATTGATCAAGCCCAAATTTTCCATGACATTCTGAATATCAATGAAGGTGTGATTCACAAGAATGTAGAAGATACTAAAATGTTAAAGAATCTTTACTAGGATTTCGAGTCTATCAACCCTTTGGTTTCCTATTTTTTGTGCTGGATAGTTGTTGGTTTGCATTTGGATCTTTTCTAGTGTTGATTGTCCTTATTTTTTTAAGGGGTTTTAGAGTCCCTTCAAAACCTATTTTCCTCTAATCAAAAAATTTCATCTAGAAAATTGTTCTCCTTTGTTGAAAATCACTTAAGAAATACAACAAATAATCAACTTATTTATAATTTCTATTTCAAATTATTGGTGGTTACTTAGATCTTAGTTGATCTCTATTAACCATAAATACACTTGCGTATTTGTCTCATAACTATTCACATGATCACACACATTACCAAACACAAAATTTTATTCTCCTATTAACCATAAATACACTTGCGTATTTGTCTCATAACTATTCACATGATCACACACATTACCAAACACAAAATTTTATTCTCCTAGACTAGGTATGTGCAGGATCATGAGGGGCCAAAAAGTGGCGATATTCTAACTAAAGTTCTGATTGATATGCTGATTGAAAAATACCTATACGTTTCAAATGGTATCACATTTTTTGAATCAAAAAAATGTGTCACGTTATATGTTTTGTATACTATAAGATTAAAAAATAATAATTTGAATTTCATTAAGTTTTGACCAAGTTATGGTGGTCAAACATACAATTTTTTATATTTTTAAAAAGATGTAGTAAAAAAATCATAATTAATTATTTCTTTTAAAAAAAATACAAAAAAATATGGGTCACATCGAGACATGAGTCTTCTACTTATACATAAAATCTTATAAAAAATATTATGATTTGATTGTGATTAGGGTGGTTAGACATACACTTGCTTCTTCTTTTTCTTGAAATTTGAGTACTATTGCATTAAAATTTCATTTTTTGTCAAATAGATTTATTTTTTTCTAGAAAAAGAGTAGCAGCTTTGAAACAGAATTCAATTTTTTTCAAATTTCATTCTTACATATTTCTGAAATAATATTGGTAACTTATTCAATTTTTTACGTAAAGTTGCATAACTCTGTTTTTTTATTTTCATTGCCACTAAAGGGCTTGTTTGGCCCACCATGATCCTTCACATACCCCTAAGCTTTCTTTACATAAATCCAATATTTTTGAGATTTATAAGTTATCTCTGCCTTATAGACTCACACCCTACCCATAATAATAATTGATTTTGACAATATGTTCTAATATTGCATGAAGTCTAGTCAAATTTATAAATTCCATCATGTAGCTTCTATTGTATTACAATGGTATATGATCTCCCTCGTCAACCCTCATGTATGTATATAAATAATTAAAAATATTAATGTTTCTACTTCTACTTATGCAAGTACTAATAGAATTTTAGTACAAAACTAGATTGATTTAATTGCAACAATTTTATTTTTAAAGCAAAATGATTAATCCTTATAATATGATTATAAAAATGAATACATTTTTAATGACTTTAGTACAAGAATGTACAAATATATCACATGATTTTGTTTATAGTCAACCTTAGGAAATAAGGTCAAAATGTGGTAAATTAGCTATGGTTGAGTAAAAAATTAAATTAGAAAAGGGAGATTCTTTTAACACATTCACACCCTTATAACTCCAAACTTAACCCAAGATACAAAAGAAGATAAATTTTGGTGAGTAATTTTATATATTAAATAATTTGTGACAAATAAATTGATAGGTTGAACACATAATTGTATAGGTATAGGCATGATATGTGTAAATGGTAGGTAGATAACATATGTGAACATAACGATAATGTATGAAATTATACCATTTTACAATATGTGTATGAATCAAAGTACTTTTACCAACATAGGTGCAAAACTAAATAGGAAATGTTGTTGGAATGAAACTTTCGCCACTATATTACTACCCTAATTTGAGTTTCTTGTGAAGCCTAATGCGATGAGGCATCTAGAATTATGTAGAACTTATAAATATTCCTAGTAAGTAAATATTCACACTTACAAGATATCAACATGGTTTTAATATAAAGTAATGAACTTTTTGCTAATATATCTTGTGTGTTTTATCTTTATGTGTGTACTCTCGATAAAGTAATTGTTAATAGTAACATATAACTATCTACATATCTAATTGGAGATGAGATCAAGATAGGATATGAAACTTATAATTAGTTAAATTAATAATCTACAAATAATTATTAGAAGAGGGGGAATATTTACATAAATTTAGTTTTGATATAAAAATTTAAGCATGTAATCATGTATTCTCTAACTCATTTACCCTATTTTTAAAGTTTGTTACCATTGTGTGCGGGAAATATGGTATCAACTTGTAGGAGAAGAAAACAATTCAAACACACACATGAAACATTGCATCAGAGGTTAGAAATCCAAACAAAACAAGTTAATAAATCTAAACTCTTAAAATTGTTCCATGTTCCTCTATCTCCAAGGATCTTCAAGATTCAAGGTGGCTCTCAGCTTGGAAGAGCACTTGATTCTTTAATATGACAACCTAAAGAACACAATTTAAATGATTCTAAGATCTAAATGGAATGCAACCAAGATCCTAGTGATGATTTAGCTATGAAACTAAATGATGCAGGGATGCAAGATATTGATATGAAGCTTAAACTAGTATGAAAATGATACTAAGATGAAGCTAACATGATATAAGATTAACATGATATATCTAAGATTATAATGCTATCAAAATGATCTAACATGTTGTTCTATCAAATAGAGATAATATGCCTAATGTTATGAGATATAAGTTTGATGCACAAAGACTTCATTTTTTTTGAAGAAGGAATGGGCTCTATTTATAGGGAAAATAGGACAATGGATGGTTCAGATTGGATAATCTTAACAAGGGCTAGGATTGAAAGTTAATTAGTCCATGTTTACAATTCTCACCAATGAAATGGTGATAATTGTTAACATAAGATTGCTTGAGAGGAGATATGAGAAGCATTAAATGCTTGAGAAGACCTCATGGTTACCTTAGGAGGTAAGGGCTAAGGTTAGGTTAGGGTTATCCATTGGATAAAGCTATTACCCAAAGGATAAACTCTTGTTCAAGGGTTAAAGGGATAACCATGGTCAAAGGAATGAATGCTTGATGAAACCCTTGGGTTAGATGAGGGTTGAGCTAGGCAAAAAGTCTCTAACCATGTAAGATGGTTGAGTTAACAATTAATGGCTTGAAGACTTTGGGGACAAATTTGTAAGAGTCCTTCCAAATTTGGGGGTATTCAACAAGTTAGTTTGTTGAAGGCATAAAGGCTTTAATGCCTTTTGAAGACTTTTACTCCAAATTTGAGAAGTGACCTCTTCAAATTTAGGGAAAAGGGATAATGGATGGGTTTAGGTTAATTGATTAGGAGTAGATGGATTCTAGAAGAAATTAGGAATAGGGTTAAGATGCAAGTGGGAGATGTAGGAAAATGCAAGTGGGTGGGGAAAATAGAATTTAATTAAAATAAAATTAATTTATTCCAATTGTGGTTGCAACTTGCATTTGTAGGATTTTGCAAGTTGGGGGATTTAATTAAATGGGCTAGAAGGGGGATTTTAATTAAATGTGAATTTAATTAAATGGCTTAGATAGAAGAAGGGTATATTAATTAAATCTTAATTTAATTAATTGGAAGAATTAAGAATAATTAAATGAATAAAATTCACTTAATTCATTTTGCAACTTTTAGGTGTCTACATTTTGCCCCTCTTTGAGTCGATATGTGATCACATGTTGATTCAAAGAAAATTTGCCAGATATGCTATCAAAAATTGATCGATATGATGTTGTGGATATGAAAAATTGATTTGATATGAAAAGTTGATATGATGCCCTAGATTTGATGAATGATTTTGATGATGCCCCAGATATGAAGAATTGATTTGATATGAAACTGATATGAAATTGATGTTGAGATTCGATATGATAATGCCCCCTTGGGAGATCGTTCGTGCACAAAAGACATGAATGATCTCTTGAAAGAAGAAGAAATCTATTTGAAAGATAGAAGAGTGAATAGTTGATGACATGCATGGGTTTGATAAGATTGATTAGATTGATTGGATTGAGATTAAGATTGATCAGATTGAGATCAAGTCTGGTTTCAAGTATGACATCTTCTGTATAAGACAAAGATGGTTGAGCGTTTGGTTTTAGGAATGATACTGCCTATATAAGACATGGATGATCAAATGTCTGGTTTCAGGAATGATATATCTTGTATAAGACCAATCAAAACGCCTGGTTTTAGGAATGATATATCCTATATAAGAGCTAATAAAAACATCTGGTTTCAAGAATGATATATCCTATATAAGAGCTGATCAAAACATCTGGTTTCAGGAAAGATGCATCCTGTATAAGACATGATAGAAGATAGTTTGGAAGAATGATGAAGATATGAAAGTGAAGAAAGATTCAATGATGATGTGCTAGATATTCATGTGAGGGATGCTATTATGAATGTGATTAGATGATGATTATGAGATATATGATAATGATAATGATGTGCAACTAAATGAAAGATTAAAAAAATGATGTGCAACCTAATGCAAGATTAAGATGATAATGATGTGCAACTAATGCAAAGCTTAATATGTATTCTCGATCTCAATGTTGCCATCTATTATGATCAAAGTGCCAGTGCTTCCTTTGTTTTCATCATCGAGCCTTGATTTGTTGAAAGTTGATAAAAGCATCGTGGAATAATTGAACCACAATGACCTGAGTATAACTTACATGGATTTTGATATTGAAAGACAACACAAGTGTCGAGGTATAATTGAACCAAGATGACCTGAGTGTTTCTTTCGTAAAAAAACAAGAGTTAACCTTTGTCCCATACAAATCCAAAATTTCCTTGGCGATATGCCACCTGATTGCTTCGTAGGACAAATTTGCATGGTAAAAGACTTCACTCACAGATAGAAGACAAATAAAACATCACATTCCTTCCTTGCTTCTCTAGTCGTTGAGACATCCTTGAGTCACTTAGAAGATATGATAAGCAAAAATTAACAACCATAAGTAAGCATGCATGCTATTTAGATTGTATTCTTGTCAAATAAAACATCTTGCAAATAGATCTTTATTTAGTTGAAATCAGTTTAAGTCCATGATGTCTAGCCTTCTTGCATTGTCATTTGTCATTTGTTGGTTGTTTTGATCCTTGTTGTCTTGCTACGTTTTTGGTTTGATGTTGAAAATCCTGAAGGTGAAATGCCCCCAACGAGGTTAGGATTTTGCCTCTCACTATTGATACTACTTAGATATGGATATGTACACTGATCACCAAGCCAGGTGGGATATGATTTGGATAATTGATTCTGATAAACCAAGGACAGTGACTACGCTAAGTATGTCCATGATTGATACACATTTGTGAATTTTTGGTGATATCTCATATGGGTGGATATGATATGTACAATATGATTTGTGAGACATGTACTGCCATCAATTGATAAAGATAAGGCTAACTAGAATAAAATTCAGCAGTCATACTGATCTATGTCATTGTTTTGATTTGTTTGATGATTGATAAGAAAGTTTGGTTTCAAAGAGTGAGTACCCCATATAAGACGGATCTGTCTAGTTTCGAGTGTACCTATCCTTGTATAAGACATGTTTATGTTGATAGATGGATTGATTAGCAAGACTCAATGATTGATAGGAATGTCTGGTTTCAAAGAGTGAGTACCCCATATAAGACCGATCTGTCTGGTTTCGAGTGTACCTATCCCTGTATAAGACATGTTTGATGTTGATATTGATTTTGAGTAATGAATTGATTAACAAGACATGTGATCAGTTTGATTGTAGACTTTGAGAGTTTTCCTGTTGTTGATCTGATTTGATGGATGGTCTATGTGTTCATGTTTTTTTATTTTCAATTTTTATTTGATTTTGTGGTTTTTTTTAATTTTTAGTATTTGGATATATTGATTTTTTGAGTTTTTGGATATTTTGATTTTTTTTGAATTTTTGGATATTTTGATTTTTTGGGGTTTTTCGATATTTTGATTTTTTTGAGTTTTTGGATATTTTGATTTTTTTGAGTTTTTGGATATTTTGATTTTTTGGGTTTTTTGGATTAGAAGAAAGATGTATTTGGTTGCCCCAATGTATAGCAAGACAAGGAATATTATGAATGGATGACTGAACCATTAAGGTGGAAATGGATTTGTTGTCCATAGTTTTGATCAAGATCAAGGATGGAATAGGGGATATGGATAGAGATAGGATATGGATAGCATTGGATGATAGAAGCAATGCATAGATAGGATTGATAGATATGGATTAGAGGATATGGATGAGGTAAAGCAAGATTGTAGAGAGAATTGGATGATAGAAGAAATGAATAGATAGGATAAGGGATAAGGGTTAGAAGATATGAATAAGGTAAAGCAAGTTTGTAGATAGAATTAGATGATAGAAAAAATGAATAGATAGGATAAGGGATATGGATTAGAAGATATGAATGAGGTAAATCAAGATTGTAGATAGAACTAGATGATAGAAGAAATGAATAGATAGGATAGATGGTATGGATAAAGTGAAGAAAGATCGTAGATAGCATTGGATGATAGAAGCAATGAATAGATAGGATAAGAGATATGGATTAGAAGATATGGATGAGGTAAATCAAGATTGTTAATAGAATTGGATGATAGAAGAAATGAATAGATAGGATAAGGAAATGGATTAGAGGATATGGATGATATGGTAGGAGGAATAGAGTGGATGAACTTTTCCCCCAAGCATAGAGCTTTCCATTTGCAAAGAGGTGATATGTAAGATTGTCACACTATTTAGCACCACCTGAATAAGTGTTCCTGAACTTTTCAAAGATAGAGACCCAACCCACACTTATAACCTCCGAAAAATTCAACTAAATATTTCTAGCAACTAGGAAGTAGACTCAAAAGGGAAGAAGAATCCCAAACTAGATCAAGGTACTTAGTCTTTGATTACCCATGTGTGTGCAAGTGGGTTTGTTCCGGCTCATATGATCATTGTAATCTTTAGAATCAAGCATGGCTAGCTACATGAGTTACCTTGACTTCAAAAGCATCCTAGATAGAGCCTCGTTGCCAGTGAGCGTCCATAGCCCCGATGAGGTTATCACTGTAATCTCACAAATATTGCTCCATTGCCAGCCAGGTGTCCATAGCCCCGATGGAGTTACTTACATTTTCCCATAGCCAAGAATTTTGATATTGCATTCCATTGCATTTTTCTTTTCTTGATATTCATTTTCTTGCTTATGCTTTTGATGTTTCTTTTTTTTCTTTATTTTTCTTGCATTGACTTATAAGTGATGAAACTTACATGGGTCTGATAATTATAGTGGCGCTGAAGCAAGATTTTAGATTTTTCACTAGCCATGTCTTCAATTTAAGAGATCACAATGATTTAGAGCAATCGATTAAGTGTATGAGATATAGTAATCAAAAGATGTTAGGGCCAAGATACGATAAGTGATTCTTTTCTGGATTGAGTGTGTATCCCAGCCAAAAGAAAATGTTAAAGAGGAACAACCTCAAATTTGGAAGCATTTCATGAATAGATATCTAGGAAAAGGACTGAACATTGGATTCAAGCATAGGAAAGTATGTGACAAAATGACACAAATGCCTATTTCACAGATGAAAGATTTATGCAAAGGATTGAATGATAGGGATTGAAGGATAGAAAAGAGGTGTTGGATAATAGATAGAATGTTTGAAGATTTGTGTGAGGATAGATGGAAATGTATTCAATATGAGTGTTGGTACACAACTCAATAAGAGATGAAGAGATAGAGCAAAATCAATTTTGGGACATACGGACCCACAATAGATAGAGGAAATGATGGAAGAATAGTTTTGGAAAGATGTTTAGATAGATGGTTGAAATTTTTTCAAATATATGTTCCTTTGTTGATCTTTCTTATGGATCATTTGAGGTGATATATTGGTGGATGGAGGGAGGTAAGGACCCAAGATGGATGGAAGGGATGAAGAATTTGACTTTGGAATGAAAGGACCTAAGATAGATTTAGAAGAAGAAGAGTTTGAATTTGGAATGAAAGGACCTAAAATAGATTTGGACGATGAAGAGATTGACTTTGGAATGAAAGGACCTAAGATAGATTTGGAGGATGAAGAGATTCCTTGATGTTGATCTTGACTTGGAGGAGGATCATTTGAGTTTGTGCTTTCTTCTTGATTTGGAATTAGATTAGTGGAGGAGATGGAAGGGATATCATGCTCTTTCTTAGGAGGTGGATGTTGAATGAGACTCTACTCTTGAGATGAAAGGGGATCATCATGGATGGAATACCAAAATATTAGGGGATCATCATAAGATTCTTGATACGTGGGATCTTGATAAAAAAATGGGATTAGATTGGAGAGCCATGATATCTTGATCTTGATTTACACTAGGATTCAGTTCCTTTGACTAAGTTTCCTTTTTCTTGGTTTGATAATGAATGGTCATATGAATGATCAAAGTTGATGTTTTTGATAGGTTGACATAGAGAAATTTACTCCTTTTGATAAGGGCCCTAAGACTAGGTTGTCTCTTCTTTAACTTAGTTTTGTGATGAAGGCTCGTTCTTCTCAAAATATAAGGAGTGGTCATACATGAATGATCAATGGTTTCCTTTGATGTTTGGATTGAGATACTTTGTTTGAAAAAATCAAGCTTACTTTATCAAATGAACATTTAGATGCCCCCTCACGACAAAGTGTGTCAAATGATATGGATAAAGTCTCTCGATATGGAAACTTGATTTGACAACTTAAGGTTTAAACTCATTATGTTGTTTGATAGAATCCATTAGATGATGGACCTTTTGATCAAGGTGATGATAATAACTAATTTTGATAGGATAAAGTCTTATCCCTAGATAGTTTTGGATTTGACAACTTTTTTTCTAAGACTGACTTGTTTGATTTGGAAATGATTTCTTATGACCGTGTTTGATATTGGACCTGAAAGAATACTCAAGAAGTTTGATAAAATTTTCTAGAAAGGCTCATTTTTCTCTCTAGTTTTCTAAGTTTTGACCATGCGCTAAAACAGAGACTAGATGCACTAAAGAATGATCCAAATGTGCTATAGGAAGAACCCGATGTGCTAAGCTACCTTTGCTATGCGCTAACTTGGACTGTTTGATTTTGACTTCTTTGGATGGGTTATGCACTAATATGTCCCGATTACGTGCTATTGTTTGGACTAAAAGCACTATGATATGTCTCGAATGTACTACACTGATGTCTGAATGCACTAGACTGATGCTGACAAGTGCTACCTAAAATTTCACCAGTACAATATTGGTTATGTAGTAGGTTGAGTGATGAAAGCACTAAGATTTGGCTCGTATGGGCAATAGAATGTTCTAGATGTGCTAGGAAGTTGCTCCTACGCGCTAAACTGCCATGATTGCTTTGTTTTTGTTGTTTTTCAATTTTAACACTTATGATTTTGATGGATGATTTTGTTTTGGATACTCAAGGTTACTAAGTCAAATAGATAAACTCTTGATCACTTGGTTTGATATTCCCCTAATCTTGTTGGATGAAAGTCTTTCCTAAAGATAGTTGAAATGTTGATAACCATCTCAAAAGATGCTTTGTTGGATTTGGAAATCTTCTCTACTTTATGATTTTTCCTTGTTTGAACTGATTTTTGAGTTTGAATGTTGGATAATTTGCAAGATATTTTAACATTTATGACAAGAATACATAGCACACATGAAGACAATGGTCATCCTAATGATAAACATTGAGTGTATGTTCTTTTGAGGATATGTTCAAATCCTTGATGTTATCACTAGTTTGATTTAAAAAAAAAGACACATCAGATAGACTCTTTATTCAAAGGTCATTGACAATATCATAGCCCACTAGTCTCGATACTCCGTCAGCTCAAATAGCCTTGTCACCCCATAGGGGGCGCCCATTTTTTTGCCTTTTGCTAGAAATTAACTCAAAGTGAATTGATTTACAGTTGAGTAGTTATCTTGGGAGATATATGGTGAGTAATCTTGGGGGCAGATTCTTCTCCACCCTTGCACTATGATATTGCTAATGTTTGGCGACTGACTCAACTCAAAGTTTCTAATGCTAAGGTTCGTAATCTGGCTTCTTGTTCGGCCATCAATGATAAAATCCCTCAGGAGGCTTCCCAACCTTTATAACAAACACTTTACATATCATAAAGATACTGGGGGAAGGCTAATCGATGCACACAACCATTGAAAGGGACTTCCGTCACCCTCCACTTTTGATTATAGTGGGTTGGAACACTTGGTGTTAAAGTCATTCCCCACTTAGGTCATTCCCTTCACAGTGGCCAAAGAATGGCTTTAAGAGTTTTTCAACCCCTCAAGAAGGTAGACCTGCTAAAGGATGTAAGTGCTTGAAATGAAGAAAGCATAAGAGTGGTTTGGCTTTTTGGTCACCTAGTTAAGGAGAGATCATATACCTTCCACTTTCGAGACAAGACAATCAAGTTATTCTTTTTAGCCTTCAAGACAATGATTTGCTAACTTCTATTTGGAGATGTTGCTCCAAAAAGCATGGTGTTCTTTTTACCCTTTCATAGAAAAGTGTGTATTTCCAAAACTTTTGTAAAACAAGCCTAGTCAACAAAGTAAATCGTGATGTTTGGTCAACAAAATTAAAGTTGAGAGGGGAAAACTTTCCCTCTTTGCCTTGCACAAAATAAAGATGAGATTCTTTTACTTTGCAATGAATTGAGATTGATCCTTTTAGGCACCAAAGGAAGGTGAAGTTTGTTTTAACCTTGTTAAAAGTAAGTTTGTTTGTTCTTTTTAGAGCCCCAAATGAAATATTTTTCGTAACTTGTAGGAATGAAAGGTTTGCTTTGTTGTTCTTTTTACCATGCAATAAGGAAAAGATGAAGTTTTATTTTAAAACACCAAAAAGGAAGGGATGAAGTTCATTTTATGCATCCAAATGAAATGATGAGGTTCATTTTAACTTTCGTAAAAAGGAGAGTGGGTTTTTTTTACTAACTTTGAAAGAAAGAAAAGAAAACTAAACTAATTCCTTTTGTTCCTGCATAAAAATGTTAGAACCTGCACATAGTTAGTTAGTAGAAAAAAATCAAATCATCATGGTGGGCTTCACAAGCCTAAATTATGATCTTGGTTACAAATTTTACAATCCTGATCCTGAAATGCCCTGAAATTTGACTAAGTCTAAAATTTGGAGGATCTTCCAAAAACTAGATTTTGCATTACAACTCCTAGATGTCTGAAACCCTGCTCAAACATCCTGAAAATATATATGGAATATAACTTAAAGTATAAGAAAGAGAAAAGAGAAGAGGAAATGTTACTTATACTTAAATGTTATATTTCATATATATTATGCCTCCCACAAGCCTAATTTTTTACTCTATCATAAATTTTTGCCTCTGCCAACTCTATGCGCTAAACTATAGAGCAGATGCGCTAAGAAATGATGTATATGTGTTATTATGTGGCCCAAATGTGCTAAAATAGTGCTCCTATGTGTTTGACAAGAAGAAAAGGGTATGCACTAAAAAGAAGATCAGATGTGCTAAAAGATGGTTTCTATGCGCTAATATGTGCCATGGATGCATTAAAGTTTAGCACAGATGCGCTATAGAAAGTTCCAGATGCACTATTCTAGTAGTTTGGCATGATTGTTTTTTTCTACCTACATGGAAAACGATGTTATTTTTTGGGGCATGCCCCATGGTGGGTGCCAGAAATGTATGTCGAAAATGTGGTGTCAACCTGTAGGAGGAGAAAATAATTCAAACACACACATGAAACATTGCATTAGAGGTTAGAAATCCAAACACAGCAAGTTAAATGAATATAAACTCTTAAAATCATTCCATGTTCCTCTATCTCCAAGGATCTTCAAGATTCAAGGTTGCTCTCAGCTTGGAAGAGAACTTGATTCTTTAAGATGACAACCTAAAGAACGAGATTTAAATGATTCTAAGATCTAAATGGAATGCAACCAAGATCCTTGTAATGCTTTAGCTATGAAACTAAATGATGTAGGGATGCAAGATATTGATATGAAGCTTAAACTAGTATGAAAATGATACTAAGATGAAGCTAACATGATATGGGATTAACATGATATATCTAATATTATAATGCTATCAAAATGATCTAACATGCTATTATATCAAATAGAGATAATATGCTTAATGTTATGAGACTATAAGTTTGATGCACAAAGACTTCATTTTTTGTGAAGAAGGAATGGACTCTATTTATAGGGAAAATAGGGCAATGGATGGTTTAGATTGGATAATCTTTACAAGGGCTAGGATTGAAAGTTAATCAATCCATGTTTACAATTGTTAACATAAGACTGCTTGAGAGGAGATGTGAGAAGCATTAAATGCTTGAGAAGACCTCATGGTTACCTTAGGAGGTAAGGGTTAAGGTTAGGTTAGGGTTATCCATTGGATAAAGCTATTACCCAAAGGATAAAATCTTTTGCAAGGGTTAAAGGGATAACCATGGTAAAAGCAATGAATGCTTGACGAAACCCTTGGGTTAGATGAGGGTTGAGTTAGGCAAAAAGTCTCTAACCATGTAAGAAGGTTGAGTTAACCATTAAAGGTTTGAAGACTTTGGGGACAAATTTGTAAGAGTCCTTCCAAATTTGGGGGTATTCAACAAGTTAGCTTGTTGAAGGCATAAAGGCTTTAATGCCTTTTAAAGACTTTTACTCCAAATTTGAGAAGTGACCTCTTCAAATTTAGGGAAAAGGGATAATGGATGGGTTTAGGTTAATTGATTAGGAGTAGATGGATTCTAGAAGAAATTAGGAATAGGGTTAAGATGCAAGTGGGAGATGTAGGAAAATGCAAGTGGGTGGGGAAAATAGAATTTAATTAAAATAAAATTAATTTATTTCAATTGTGGTTGCAACTTGCATTTGTAGGATTTTGCAAGTTGGGGGATTTAATTAAATGGGCTAGAAGGGGGATTTTAATTCAATGTGAATTTAATTAAATGGCTTAGATAGAAGAAGGGTATATTAATTAAATCTTAATTTAATTAATTTAATTGATTGGAAAAATTAAGAATAATTAAATGAATAAAATTTTCTTACTTTCTACCTAAAGAAATTTATATGCTTCAATTGTAATATATCTCTATTTGTAATCCACTATAAATATTTATTCATCATTAAACTTATTTTACAATACAAAATGCATTGTTTGTTGCCTAGGTTGAAAGGACCAAAATACTGAGAGTGGGGGTGAATCAGCATTCCCACAGATATAATTTTTTTTTAATCAAAATTTAATCTCCTACTGAAATATCAAACTTCATCAAACATAATCAACAAATATTAAATACAAAATACAAAATAAACATGAAGAACGTAACTACAAGAGAAACACTCGATTTTATACGTGGAAAACGCAAATGGGAAAAACTATGGAGAGTGTCAACTCTCAGGGGAATATAAATAGTTATATGGTGTTTACAAAAAGGGGTGGCTCACTACTAGGTGGGTTACTACCAAATTATAAAAAAGACCAACTGTCAGACTACTCACTACAAAGATACAAAAGATGGCTCACTACTAAAATGTTCACTGCAACAGAAAAGATTGTACTGAAAAGGATTGCATCTCCAAATGCATGGGATTAGTTCTAAGATTAATCTCATATCACAATTCACAAACCCTATAGTAGATCTGGTTAAATATCTTTGTACAAATTTCATGTGGCAAGTCTAGTGAAGGACTACTGCACCATTGCAACACTATTTGCACTCTGATTCTACCTTTGTTGTCCAAAACTCACAATTCATGCTTTTCTATCTTCATTTCTATGTCTCTTATGCATCACTTCATATGTTTCCTTAATCTCTTGTATATCCCACAATACAGGCTACTATATATATATATATATATATATATATATCAGAGGACACAAACACATAATATTTTCTCGGCCAATCCTAACACGTTATCCAACATAAACAAGACACTCACATTGGCCTCCATAAGATTTATACATGCTTCCTTTTTAACTCTTCATTTTCCAATGCATATACCAAGATTATCGAAATGAGACGGGGTCATCTAGACCCAAAGATATTGACCCATTATCACAAAACCTAAGCACAACAACTCCAAAGATATAAATTGCATGCATACCAAGAATAATGCAACACAAAACTCAAAGAGATACCTTTGACATGACCAAAATAGCTATTTCTAGAACACATAACTAATATTGGGACCAATTAGAACTCAGAGTTCTTGAAAAAAGATCTTCCAAAAATTACTTCATAAATCACTTCATTATATCACCTCCATCTTACTACATCATAACATCTACCCATAACAAAAGAACTACACATACCAACTGCATACAATATCAGACCAATTTGGATAGCATAGAACTGCATATACTGTCCAGTCCAAACCAAATAATTGGTTTGACATTAATGACAACATTGTTCACACAACTATAATAATCTATCCCTTTATCATTGATGGAAAAACATATCCAAAAAACATATATGTGTGGCTCAACTAACTATTACTTATGCAACTCCTCAAATCCAAAAAACCACATTCCTTTCTCCCCCTTTTGACATCAAGGAAAAAGGATGCCTTTGATGAAAAAGAAAGGAAAGAAAAAGGAACATAATATATACATAACTACAAAATTGTCAAAAACTAAATGCCACACAAGAACCTTCAGGTAGTTTTCTTTGTTATTTCTCCTTCAAATCCAGAAGAAGAACTTCCCAAGAATTTATTGCCAATTTAATGCTAACTGAAAGGCTTCTACATTCCACCAACAAATCAACTGCATGTAAAAAACTATCTGGAGCAGACAGGTTTTTCTCATAGTCAGTTTTGCACTTTCAAACAATGCTAAATAATGCTCCAATTTTGCCTCAACAATCTCCTTCACCTTCCAAAACATATTCACAATGTCTTCTTTCTGTCTTTTCAAGAATAAGAGTTCAACTTGAAGATAATTGATTCTTTTCCTCTACTCACCATCCTTTATCATCTAGAAAATTAAAAAAAATCCCAAAGTAGTTAACTCATCTTCAATAGCATCAATTTTTCTTTTGCACTTCATTGCAACTATCATCCAAGATATACAAGACCTATAAACTCTTCTATCACTATGGATACAGTTCCTCAAATCCTCAATACATGTTGACAAAACCTTTTGCATATGAACACATTCCTTCAATAGATTTTGCATATAAAAAGCTTTTTCTTCAAATATTCTACCCTCACTAGATTACTTAGAGAATTTCTCCTTTAGAACTTCACTAAGGGATTCTAGAAGAAAATTACTAATATTTTCAATTCTCATGTTATTCTGTATCAAATGATTCAACAAAATGTTTTCAATTCTTTCTTGCTTTTGCACATGAAATTTGAGTGTAAATTCACCTATATTTGGTGAAAAGTAAATTTCAGGCCTTGGAGGAAAATTTTGCCCAATTTGGGGTTATGGTATGAATTTTTTAGTATATATATTAAATTTTTTTTTTTTGAGTTTATTTTAAAATTTTCTTTATTTTCAATTAGCAATTTTTTATTTTAAATATTGTAAAAATAAATTATATAAAAAACGTATTGTTTCTTTTGGGGGAGACCCCTGTTGCCACCTCTCGTACTCTATCCTTCACTTGCATTTAGATCTTTTGTGGGGTTTGTGATTTGTATCGGTCCCATCACCAAGTCTCCCAATAGTCGCTCTCATTCCATAGGTCTTCGGCCTCGACAATTCCTTTCCATGCCACTGCTACACCCTTCGCTAATGACTTCATCTCCTAGTCGTCATTCCACCAAAGTCTTGATCCCATGTTACAACTCATCAAGCATGCCACCACCTTCCCAGCTACACCATCGCAGCCTGATGCCCATTCATCTCCTAGAAGCTCATGTTTGTTCTTCTTCTCCTTTGCTTCTCTCTACCGCATATCTCTACTACTGTTGCACCGCCTCAGCCTTGCTTTGGCTATTGTTATTCTCATGTTGGCCCCTCCAAAACTAGATCTCTTCTTTCCCATATGGTGCCTCTATATTTGCTACCATCAATCACCTCATCTCAACACACAAACCATTCGTAAAGTGACACTTTTCACAATTGAATTCGGCAATACTTACCATCCAGACAGTTGCCAAATAGTGTACCACATTAGCAACCATACTACGTAGTTAGTGTATGGAGTGCCAAGTCAGAAACAATGCAAGATGACACATCAGTGCCATGTCACTGCCTAGTCAGACTTCCATACAAATAGGTTAGTAGGATGAACCGATCATATTCTGCCATGTCATCACTCTGTACTGTACAAACATGCATATAAGGGATGTAAAATTTTGATGATGGCTACATGGGCATCAAATTTAAGCTCATGATATGCTAACATTAGCACTACACCAACATTTTTGAAAAAAATTCAGCCGCTCTTCAATGAGCTTTTTGGTTTTGCAGTCCTGCTCTAGAGGCTCATAACTTGCTCCTTTTTTAGGGCAATTATTTTGGATTTGGAATAATATTTTGTGCTCTTCATAGTGGTGGTGAAATTTTTAGATTTTGGTGGATAGATTTTTTTTAAATTTTTAGTTTTTCCCAACTATACCTGTCAAATCCTTGATTTTGCAACTTCAAAGGTTTCGTTTGGGCTCATACAACCTCCTTTCAGGTGTTTTTTTTAAAGTGCATAATTTTTCATCTACTTTCACATGGTGCTATCTTTTTTTCACCTTCTTGAGTAGAAATTATACTTTTAGTATTTGGTCATTTTTGCCTATTTGGTACTTGTATTTTTTTGGATATTAGCTTAAATCTCTTGCAGTATTTGTTGGAGTCTCTTATAGCCTATTTAAGGTAGTTGTAAAGTTGAAATCAGAAGTCCTGTTCGCCATTCTTTGCAAGTGGCCTATTGTAATTGTACTAAGTATAAAGTTCCAAATCATCATTTTTTATTTATTTTTGTTGTAGGGGGGGGGGGTGTTCATTGATTGAGTGAATTTGGGGGGGTGTCTTTTGTGTTTGTGTGTGTCTCTCTCTATCTTGTGTTTTTTCATTTTGGTCCTATGGGTTCTCGTAAATTTATACTTTTAACTTCAGATAATTATGCATCATGGAAAATTAAAGCATGGAGTAAGTTAATGAGAAAAGACCACTCATTCAATATGTAAATGGAAAAATAACAACACTACTTGATCCTAAGGGTGATCCTAATTCTCAAGTTGAATGGCTCACTAAAAATTCTATGGCACTTGGAACTTTGAGAAAGTATGTATCATATGACCTCATTTTTCACATTGAGAAATGTACTACAATTAAAGACGCATGGGATATTTATAAGAAATTGTATGGTCAAGCTAATGAGTTTAGGGGATACAAGCTTGATGGTGAACTCACAAAATTGGATCCCAAGGATTTTGATGCAATCCAAGATTATATCATGAAATAAAATGAGCTAAGAGAACATCTTAAGGATTGTGGCATTGATAAAAAGGATGCTCAATTGGTTTACAACTTGTTGGACAAGCTTCTATCAGAGTATGCAACCTTTGGGACTAGATTTCACACCCATCGATTGGCTCAAGGTGCCTCATACACTCTACCATATTTTGATGTATTCACGAAGATGTTAATACTTGAGAAATCTAAGTTGACCAAGACGAGGATTATCAAGTCTTCAAAGTCACAAGCTTTGATAGCTAATAAATGGAATCAAAGCACAGGGGATTCACTAGCTAGGCAATATTATATCATGTACATTCATATTGGAGGGTTTAATATCCAAAAAAGAGGGTACAATATATTGCCTATTAGTAAAAATAGGGGGGTTTTTAATTTGAGCTATCAAAAATTTAATATTTATTTTAAAAAAGGGGGCTTTTAATTCAATATATGTATTGGAAGGGGTTGGAAAAAAGGAGTTTAGAGAAATAGTTTTTGAAAATAGGGGGATTCTTTAGTATGCCATGAATGCATGTGATATAACCTAGGTTCACTAAGTGAAGCCCCCATGAATTAGAGCAATCAAGAAAAAGGCAAGAACCAAAATGTTGGAATCCAAGAACACTAAGAGCGGGGGCTGAATCAATGTTCTACCAGAATGTTCAATTTTAACCTTATTATAACATGCATTCACCAACCGATAAACCCATACATGTTTAATTGAAATAAGTAAAGCAATCAATGAACCAATCACACAAATAAACACCATACCATAGAGAATTTATACATGGAAAAACTCAAAGAGGAAAAACCACAGTGGGATTTGTGATCCACAATATCAATCCACTAGCCATATGGAAAGATATTACATAATATGGGGGCCTACACATGCAGAAAGGATTACTGCCTAGAGCACATTGCTCAACACAAAGGAGTCTCACTGTCTATAGTCACTTTGAATAAGAAAACATAAAACTAAACTCATTTAATACATATGCTATGCCTGATAGAGTTCTGGTTCAAGCTCTAACCGTTTCAGTTCTGAAACCCTTAAACCCTTACCGGAATAACATTCACATCTAAAATCATCTACAAATCATTACACAATATTGATCCCATACATAAATGACCTCATACATATTATCTTCACATTACTAACAACATCACATGCTCCTATATCAAAAATAATCTAATCAACTAACCTATATACCCTTACAATCCTTTATGACTCATGTCGACTTACATAGATAATACAAAATGATTATACATGTCGGCTCATTACATATATACATAAATAACAAAATGAATTTTTGATTGCCAGATCTCCCAATGATGCCGGCCTCCTGTGCCGGTACCCATAGAATCCTTCCTACCAGTGAAGAAACCTATTGGTGCCAATGATGTGTCTACCAGTAAAGTACATGTCGGTTAAGAACCAAACCAAAGAATGAAGCTGAAACATGTTGCCATCAATGAAAACATATGAAACCAATCAAATGAGTGTCAATTGCCAACAATCTCCCCCTTTTACATTGATGGCAACACTCATGTGAAAAATGATAATGGTTTCCATCTGTCGGTTTCACCCTGAGACTGCTCCTCCTGAGCCGCATATTTATCTGTAATCATGATCTGTACAAAATAATCCATATCTCTTGATGTCAAGGATATATTTTTCACTTATACCTCTCCCTTTGACATCAATGCCAAAAAAAAAAACCAAAAGCCAGGATGAAAAATGAAATTTTGTACAAAGAATGTGCCCCAAAACACCTTACCAAAGATGAATATACTTGAAAACTTCCAGATAGGCTTTCTCCAAAATCTTTAGATAAATGTCCCAACCAGATTTGAATGTGCCAAAAATTGCTACAAATCCTTTAATAATATGAGCATGGGACTCTATCGGTGTCAGCTTACCAACCATATCAATGCATTCCTTCTTATGTGCACTCAAGGAGTCCAACCAGGGACTCACCAATCCTTTGAGCCCTTTATCTCTCCTTATGATTTCATCTTTATCTCTTTCAAGAGTTGAGATTTGAGCTTCTTATACCAAAATTTTCCCATCAATAGATGTTAGGCCCAATATGGAAAGCTAATGTACTGTGAGGGGAGGGGTGAATCAGTACTTCAAAACTTTTCTTGAATAATAACTTTACTGTTATGCATAAACCAAATAGTGCAGTAACATAAAATAAAGTTAAAATAAATAGGTAACAATTATACATGATTCACTCCATAACACATGTATTTTGGTTATGCAAAAACTCTTGGTTAGACAGAAAAACTGTGGTGGGGATGGCACCCACAACTTCACTACTGCAATAATAAAGATGCTCAATTAGAGCTACATTTAGCTATTTCTGATAGCTTACCCTGTTAGGAGTAACAAGATCTGTTAGATCTACCTTGCTAAAGGATTTTACAACATTTATTCTGAATATTGCACCTAGTTAGAGGCTTTACAATTTATAGACTTGGTTAGAGTCTTTTACCCTGTTAAAGGTTTCTCCTTCAACTTCACAATATTACAATAAAATCATTACAAATATCTGCAACTTTACATCTGAAATGTTATAGCAGATTCTATGTGCTTAGAATAAGATTACCTTGCTTATAGCATACCTCGGTAACCCATATAGTAACTCGGTAAACCCTTCTATTTACTTTGTTCTTCGACTGTTCTCTAAAAACCTTCTCGATGACCTCTATGTCTCTGTA
Organism: Cryptomeria japonica; assembly: GCF_030272615.1. Taxonomy (NCBI): domain Eukaryota; kingdom Viridiplantae; phylum Streptophyta; class Pinopsida; order Cupressales; family Cupressaceae; genus Cryptomeria; species Cryptomeria japonica. The sequence continues at coordinate 237,973,013 of NC_081408.1, read as the reverse complement.
ACAGTCTTCCTTCATACATACATGCACACACCTTGCTCTTAACTCATGCTATATAAATAGATCTCTTAAAATGGTGATCCAATTCATTGCTTCGATCTTACAAACAAGATTCCTCGAATGAATAACTAAACAAAATATTTCATTGGTTAGATTGTCCTTGTAATCATACACAATCTTCTGGTGCAATTTCCAATGTAATAACGGTTAGATGTGCCTTGATCTTGTAACACATTTTCATATGCATGTCTAGGTTCAATGTATCTGGTAACACATTTCACTTGGTGAATATCAACTCAGTGTGTCATCTTTACTGCTTGGTAGTCTCAAAAAGATACTCGGTAGAGAGCTCGGTGTATACTATGTTCTTTAATTGATTTCTTCTGTAATCGACTAGACTGTGCATACCGACTTCTTTGTGTGTACTGAGTTGATGATTTGGTAGTGCTTAACTGACTAGAATATATAGTATGACTTTGAATATAAAAACTAATGGTAATTTGATAAGTAGTAACAATCTCCCCTTTTGACATTAGTTGAGATGTTTGACAAAAACTACTTTCAAAGTCATAACTCAAAAATCTATATACTTGCAAAATGACTACACTTGACAATATATACAATAGTCAATGAAATAGTATATTTAGATATACTCCCCTTATCATTATCTTGTACATAACTCTAATTTTGCATGCTCGGTTTTGTGTTTGTGTGCTTTGCTTGCTCTACATACTCTGTATACTCTGCTCAGTATACTCCCCTTTATACAATACTCAAAACTATATTATCAAAACTGTATCACTCCTTAAATATAGTATATTACTCCCCTTATGTAGTATTACTCCCCTTTTTTGACAAACATCAAAAACTTAATTTTCATCCGGGGGTGGTAACTGATAAAAAATAGATTTATACTTTTTCCGAGCGTCAGTGAGTGTGACTGAGAGTGCATCCTTTACACTTTCCATTAAAGAATTTTGTGCTTGAATATCAGCCAATAGTGATATTAAGCCATCAAGAGTGCTTCCCTCTTGTGTAGTTGATAGGCATGTAGCTCGGTTGATCTGTTCTTGAACTGATGAGAGATGAGGAAGGAATAATGTCCAGAGGGTCATTATATCCATCCTGATCTTATACTCTTCATTTCTGAGTTCTAACTATTGAGCCATGAGCTATTGAAGCTTGGTATAAAAATTATGAACTGAATTTGGCTCTGTGGTCAACTTACTTGAGAGATCGGTGATCTCTTTCTCAATTGCATTAGTTGTATTCTTGATATCTTTAATGAATAAGGAAAATGTACAAAGTTTCTAAAATAAATTAAGAATATGCTTGAGTTGAGGGGACAACTCAGCAATGAATTTGACAAGCTTGACTTTTCCAATAGCTATAGCTTTTTGTACCTCTTCAATCATTTTTACAGTAAGCTCTTTTTCTTTTAGCTTGCTCAAGTATTCAGATGCATCCACTCTAGATGTTTCTATTTGATTAAGGAGTTCATCCAGTTGAATGTGGATGGCTGCATCGGTTGACACTATAGCTGATGGTAGCATTTCTGTTAGCAGTGTCTTCACCTTCTGTAGTACTTTATTCTTCTTTTGAATGGCCATTTGTTTTTCTTGTTCAGCCTTTGCTTTGCATAGTTCACCGAAATCAATAAGTGCTTGCCCCTTTAATTTTGAAATATCCACATTGGGCAACACTATCAGTTTAGTTAAATCAACTTTAAAACTATGCTTTTTCACTTTCTTCTCTTTACCTTTGGTTGGTTGTACCAAGACAATTGCTTGTGAGGCTTGCTGACCCTCGGTAGGTTGTTTGGTAGAGACAACACTTTGGTTGGTTCTTGTAGCTATTGTGGTGTCCTTGGGTGTCTCGGTACTGGGGGTCTCAACTGTAACATTTTCAGTGCTTGATGGTGCTTGAGAGGTCTGATCTTTAGTTGTACCTTCTACTGCTTCAGACTTGTGACCTTCGGTGCCTTGTGCTATATCTTTAGGAGCTTCGGTAGAGACAGGTGGCTTGACCAACGGATAAGGCTAAACTTGTACTATCATAGATTCACTAGATACAAGTTTTGCATAGGTAGTACCTTCTATCATTTCCTACTCCGGTGCTTCTGCATCCATGACATCTTCATCAATTTGAATAGTGTCAGCCGGGTCTTGCTTGGTAGCATCAGGACCTTGCTCAGTGACATCAGGATCTTGCTCAGTGACATCAACAATTTCAACTTGAGATTGTTGACCGACATCTTTTAGTTTGAAGATTTCCTGCCATTTGGCTTTTGTCTCATTTTCTACATCAATATATAGCCCATTCATCAATTTTAAGGCTTTTTGTTTGACAAGAAATTTAGAATTGTAGGTTGTCAAATGCTCCTTTATTTCTACTACAAACATATCAGGAAATAGATGGACTAGACTTCATTCTCTAATTTGTTTCTTTGAGTCCATTGCATATTTCCACCTATTATCAATATGTAAGTACAATTCACTCGGAAGTGACTTTACTAGTTCTAATGGAGCTAGCCAAAACTTTAGAAGTGTGCAAATGACAACTTCTTCAATTTGTCGCTTCTCATCATTATTCCTAGTCTCATACTTGACATGTCTAAATCCTGCAAATCCTCCATATTCTTTAAGATTGGCATAAAAGTTTTCAACACTATGAATATTTACTTTCTTGCTTTTTACAATTTGGAATTGTTGGCATCTTTTGATTCTGTATCAGTAGACTCTTTTGCCAAAATGAGTCTTTGAGTAGATTTCTTGTAGGTTTTGGTTACCTTGGAAATAGTAACACTCTTTTGTTTCTTACTTGGTGATGCAGCTGATGCTCTAGTGTTGGGTCTCTTTGTTAGTGGAATCGATAGGGCCTTTGTAGTGTCCAGTTTCTTTCTTTTCAAAACTTTACCCTTAGGCAACTCAGTAGTCAATGTTATTGCTGCCTCTTGAGCTTTTGGTTCCTCTTTGGTAATGGCAAGAGTGCCTTTGATAGGTGTAGAGGAGGATTCTTCTTTGAATTTCTCAGATAAAACCTTTATCATCTTTGTAGCCTTTCTTGTAGCTTTAGGTACTACAATGCTCATTTTCACCTTTTCCTTAACTTCTTCATAAGTTCCATATCTTAGTTCAGTAGCATGCCTCGGCAGTGTAAGATATGCATCAATTTGCTATTGTGTGATATCATAGTCAATCTCATAACCCATTGGTGGCAAAGATTGAGTCTGTGGTTCTACAACATTCACATAGTAGTAATTGGTGTCTACCTCAAAACATATATCATCCTTATATTTCTCTACTAGTTGTGGTGGAATCCTGTACCTGTTGTGCATCTTTTCTTGAAATTTGCTAAAGTAGTCATCCATGATATCATTAAAATTATCTCCCAATTTCTTGATAAAGTCATTAATTTGATGGGTGATAGGTCGGTGTAGCTCCCAAACTACTTTACCGACTGAGGGACAAAACTTCTCAAAGTAGAAAAACATGCATACAAGAAGTGAACCAAACTTTAGTGTATTTGCCGAGTTGTTCTTTTTCGGCTTCCTTCTTGTGTTCAGGTTCTCAAATAAGTTCTTCAATAACAATTCACGTAAATCTACTTTCATTCCCTTTTTCAGTATTTTGTAGGCTAAGTCAACTGCGGCACATGGTACACTATTTTCCCTTACTGATTGGAAGAAACAATAACCAATTACTCTAATTGCAAATTTAAGTTCTGCATCAATGACATTATTTAGTTTCAGTCCTCAGTAATCAGATTCTACTCCAGTTAAACTGATTAAATGCTTCTGTGATATCATTTTCTGTGCTCGTGCATGGTCATAGATAGGATATCCGGTGATCACATGAATGATTTCCTTAGTGATTTTGAATGGTTGCTCCTCTAGCCACATAAAATCATCATGAACTCTACTTAAAACAAACTTAACCCACTGGGGTTTGAATACATGGGGATAGGCTAGGGCTTCAGTTAATCCCTTGATTTTGATATGCTCATACTTGCTATCCATTATGCCATCGGTACATAGCTCATCATATGTGTCACTAATCTCAACATGACCGAGTTCTTCAACACGGCATTTGGTGAAGAATCTAATATCTTCGACTAACAAGACTCGATCTGGGATGAGTGAAAAGGCAATTTTGTCATCCGGTTCAGAGGTGACTTTAGGAGTCAAAGTGTATTTCAGAGATGGCTTCTCCACATTCTTGACAACTACGGGATCTTGGATCTTGGGTGCCATTTGTAAATTTCAGATAAAACTTAGCAAACTATCCTTAGGGTTTGACGGTTTACAAATGATAGATGATTCACACTCGGTAGATAATAGCAATTTGACAAGATCGGAAAACCAGTTTGACAATGCGATGAGATTTGATATAAATACCTTGGATTCACTTTGAATGAAGTTTGATTGCCTTGATTCACTCTACTCTACTCTCTTGAAAACTTGGTGAATGAAAATGACCACGAAAATACCTTTAAGTACACAAAATACCTTATCGAGCTCCATGCGGGTTAGGTCAAAACATTAAATGCACTCGGTTTACCTTTAACCGATTTACTCTCTTTTCTTCCATTTTAACCGAGTAACCAAATTTCCTTGTTTACCGACTTGACAGGTTTTCTGTAAAGTACTTTTGATAGAATTTCAAACTTACTAATGCATCTTAACTATGCAGATTTTGAATTTAGTACATAATAGAATAGGAACTGTTATGATTTAACCTTTAGGGAATGCAATCCCTTCATACCCTTGCTGATTAATTTGGAATAGGTGCACCTAACTTGGTAGGTAAAGTGCTTTATCTGACATGATTTCCTTCTTTTTCCAAATCATCTTGAATTTTTATTTTATCTCTTTAGTGTCTCCTCTAGGTTGATCTCTGCAATCTCCAGCTAAATGTCCAACTTTGTGACAATGAAAACATGCCATACCAGGATTTCTCCATGATCTTTGATTGTTCATTCCAAACCTTATAAAATAGTTGCCACTTATATGTCCATATCTTCCACAACATTCGCACCATATCCTTGTATTGTAATCCCATGGTACTACTACATATTGTTGGTAAGGATTTGTGTGAGTTCGGTAACCACTAGTGTTTGCTCGATGTGCAGACCACATGTGATTCTTTTGCTTAAACTAGCACTTCTCAGTACTATGTCCATATCTATTGTAACTTTTACAAAACCCTTTGAATTTTGCCATCTGATAGTTGTTAACAGACTTTGTCCTACATTGATTAGATGTGTGACCATATTTATTGCAATTGTAACAATACTCATTTGACTTAGTGATATTCGGTTGCTTACCTTTTCTGATCTGGCATATGTTGGCAGTATGACCTTGATTTCCATAGTAGTAGCAAATAGGCTTCTTCCTTTTGATTTTATTCCTGTTTCCAGCTTGCTTTGATGATTCTCCTTTCTTAGTAGTATGAATTCCTTTCTCGGTAGAGTCTTTTCCTTTGTAACCGAGTCCTGCATCTTTGTTGGGTCTTCTTGTATTCAGTTGCTCATCGAACATATTTGATGCTTCATAACTCTTCTTCAATGTTTCTTTGGATTTCTTCTCTATTTTAAGTTCATCAGTCAACCTTGATACTTCAAGTTTCAATGCTTGATTCTCATCATTCTTTAGAATTTCTTCATGATGTGCATAGCCTAGTTGATCTATCATATTTTGTTGAATCCCAGTTAACCTTATGATATCATCATTCTTATTAGATACCAAGACCTCAAGTTTTTGTTTCTCTCTTTGTAGATCTCTTGCTTTATCCTCAACTATCCTCAATGCATCTAGATTTTCAGTCATCTGTGTACTGAAATGTTCATGTTCTCTTTTCATTTCTTTTAGTTGATCAGCCAATGCTTTGTTCTTTTCTTTCAATACTCCAATCATTTCTTCAGTTTCTTAAGATATACTATTCTCAGATGATGTCTCAATTTGTTCCACTAAGTCTTGAGAATCCTGCAAGTCATCAGATAATCTTCTTCTTACTTTCAGAGATTTTTGCATTTGCCTTTGCATGTCTGCAATCACTTGATTTGCATGATCTAGCTCTTCTTGTAGATATACAATCCTCCAAGATTGTTTATAGCCTTCCATTGATAAGATCTTTCTCTTTAGGTAGTTAAACCCTTTTCCAAGATTCAAGCTCTGATACTAATTGTTAGGCCCAATATGGAAAGCTAATGTATTGAGAGGGGAGGGGTGAATCAGTACTTCAAAACTTTTCTTGAATAATAACTTTACTGTTATGCATAAACTGAATAGTGCAGTAACATAAAATAAAGTTTAACAAATAGGTAACAATTATACATGATTCACTCCATAACACATATATTTTGGTTACATAGAAACTCTTGGTTAGAGAGAAAAAATGCGGTGGGGATGGCACCCACAACTTCACTACTGCAATAATAAAGATGCTCGGTTAGAGCTACATTTAGCTATTTCTGATAGCTTACCCTGTTAGGAGTAACAAGATCTATTAGATCTACCTTGCTAAAGGATTTTACAACATTTATTTTGAATGTTGCACTTGGTTAGAGGCTTTACAATTTATAGACTTGGTTAGAGTCTTTTACCTTGTTAAAGGTTTCTCTTTCAACTTCACAATATTACAATAAAATCATTACAAATATCTGCAACTTTACATCTGAAATGTTATAGCAGATTCTATGTGCTTAGAATAAGATTACCTTGCTTATAGCATACCTCAGTAACCCATATAGTAACTCAGTAAACTCTTCTGTTTACTCTGTTCTTTGACTGTTCTCTGAAAACCTTCTCGGTGACCTTTGTGTCTCTATAACAGTCTTCCTTCATACATACATTCACACACCTTGCTCTTAACTCATGCTGTATAAATAGATCTCTTAAAATGGTGATCCAATTCATTGCTTTGATCTTACAAACAAGATTCCTCAAATGAATAACTAAACAAAATATTTCATTGGTTAGATTGTCCTTGTAATCATACACAATCTTCTGGTGCAATTTCCAATGTAATAATGGTTAGATGTGCCTCAATCTTGTAACACATTTTCATATGCATGTCCAGGTTCAATGTATTTGGTAACACATTTCACTTGGTGAATATCAACTCAGTGTGTCATCTTTACTACTCGGTAGTCTCAAAAAGATACTCGGTAGACAGCTCAGTGTATACTATGTTCTGTAACTGATTTCTTCTGTAACCTACTAGACTATGCATACCGACTTCTCTGTGTGTACCGACTGCATGATTCGGTAGTGCTTAACCGACTAGAATATATAGTATGACTTTGAATATAAAAACTAATGGCAATTTGATAAGTAGTAACAATAGATGTAGTCAAAGAATTGGGTCCATCAAAAGAATTGACTATACCTACAATTTTATCTTGAGAATCTTTAATCCCTTTATCTATATCTATAGTAAGTAATCCTATGTTATAGCATACTCTATATATATTTGTACATTGCCTTAAAGAATTATCAATTAACTTCAATTTTTCAGTAATCTCTTTCTTCTCTAATCCAATCAACTGATCAAAAGTAGCTCTCTTAGCTTGAGTGAATCTTTCCAATGCCTAACGGTTTGATATTTGTTGTAGTGATTGAAAATCCTTAGAAATGTGCTCAGTAATTATTTTGAGCTTGCTAGATGGGCTTGCTACTTTGTCAAATTGGCACTCTGGGACAAGTCTATGCAAAATTGGAATTGATTGATCAATTATTCCTTTGTCCACTAATCCTTCCATCATCATCTTTTGAGAAGCCATCATCATGAGCTCAGTAGAACTCATATTAGTTATGCTCTTCTGCTTTACTTGGGAGGTGTCAATTGACAACAATGATGTGCTCGTTGTCGGTTCCCTATTGGATTCGTCCCCCTTTTCCTTTGATGGTTTAATACCTTTAATAACATCCTCTATTACATTGGTGGCTTCACCACTTGGTGTAATATCAGTTACTGCCAGTTTCACATGAATTGTATGTTAGGAACCAGGAAGGACAATTGAGGGGGGGGGGTGAATCAGTTGTGAACTAGTTATATATAAATTTTAATCCAAATTTAAATTATTCCAACTTAAACTTAATGCCGGTAAATGAAACTTAAGTGTCGGTAAAACAAATAAACAGTTATAGCAGTACCAATTTAACTTAATGCATAAAACAAAAAGAGAAACAACATCCACAACACATGACACGAATATTTTAACGTGGAAACCTAGTAAGGGAAAAACCATGGTGGGAAACCTTACCCACAATCAAATGATACTACTGCAGATACGATGTGTATACAAATGGGATCTGCACATGCAGAAAGGCCAATGGCCTAGAGCTCACTGCTCAATCACAAAATAGGAGTCACACTGACTACACAATTGGATGGTTAAATCCAATGATAATATACTACACAAAATAGCATATGCAATGTTGGATTCAATACCGGTTTAAGCTCTGAACATCTTCATAACCTTTCCTTTAACTTTCAAATAATGTCTATGTGATTCACACAAGGATCTGCTTATATTCGCTCTTCAATATTCACTCATACCATTTCCATATCCATGTACATATCCGATCTTCAATAAGATTTTACATTTATAGAGAACCTAAGACAAAATGTATAGGTTAGCTCACTAAAGATATTACAATTAAAATCAATTACAAATAAGTCTTGATGTGATACAACATGTCAGCTCAATACATTTACCATATAATCCAATCAATAAACAATCTCCATAACGTGTAGTGCTGATCTAGAATATGAAACATGTACCGGTCCATAACCTAGACCTATCTGCCAGTAAAGGCAATTTGTCAACCCGATTAGACCAATAAGCAAAACACAAAATCCAAGCTTCCAATCAATGTCTTCGACATAACCAAATGATCTCCAGATGTTACCAAGTCATCATCACTGCCGGTGAACAATATAACCTGTCGCTGAACACATATAATGGTGACTGTGCATAAGACACTAACCATAATATGTCGGTTCAACAATAAACCAATATGACCATAGTTCCAAATCAACAATGTAGATCTCCAAGAAGACAAGTGTTGACATAAATGACAAAACCAATGCAACACATGATGAAGTCATCCATAACACCAACACTGTATCCTTAACCTATAAATTATGATCCGGAGGACTATTGTCCTCAACATCTATAACTTGTACATTCTATGTATCTGGTGGTATATGTACATTATCTAATCCTTTTGGTATCTCCTCTTTGTCCTGTACATTGATTCTACCGAGGGCTCTACATCCAATGCCTTAGAATCTTTTAAAATTGTAGGTGGGGTACCTACTATACCTTTTCCTTTCCCTTCAACTAGGATGTCAGTAGTCTCGGTCTTAGCTTTTGGTGAAGAGAAGAAACCACGATTGTCAACAAAGAATTGAACCCATGCCTTGTAGGTTTCAGTGATTATTTCATTAATTCTGCCTATCATAAGACTAATTATCCTATGCTTGCTATGGAAAATTATTATGTTTGCAACTTCAGGGGTCATATCCAAATCATTTGGAGTAATTGAACCACAAGTAGTTACTAAATCTTGAATTTTTAGGTGCTTGACCTCCTCCATAGTAGATAGTCTCCTAGAATCTAGATTATCATACAATTGTGTTGATATTTGCTTCTCAATTTCTAACAAATCCTTCTTAAATATATCTAGGTATAACAAAACTGCTTTCTCAATTTCTTTATGCTCATCATCATCTAAGTGCTCATAATAATGTTGTATATTTTTCAACATTCCAACCTTAATGATTTCATCTACCAGTTCTGCACAAGTCTTAGGTGGGATTATAGATACATTACTAGATACAATAGCAAGTTATAATTCATCCTTCTTCTTTCTTCTGTCGGAACTAGATTGTGCAGAATCTATAAGAGATGTTTCCTTTGGAGCTCTTTTTTTCAGGTTTGTTGGGCAGTACCTTGATTGTGACCTTTCTTATCAGTTGCTTCCTTCCCTCCTCCTTAGACTCCTCACCTTTCTTCCTCAATACCCTCTTAAATGCTAAAGGAGTGTCATCTTCAATTCTAGAGTCTGATGGAATAGGATCAATGAAGATTTTAGGCTCTTTCCTCTTCCTTCCTATTTTCAGAACAACATCCATTAAGGCCTTGATGTCCTGGGATACTTGATCAACAAATTTGTTTGCCTTACCTTGTTATTTCTTCCTCTTCTTCTGATTGAATTCAATTTGAACCTCTTGCTTCTTTTTCTTTGCAATACCAAAAGACTTTTCAGTCTCATCAATTGGAGCATCAATCAACATCTGAGCAAAAGCATCTAGAATCTCAGCATCAATCTCATATCTCATCTCCTCTATCCATATCTTTTGGGGTTTAACTGCTTCCATTAAGGTTTCATCCTTTTTGACTATAAAGCAGATCCCGGTTGAGTATTTCTCAACAATGTGTTTAGGAAGCCTCTCCTTGGATTTCATTGCTTTTTGAAATGCCTTGAAATAACCCCAAACCTTATCATCTCATTGACTACCTGAGCTAGCAATAGATAGCTTTAATTGTCTGCCTACCTAGATATCAAATGGCCACTGTCTCTTCCCAAAACTGGGAGTTTCATTAAGGAAAAATAGCATCAAACAAACCATGAGATTCCCATACCAGAATATCCCCTTTTTCCCTCCTTTAATCTTTCCAAGGTTAATTAAAAACTCATCATTCATCCATCCACAAAGATATATTTTCTCATTCTACCTCATAATCTTATGTGTGACATATATGCAAGAGATAGAAATAGAATTGAGATGATTGGATTAAGCTACCTTAAATCCAATGATCATGCTTCCAAATCTGATGTCTCGATCAGTGATGGTGCTGACCCTCATCGATCGTCAGTCCGAAGTTGCATCGGTGATTTTGTTAACTTGATCATTTGAAATCTTTTTCTCCAGATGCTGACCAATTTGTGCCAAATCGGTGATGGCCCTAATGGCCTCCTTCATGATCTTAGATGGCCTGTACAACCAAATGAACTTTCCATGAACTCTACTTAGTACATATCAGATGAGTTCATCTTCAAAATTAGGGATATCAAGAATGCCAGTAAACCCTAGATTCTCAATGTGCTTATACTCGGGATTGATCTTTCTAGAGTCACCCATCAACTCATTCATATAAATATTCTTGATGTCACTCGTACCCAGATCCTCAATGTGGAAATTAATATATGCTCTGACGTCTTCCTCATAAACAACTCCTTCCAGAACACACAAAAATGAGCCAACCAAATCATCCAAGGTGGCAATATGTGGGAATTGCTTGAAAATTGGCCTGGGATGATCCTTAACCTTGACAACAGTAGGATTTGCAATGAAAGTAGGTGCAGAGGATGATGCAGTTTCCATTATGAAAGATGATTGTGATAAATAACTAAGAAATGGTTGCCAGTGAATAACCATAGAGAATTCTTCCAAGAGGTGGTGGAATCACTAATGAAGATTTATGCTCGCACTGAATCACCTTAGGCTTGGTCTGCATTACTCTTAATATCTTTAAATGCAAGGTGATAAAAAATGAAGTGGATTCAACCTTTTAACCTTCAAAAAACCCTAATCCATCATTGATATAAATATCTTCTAGTGGAACATGTTGGATCTCGGTTGAACATCTCCATGCCAGATAAACCATTTCCAATGTCTACAACTTCTTCTAGATCTCCTTCCCGGGGCTTATGCAATATTTTTATGAAATTTGCCTACCCCTAAGGCATCTACCTCAGTTGTCAGATGGGCTTCCTGCCAGTGCAAGAGCAATCTCCTTTTCTAGTTGAGTAACCAAAGTAATTCCATCTGTTGATTGATCATCTCACTTCTTGACCCATTTCTTGGTATGATCTTGCCGGATTTAATTGATCTTTTCTTTCCCTTTTTCATTTGATCCATCATTGTTAACTGGTCAATTTTTGCTTCTACAAAACTTAACTATGTGCCCAATCTTGTTGCATGCATAACATGTAACATTATTCATTTGAATTTCTTTGCTATAAATGATATAATTGTTTGACCTACACTGATTAGCCATATGTCCAAATTTTCCACATGTATGACATTTAACATTCATTCTGCAATCTTTTGTCTTATGACCATACTTATTGCATTTAGAACATTTACTGGGAGTAGAATTATAGTTCTGATTTGCTCTATTTCTACATTGCCTAGCCATATGGTCAAATTTATTACAAACAAATCATATATCATTAAATTTGTAAGAATTAAGATACCTTACAGGTGTCTTCTGGTTTTGATCTTCATTTGTAGTACTAGAGCTTTGACCTTGTTCAAATCCAAGTCCACTGGAATCTCCATTTTGTCTTTGACTTTTCAATAATTCATCAAGTTGTGCTGAACTAACCATAAATTTGTCCTTGTACTCATTTGTAATAATTAGATCACCTCTTAGAATTATCATCTATCTTTTAAGTTCTTGTTCATTGCTTTGGGATTGCACCAATTCTGTTCTCAATATATCATTTTCATGAGCCAACCGGATGCATTCTTCAGATCTGTCTTTTAGAGATCTCCCAAGGTTTTCTTCATTCATCTTTCGGTCTTCAATCTCCTTTGACATCCTCATAGTTAGAGCTTGCATTTCATTCCTTATGACCATATTCTCCTCACCCGGCTTCTGATATTTTTCATTAAGGGTATCTTTCTCTTCATTATCCTAATTTTGCAGAAGTTTCTTCCTCCTAGCTTGAACAAATGACAACCTCTCCTGTAGGATAAGAATGAATTCCTTGGTAGAATTCAATTCCTCTTGTAACTTCAAGTTCTTCATCCTTTTAGCATCATAATATTCAAGTGCTACCTCGAGTTGCTTCTCCATACTCATATCCATGGATTCTAGATTCAGGATCTTCCTCAAGCTATTAGACTTCCTCTAAGGCACAAGGCTCTAATACTAATTATTGGTATCCAACAACACTAAGAGGGGGGGGTGAATAAATGTTCTACTGAAATGTTCAATTTTAACCTTATTATAACATACATTCACCAACCAATAAACCGATACTTATTTAATTGAAAGAAGTAAAGCAATCAATGAACCAATCATAGAAATGAACACCATAACATAGAGAATTTATATGTGGAAAACCTCAAAGAGGAAAAACCATAGTGGGATTTGTGACCCACAATATCAATCCACTAGCCATATGAAAAGATATTAAATAATATGGGGGCTTGCACATGTAGGAAGGCTTATGGCCTAGAGCACACTACTCAACACAAAGGAGTCTCACTGACTACAATCACTTCAAATAATAAAACATAAAACTGAACTCATGTAATATATCTGCTATTCCTGAAAGAGTTATGGTTCAAGGTCCAATTATTCTGGTTTTGAAACCCTTAAACCCTTACCAGAATAACCTTTGCATCCAAAATCATCTACAACTTATTTTACAATATTGATCTCATATATAAATGACCTCATACACATGATCTTTGCATTACTAACAACATCACATGCTCCTATATCAAAAATGATCTAATCAACTGACCTATATACCCTTAAAATCCTTTATGACTCATGTCAGCTTACATAGATAATACAAAATGATTATACATGTTGGCTCATTATATATATACATAAATAACAAAATGAATTGTTTATTGCCAAATCTCCCAATGATGTTGGCCTCCTATGCTAGTACCCATAAAATCCTTCCTACCGGTGAAGAAACTTGTCAGTGCCGGTGAAGTGTCTGTCAGTGAAGTACCTGTTGCTAAAGAACCAAACCAATGAATGAAGCTAGAACATGTTGCCATCAACAACAACATATAAAACGTGTCAATTGCCAACACAAAAGAAATCTAAGCCAAAGCCACATAAGATGGAGCATAATTACCCTATCCACAACAAGGTGATTCTACATCCTCACTTAAGATGAAATCATATAGGGACAATATTTTTTGTGCATATTGCAACAAGTCAGGACATGATGAACACCATTATTACAAGAAGGATATTGATGAATTGAAACATCTTCTTGAGAAGAATATAATCAATTTACGTTCTAGAATGTATACTTCAACTTGTTCTTCCAAAGAAAAGGATAAACCTGGGAAGGATCATAGTTTTTCGATAAGTAAAGGACAAGCTCTTTGTGCTATTACATGTCATGATTCAGGTTGATGGCTTCTAGATTTAGGAGCTTCTCATCATATGACATCTTCACAGTCTATGTTCTCTTCATTTGAGCCTTTACACATGCCACTGATTTTGATGGGAAATCATACATATATGAATGTGATTGGGAAAGGACCTATTGCCATTCAGGATAACTACTTCAATGATGTGTTGTGTGTACCCCATTTGACAAACAATCTTCTTTCCATCTATCAGATCACTCATGGGGTGACAAGGAAAACTGTGGAGTTCACACCTAATTTATTTATCATTGGAGACTTGGAGAGTAGATCTATCATTGCAATTGGGGTGGTGGATCATGTATCTTAGTTGTAATCCTTTTCACATTGTTTTCATATTGATGAGGTTGATTCTTCATATGTTGATCAGACTTCTTGAGATGATTTAGATATTGAGGAGAATTTTGGTTACTTGAACTTGGGTATTCTCATATGTGAATCTATTATTGAGCCTTTCATTTCATCTCATCCTATTGATATCACATCACCTCTTGCACTAGATGATGTAGATATTATAACAATTTTGCCTTCTTCTGATTTAGTGTAGTAGGATATACCTTGTCTTCTAGGTTTAGTTCTGTGGGATGACTATTTGATAGACATTGAAAGTTTTTTTGTGGAGCCATACATTCCATATTTGGGAGACATCATTGATGATATTAATCTCCTCTTTGATGAAGATGATCCTTCTTCTATTGTTGTGAGGGAACAGTTTGACCGTCTTGTTCATTCTCTACATGATCATTCTTTCAAAATTGACATGATTTTGGTTTCTTATGTACAACACTTGGAGGAGGTATCTTTATCATTAAAGGAGACATGTGAGTCTTTAGAATATATTCTACATTCATCTCCACTAGATCTTGGATTTCCTTTTTCAGCAGTGTGGATCAGTACACCTAATTTAGAGGGGGCAAATTTCAGCATCGACATGGGTACACTATAGTAGTTTTCAGAGACTCCATACATGTTGCATTTTTTCCCCACATCTTCCCTTCATGATTGGGGAGACTTCATGGATACGCCTTTGGGTTTGTTTCTTCCTAAGGGGAGGAATGTTGTTCGATAATTGTGGAGCATTTCTTCATTGGTGCAGATTCCACATTGAGGGTGGGTTAGTTTGTCTCTCTTCTTCTCTCTTATGGGGAGGAATTTTTCCTCACATGGGGTTTTGTCCTTCTCCTACTTCTTTGAGAGTTCTTTTGTATAGTTTTCATCTCTCTTTTGGGGGGATTTTTTTCCCACGTGGTTTTCTTCCTTTCTCCATTTGTGAGAGATTGCATTAATTTGTGTGCATTTTCATTTGTACGTGGGTACCTAACACGACCTTGTAGACAAGACCCATATTAAATTGTTAGCTTGAGTCTACATTCCCGTAAGTTGTACTTAAGGGGGGGTGTTGGTGTAAATTATGTCTCATAATTACAATTTACTTAGTTGACTTATAGTAATGCATTTCATAGTATGATGAAATAATAAGCAGTTGGTAGAATACTGAGAGGGGGGGGGATGAATCAGTATATTGAAAAACTGATACAAGGTTCCCAAACTCAAACTCAATCAAATAAGGTAAACATATCTCAATCAAGATCAATATTCATTGGAATACTTGACATTAACCAGTTTAATTGCTATGACAATATTTAATAGTAAACACCTTCAATCTTTTAAACATCAACAATGCTTAATCTTAGCTCAAGATATTCATCTCTCAATGCTTCAACTTAACACACCTTATCAGAGATTAACCAAATCAACAAATAAGATCACAACCACAAAAGCATTCACCACTTGACACAAATGTTTATATGTGGAAAACCAAATAGGTAAAAACCATGGTGAGATGAGACTCACAAGGATAGTTATCTAAACTCTTTCGAAGTTCACCTTGTTAGGAGCCAAAGCCTGTTAGAGCTTTACAATAAGTCTTGTTAAGAACAAATTCTGGTTTGGAATCACCCAGTTAAGGGATTTACAAATATGCCTTGTTAGAAGCACAACACCCTGTTAGGAGTAACCTCACTGGAGGATTTAAGAATCCAAGCTAATGGACCACCTTGTTAGAGGATTTAATGAGTAACCAAGCTTGTTAGAGCTTACTTGGTTAAGGAATTTTACTTCTACTATAATTGTTAGAAAACAACAACTTTTCTTGATCTATCTGAGTAGCACTAAATTTTCTTGATCAGATCCTTCTAAGCTTCAATCTACCTTCATTGGTTGGGCAACCACATACTCAACAAGTTTTCTACCAAACTAGCCAACAACCTTTACAAACAACTTCATTGACCTTAAATACAAATCAATTAGGTCGCTAACACAACAAAAACCTAATTCTCATCATTGAGATTACAAACAAGTCAGTTCAATCTTGACCATTAGAAATCATGACAATATCTTCACATTCTTCAAGACAATTCCAACCGCTCCATGATGACTACTCCATTGG
Organism: Cryptomeria japonica; assembly: GCF_030272615.1. Classification (NCBI taxonomy): domain Eukaryota; kingdom Viridiplantae; phylum Streptophyta; class Pinopsida; order Cupressales; family Cupressaceae; genus Cryptomeria; species Cryptomeria japonica. Next base: position 237,956,366 of record NC_081408.1, on the reverse strand, counting down.
ACTTTGTAACTCATCACATGTTGTGCATTAAATACAATCCACTTTACTCCTTCCCTAGACAATAAGCAAACATGCCAAACCAATTTGAATTTATCCTCATACAATGATCACACATGTCTCCATCATTACCGCTCATCAAATAATAAACCAACAAACTTGGTCGGTTAGGGTTTAACAACTAATAGGGTTTTACCGGTTACATTACATAGAAAGGTTTAACCCTTTACACTAGTTTACTGGTTCAACTTACAAACTTTACATACCAGTTACAACTTCTTCTACAACTCTCTTCTTACCAGTTACCAACCAATATAAAAAACAACAATATCAGCACTAACATGAATACAATTTACTAGTTCAATTGACATCAATGACAACATATCATTAATGCAATCTATATGCAAAATGCTAAAGAACTCAAAATGCCAACATTCCTCACATGGTGTTTTGTCCTTCTCCTACTTATTTGAGAGTTATTTTGTATAATTTTCATCTCTCTTTTGGGGGGATTTTTTCCCATGTGGTTTTCTTCCTTTCTCTATTTTTGAGAGATTGAATTAATTTGTGTGCATTTTCATTTGTACATGGGTACCTAACATGGCCTTGTAGACAGGACCCATATTGAACTATTAGCTTGAGTCGGCATTCCCCTAAGTTGTACTTAAGGGGGGGTGTTGGTGTAAATTTGTCCCATAATTACAATTTACTTAAGTTGACTTATGGTAATGCATTTTATAGTAGTTTGGATATGAGACACTTTGGGATGCATGCACATAGGGATGATGTATGTAGGAGAAATTCAACCTTTTGTGGTCTTATCTTGTTGTTACATTCCACCTTCAGTGGGTGATCTACCTCTTGTGGAATAATTTATTATTTCTCCTACCTACCCTCAGCTACCCTTGTTTCTTATTGAGTCACATGTCATGATTGTGTGTTCACATATCCATATGGCCTTGCCTTTATAAGAAATCTCATCTACATTGTATGTAATAATCCAATAATGATCTAGTTGGTCTTATTTGGCATCTTGATTAGAATATAGCTTATTCTTATCAAATCTTTTTCCTCTCTCTTGTACTATTTAGTGTGCTCTAGATCTTGGATATATTTGATAAATTCTTACAATTACAATATCTTCAAATAGGAAAGGTACATTAATTTTTCTATAATTATTTTTTATTTTCATTTTTTTCAAACATTTATTTGATTCTCTCTACATACAATCTTTAAGTGTTATTATATTACTCCTATTCAGTAGGTTATTATCAGAAAAGTTAGCTTGTGTAAGATTAAATCCCCAAAAACTAATCTAACTTAATGAAAATATGGATATATTTCCTAAAGTCTTAATCATGTTCATATTTGCAAATTTTTCTTTGAATGATATATTGAAATTAATTTTAGTATTTTGTTAAAATTCTTTGATAAAGTTTCAAAAAGCATCACTAAAGTTTCAAATCATTTTGTGACTCATTTATCCTATTTTTTAATAATTTTTTGATTAAGGGTGAAGAAGGTTTTTTAGGGGAACCAAAACTTCTTACAATATATTTTAAAGGGACCTAAAACCCTCGAATTTTGTGGGAATCTAAAACCCACTTGCAAAATGTTGCAACACATGCAACCAAAAACCAACCCACAACAAAACAATACATACTAAGAAATAAATAACCATATATAATAATAAAAGGCCAAAGCCATCAAACAAGACTACTCAAATAATTATGAGAAAATATTTTTTTGTAGGCTGCCTTAACCTTAAAAATTAGTTTTAACAAGGTTCCCATAACCTTCACTTCCAGAGGTCCAAAAAAACAATGCATGATAAACTTATCAGAAAAAACCATTCCTCCAAAATAGCCAACAACATGAAGAGGAGAAAATGTTTTGATAGGATCCCCAAACTTTCACAATGGGTTTTCAAATAGCTCCGTAAATCATCCTGAAATAGTCAACAAAAGCCCCCATACAAGAAGTCCTCAACTCTCATGCAAATCCCATCCCCACATCAATAGGAACAGTAGAGAAAGAAAACATAGTAGGAACAACCACATTCAAGCAAACCTCTCATCCAAGCAATGAAGGATAAGAATGTTGGGAACTTGAGTTGTTGAGTTGTCTTTTGATTGATGTCAACCTATCTAGTGTTGCCATTAATGTCACTATAAGGTGTGCATCATCTAGAAGTGAGTTATCTAAATTTGTTGTGTGCTATGATGGTGATGTTGAGGTGTTTCTAGAAGGTTTGTGTAGTGGAATTTTTAATATTCATGAAACAATATTTATATGTAAGAAAGAGTATTTAATGTCCTAGTCGAAATAAATTTTGTATTCCTATAGATTGTGAAGATTATGGTTCACATTGTTTGATATAATGTTTATGATCTATACGTATTGCACTATCATGTTTACAGACCATCTATTACTCAGATGATAGTGTCGGTTGTTGTTCTTTCTCACAGTGAGGTATTAGTCAAAACTAGTCTGGAGAATGCTTGACAATTCTCTAATATGTGGATTTAAGTTTTGAAGCTTAGAGAACATGTTAATTTGGTTTGTGTAGTGATCCAATTCAGTTTTCTAGTGCCGGTTTGATTGGTAAGTGAAGTTATGTTGTTATTAGATTAGTGGTGTAAGCTGGTTTGGTTTTCGACTAATTAAGGTGATGTATCTTATTTAGATCATGCATTGGAGGTTGTTCTTGGATGATTATATCAATCTCATTATGACAGGTAGATCTACATCGTGTATTTTTAATTGGAGATATTTTTTCAGCCAATTGGTTAACATGTTTCTTTGTTTTTGTACACGTTATAGTTGATGCAAACCTTGGTGGATGTTCTAGAATGTGTGGTTTGTTGGAATCACTCAAAATGGATGTTTTGTGATGTGTTTAGGTCTTGTTTATCTCTTGGAATGTACTGCAATTGATATTATAGGTTCAGATGGTTGAATCTATGTAACATTAATTCTATCTATGGATGACCTATTTGGGGTTTCTAATGAATAATCTTTTATACATAGATGAGTGGATGCATGAATTTCAAGATATGGGATGTGTGTGAATTTATGTGAAGTGGATATGAATGGTCTACAAGAAAATGTGGTGTAGTAGACACATGAAAATTAGTGTGTGAGGACCTTTGAGATAGTGATTCATATTAGATGTGTTTACCATGATATTAGTTTCTTGACATATTGTTTCAAGGATAATTTCAAGATAAGGAGATCTTTTTCATTTTCATTCATTGATCCTTGGTACCTTCCAAAGGAAGGTGTGTTCTTTTTGGTAGTTTGTACAACCATTACTATCTTACCCTAAGGTTGTCTTAGTCTTGCAAGACCTATCAAGGGTATTGAGCTATTTGGCCTTTAGCCTAAATATTCCAATTAGTTATTCATACTGTGAATATGATTCTCACAATCATTTTTTGCCATTTAGGGTATTCCACAAAAATCTTGTGTTCATGTGTTTATTGTGTTTTGTGATTTTATGTTTCATAATTTTAGTAATAGGTTAATTGTTGTTTGAGGTTTAAATGATAAAAAATAAAATAAATTGAGGTTCAGACTAATTCACCACCCCCTCGCAATCCTATAGTGTATGTGACAAAGGAAACCCACAAAAATAGTTCCAAGAAAGATAGAAGCAAACAACACCAACATAGGGAAATGGAAGAGTTTGATTTCGAGTCAGAATCTTCCTTGAAGATTGGTCACGAAGTTAAGAGAGGTAGAGCATCCCCCGTGTCTACCTCTAATTTTTATTCTCTTCCCTCCCATAATTTTATCCTGCATAAGTCCGTTTCTACGCCCATCAGGAGTGATATACCCCCCTTCCCAAATGATTTCAATACAAATTCCTCTTTTCTCTACTTGGATAGAGAGAACCTAGTTAATGTCCTAGCCATTACTTGTGATTTAGTTGTGGATAATTTTAGGATGTTTAAATGGTCCTTCCATGAGATTAAGGACATCAATATCAAACTCTGAGCAATCAATAGAAAATAATAAAATAAAGGTATGAAACAGTGGATGGTGGACAAGATAAAAACAATTGTGGACTCCATGCAGAAAACTGTGAGCATTGAAAGCGATATGAAGAAATATTATGATAGTAGAATCTCTTTTATGGAAGATAAAATCAAGAAAGAGTATTAAGATAGACCAAGTTAGATGGAGAATAAATTCTAGAAAGTTAATGAGAACATTATCTCTCTGGTTACATATAGTCAGAAGGTGTTGAATAGTTCGAATGATAACATAAATACCATGGTAGGGAAATTGAAAACTCTTAATCACGAAGAGGCTATCTTGGATATGGATTCCATAGATAAAAAATAAGAGGAAATGGTTGGGCCATCCAAAAGAACCAGAGCCAACATGATGAAGAAATCTACAAACCAAGAAATCCAAACCCTCAAGAAAATTGCTCTAAACATGACTCAGCTAGAAATAGAGGCCCTTAGGTATATCTTTTTGCAACTATTTGTTGTATAACTTTAAAATGGGTATATATTTATGCAACTATTTGTTGTAGAACTTTTTAAAAGGGTTTTGAGTCCCTTCAAAACCTGTTTGTTTTGTAATAAAAAACAAAGATCCCCTTATAAGCCAGAGACAAAACCATAGCATAGCCACCAAAATAAGCAAAGGTTCTTTGAAAATAGAGAAAACCCACCATTGAACTTGCAACCAAAAGTGCAATTCCAAGAATGGCCAAAACAAATAGCCACCCACAAAACATAGAGAGACCAACATAAAGGACACCATTAGGAGCATAAAGTAATGCCAAAAGGAAAAAAATAGATCTCTATAAACTCTAATGAAAGGGATCACGAGCTCCCCAACATCCTCTCCATTTTCCCATTTATAATATTAAAAAGTGTTTTTAACTACTCTTATTCATTGAGCGATTATAAGAGAATTTATCTTGTGGTAACCAACTTCCTCTTTTTTCTCTTGAATAATATATGTTACAAAATTTCCTAAACTTTTATTTACAAATTTTATTCATCCAGTTTAATAAGTTGTAAATGGTATGCTAAACTATATTTTAGGACTATATTTAAATTATTCCATAAAGTTCTCTAGAATTATTCATCAAATTTATCATCTTTGTGTGACAATGCTTTTAGGTAATTAATACAATCTCATAATTTCTTTGATTTTTTTTTTAATCTATGCATGTCATCACTACTTTTCTAACAAGTAATAAAATATGTCATCATTAAAAATACATAAACAACTACAAAATTAGAATCATATCATTTTTGAGTTCTTAATAGTCCCAATACAAAATTTATACTAATACCTTCCCATGGTTTCTCTAGAATTTATAGTCACTTATATAACCTAATATTCTCATGTCCTTTTTCTACTACTTCACATATTGTGCAATTTTGTATATTTTTATGTCATCATTATATATTTGTAACTAAAACTATTAGTCAGTTACTAGTTCAGATTTATTATCAACAACAAAATTGCTTGCTAATCCACCACTATATTTTTCTTTATAAAATTATCTCTCACAGAACCTTTAGGAATACATAATTGGTTTACCTTTAATAATAAACTATTTTCTATTACATGATATAACAATTTTTTTATTTCCATCTATTGTTAACTTACCTCATATAAATTCCATTATAAATTTATACAAATGTTTCAACTCACCAAAACCAATAACTTGATTCATCATTTTCATCAACAAATTATATATTTTGATTAAAGAATCTAAAAGTTTATGAATATTTAGATTCCTATAATTCAACGCAAATGACTAAGTTTACATAAATTTAACTTATTTGAAGTGACTAGCATCAACTAAGTTTGGTTTTTTAAGTATCATAATTCTTGATGGTCTATAAACAAAATAAATTATTTGGATATAATAATGATGTCACCTTTTCTTCCAAGTTTGGAAGAATCCTTATCATAAAATAAATATTTCCTTTCATCATAATTTGAATTTTCATTAAATCATCAATAGGTTTCCCTTCCTAACTAAGACAACTCTAATGGCATTATCACTTGCATCATTAAAAAACCTGTAATAACTTATCAAATTTTTGTAAAGATACCAAATTTTATTTTATTTAGTAAACATTTACTAGTTCAAATTTTCAATAATAGCTTAAAAGTTTTGAAAATTCATATTTAATTCATTGGTTGAAATAATAAATCTTTAATATAGTAATAATTTAATCACAAAGTACATGTCTTTACATGCATCAACAACTTTTCTTCTTTTAGTATTTGCACTACCAACTTGATAAGTACTTTTCCTCATGAACACTATTTGCAAGAGAGGTATAACACTAGAAGGTTTATCACTTTACGAGTTAATTGAAAAATGAGAAATTGAGAAATTTGAGAAGAGGAAAAAATCCTATCAATTAAATCTTGAAATGTTCTATATTTAATTTTTCAATAATAATTTATATTTGTACAACAATAATAAAATTCATCAAATTACACTAACTCAACAAATAAATTAACATAGTCAATTCACATAAATGAATAAAAAAATCTATAGATTTAATATTAATATACTTTTGATTTACTATAATAAATATTTTTTTAATGCAAATAATTACAATGGTAACAAACAATACTTATAAGGAAGATGAAGGAGTTATGAGCGGCAATGGGAGAATTCAAAATTTAAATTCTCTGCAAGGCAGGAACTCTGGTTCCAATGGTGGGAGCGGCCAGAATGTAGCTAGTCCCATAGGAGAAAAGAATAAGCCTCCGAACCTTCTAGATGCTGCTGTCACTCAGCAGATTGGTGGTACTCTACCAAAGTAGACAGTGGGTTCCTCTAGGCTCTTGGGGGAAGGGACCAGTGAGGGGCCCATCCCACGTGATGGCTCCGGGGAGAGTAGAAAAGAATTAAAAAAATGGTCTTCCCTCTTTGGAACTAGACCAATTGGTAAATCCTCATTCCCTCCTATCAGGAACATTTCTGACCCTTCTGGAGGTAAGTTCGCTATCTCTATCCCTGATCTGGTTTTGGATCATAATATAAATAGTATGTCGAACTCCTTGGTAGGCAAATTTTTGGGACCACATCCTAATATTGAAGTTGTTAGGGCCTATGTCAAACGGAAATGGGCCCTCAAGGGTAATGTAGAAATTTTGGCCTTACCTAAAGGTCTTCTATCTTTTTCTTTTTCATGCGAAGAAGACAAACTCACCATTCTTTGTGGGAGTCCCTAGTTAGTAGGAAAGACAGCCTTGGTTCTTCATAAATGGCAGCCGAATCTGAATATGAATGACTCTCACTTGACACAAGTTCTAGTCTAGGTTAAGTTGCCAGGATTGCCTTTGGAATATTGGGCAGAAAGCATCTTCTCGGGAATCGCAAACTCCTTTGGTGAACTGCTTTCTATAGATCCAGTAATAGCTTCAAAAAGGAGACTCACACATGCTAGGTTCTGCATAGGGATAGCCCATGATGTAGACATGCCGGAACAGATAGATTTAGTATCAAAGTTGGGAACATGGAAGCAACATATTGAATATGAATCTATTCCCTTTGCCTGCTTCCATTACAAAAAAGCAGGCCACTGGGTGAAGTCTTTCCCTGCCAAACCTAAGGCAGATTCCAGGCAACCTAAGCCCCATTCTAAGAACCAAAGGGCACCTGAAAAAATGGTATGGCAAGCTAAAAAATCAGAGAACAAAGAAGAAAACTCAAATCATTTTAATCCCTTGGGGGAGAAGAAGGAAGAGCCCTTAGCTTCTATCTCCAGTCCTGCAACCCAGGAAGCTTTGCGAAATGATTCACCCGTTGTTAACTCTCTGGTTACTTCTCAAACAGGGGAACTGAAAGATCAGACTGACCACCGAAATGACATAGCTGAAGTGGTGGCTAACACTTGTGAAGGAAAGGAACTACAAGAGAAAAATTACCAACCGGAGGAAGGAGAGATCCCCATCTCCCAAGAAGAAAAGACTGATTCCTCTCTGCTCATGCCTAGTCTTGAAATACAAGAAGCCCAAAAATGTGCAATTTTGGGTCTGAACCTCCCAGACTCAAACTGGAATTCAAAATCAGCTAATAGTGATTTAAATGATTCAAATGCTTCCAGAACCCCTAACTGGGGAAACGAAGAAGAAATTTCCAAGATCCTTAGCAACCCGGATGCGACTCCTGAGATAGATTTTGAGTGGAAAATACCAAAGCACGGGAATAAGAAAGGAACTACTCCCTCGACTTCTCTTCTAAGGAAATCTAGTAGAATAGCTCAAGTGGATGTCAGGTACACTTCCTCCTCCCTAGGATGACCCTCAAATCACATAGTCAGAAACAAGGAGGCTAGCAAGAACATTGCAGATGGAACCCAGAGAGATTTCTTAAGGAGTTAGGAATTGGTAAGTAACTATGAAGATTATTTCTTGGAATATTAGGGGACTTAATAATCCCCATAAGCATGATATTATCAGGAACATGATAAGGGATAGTAAAACTAATATCTTCCTAATTCAAGAAACTAAAATGAGTAAAGAAAAAGTTGAATCATTGAAATTTTTCAAAAATGGTCATATAAGTGGTGGCAGTTCTGAAGGTGCTTCAGGAGGCATAGCTACCATTTGGAATCTCAATTCTGTGAAAGGGTATGTTATCATCCAGGACAACAATTTCTTTTGTATCAAATTTGAGCACTTAAAAGATGGCACTTCATGGGTTCTCACCAACATTTATGCTCTCAACACTTCGAAGGCTAGAAATTCCTTCTGGAAAAAACTTATTCAAGCTAGGGACAACTTCAGAAATCTTAGTTGGCTGGTTATGGGAGACTTTAATACCGCTTTGAGAGAGGAGGAAAAATATGGAGGAAGCCCTCCTCAGTTAGAAAGTAGGTTGGCTCTTATGGATTTCATTAATTCTTAGGCTCTCAACAACTTGGAAATACAAGGATGCAATTATACTTGGACTAATAGGAGAACTAGTAATGATCTTATCCAAGTTTGTCTTGATAGGACTCTCATCTCTGATGACTGGTATAGCCATTATTTTTTTATCCCTGTTGGCCCACATTCAGGTTGGATTGGATCATTTTCCCATCACCTTCATGGCTGGCTCCATCAATAGAAGGAGAAACTTCCCTTTCAGATTGGAAAAAATGTGGACCCTCCACCCTGGCATCAAAAGTAATATCTAGAAATGGTGGAGCATTCAAATTGAGGGAACTGCTATGTACAGAGTTGTCAAGAAGCTTAAAAGTGTAAAGGATAATATAAGACTCTGGAATAAATCCAGCTTTGGGAACATTTTTGAGGCCAAAATAAAAGTCGAAGAAGACCTCAAAGAAATCCAAACTCAAATCCAGAAAGATGGTTTCAGTACTGTGTCCATTGTTGATGAAAATGAGACTCTCAAAAAATACCATGATATCATTGCCAAAGAGGAAACCTTTTGGAAGTAGAGATAAAGATGCATTTGGCTTAAGGAAGGAGATAGGAACACAAGATTATTTCACATGTCTATGATCAAGCACAAAGAAGTTAATAGGGTCACCAAACTCATGGTGGATAACAGGGAGATTATCAAGGAGGATGAAATTAGGAATGAAGCTAAAAGGTATTTTTTCGGATCTGCTTAAGAGGGATCACAGGTTGGATGTTGAAGCTCAATCTTCTTTTCTTCATAACATCCCTTGTCTCATTGATGATCATAAGAATGCCTCCCTTTCATCCATTTCTTCTAATCAGGAAATTAAAAATCTTGTCTTCTCCTTTGATGGCAATAAAGCGCCTGGCCTAGATGGTTTTCCCATGTTCTTTTTTCAAGATTTCTGGGACATTGTCAGGAAAGATGTTTCCAATGGGGTTAAGGAATTTTTTGGGGCTAGGAAACTCTTGAAAGAAATCAATGGTACTTTTCTGGCTCTCATTCCCAAAACTCAAGGCACTGACTCTATGGATAAATTCAGACCTATCAGCCTTTGCAATTCCATTTATAATATCATCTCTAAGGTTCTTACCTCCAGATTGTTGTCTGTCCTTCCTGCTCTTATTAACCACCAGCAAAATGGTTTTGTCCTTGGTCATCAAATTCTTGACTCTATCATTACTATCCATGAGAACATCCACTCTCTTGTTAAAGCTAAGAAGCAGGGCCTCATCCTCAAGCTTGATCTCTCCAAAGCCTATGATAGGGTTGACTGGTCTTTTCTCTTGAAGGTTCTCATGTCTTTTGGGTTTTCCTCCAGAGTTTTGGATCTCATTTCCCAGTTTTAATGTCTCCTTTGCTATCCTTATCAATGGTTCCCCTTCCCCTTTCTTCCAAGCTTCTAGAGGTCTAAGGCAAGGGGATCTTATTTCCCCTATCCTCTTTATTATAATGGTAGAATGTTTTGGAAGAAGTATGGAAAATATGGTTTTGCAAGGCTCCTTTAAGGGTCTCCACCCTTCCTTAGCAGATCTTGTTTGTTCTCATCAGTAATTTGTTGATGATACTATTATCATGGGGGAATCAAGTATCTCTGAAGCCAAAATCTTGAAGAATACTCTTTGTAAGTTTGCCTCTGCCTCTGGTCAGTTAATTAATTGGACAAAAAGTGAAGTTTTTTTCATCAATTCCCCTGAGAGAAGGCAATAGAGAATCGGTAGAATCATGGAGTGTAAGATTGATGATCTTCTTGCTATCTACCTTGGTCTCCCAATGGGCATTACTCCTCCAGATTCCTTCTGGAGTTCTCTAGTGGACAAATTCCAGAAAAAGTTAGCAGGCTGGAAAGGAGCCCTTCTAAGTTAGGCTGGAAAGCTCCAACTTCTCAAAGCTTCTCTTCAAAGTATTCCAATTTATGCTCTTAGCCTATTCAGAATTCCTATTAAGTATGTTGATGCAATTGAGAAAATTCAAAGAAGATTCCTTTGGTCTGGGGTTGAGGACAAGAAAACAATATCCTTGGTGGCTTGGGACTAGGTATGTAAACCGAAGAGTCATGGAGGTCTAGGCTTGAGGAGGATTCATACCCTAAATGAAGCCCTTCTATCCAAACAAGTCTGGAGAATGTTTCATGTTGATACCAAATGGTGCAAAATTTGGTGAAGTAAGTACTGTCTTCAGTCCTCCTCTCTTTCTTCTTTTATCAATTTGGATTTTAGCACTAATGGATCCCATATATGGAATCATGCCTCAAAATGCAAAGAAAGTATAGCCAAAGGAGTGATTTGGAAAGTTGGTAATGGGAGTAAAGTTAAATTTTGGGAGGATCCCTAGCTTTTTGATAAACCTTTGATAGAAATCAATGAATGGGCCCCTCATGCTCCCTCTTGTATAAGAAATTTTGGCTCCTTAGTTGCTGAGTACTGGGCTAGTAACAAATGGGAGAATATTGAAAGTATCCACCCAAGCCTTTCTAAGCTCAAGATCCACTTGTCTGCAGTATGGTTGAACAAAGAGGTTGACTCCTTGATTTGGAAACATGATCCCAAAGGTTCTCTAATTGTCTCCTCTATGTATGGTGTTCTGTCCCCCATTCCTTTAGGTAATCCTAATTTGTCTAAAGTCTGGATTAAAGGCCTTACCCCCAAGATCAATTTCTTCTTCTGGACCATCCTCCATAACAAAATCTTGACCCTTGACAACCTTAAAAGTAGAGGTTTTGCTTTCCCTAACAGATGTGCCTTGTGCCTTCAGGAAGAAGAGTCTATAGACCACCTTTCCATCCACTGCTCCTTCTCAGCCTCAGTTTGGGAAAGATTTCTTAAGAGTTTCAGTATTGCCTAGGTGTTTCCTAATACCGTGAGTGATTTGTTCTCCTCCTGGAATATTAAATGGACTAACTCTTTTTTGAGATATTTGTGGCAGCTTTCTCTTCCCCACATCCTGTGGGGACTATGGAAAGAAAGAAATAATCGAATCTTCAGGGATGTCTCCCTCAATCAGGATATTGTGTTCCAGAAAATCCAATGGGCGATTTAGGAAAATATAGGGATCAGTGAGGGTCCTTGTTTTTCGAACAACTCTTTGGAATCAAATATCTTAAGTATGTGGAATATGAAAATCACCGACAGTCCTAACCTCAACCACAATAAAAGGCTTGAAGGTAAATGGCAAACCCTCCCTCATGGTTGGTTCAAAGTTAATTTTGACGGTGTTGCCAAAGGCAACTTGGGTCCTTCAAGCTGTGGAGCTGTTCTAAGAGATGACAGAGGAATTTGCAAGGAAATGGTTGTTGTCCCTATTGGAACCCAAACTAACCATAAAGCTGAAGTAATGGCAGCTCTTCAAGGTATCCTCCTAGCTAAAAAATAGAATTGCCCCTCCCTTTGGATTGAAGGGGACTCAAATAATATTATAAATTGTCTTAAGGGAATTTCAATACCTTCATGGTTGATCTACAACATTATCACCTCTGCTATAGACCTTATTAGCACCTTTAAAAGAAGATACATATCCCACATTTATCGGGAGACCAATTATTCTGCTGATTGGGTTGTCGATGCGGTGGTTAATAAAGAGGAAATGACCATGTGGGTGGGAGAACAAGGGCTCCCTGAAGATGTCAGGCAAATTATATGTAATGAGCGATATAGAAGTACTCCAAAGATTCTTGATGGACAGGATAATCATGAATAGAACTAACTTGAGTTCTTCGAGTTATTATAACAATGAGGGTCTCATTCATTACAATACCAATGCCATCAGTTCCCATGCTTTTTGGGTAACTTTGATAGTTCCAAAAAGCTCTCTGGTTAATTTTCTCTACAAGTTCCAAAATTTGGCCTTGAACAGAGACAACATGGGTGGTAATAGGAGGTGATATGAACCAAGTAGTTGTAAAGAATGGAAACAAAAGGAGGAGGTTTGGGGTATTCTGCAGAAGGGTGGTATCTCAAAATTCATGGAGAGACTCCACGGTCAAGATGGTATGGTCACCAGCTTCTTCTGCAAAAACTGGAAGAAGGGCATACTAAAAATGGGAGACCGAATGGTTGAAATTGATGAAGATTTAATTGCTCAAGCCATGGGCCTCACCAGAGAAGGGTGCAACTTCTACAGAGATAGGAAGGTCAGTAGGGAAGCTATTGAAAGATACTCGGATATAGAGAAAGAGAAAAAATGCCTGGTAAAGTTGAGCAAAGCCTACTACCCGCCAAGGGCTTTTGCCAAACCCTGGCGGGAGGTCCTCTTTGTTTTAATACGTTATATCACTCTAGATGGTAGGTTCACAAAAGTTTATGGTTATCACTTTGTTCTGCTGAATCACTTTAGGCACAATGATAAGGTTAACTTCCCTTATTTTCTACTTTTTTCGATGAATTCATCCCTTAAAGCCTACAAAGAGAACCCATTGGGTGATACTGCTATGCATCAAGGCCTAATGGTCCTAATATACGACCATCTCAAGGCCAATCAAATAGCTAGGATGCAACCCTCTATGGATTCTGAGGATGAGGGGTCTGATTCTGCCTTCTAAGAGGAAGAGTCTGATAGTGACCCTTTGACTGGCACTAAGGACAACATGGATGTCTCAGAGTATGAAAGTAGGAAAAAGAGGAAATACACCAAAGCTAGACCTTCATCCTCTAAGGGCAAAAAGTCTAAAGGCAAACCCCTAATTAGCATTTCTTCAGAAGAGGATGACTCAGATGATTCTGAGGAGGAGAACCCTCAAGGGTTGCTAAAGAAGAAAACAAAAGCTCATACCCAAACCAAGAAAAAGCACAAGAAGAAAGAGGAGATTATCAAGGAACCGGAAGTCCACAAGCAGGTAAGGGCCCAGGAAGTTGATCACAATCTGGAAAAGGAGACCATGGAAGAGACTCTTAGGAATGTAGACACTACTAACACCCAACATACCCCTAAAGAGGAATAGGTAACCCCTGGAAAAGTTGTCCCCCCCTCTAGCCCTCCCCCCGAGGGTCTGCAAGGTTTCATGGAAACTATGGAGTGGCTTATTAATGGTTACAAGAAAGCTGTGGATGAAAAATAGAAAACTTTGCAACAGAGTCTTGATTCTGGAAACCATTAATACTGGGGAAGGGAAGACCATGGCCAACTACATTGAGGACCTGAAAAGCACCATTGCCGAAGCCGAAAACATAAGAGATGATTTCAACCCAGGTTTGAAAAAATTGAGAAGGATTTGCTGGATAGTAAAAATCTTGTTGACAGTAACGACCAAAACCTCTTAGATACTGTCAACAAAATTGGTAAAATTGAGGAGTATCTAAAGAACATTGTTGAACAGAGCCTAAGCATATTGAAGATTTCAGCTAACAACACCCACACTCTCATTAGCAAACTAGATGAAGATAAGGAAATCCTCGACATTGATCTAGAAACTGAAGGAACAGGGGAAGTTCAAGGCCCTGGAACCCATACCAAAGGTAAAAAGAAGGATAAGAAACCCAACAAGGATTTGGAAGACCTTAAAGCTATCAGGGCAACTTACGACAAGCTGGTGATAAAGGTAGATGACCTGTTGAAGAAAATAATTGTGTAGCGCCTTCTGTGTTTATTTGCTATTTTTTTTGTTTTGTTGTCCTTTCGGTCTGCTGGTCTTTTGGCTAGTCTTTTTGTATGCAGTTCTTGAGTACTGAACTTTTTGGTGCCTTATCTTAATCTCCTATGTTAAAGGTTTCGGGTCCTGAAAACCTACTTTTTTAATTAATCAGAACAAACAATACTTAGAAACATGCAGTAAACAATATTTGTAGTGAATAATAAACTATCCTATAATTCTTTGATCTTCAATGAACTTCATGAGTGAGGATACCGTAAAGAACCAAAATTTTCTCATTCTATCATTGTAGTGACCAATAGGTTTCCATCTATTGATCATAATCTCCAATGAGTTTTTATCCACCAAAGAAATATCAAATGTAAAGTGCTTTTGAAGATTAAATGGTATAATAATGGATGATCCCAAAATGAAGTGTTTCCCAAGTTTTACTTGTTACACAACTGAAAGATAGAACAAGTAGACCAAACCTACAGTAGTATCAAGGACCAAATTTCAATTTTACACATGAAAAATGTTAAAATTTTGGTTCTTATATGGAAGCTTCAATATGGAGGCCACCTTGTTATGTACTTCTTTTCGTGAACAAATTCCTTTTGTTCTATTGAATATTAGATCTATGTGATGATTAAATGTGAAGCTTAATGTAAACATCATTTAGATGAAATTTCAAAGGAATGAATGAGTTTTGACTTGAATGATTAAGTGAGATAACGCCTTCTTATTTAGATACTTGAATATATTAAGATTTTGTCTGACTACATTCATGTGTCTAAGTGGATGCAGGAGACCCTACCACCTTCTAAGAAGGGATAGAGAGTATCAATGTGGACATGGATGCAGACATGAGAAGAGGCCATGTTGCCATTGAATCCAAACCAAACCATTTTGAAATAATTTGACCTTATTTAGGTTATTGTTGTTGATCTAGTGTCAAATAAGATAGTGTTAATGTTAACATTTGTTTATTAGAACCTTATGTTGACCAGTTAGATTTATTTAGAGTCAATGTCACCTCTTTAATATTTTTTAACTTTATTTTATCATGGTAATATTCATTTCATTGATCATCATTGCGGATATGATGAACGTCTATGCAATTGGGATAGATGGCAAAAGCTTCCTTGAATTCTTATTAACCATTGTGCCTTCAATACTAGATGCAACAAAAGGAGCCTTGAGCAACAAAAACAATCGAAACACCTAAATGCCCTTCCTCATATTAGCAATGAAAACTTTAGGTCTATTCCCTAAAAAGGTACTTAATGTTAATGTAAAATAATTGGTAGAAATAGATTATTCTATGTTTAAAAAAAGGTTCATTTTAGCACACAGAAGAGGAAAATAAATGATTTACCAATTAACCCTAGACATGTATAGAAATTTATTATATAAGCTTAAAGTTACAAAACAATATTTAAGCTATACAAAAGAGAAATGAGTTAATATTAAATTTATTGTTAATCTAATTATAAAATTGATAAACGCTGCATTATAGAATAAGATTAATTAAAAGTTGTAATAATAGTAAATGAATTTAATTGATATTTTTGCTATTGTTTGATTGTAAATTATAATAGTATGAAGAAATATATGTTTAAATTAGAAGTATATACCAAAAGTGAAAAAGGTAATTGATAAGGTTAAATGATTTAACATCTTTTTCCTAATAATTTAATTAACAAAGTTAATTTATATTAAATAAAATTAAATAATCTATAAAATTTTAAATAAAGCCAATTTTAATAATATTAAATTATTTTTAAAATGAGGTGAATATTGAATTATGTAATAAATTTTAAAAAATGCATTCTAAATTACTTAGTTAAAATCATTAAAATAATACTGAAATAAAATTAAATAATCTATATAAGATTAGTTGCATATCGATAAAATAATTTTATAAATTTATAAAGAATTTATATTTCATATCTATAGAAGTTTGTGAATCAATTAGATTGAGGAAAACAATAACCCTCGACTATAATTCTATAATATAAATTAAATATAGAAAGCAACTTCCTACTAACTTTTATACTGTGGTTACGGTAAATGGTTATACAACTCTTAAGATGCACCAAACATCTATTACAATGGTTTTTTGTTTCTTTTTTATCGATAAAAGGCTGAGGCCAAAGAATTTTATTAATTTAAAAAATAGATAGAATTACATATACACCTCCATTCGGTGTGGGCACCGGTAGGAAAGAATGGAGGGAAGAAAACCTCCGGTCTAGCCTAGATCCCTCAAGGATCAGAGAAAATTAAGAATGCAATACATAATGGAGATACAAGATCACAATGAGAACATGTCCAAAATAATGAAGATAGTATGTAAAAATCCTCTGGGAAAAGTTGAGCAGCAGATTGCCCATCTCTTGGGGTGAAGCTGCCATTTGTGGGCGACAATTCTTGCTATTCTTGAAACACATGGTTAAGCCTACTTTGCTACTAATGCTACACAAAATCTTGAGAAAATCTCTCACCAAAATGTTAGAAAAAATTGAACAGGTAAACTTATACAAAATATCATACTTGCCTGGATGGTCACCTGTTAGGATACATAGCTCAAAATATTAGTCTCAAAAAATCTCCAAAAACATAATGCAAGAGTGATTACCCATCGAAGAGCATAAACTTAATATATATTAACGAGGAAAATTCCATAAAGAGAGATGAGGATAGCTAGGTAAGTGTAAGTTCTAAAAGAAGGCAATATCTAAATAAATAATAATACCTATATATCCATGTTCACATATATCCAGGAGCAAGATATGCTAGCAAGTTTATATAACTATGCTCATTAATGTAAGGTATTGCCCCCTTCTAGTCTTAAAGCTTATCCTAGCAGAGCAACAATACTCAAAAAGCTAAATTTAGGAGTAATCAAATATAAGGAGGAAATACTTAAACATCTGAGTATAAGATGGGTGCCCTTAAGAATTATGAAGATTTTGATGAAAATGAGGAGATCGGTGAAACCACAGGGCTCATGGATGATGGCGAAGGTTTCATCGAAACAAAGGTAATGATGAAACATGAGATTATAAAGGAAGATAAGTGATGCCCCCTGTTGAGCATCCAATTAGAATAATTATCTGTGGAATTAAATTATAAAAGCCACTAATTGTTAAAAGAAATCATCATTTTCATTAATACAATGGTGGCCCACAAGTCATCAAGCGGGTACAATAGCAACCTATAAGATAAGCGGATTCAAATAAAATCGATGAGACCAACGATGTCTCATTGAAAAAGAGGGGCCATCGAAGAAAGGAAGTGTCGATGAACCTTAGAAAAGACTCATCGAAGATAGTGATTTCATCGACAAAGATATCGAGGAAAGCGGATAAAGTTTTCATCAATGGGAAGGGACTTCGAAGAGACAATACCATCAGTGCAACATAAAAGGGACTCACTGAATGGAATGTTCCATCAAAAGAGTATGTCGATCAGACAAAAGGCAGCTCCTTCAATAAAAGATGTCGATGAGGAAATAGGTATAGAGGAAGCTAAAAGGGGAGCCTCCGATACGCCTGGTTTCACTGATGTGACTTTAACAGTGGAGAAAGGCTTCGGTGAGACAAGAGGTCCGCTCCCCGACAGAGGATGTTGATTATGATGGAAGAAGAGATTCGATGGAACAACTAAGGGAGGTCACCGAAGCCCAAGGCTTCTTCGACATAAAACCTTATGGAGGGAAAATAATATCGATGAGACCCAACGGTATCTCATCGATGTGGAGGGGCCATCGAGGAAAGGAAGTGTTGGTGAACTTCAGAAAGATTCATCAAAGATAGAAATTCCATCAACATAAGATGTCGAGGAAAGTGGAGATGGTTTTCATTGATGGGAAAGGTCATCGAGGAGATAATACCATCAATGCAATATAAAAGGGTCTCACCAAAAGGAGAGTTCTCATCGAAGGAATAATATCGGCAAAGATGTCGAGGAAAGCGGATAAAGTTTTCATCAACAGGAAAGGGACTTCGAGGAGACAATACCATCGGTGCAACATAAAAGGGACTCACTAAAAGGAATGTTCCATCGAAAGAGTATGTCAATTAGACAAAAGGCAGCTCCATCGATAAAAGATGTCGATAAGGAAATAGGTTTCGAGGAAGCTAAAAGGGGAGCCTCTGATATGCCTAGTTTCACCGATGTAGCTTTATCAGTGGATAAAGGCTTCGGTGAGAGAAGAGGTCCACTCATTGACAGGGAATGTTGATTTCGATGGAAGAAGATATTTGATGGAACAACTAAAGAAGGTCACCAAAGCCCGGGGCTTCTATAAAACCCTATGGAGGGCGAATAATATCGATGAGACCCAACGGTATCTCATTGATGTGGAAGGGCCATCGAGGAAAGGAAGCGTTGGTAAACTTCAGAAATATTCATTGAAGACAGAAATTCCATCGACATAAGATGTGGAGGAAAGCAGAGATGGTTTTCATCAATGGGAAAGGTCATCAAGGAGATAATACCATCGATGCAATATAAAAAGGTCTCATTGAAAGGAGAGTTCTCATCGAAGGAATAAGTCAATTAGGCAAAAGGAAGCTGCATCGATAAAGATATCGATGAGGAGATAGGTTTTGAGGGAACTAAGAGGCATGCCTCCGATACGCAAGGTTTAACCGATGCGACTTTATCGGAAGAAGAAGATAAGGGAGGCTAAAGAAAGGCTTCAGTGAAACAATA
Organism: Cryptomeria japonica; assembly: GCF_030272615.1. NCBI lineage: Eukaryota > Viridiplantae > Streptophyta > Pinopsida > Cupressales > Cupressaceae > Cryptomeria > Cryptomeria japonica. The sequence goes on along the minus strand of NC_081408.1, from coordinate 237,937,176 downwards.
GATCCAATCACTGATAGGGCATGATGATTTCGATGGGAGAAGGGTTTTAGTGGAGCAAATAAAGGAGGACATCGGAGCCCTAGGATGCTTCAACATGAAAACCTAATGGAGTTCAAATAATATCGATGAGACCCAATGATGTCTCATCGATATAGAAGGGCCATTGAAGAAAGAGAGCACCGATGAACTTTAGAAAAGACTCATCAAAGACAAGATTCCATTGACAAAAGATATTGAGGAAGGCAAAGATGGTTTTCATCGACAGGGAAAGGTATTCAAGGAGATAATGCATCGATGCAACATAAAGGGACTCACTGAAAGGGATGTTCTTATCAAAAGATTGATGTCGATCAGACAAAAGGTAGCTACATTGATAAAATATATCGATGAGGAAATAGGTTTCGAGGGAGCTAAAAAGGCCTACCTCCGATACGCCAGGTTTCACCGATGTGACTTTATCAGTGGAAGATGATAAGGGAAGAAAAAGAAAGGCTATGGTGAGACAATTGATCCATTCACCAACAAGGCATGATGATTTTGATGGGAGAAGAGTATCAGTGGAACAAGAAATATTTAAACTGAATGATTGCCTGAGTATCTATACGAAAATATAGGGGGCACGAAGAGGACTGAAAAAGGGGGTTAAAATAGAGTCTGGGCAGGAGAAACATAAGGGGATGAAAGGAGGAACATACTAACAACCATTTAGGACATGAGAACAAAGGAGGGGGTTGCCTTAAGGTGTCATAGATAGGAGATTGATGCCATCGGCTCCCAAGTTGGCCAACTCATCCACTCTTTTATCACCCTCCCTATAAATATGATTGACTGTGAGCCTATCAAATTCTTTGCACAAGTCAAGAGCTTTTGACATCATAGTATTTAGTCTCTAGTTAGGCATACTACCTTTCCTCAGAGCATTGACAATTATAGCCGAATCTCCTTCAATCTCCAAGTTCTTAACTCCTAGTTTCCTACATAAATGCAGACCCTTCACCAGGGCCATAAGTTCCACCCAATTGTTGGTGTTGATGCCAACCAAAGAGGAAAGGGTTGTTAGTTCCTTGCCTTCCCAATTATGAACAACACATCTGATCCCTGCTTGCCCTGGGTTGCCATGGGATGCCTCATCAAAGTTTAGCTTCACCCAACCATCCCCTGGAGGCTGTCATCTACATGCCTCCCTTGATCAGAGACTAGCAATAGGACCATCTCCTATAAAGGGAGGAAAGGATAAGCCTTCCCAACTTTTTTTTATCTTTTCATCCCAATAAGTGATAGAGGCATTCTTCAATGTGCCTGATGATAGTCGGTTGTTCGTGAGCTCAGTGATAGTTGACTCTATCCTGTTAATGATTCTGGGGACCTCTAGTTTTTCATTCTTAAAGAGACATCTATTTCTCTCCTTCCATAGTTCCAACATAATGGAAGAAGGAAGATTTGTCCATAAACCTTCAAAGAGACAGCCATGCCTGAGGAGAGGCCATGCCTTGAGCATTTCAAAGATGGTGTGGGGGAAGGCCGCAGACCATTCAAGTTTGTTGGTGAACCAGATACAACATTGTGAGAAAAGGGGCAATTAAGGAGGATATGATTGGTGTCTTCCTCATCTGCCTCGCATAGAGGACATCTAATAGGGCCCTCATACCCCATCCTTCTAAATTTGTTTGTAGTTAGGAGCTTGTTCTAAACCGCAAGCTAGGAGAAGGTACCTGCCTTAGGCAGACAGTATTTATCCCAACAAAGTTTCAAGGAAAGCTTAGTCATAGGTCTTAAAAATAATTTGGAGATGAGAGAGTACCCATCCTTGGAGTTTTATTCTCCACTTAGGGAGCCATCCCAGATGAGCTTGTCCTCTTTCTGGCTTAAGGTAATGTTCCTTGATTTAAGAATTGCCATAAGTTTTTGTTTATCCCTTACCAGAATATCCTCATCTTCCTTCTCGATCCACTGCCAACCAACCCCATCCTTTGAAGGGGAGATATAGTTGTTTAACAAGGGACCTCTATGAGATTCAAGAAGGACACAAGTAGCACCAAAGTCATGGGTATTATCAATAGCCTTATATCCACCCCAAGAATCTGACCAGAAAAGAGCTTTATCCCTGGACCCCAGGTTCCAAGTAAGTCTGTCAGAGATAATCCTTCTGCAATCTAACATAAAATTCCATAGGTAGGACCCTCTAGGGGGTTTGGTTTCTCTGAAGATTTGGATAGGGTTCCCTCCATTAAGGTATTTGTGGTGCAGCAAGCGAGCCCATTTGAGGTGGGGGGTGTTGAACATCCTCCAGACTAGCTTGGCACCCAAAGCTTTTCCCTGATCACGAAGGTTTTTAATGCCAATTCCTCCTTCTTTAGATTTGCATATCTTGTCCCAGGATATGAGTGAAATTTTACGTTTGACATTAGCACCTTGCCAAAAAAGAGTCCTGAGATACTTCTTGAGCTCTACAAGTTTAGAAGAAGATAAATGTTGAAAGGAGAGCTGGTAAATGGGCATAGCTGACAAGACTGATCTAACCAAGGTTGGTCTACCTGCAGATGAGAGCCATTTCCCTTTTTAAGTGTTAATCCTAGACTTGATTTTATCCACCAAGTTGTCCCATAATTTTGAGGGTCTTCTACCTTTGTTAAGGGGAATGCCTAGGTATTTGCAAGGAAGAGTTCCTTCACTAATCTCTAGGACATTGCTGATCACTTTCCCTAAGGAGGGGTCTATGTTGACCATAAAAACTGTAGACTTGGCCAGATTCACCTCTTGACCCGAGGCTAGCATATAGGAATTAAGGATGCCTTTGAAGGCACTCACTTCCCTAACACTTCCCTGCCCAAAAAGCATCGTGTCGTCGACAAATTGCTGGTGGGTAAAGGGAGGGAGGCCGCTGGTAATGGGGATTCCTTGGATCCCACCTTCCTCTTTGGCCTTAGAGATGGATCTACCTAGGGTTTTAGCCATGATGATGAAGAGGAAGGGGGACATAGGATCTCCTTGCCTAAGCCCTCTTGAGGTGCTGAAGAAACCTTCCAGGGAACCATTAACTAGGACTGATAATTTGGGGGTGGATATACATTCAAAGATTAGGTTGATCCAAAATTTAGAAAATCCAAAGGCCTCCAAGCATTTACATAGGAAGCGCCAATCAACTTTGTCGTAAGATTTGCTTATGTCTAATTTGACTAGCATACTTGGGGCCTTGTTGAGCTGGACCGAATGAATGGCCTCTTGGGCTATAATGACCCCATCATTGATTGATCTATCTGCTATGAAGCTAGTTTGTTCTTCACTAATGATAATGGGGAGTAGATTCTGGAGTCTAGCTACTAGGGTTTTGGTTAAGAGTTTGTACAGAGTGTTGCAAAGAGCTATTGGTTTGAAGTCATTAAAGCTTTCAGGATTCTCTTTTTTGGGGATGAGAGGTAAGAAGGTACCATTGATTTCTTTGAGAATCTTACCAGAGTTCCTAATACCTTCTAAGGCATTTGTGATCTTTGTCCCCATAAAACCCCAACATTTTTGGAAAAAGCTAGTGGGGAAGCCATCCGTGCCCGGGGCCTTGTCAGGATTCATCTTCATAAGGACAGATTTAACCTCCTCCTCAGAGAATTTATTTGATAGGATTTTTTTGTGGTCATTGTTAATGAGTTTTGGAAGATTCTTGATAATATTGAGTTGGCCTCTGAGGTTGGAGCCTTCAATATTGTTTAAGATTTTATCAAAAAACCTTGCTGCCTCGGAGGCAACATCATCTGGTTCAGACAGAATGGAACCCTGGAAATTCTTAATTTTATAAATTTGATTGACCCATCGTCTCTGCTTAGTACTATTGTGGAAACACTTAGTATTTCGGTCCCCATCACTCAACCAAGTCTCCCTCGATTTTTGTTTCCAAAAGATCTCTTCATTTGAGAGTGTCTTTTCATATTCAGAGAGTAGAGCTTTATCTTTGAGGAAGAGATGTTGATCCATCCCCTTCTCAAGAACCTCAATGTTAATAGTCTTAAGATAATTTTCTATTAGGAGTTTTTTATCAAAAATATTTCCAAAATCAGTCCTGTTGCATTCTAAGAGTTTCCTTTTGATAAGCTTTAACTTGTTTGTGATAATAAACATCTTCGAACTAGAGAAAGCAGAGCTTCTCCACTAGTTCTCAATTAAGTTAAAAAAGTTATCATCTCTGAACCACATGTTCTCAAATTTGAAGGGACATTTTTTAGGGGGGTGGTCAGATAATAAGATTAGTTGGAGTGGGAAATGGTCAAATCCTGCTAAAGGGAGTGGTTCTGCATTCAGGGTAAATTTAAGCTCCAAAAGCCCTCCATGGATAAATAACCTATCTAGTTTCTCAACAATGTTACAGAAACCAAGCCTTCTGTTGTTCCAGGTGAAGGCATTATCTATTGTCTGGATTTCCAACAGAGAGTTCCTATTGATCCAATGATTGAAATCTATAGCTGCTGGAGGAAGTTTGTTGCTACCTCCTCTTTTGTCTGCTACCTTAGTGATTGCATTGAAATCACCCACAATGATGCATACATCATTTGGGAAACTTCTAAGGAAAGACTTCAATTCCACTCACACCCTTGCCTTATCCCTATTTTGGATAGGACCGTAAACATTAATCAATTTGAATCTTAGGTTATTCTTATAACTTACTACATCGCCTCCCATCCAATTTTTCTCTTAGTCTCTAAAGGTGTAAATGAGATGAATCTAAAGTCCCAAATGATGGCTAAGTCCCCTAAGGCTCCTGAAGCAGGGGAGTACTTTAGCTGTCTAATGCTAGTTTTATCTCAAAAAGGGCTATCTCAGAGGAGTTCATTTTGGTTTCTTGGACTAACATTATATCTGGTTTAGAATCAAAGATGCAGCCCTTTAAGATGCATTGTTTGTTAGGGGCATTCAGACCCCTAACATTCCAAGTTATGATTTTCATGGCTTTGTGGGAAGGAACTTCCCCTCCCCTGCATTGAAAAGAGTAGATATTTTAGACTGACCCTTGGCTTCTCCATCCTTTGATCTTAGTTCAACAAGGGATCTCCGACCTCTTCTCTTACTGTGTTTAGCATAGTCAAGAGAGTCTTTGCTTCTGTCAGAGCTGAGAATGCCTAGAGTATTGGGTTATCATTTTCTAAGTTGTCTAATGCTACAAAGATTTCATCTGTTTCTAAGTCAACTTTAGTAACATCCACTAGATTTTTGACAAGGAAATCCCTTTGTCTTTCCAACTCGTCATCATCATAGATTTCATCAATTGATTAATCCATGAGGTTGTTTACTACTTCTTCTCCTAAAAATTTGGCAATGTTATTAACTTCCCTAGAAACTCGATCACTCTCAGATTCTACAATTGAATTTGAAACAACCATCACAGATGGAGGATGAACCTCTGACCCCTTAAAGGTCTTAGATCTTGAGACTTGAGAGATTGGTTGGCCCTGCTCAGGTGCCATTCTTGGATTCAGGGGAGGCCTAACCCTCTCTGAATGATTAGAGGAGGAGGTGGGTTCCATTAAAGGGGAAGACCTCAAAGGACTTAGCCTCTCTGGTGGAATGAGAGAGCTAGATGATGGCAAATTATTCAGTCTAGGCTGCTCTTTCTGAGGGAGCACCTCACTGATTTCACCTTCTTCTAGGTCTCTATCCCGAAGTGATGAGTCAACTATAGGTGGACTAATAGTTGGCAGTGGAGGAAGAGGTGGGTGAGATATCACAATAGGGGAGTTGTGAGGACATAAGTCCTCGGTAAGATGATTAGGGTTGATATTAAACTTATAGCCTTTGAAGGTAAAACCCCCCCTACCATAAATCTGAATGGGGTGCCATTATATTTGAGGACCGATTCAGAGTAAGGTTTCTTAGAGGGGATCTTCCTCAGCGAAGAATCATTGAAAGAGCCATTATAAAAGGGCAGTTCTATGGTTAAGCATAAATGGTCACATTTCACTGTTATGGGCTCTAAAGATTTAATGTTAATATTCATATTAATAATCAAAAGTTGATTAAGGAAGCTTAGGGCTGATTTTTTAACTTCTACAAATTGTTACCTATTATTCTTAAGAACTCATTATTTCGCAATTCTATAGGGAAATTATCAAGTGAAATTGCTCTGTTAACCATGCAGGAATTAAGTTGGGATGGAAGAAAGAGGGGTTGCCATTCCCAGCAATCAAACCCTAGATCTTTGAATGTTAATATGTCCCTATTTAACACAGAATTTTTCAAACTCTGATTATCACATTCAATAGCTAAGAAATTATCAGGAAGGATATCAATTTTTACCTGGTAATTGAGAGAAGCCGACACCGAATTAGCAATTTGATCAGACGGGATCCCCCAACCTTTCCACCGAGAAAAGAGCATTCGGTCGTTGCAATGCATTTGATACCTAATCTTAGTAGGGTTACCAATTTCAATGACCAACCCATTAGGATTAGCTGGAGGATTTGAAGGTGAATTCGGCTTAGGATGCTTAGCCTCCTTTAAATCGTGATACTTTGTTAGGGTTTGATTGTTGATTTCTAACACAGAGCTATCCTCTTTGGTTGATGGTTGCTTCGATTGGACACTCTTAAAATGTTTTTCCACCGCCGAATTCTGATGGTGTTACTGTGAATGACTAGCAAGGGTTTCCATGCCCCTTGAAAACTTTGTTGTAAATTTTCGTTGGAGAGTGCTTCCCCGGTTAAAGGTTCTATCTTTATGGATAGGTTTTAAAAAACCCTTCTCTGAATGATACAGAGGACGGCAGTCATGGCATATTGGCTGACGATTCGGCCCACTAGCTAGGCATTTGGATTGCTTGCGTCCAGCCTTCTACCACTTTCGGTCGTCAATGAATGGAGGAGGGGGAGCCCTTCCCATTTCTATTAGTGAATATTTGGTTTTTGTGAAGAAGGTTTGTTGTTCCTGAGTTTTTCATTGCTGCAGAGCTAAGGTCATCTTCCTGGTGACTGCTAACAAGAACAAAAAATCTATTCTTGAAGCCCAGAAAGTTGCCATATGGAGACCTTGATAGCAAATTAGATGTCGCATAGACATTGCGATAGTTTTTCGCTCGCAAAGCCATTTTTAATCTATTACAATGTATTAGTAATGTATACAAGGTATTAATATCTTGGTGAATCCAAGGTTGTACTGCAAAACATGGAGTTAAAGTTTTAGAACAATAGCAACTGTATTGTCAAAACCATTTGACAATGTTGAATTTTTTATACAACATAATACAGGATTATATATAATTTAAGTGCACCATATTCCTAAGACTTTGTCTATCATGCTATGGTTTAGGAAACCTTATTTTAACCAAAATAAAGTAGTTGTAGTTAGATTTAAAAACATTAACTCTAAATAAATTTAGGATTTTGATTATGTTGAACATTTAACAAAATTCAAAAACTTTTCTAGTATATTTTTATTATTATAATTATAATATTGGATTGTTACAATTGTCTTTCTAATTATTATAGTTGTTGCATCATTATTCAAATAATTCAAACATTATTTTGATTATTATATTAAAATTATTAGTGTAAATAATATAATATTTTATTTTAATGTAAAATTAGAATATACGTCAAGAATGAACTCGGAAAAAAAATTCAAGAATTGGCAGCAAATACAATAATTTAAAAATATATGATAAGTTAATTAAAGTAAATAGATTTTTAAAAAATTTAACCAAATTTAGAAACAATATTTGGAAATGATTTTAATACTACTGCATTGATTGAGTGAGAAAATATTCTTTAAAATCTGTATTTTGTTTTGCATCATATCAGGATCTTCAAAGGGACAACATCCAAAAACATATTTAATGTATTCAGCTCCACGAACATGGTGATTCATTTCTTACATTGTACAAATGCTTTGTATTATTCAAAGTTCTAAATAAATTTAAACCACATTTAGAACTCCAAAACTGATCCGAATTATGGATTCGGATGACAATACCTGAGTGAGAACCTACGGTATTGTAAATTTTGTTTACAAGAACCAGAAAACATAGAATTGAAGCAAGTCAAAAAGTAATTTATTCCATTTGAAAATCCAACATATAGAAGTTCATGAGATTCCAAGGGTCACAAAAACCCCTTGAGAATCGAAGTCCAAAAGTCACATTTGTTTATTACATAATAAAATCTAAAAACTACGAAATTTTAAAAAAACTATGTGAAATTTTATCCTAACTTTAACTATGCATAACTTTTTGCTCGGGACTCGAAATTATGAGCTGTTTAACTCATTGGAAAGGTCTCCAAGAGTTGTAGATGAGTTTTTGAAATTTTGTGCCTACTTGCAAGGACTAAAAATGTCTAGAAGGCCTTCAAAAATTCAAATTACTAACGTATAGACAAATTGAAAATATTTTTTTCAACTAATTCAAATTTTCTTCTGATCAAAAACATTTTACATATATTACTATCGACATAACCATTGCACCTCTATTCAATACCAGCACTAGTTTAATAAGAACTTCATGTCTATATAAGTATTTCAATTCTTGATCGACTTTGAGTTGACGGCCTAAATGGTCAAGTAAACCCAAACTATAGAGGGCGCATTATATATTAAATCACCAATAGTGAGGAATTATAAATGGTCGAACGTATGCTTTCAAAGGGGCTATCTTTTTATCCGTTATCGACTCGATTAATTTAAGAGCTCAAAAACTCATGATCTCGAAAGATACATTGGTCTTTCTTTTTCATTGAATTTATGCCTCAACATTAATAGACATGAACTTGCAGCGCATCAACTAAAACTTTATAGTTTCTGTCTTGATACACTATTGCATATGGAGCCACAAGGCTTTTCTTGTGATCAATATTATAACCAAGGAAAGGCTTCTATTCATTTATTATGCAATTTTTTCATGCTGTTTTAGAGTAAATAATATCAGCCTTGCCATTTGGTTAGTATATCTTAAACATGAAGTTAGTTAGAGCTAGATACAATATGACCTCATTTAGTTACTTTGTTTCCTTAAGGTTGTCATAAGGAAAGTACAAGCAAAGCTTGAATCTTTCTCTTCATTGATGTTTTTGTAGGTTTTGAGTTCTTTCAAGTTATTTAAGAACCTTAGGCCATGCATTGTGTATCCTTGTTTCTTGAAGAGGAATTTGTAGAGGAAGGAAAAAATGTTAAAAAATTATCTCTTTTTGAACCTGAAACATTAGAATTGAGTGAAGGCTTAAAAAATATCTTGTTGCATAAAAATAATCTTAATATAGGGAAGCGTTATCCAAATGCTTGTAAATGTAACTTGTAGTTGCAAAGTGAGTATGAACTAGCATGCATGTGAAGTGGAAGATAGCTCACACCAAGAATTTAATACCTTAATAATGTCAATTGACTCATAAGTCGTGTCTACATGGAAACATAAAAGCAAGACTTCATTCTATGGATCCCCCTTATTCTAGTTCCTTGGTGAATTAAAGAGTCAAATATAACTAAAGATATGGTGAACATGTACACCAGAAGTTAAATTTTTCTCTTATGCCTACTTGTTGTGACCTAATCATACATCACCCCATTCAAAGTGGGGACCCCCAACTTTTTAGGCGCTCTCGGTATTTTGGTTTTCATTTTTGGGGGGGTCTTTGGTGGCAGTCTCATCAATCTCTCTGAGTTTTTAAGTGAGTAGGGTCAATTTGATCAAATTTGTTTTTCGTTTGAGCAATTTCTGCCAAGTCTAGGACCTGTTTTGTCTATTTTAGGGTTTTATCCTTCCATCCTAGATTTTAGGGGTTTCTTTTAGGTTTTGTAAAAATTGAACATAAAATTGGAATTAGGACCGGACAAGGTATTGGATTATTGGGGAGATTGTTGGATTTGGTTGTTTATTGTTGTTGCTAGGGTATGTTGTTTACATCGATGTCAAAATATTCCTGTGAGTTATTCCGGTGAGTTTGGAAAGGGTTTTTGGTCCGGTTTTGTAGTTTGGTTTTGCTTATCACTGTTTTGCAGAATCCGGTATTCCCTTCGGTATATTCTACTATAATTAGATCTTGTGCTAAGATTTTGGATTATTGTTTGGGATGATCTTGTATATCTTCATTTCAGATGGTTCATGATTTGGTGCTCCACAAGTTATATTTCCTTGTGATAGTTGTTGATTCGTTGTGTTCTTGAGCTTTGAGACATTGACCGATGAAGATTTGAAAAGAGGTGTTGGTGCAATTGTTTCAGATGATTTTAATGTGTTTGCTAGTGTTTCCTAGTCGTGTCCTATTTGTTTTGACAATCCGCATTGTTTGTTGTGCGAGTTTTCAGTGATTTCTATGAATCGGTGATAATTTGCGTGTTATGCAGTAATTCTAGTGGTGTAGAATGTTGCAGTTGATCTTGGCAAGATTTTTAGGTCCATGCTATGTAATGTAAATTATAATATTGATCTGGTTGTCTATCTTTGTATTGTGTAATGTATTTTTTGTAATTATGAGTTGAGGGTCAAGGGTTTAGCTGACCTTGTTATCAAGGATGATGATTTGTATATATAGATGATATACTTATGTAATTTAGGTGTTGGTATTGTATCTACATTATCAAAAAGAGGTATATGTGTGAAATAATAAATGAATATCTCATAAAACCAAAAAACAATCTAATCAACTGTACGTACTTTATTAAAAGAGAAATGAGAAAACAACGCACTGAACTGGATGGAAAAATTCTTATCCAAGAACACAAATTATTTGAGCAATGTTTTCGCGTCGAAGAACAGTAGACAGTCTAATGATAATCAACGCACTCAATGGAAAGTGAATAAAATAAAGCTTAATTTGAGCAATTTATTCGCGTCCAAACAGTTGAGTCTAATCAACAGTTATAATGATTGAATAATATAAAAAGATTAATTCAAATCCAAAATGATTTACGAATAATACGGCCTCTCTGTCTGTTTTCCACTAAAAAGACAGAATCAAACAAGAGAGTTGAGTTCAAAACTCTAGACAACCTGCCGAATCAACGCACTCAATTTTTTCGCGTCCAAGAACAGTAGACAGTCTAATCAACGCACTTAATGTAAAGTGAATAAAATAAAGCTTAATTTGAGCAATTTATTCGCATCCGAACAGTTGAATCTAATCAACAGTCATAATGATTGAATAATATAAAGCTTAGGTAATTCCTCCCCAAAACGATTTACGAATAATACCGCCTCTGATCTCTTTCCCACTAAGAAAGACTTAATACTGCTCATTGTTTTGCAAACCCAAATTAGTTTAGTCAATGTCCCATTCTCATTCTATGATTAAAATGTGGACCGATAGTCAGCACTTGAAGATACGATAGCTTATACTTGCTAATTCTATGTTTGAAATTCTTATAGAAGGTTAGAATTGGATTTAACCTTTTCCCCTCAACAACCAAATGTTGTCTAATATAAATTATTTACCTTGAATTTTGAGTTCTTAATATAGTTACTTTTTGAACTCAAATGTTTCAAGCAAGAGTACATGAGTTCTTTATACCTAGATTTTGATACAATTTGGATCTTCAATTTCATTTAAATCTCTCTGTGCTTTTCAACCTAACATCCACATGGTGACTTGTAGCCCTTGAATACAAATTTTGGACCCATTGAATTCTAGAGTTTTTAGGGTTGAATTAATAGTTGTGAGCCCCAAGACTTGATCCTAGAGAGGATGTTTTGGGAAGGCCATTGCGATGGCAAGTCAATCTCCCTTGATTCTCTCATAGGTTGAGATGGCTCCACATGTATATCAAGTTTATGCCTTTTAGGGCAATGCTTTTATGTTTTGGAGGATAGCATGTGATGATGAATGATTATGTATTGTAGTACGCCTCTGGGAGTTTTATATTTTTTGATGCCTTGTGATTGATGAATGATTATAGATTGTAGTAGTGCTTGAATTGTTGAGTCTCTTTGGTTGCTCGGTGTCAGCTTAGGTCTAGAGTGTGTGTTGGGACCTTATGTCATCTCCTAGCATGGGGAGTGGTTCATTTGGTTCCACATGGTCAGGTGGTTTGATTTCTTCTTCCATTGGGATGTTTTCATTGGATTCTTCATGCGTGGATGTGGATTCTTCTATCATGGTGGCTTATGGATGAATATCGTAGCAGATAGATGTGTTTGGTCTTATGGTACTTGATATGTATATATCATGTAAATGTTATAAATGCATTATGTAGTAGAAGAGATATGCTCTTGATATGTTGGGATATGTGTGTATGTGTGTTACCTTAAGACTTGATTATGATTTGTGAAAGAAAACATTGAGATGTATTGTAATGTATCTCGTAGCTTGTGGATGTAAGATATATGACTTGTAGTAGATTGAGATCTTTATGTATTGCAATAGATTGTATGGTTGAAGTCATTGTAATGCTTTTGTTGTAAGTTGATATTCAATTTGTATGTAATAATGGTAATAAATGAATGTTCTTAACACAAAAGTTGTTATTCTTGGTAAATGGATATCTCTAGAATACGAATGTGAATGGGTAGTTGGTAGGATGAATGTTTAACCTTAAGGAAAAGAACTAGATTGCATTAGTTGAAGTGTAATGATGTTATGACTCTAGTAGGAGAATAGTGTGAATGTATCTTATTGTAACTTGTAACCGAATTGAAATGGATTTATGTTGTTGGGATTATGATTGTGTAAATGGTATCATGTTTATGTTGAGATGATTAAGATGTTAAGTAAAGGGACAATGTTGTGATTATCTCATACTGTTAATAAGTAAATCACGATAGAGAAAGTATATGATCATGTTAGAATTTGAATGTAAAAGAGAATTAGGAATATTTGGTATTGGTGCTCTAAAATGAACCTAATGGGAATGGATTAGTTAACATTGTAATGGATTGCATTTCCTGATAAGTAATTAGTAGATGATCTTTCTTATGTTGCATGGAAATAATAAATGGTGATGGAAATGCTATATGTTGGATTAGTAAATGATCATACGTATATGCATGAAAGGAATAGACGAACATGGTACTCGGTTGCATTAGATAGTAGTGGTGATCATGGTAATGATTTCTTGTGGTGATGTCATAAGTAATGATGTTGAGATACCTTAGGGAGATAGTAGTGAAGCTTATGTAGTGTTTATTTCCACTTGCGTAATCAGTTCATTTGTTTATGATATATGTTCATGATTGAGTAAGTGTATATTATGTTGATGGATGTCAAATTCAATGAGTAGATGATGTTATGTGTTGCACTAGATGATGTTTAAAAAAAAAAAATCTCTATTAGTATGTTAGTTGTTTAATTTCTCTAGGGTATTTTGGTAGGCATTACATACTACTACAATAGAGTTATGTGTTGATCCTCTTGCTCATGAACATTTATGTGAGCTTTATATATTTTTAAAATAAGTTTCAAACTTATAAATAAAATCAACTCTTATATAGAATATGACATTATAACAATGTATCATAAATTACTCTAAATATGCAATATACTTAAAATGAATAAAACATGGGTTTACCTTTATTTATTTATTTACTATTATTATTTATTAATTTATTTTATTTATTAAGTATGTTTCTCGAGGCTCAAGTTAATAATTTGAATTCCTCAGACCAAATCTGTATACTAAACAATTAGGTACTTATTAATCCTATATTTATTTGTATGGGTAGAAGTAAGAAAAAAATAATGACGAGCTTGATTTTCTTATCGAATTAACAACATCGAGTGCCTAAGAAAAGTTGTTTTTTCATGCTTCAAGAGAAGATGTTTTGTCTCATTATCATTAAATATTTTTTATTTTATTACCTATTCTCACGATAAAATTGAAAATATGAAATCTTAAATAGAACTGCAATCTCTTATCACACACAAAATAGAGTGAGCTGGTGTGTGCTGCCATGCTATGTTGATGTTAAAAACTCACTCTATGTAATTAGTTTTGTATAATGATGTCAGTCCTTCGATGTGAATATAGGTAGGGATTTTAATAACAAATTTGGCTAAAGCATATGCATAATGACATGTGGTATGAACACATGACTAAGTGGCATAGCTATTAAATCAAAAGCTTATTATAAAACACTCCTAAGAAAACCTAATTACAAATGGTCTTATATATATATATATATATATATAAATACATACATATATATATATATATATGTATATATATATTTATATATATATATATATATATATATACATACATACACACACACACACACACACACACACACACACACACACACACACACACACATATATATATATATATATATATATATATATATATATATATATATATATATATATATATATATATATATATATATATATATACAGGTACATATATATACATGTATATATGTACATATACATATACATATACATATGTATGTTTAGATAATACAAAACTCTTGATAACTAAGATAATACATTATGTTGCACCATACACATCGTGTTGTTTTTATATTATTTATGTTAATTCTATTTATACTTTTCTTATGATCATTTATTTTTTGTATTCTTTGAAAAATAAAAAAGGAGCATGTAGGGAGAGGCCAACCATCCCCATTACTAAATATGATGCAGCCATGGTCCAGAGGGTCATCAAAGAGAACTGGCCAGATCATGCAGCAAGAGTAACATAATGAAAGCAACAATAACACTTAGAGAAATGTGAAATTAGACATCCATAACATCATAGATTCATCGTAAACTAGTCGACAACTTCAGGTATACATGCGGGCTTACAGGCCTAGGACAACATACAATCCATCCAAACCTCCAAGAAGAGGTATCCTAATTACATAATATGAATCATCATCATACAATCTCTTTCTTGCCTCTCTAAGGATCAATTACAACAATATATATAGCATCCAAAACACATCTGGGTCACTCACAAAAGATTGCATTCTCCAAGATAGGAAAATGAAACATGTAAGATAGGTCAAACCCAAAACATGAAGATTGCCTTCGTGAAATAAAAAAAAAAAGTGTGAACCACCAAGGAAGGTCGATCAAGGGCCTAAAAGACATCGTGTGTTGTGCGAATGAGCTCTACAAGTCGAGAAATTTCTCCATAAGAGAAGAAATATCCAACTAGCCAGTAAGCTCAAAACTGTTCTGGGAGCCAAGAAATAACTAATCTGGAAGTGATAACTTGTTGAAAAAGAGTCTAAATGAATCAAAAAATCTAGAACAGGGAATAAGACCACATCTAGAAGCCATGAATCTGATTTGCAACAAAAAATGTGTTGGCCATTTGGTGGAATTGATTATGTGTTGCAATGATGTTTTGTCATTGATGTCAACACTAGTTGTTTGGATGCTTTACTGACACTCTTTTGGTCCGGGTAGGCTGAGTGGTTTCTGGATAACTTGGATCTGGCATGATCCTGTTGACTCTGGTATAATCTAGTGATGGAATTGGCTTGTTCATGATACTTATACTCATATTGGTCAGTTGGTTTTGGTCTGGTGATTGGATGCTATCCTTCTTTCTTAGAAGATTGGTTTCTGGTTCCGGCAAGGGTTTCACCAGCAAAGCTTTTGGTGGAGATCTTTGATGGATTGCATAAGTGGTGTTGGTGCAACTTTTGATGGAGTTTCAAGATGCTGTTGGTGATCATTTTTCGAGACTTGGTGGATTGGAGATCATTGTTGAAGCATGTGGACCTATATTTGGTCCCGGTTGATCTAGGTTATGGACCGACTTTAATGTAATGTGTGGATAGGACCTATTGTTGTATTTTTGGGATGTCTTAGGTGTTGGATATTATTTGTTTTGGTCTTAGGCTGACATGGTTTATATTTATATAATTGTTTTTATTGTCTAGTGGCCGACTTGATGGTTTATGGTCGAGAGTTTGTATAAATGAGATGTAAGATCTCATTGTAGGTCATCATGGTTAATGTAAGAGGTCATGGTCGATGAATGTAATGTGTGAATAATGTAATATCATTTAGGCATAGGAGTTGGTTGATCATTGGAGATAGAATTGGGTTTATGGAAGAGGATTTAGTCCTTCGGTATTGATCTTAACTGGAACTGTACTCTGGCATAGGAGATGCTATCTTTTGTAGTTCAACACTTCTCCAAATTGTAGTCTAGATTTATATGTAGTTAGTGAGACTCCTTTCCTGATGAGCAGTGTGCTCTAGGATGTTGGCCTTCCTGCAAGTGTAGACTCCTTCATTGTAATTCACATACTTACTATAGAAGTATTATCTGACTGTGGGTAGGCTTCCCACCGTGGTTTGTCCCTTTACCGGGTTTTCCATGTACAAATATTGGTGTTGTGTGGATGACTTCTATTCTATGATTATTGTTTATGCTTAATTGGATTAACTGTTGTTTCCGTATTATTGTTTTGGGTTCTGGTATTAAAAGTTTAAATTGCTAATGCTTCTAGTAATCCGTGACAACCGATTTACCCTCCCCCTCTCAGTTGTCTTCTGGTTATTTGATCTATCTAACAAAATGAACACCAATGAGAGAATTTTGGAAGTAATATAGAAACTGCAATACAAAACAAGAACAACTGAAAAATAAAATATATTTTTGGTTGATGCAAGATTGCTCGATGGTCGGGGATGCTCTTGCATCAAACACCCCAGGTAGAAAGAGATGTTCCATGAGAGCCAACTCATGAAAATCAAAAAGGATTTGGAGTATAGACCCCATCCTCATTTCTGATCAAAATGTCTTCTTTGTCTGCAAAGTTCTTCCTCCTTACCCCTTTCAGTAACTCAGCTGAATTCCCCAACTTCTTTTCCTCTTCTCCTCTCTTTCCTTGCTTCATATCTACGCACTGTCTCTTATTACCACTCTCTTTCTTTTGTAAATCTGATCTACTCCTTCCATCAGAAATTATTTTATCTGCCACCACAATTCTAAATTTAGTGCCATCTGATATCATCTTGCTAACTAACCTATCCACAAGATCCTTCTCCAAATCATTTCCATCATCTAGTATAACCTCTACATCCTTCTCCTCAACACTACAACTCTTCACAAGACTCAAGTTCTTCACTTCCTTCTCTTTTAAAGATGCCAACATAAACTTTTGTCCATCCTTCTCAATAGAGATCAAGTTTCTTCTACAATCATAGATAGCCCCTCTATCAAACTACCAAGGTCTACCCAACAAAATAGGACAAGCACTCATAGACACAACATCGCACAAGACCTCCTCTTTGTAAGTTCCAATATTAAAATTCACCAAGCACTACTTTCTCACGTCTACCACATGATCATCTTTCAACCAACTCACCTTGTAAGGACAAGGGTGCTCAAGCCTCTTCAAACCAAGCTTCTCCACCATCTCTTCTGATACCAATTTTTTAGTAATTCTAGTATCCACAATAACTTTAAAGCATGTACCACCTGATTTGCATATAGTCCAGAAAAGATTCTTCCTTTGTGTAGGTCTAGTTTGTTCTTTGTTTTGCTCCATCGAGAGTCTTCTAAACATAAGGGATTCTCCCTGCTTCGGTTCTACCATACTCTCATTTGTAGCTAAATTTTTTGGTTCCTCACGTGCCATGAAATTCCTTGCCATTCCTTTACCAATCCCCAAGGAACACTCATAAGATCTATGTCCAATTTCTCCACAAAACATTTTCCCAAGAATTCCCTATTGCTACTACCATTTCCTTTTCTTTGTGTCTTCTAATCTGGTTCTTTACTCCATTTAGATTTTGATTCTTCTTGAGTAGTCTACTTCTCTATACCGCCACTCATCTACCCTTTATTCACTGCATATCTATCTCTTCCCATAGGGTTATTCTATTGTCTTCTTTTCACTTTGTCTTCACCCTTCAAAGCATATTGGTAAGCTTCCTCAATTGTAGAAATATTTGACATACTCATCTCATCCTGAATATTAAATCCAAGTCCATTTATGTATCTAGCCACCTTCTCTCTATCCATCTCTCTATGTATAAATCTCACCATCACCTTGTATAATTCCTTAGTATACTCCTTCATACTCATGTTCCTCAACTTCAAGTTCTACAACTTCTTGAACAATTCCAACTCGTAGTCCCTCGAAATGAATTTAGCCTTCAATCTTGCAGCCATATGTCTCCACTGGGTGATTTTCATTCACCATTCTCCACTCTATGTCTTTGCAACTCTTTCCACCATAAATCTGTTGGCATATGAACACTCCAATGAGACATGGAAGGTGATTGAAGGTTTTGTCATTGATGGCAACCTTACAATCCTATGGCACTGGCAAGGCACTTCACCGGCATCAATAGAACACACTCTACACCGACACTCAGAACACCGGCGTGGACATAGAGAAAGGAAGTATACCGGCATAGAGGCCGACGGGATTTTTGTTGTATTATATTTTGTTTATTATTGAAAAATTTTGTAAGCCGACTTGATATTATTGTAAAATGACTTTTATATATATATATATATATATATATATATATATATATATATATAAGAAGTCATTGTAGGACATTTTGTAATGATGTAGAAAAATATAATGAGGCAAAATTAGGTAGACCTATTATGCGAAATATAGGTTAAGGGGTATATGTAAAGAACAAAGCAGAAACTGGTACTAAATCTGGCATTGAAGATGCTATTGTAAAATAGTACAAGTTATTGGATTTGTATAATCCACATTGTAAGTCAGTGAGACTTCCATTTGAGCAGTGAGCTCTAGGCACTTGGCCTTCTCGCATGTGCAGGCCCCCTTTTGCAAGTAATATTCTCTTATTGGCCAGTAAAAAAATATTGTGGGTCACAAATCCCACCGAGGTTTTTCCCACACCAGGTTTCCTCATTAAATCATTATGTTATGGTGTGTTTCTTATGTGGTTGCTTTCATTTTTGTTTATTGCATTATTTCTTGCATACTAGTACACTGTTATAATATGTTCTGCATGTTTTAAGTTGAGAAATTCTAATAATCGGTCAGATACTGATTCACCCCCCACTCTCAGTATCTTTGGGAATTCTAACAATTGGTATCAAAGCTTGGTCCTCTATTTTCAGAAGCCTAACAGGTCGAGGAAGATCTTGACACTGGTAGAGATGGAAAATTTGATGAAGCAACTTGAAGTAGCTCTCTCAGACTATGATACAGAGAAATTGAAAAACATCAAACTTGAAGATGATCTAAAGGCAGCTCAGGATATCATTTAGGCACTTCAAGAAAATCTCACCATTGCAAGGAACAAGAGAAGAGAACTTTGTGAGAAGATGCAATTTGAGAATGGTGAAAAGGAAACTCTAAATGATGTGATAGGGAGGCTGAAGCAAGAGAACATGACAACAAAGAATGAAATGCAGGATATGATAGTGAGGTTTTGTAAAGAAATTGAAGATAGAAAGAAGAATGAAGAAGATTTGACTAGAAGATTAAGTGATGCAGCAAATGAGAACACCAGACTTAGCTATGAAAATGACCTATTGAAGACAGATCTGGTGCATACTCAGAATGATTCAAATGAACTTATGAGACAGAAAGAATTTCTGGAAAGAGAATTGGATATTGCAAATCAACACAAAGATAAATTCAAGAAAAGCTCAAAAGAACTTGGTAACTTGTTGAAAAATCAGAAACCTAATGGTGACACTAATGGGATTAGTTTTGAAGTTGGTGAAAGCTCCGGTACTGCAAACACTCAGGATCACAGCAAACCGGTAAGACAACCCAATGCTTATAAATTCAATGGAAAATGCTTTAACTGTAATAAGTATGGTCATAGAGAAAATCAATGTAGATCTCTAAATTATCAGAACATCAACACACCCACCGGTCAATGTTCAAAATGCAACAAAGTTGGTCATAACTCTAAAAATTGCAGAATGAATGTAAGATGTTATGTTTGTGGAAGATATGGACACTTATCTAATCAATGCAAAACTCAAACTGACATAGGCTATGGCAAAGCTATTCAGAAAAATAATGTAACTTGTTATGCATGTAACAAGATTGGGCATATTGCAAAATTCTACAGAAGCAAAGGATCATCGATAGACAACAAAAGTCCTAGCTTGAAAGGGAAAGAAAAGGTTGAAGAGGTAAAGCAATAATTCTCAAAACAATGGATTAGAAAAGCAAATCTAAGTGTTGGGAATACTCCTCCACCAGTAGAACCAATCAACACCCCACCGGTAGAACAAAGTATTACTCCACCAACAGGACATAGTAGTGCTCCACCAGCAGGAAGCTCTTCATCGAATTGAAGAAATTTACTTTGAGGGTTTGGCAATCCAATGACACATGTGCTATTATTCCCTCGGTTAAAGGTGAGAAGTTGAAAGATACTTCTATACTGACAAACATGTTAAGTGATTACTTAACCGACATACATTAAATATGGTAGATGGTGAAGTAAACATTATAAATTAGTGGTTTTAGATCCATTTCACTTCATTGCGAATTCAAACACCCGAAGAGTGTGAAATCTCCAGAGAAAAGGCATTTCAAGCGAAGAAGGAAAGGATTTCAAGCACTCATCCACCCTAAGGTAGAAAAAGGTATTTATCATCATGGCATCCACCTCTGTACTTGAATACATAGCAAACCCAAATGTAGTCGAGGTTTTAGAATGCCCTAGGCCTGTTTTTCAACTAGTTCCCGAAGTAGCAAAGAAGGATGATACAACAGGTTCTTTTTCCCAAGTTCCTAAAGGAGTTGTCTATGTTGAAGACCCCATAATTTACATCCATTGCAACATAGAGGAATTAGGTGTTGAAGAGATTAAAACCATGTTCAAATCCATCATATGTGATGCTTCCGATAACATAAAAGATGAACATAAAATTGTTGAAACCCTAGGTTTTACAGAGATCCTTAGCATTCCTGAATTCCTAAAGGATGTGATTAGGATAGTTTTAAGAAGGGTTCATGGAGAATTTTTCTGGCTAGATACAATCCACAAAATTACCAAAGAAGTTGTCAAAGCAGTGACAGGGTTACCCTCAACCGGTAAGAGACCAGACAAAACCAAGAAGGTCTCAAATGACCTAGTTACTAGCTTAACTGGTGCTACATTTGATAAAAGGTCCTTAAGAGTAAATGATGTAACCGACATCAATGTAAGGTTTGTTAGCATGATATTAGGATATAAGGCAACTCATGCAAACCGACTCAACTCAGTTTCAATCTTGTGCATTAAAAGTGCTTATGACATGATCACTGATAATGTAAAGATTGATGTATGTGAGTGGTTAAAGGATGAATTAATTGACATCCTTGGAAAGATCAAGAAAGATAAGAAAGGAAATTTTAGGTTTGGAAATATGTTAGTATGCCTAATGCTACATATAACCAAACAAGTTCCTGATCTATAGGCTACAAAGAGCTTGGATTTGATATATCGGTAGGTAAACAGCTGACAGAACTATTCAATAATATGGGAGAAGATAAGGAACAGAATATAAATGAATATTTTCAAGCATTTAAGGCCAAAACAAAGAAGAGAACTAGACTATCACAAAAGATGGTTGACAAATACAAGAAGGAAGTCTATTTTGTGATTAAGAAAGATGAGATCTGGATGGAAGCGGTCATCCCTAAGACTATTTGGGTAATAGAAATAGGTTATGAGACAGATGATCTAATCATTGAAACATATGCTAAAGCACTTCTGGAAGCACCCAGGGAACCAAAGGAAGAAGTCTTTGGTAATGCAGAGACCATAGAGAGTCAAATACAATCCCAGAAGAAAGTGAAAAAGGTAGAAGCAACTATAAGAAGAGGTTGTAGAAAAGCTAAGGAAATTAAAGAAGATGTACTTAAGAAAACTGGCATCACTAAGGCTAAGTTAGAAACACTTGTACTTGAAACTCACCTATCACCGGTAGGCACATCTTTGGAGAATGACATGCCTGCAACTTTCAAAAGAGTTGTAAGGAAAAGAGACCCCTCACTGGCAACCACACCCTCACCTAGGAGGACAAGACAGAAACAACAAGCAATGAGATCTCTGGTAAAGAAAACTACACCCAAGAAGAAGTTGACACCTAAGAAAAGGAAGAGGACTCATCAAGACATGGCCCCTCTAGACAAACTGCTAAATGAAATTATAGAGGAAGGCAAGCTAAAGAATGTAAAGAAAATGTATGAAACTTTTATTGCAGATGAAAAAGAACAAATAGAAAACAGTGTCATTTTACATATGGATATGTATAAGAAATTTTTGTTGGAAGTGGTAGATGAATTACCTGGAGAATTATTCAAAAGGATAGAAGCAAGGAGACTAGCAGTAGTAGAACTTGACAATAAAATCAAGATAGAAAAGCTACTTGTTGTATACCCAGTGAATTCACCCAAGGAAATTGATGATTCAATTACTGAAGCCAACTGGTCAGTCTTTTCTACTGCACACTGGCACATTGCATTAATGGTTGGAATAATAAAAGAGGTGAATGAGGAAACAAAGAATGCATGGGACATATTCCTAGTGGAAAAAGAAAAACAAGAAGAATACATGAGCCCCAGACCGATTAAGGTATATCAGAAGGTAAAAGACAAGGGTAAAGGTATAGTTGGTGGACCACCTAGTATCAAAGTCAAAGACAACTTACCCCCCACCTCCTTTGATTACTCCACTGGTAACAAATTCAACAACCATAGAAGATCAACCGGTAGTTGAAAGTATGGATGTAAAGGATGTCAATCCTAATCCTGAAGTCTTATATACAGTAAATGTTGATACACAAAAGATAAACATTGTGGTAGACCAAGGTACAACTGGTAATACTGAAATGGCTAGTGACCCACCGGTAGCTAAGCAGATAGATAACACTCTAAAGGAACCGGCAGATGACAACACAAGGAAAGAGGTAGAAACTCAGACTAAGACAGAGAAACAAACAGAGCAACAAATAGAGCAACCTACAGAGCAACAAACTGAAACACCATCAGAGACACAAACTGAGCAACAGGCTCCGGAACAGAAACAGGAATAGAGTCATGTGGAAACAAGGAAAACGACAACTGGAGAAGTAGATAAACCATTGCTTAAGGAAATGCAAACACAAACAAACCTACTAGAGGTCAATACAAGCTTGGTTACTTCCACCACCGGTGATATTCAGAATGTAGGTTCATCATCAGCAGGTTTTAAAGCAACAAATGTGACTGAAGTACTCTTAGATTCAATTAAGAGGATAACAGATTGCAGTTCTCAAGCCTATAAGGCTATAGATGATACAATTCCAATTTTGAAGAGATTAGCTCCTAACTGCAACATAGACAATAAAGATTCATTGAGTCAAATTGAAATTTTGTCTAAGTATATCAATGAAAACATAGTGACAATTGAGCAAGACGCATTAAAGGATAAATGGAAATTGAAAAAAAAAATTATTTAAAGATCAGATAAAGAAGTGTACAAAAGAATTTGGTACACTTCTACTGGAATTATGTAATTTACTAAAAGAGTTCAAGACCATGCATAGAGACATATGCAAGACAAATATACTAACAGCTGATATAGATAAATAGATGAGCAAGGTACAGGATCAAATAAATAAACTTGTAGATAGTTTTGTGAACTCACCTAATACACTCAGTTTTTAAAAAGCAAATAACAAATTTTGAGGATGAGATACTAAAGTTGGGAAGAGAAAAGGAGAGAATAGTAGATAAGGCAAAAAGTTTAAGGCTAAGACTGAGTCCAAGATTGGACTATCTAGTCTTCATGCAAAAGGAGATATCTGAGGCACATGTATAGGGATAGAGGACACCGGTAGAACACTTACAGCAACTCACCGGTACAGTCCAGAGGACAGAGACAGCTATCAGAGATAGTAAAAAGTTTATGGAGAGCATAAACTTAATTTTGGCAGATCTATTTCAAATTAAAACTGCCCAGTTACAAGGTTGAAACTACAAACTCTACTGACATCTTTACAACCTTTGTCATTGATGCCAAAGGGGGAGTAGAGGTATGAGAAAATTCAAAACATCACAGGAATCATATGCTCAGGGGGAGCACACATTTTTGGTAATATTTTTGGACACACATTTTTTTGGATAACACATTTTTGAAATTTCTCATGAGTGTTGCCATCAATGCCAAAGGGGGAGATCAACATGCCCCTTCAACTTATTTTGTGCTAACCTAACCCTCTATAGATCTCTAATATCCTCAAACTCAAAGTAGTCCTCCAATTCTCTGATCCAATCTATCAGGTCTTTCGGATTCAGTGTATTTGAAAAATTAGAAACCTCAACTTTATGAACTTTATGAACTTTATGAACTTGTGTCACCGCTCTAAGGACTATTTCTTATCTTTCATCTTCCAGTCCTTCAACCTTTTTGACCTCTAGTTCCTCTCTAGCCTCTTCATACTCCTCCTCTGATTCTGAATTCCTCTGCAAACTAGCCAATGCATTTTGGATCTCATTTCTCATCTCATTTCTTAAATCCTCCATCATCTTCTCTACCCTTCGAGGTGTCATCCTTCTCGACAACATCTCCTCCTTTTCTCTAGTACAACTGCCTCAGCTCAACGATTTGACTACAAGTTACAATTGCCTCTGGTGGGTCGTCAAAGAGAACTGACCAAACAATGCAACAAGAATAAAACAATGGAAGCAACAACAACATTTAGAGAAAATACAAAATTAGGCATGCAAAATCATAGATTCATCATAAACTAGATAACAACTTTTGGTATAAATGCAAGCTTATAGGCCTAGGACAAATACAATCCATCGGGACCTCCACGAGGTATCATAATTACATAATATGAATCATCATCATACAATATTTTTCCTCTCTATAAAGATCAATTACAACAATATCTATAGCATCAGAAACACATCTGGGTTGGCCAAAAAATATTACATTCTCCAAGAAAAGAAAATGAAACGTTTAAGATAGTTCAGACCCAAAACATAAAGATCACCTCCACCAAGACAATAACGAAGTGCGGACCACCAAGGAAGGTCAGACGAGGACCTAAAATCATTTCATATAGTGCCAACGAGATATGAAAATTGAGAAATCACTTTGCAAGAGAAAAAATCTCCAACTAACAAATAAGCTCAAAAATACTCTGAGAACCAAGAAACAACCAATTCAGAAGCGATAACTTGCCAGAAAAGAGTCCAAATGAACTAGAAATCTAGAACAAGTAATAAGACCATGTCTGGAAGTCATGAATCTGATCTACAATGAAAAAATGAACAACTATCGGAGAATTCTAGAAGTAACATAGAAACTACAATACTCAACAAAATAACTGAAAAGCAAATATATTTTTGGTTGATGCAAGATTGCTTGATGACTGGGGATGCTCCTGCATCAAAATATGCATCCATCATTTACCACACTAAGGTTTCCTTTAGCAACACAATAAAAGTTAAACTTGATTCAACTATCCTTGAAGCGAGACCCCTAAAAGTTTAGAGTGGTTGGGTGTATTACTCGAGTAATGTTGTCCAACCATCTAAATCGAGCCCAAAAACTAGCCTAATCTAGCTTAGGGGGTAAAATATGGAATTCTCTTTTCTTCAAGATTTCCAAAACCTCCTACATAGAAGACTCAACCTTAACCCATATTTTCTATATTGGGACCACCTTGTCTTGAATGATTCCATTGTTCCTCTCAACCAAAATAATACATATGATATGAGCTAGAGCTTAAACATAGACCTACTATAGACCATAATTTTTCACTATATAAGAGTCTAGTACTTAAGCAATGTTAGTATACTATCTAGAAACAAATGTGATTCCATTTGAAAAATAACCATGATTAGATTTGGGAAGAAAGTTGACAATGTAAAAAAGGTGATAATTGAATTTAACACCCCTCAAACATATCATACATCTAGAGGGTATAGATTTACCAAGTTTTTATAATGTATCCCAAGTTATGGCCCTATTTTTCACAACAACAAATAAAAAATGTATTATATTTTGGTAGATCATGAGTTGATCATAATATTTTTCAAAATAAATTCATAAACCTCCACTCAAGTATATGAGGTTAAAATAGGCATCACATACAATTGACTATAGCTTTTTTTCACTTGAACATTCAATAGAGTGCAAGTTAATGCTACCTCAGGAGAGGGAGGAATGAACACACATAATTTTCTTCCCCATGAAAGTTCAAGATGCATTTAGAAACTTACTCACCCATGATATTCTAGAAATCAAACATCAATGGTCTTGATGGTTTATTATCCTATAGGGGCGATGGATTCTAGTCAATTGTAATGTCAAACTTGATTCTATTTCCACTACCCACCTCCCATCTAGGGTTTGGAAAAATGAAAACATTATAGGATCCTAAGTAATTCTAAATACTAGATCCCTTAGATAACATGGTCTATTCTAAGATGATGCTTTTAAAAACACCAGAGAGTTATTGTTCTAATAAGATACCATTATAAACTTTGTCTTCTTATGCATACATCCCCAGATAAAATGGTTCTTATTTGCATATGTCCCATTTGACTAGATAGTACTTATTTATATCATCTACACAACTCCAAATGAAAGTTCTCCTAATATTGTCAATTATTTCAATAGTCATATTGGAATTTTTTAGAAAAAAGACAGTGTACATAGGAATAGCCCTCAAAGAAGCTTTGATTGGGGTTATTTGTATAGCCAAACAAAGCCACTATCTCTTTTATGATGGCAAATAGTTTTGATTTTACTCCATGACAACTTTTCCTTTAAAACTAAGTATTCTTTTATCCACAAGTGACATACCTAGGTAGGAGTTGGGTAGATTAGTAGTAGAAAAAGAAAACACCTCCTAAGTGTCTAGGACCTCTAGATTATGATCCTTTAGAAATAAAATCTTAAATAGGAGAAATGAGAAGATAACACACTCAAGCAAAGGAATATGTCTTGCTGAAAAATGGATTGTTAGAACAGCTAGAAAAGATGAACCATGGAAGATCTTAGTTTGTCATTAGATTATGGAGGCTTCGATCAAGAAAAATTGGCAAGTTATTAATTGGCTAGATAAATTAATTATGTCTCTTTTATTTAAAATTAAAGCCTCATTTTCTTTACATTCTATATAGCAAGCTTGGCAAAAAAGTTATAAGTTCTTAGACTAGAATGGTTCTTCTTTACAACATGGTTTTAATTTTGCTTTAGCTTCAATATGGTGGAATAAACTCATCAGATATCACAATCAACCACTTTCTATTAGCTTTCCAAAACATGCTTCTTATTTATATAGGAAAGTAGTGCTACAAATTAAGGATATTTGGGATTTCAATGCATTTAATTGGGCTTCATAGGAGAATATCAAAGCTAGCTATGGGTTGAACAATAAGCATAAACACATTTTGATCTTTGTCCAGTCTTTGGTTCCTTCTGAGCTCTCTATGAAGCTATTTACTCCAAAGGAGTGCAATTTTTTAAGGATTGGCGATGGCTATCTTTTAGCCTCTTCAACCATATTCTCTTGAATAGGGTATATTCTTATCTTCTTCCTAATTGTCCTCTCACTTCATCGCTGAATTATAAGTGGAAATGAAGATTTAATTCTAAGTTCTGGAATAAGTTGAGTGCCCAAGTGTGGAAATCTACAATTTATATTTATACCCAAGTGTTGGCTTGGAAAACAATACACTTCAAACTCCCTATTGGCAATAGGTTGAAATGTGTTATGGTTCGACTAGCAAGTTGACCATTTTGTCAATGTGCTGAGAGTATAAAATACACATTCTTGGATTGTACATGCTAAAAAATAGTGGTTTGTTGTGATTAAATTTTTTTCTGCAATTTTTAATCACGAACTTAATTGGAAGAAGCCATTTTGGGCTTGGGAATGTATAATAATGTGGTTGCAAATTCTATCAATAGGTTATTTTAAAAAATATTTGGCTTATTGGATGTACTGCTATTTTTTCTAAAAAATTTCATCATCAAATTCATATTCTGAGGCTTTACTCTAACATACTCCTTCAGGTGACTTTTCTTTTTTTGCAGTCTTGGAAGCTATGCAAGAAGAATACTAAGGTTATTGAGTAGGTTCAACAAATCAAGGAACAAGTTATCCAATTTTAGCTTGGTCATGGGTCTATTCAATGTAAATATACAATATGGTGCATGAAGTTTACAATACCTACTGATGTCTATATTATGATAAAATTCATCAAAATAAGGCTAGCTAGAATAAAAGGAAATCACAAAAAACCCTATCTAATTAACAAATTCCATAATATCAATGAAAGTGTGAAAATTAAATAATCTAATAAAACTAATTAAACTCTCCCTATTGCAACATCGCTTCCATTGTCCTTCTGCTTCTTGTGGAATGTTGGCTCTCAGAGTCATGCTGCTAACCTGCAATATGACAACAAGAGTTCAAAGATTGTGATTGTTGAAAATGGGAGATTGATGTTGAATTTATAAATTTCTCAGAATGAGAGATTGAGAGTTAAAATAATTAGATTAATTGGTGAATTGGATAGATTCGAGAGATAACTAATTAGACGAGTCTGTTTAAAAAACTGATTTGGAGCTAGAAAACATGATTCAGGAATTAACTGGTGAGTTGACAGATTTGATTGCCTAGTTAGAAAATATGATTGCCAGTTAGATTGAGTGTCAATGCCAGTTATGAATTTTAGCATGTGATATAGGAATTTGTCATGAAATTGCATTTGATTTGCATTTAAATTTGGATTTTTGAAAACATGAAATGAAATGCACATTATTTAAAATTATTTGAAATTGGCATTTTGGGGAATTTTAAATTAGAAAACATTGAGTTAGAAAATTAAATAACTTAAAGAAATACTTTAATTATAGGAACTTGCAAATTGGATTTAATTAAATAATAACGATTGTTTAATTGAAGGTATTAATTTGAAATTAATTAAATAATAAAGAAAAGGAGATTGCATGATTAAATCATTGAGATGGAAATTGAATAATTAGCAATGATGAAAGATGATGATTAAATTAGTTTAGAAGAACAAAAATTAGATTAATTAAATAATTAAAGAATTATTTAATCAATTAGGATGAATAATTAGCGAGTTAGTGATGAGAAACTTTTAGGTATCTATATTTTCCCCTCTTTGAGATAATGTTGGAACAATATTCTTTCATAAAAGATGAAAGAAATTTTCTACCCTAACGATAGTGGGGGTGTAATGCCCCCTCGAGAGATTGTTTGTGCATTAAAGGTATGAATGGTGTCTTGAAAGAAGAATAATATTATATGAGAGATGAAAGAATAATTAACTTGATGACATGAATGGGTTTGATTGGGTAGAATAAATGGTTGGAGTGATTTGTAGACTGATTGATTGATCATATTGATTGGATTGATTGGATTGATCAAATTGATAGGATTGATCGAATTGATGGGGCTGATTTGATAAAGATCAAGTCTAGTTTTAGGAAGGACACATGTTGTAGAAGATAAAGATAGATGATCGTTTGTTTTTAGGAAGGACACATCTTGTATAAGACAAATGATTGATGGAATACTATGAAAGTGAAGAATGATTAGTAAGAAGTGAACAATATTAGGAAATAGAATTGATTGATTGATAGAATAGTTTATAGAAGGAAATGAAACTATCATTAATTCTTGTGTATTTATTATAGCGCAACATTTTCATCATTGAGCTTTATTATGTTTCAATGGAGATTTTTACACTAGGGTATAAAGAACCAAAGTGTAAATGATATCCCATTGCAATGTAAACACATTGCAAACAAGGAGTGAAACTCTCTATTTTGGGTGTATCTCTAAGGGTCGAGGTATGTGTTATAGTCACAAGAATAGCTATCATCGACTCTCATTTTTGTAGAGGATACTTGTTGAATGAACATACTAGTATAAACACCCAAAATACTATTGCCTCATAACTTCATCGGTTCACACCCAAAACAACAAACAAAGAAACATATCATGAACTATCTTTGCTTGTCTACTCACTTGTGGACATCCTTGAGTAGCATAGGAATGTGACCTATCATAAATTGATAAAGATAAATCAAATAAAAGATAAGACTAACTCGGACAAACAATTCAACAACCATACTAATCTTCTTTCCAAGGATAAGAGTTTTTGGATAGGATGCCCATTGTAGGAAAAAATTATCCGATAGGACATGATATTTGATAGGGTACCTATTCTAAGAATGATGTATTTGCAAAGGCATGTTGTTTGATAAAGATGTTGAAAACTGATAGGCAAATAATCAATTAAGTTGTAGGCTAGCTTCATAGTTTGTTTGTTGATACATGATTTGTTAAGCACAATGTTTTGCATGATATTTTGGTTCTGTTTACTCAAATGTTTGTCTTTGTGAATTGTGATTGATGGATAGATTTTGTGTTTTTTATTGTTTCTTTTATTTTTTAGTCTTTTTGGAGTTTATTTGATATTTTTTGGATTTTTTAGGACATTATTTGATTTTTTGGGGTTTTTTCGGGACTTTTTTTATTTTTAGGAATTTTTGGATTAGAAGCAAGATGTATTTGTTTGCCCCCAGTTTTATGCATGGATGAATGAATTGTCGAGGTGGAGATGGATAACAAAAAGATGGAGGTAGCTTATTATGGAATCAGAGGTGATTTGGTTTCCAAGGACTATATTGCAATGGATAACATGTTTCAAAGATAAGGGATTTGATAGTGTAAGGTAATGGCATGGTGCATTGAATGGCATGTGGCCCACATGAAGGGACATGTAAAGAGATTTTTGAATTATTATTTTTGTCTTTAGTTTTGATCAAGATCAAGGATGGAAAAAGGGCTATGGATGGAGATAGGATATGAATAGGAGAAGCAAGATCATAGGTAGTAATGGATGATAGAAGGAAGAAATTGATATGATAAGGGATATAGACTAGATGGTATGGGTAAGGTGAAGCAAATAGGATGCCTGATTCTTATGTGGATCCTTATCTTTTTCAAGATCAAAGATGGAAAAACAAGATGGATGTAGATAGGGTGATGGATAGTGGATGAGGGATGATGGGAGATGTGGTAGGAAGGATAGAGTTGATTAAACTTGCCCCCATATATAGAGATATTTGTTTGCAAAAGGGAAATATGTGAGATTATCACAACATATAGTGCCACTTGAATAAGTGTTCTTGAACATTTCAAAGATAAAGACCTAACCCATACTTAGAATCTTTCAAAAATTCAACCAAACATATCTAGTGACTAGGAAGCATACTCGAAAGAGAAGAAGAATCCCAAATTGGATCAAAGTACTTGTGTGAGGTGAAAAATGATGATGATAAACTATTGTAAAACCTCAAAGATCCAAGCACAAACAATCTTAGTCATACAATAAAACATTCACCATACACCAATGAAGAAACCTAAGAACATGCAAATCAACAAATGAAACAATAACACCATTCACATGCCAAGTAGGTTTGATCTCCATTGTCTCCTGTCTCCTATCTCCATTGATCTTTCTTGATATATTTTCTCTCATATTTTGTATGTGCATAAGATCGGATTGTGGTTGTAAAGTCGCTTGATCACTTGAAGGATTGATTGCATGAAGTCATTAGGTGTTAGAAAGAGAGAAATAATCCTCTTATATAGAGAATACTTTAGAAAACGGGGGAATAATATTAAGAAGGGAAAGGATAAATGGTTAGCTAGGATTAAAGGGTAGGTAGAAGAAATAATAAAATAATGAAGGAGGTAGGTAGAGGAAAATCAATAGATTGTAATGTTTTGGAAAAGTGAATGATGGGGAAATCAAGAGAAAATATTTTCTTCCCTCCAAGGAGAGATGGAAGTTTCATTATGGATTTCCCTTCAATGACCTCATGCACATTACATTTAAAAGAGAGGGGGAATTCACTAGATCCAATCTATTAGGAAAGAGATTGAATGCTAAATGAATTGATAATGGTGTGAAAATGACAAGCTAACCCCTCTTTTAGAATGGAAAATGTTTGAATTAGGTGTTTCAAGACTAAGTGTAAAAGAAGCAAAGAAATGATTATAACTTGAAATAGAAGCGTGGAATGAAGTTGTGCACCTAGATCTAGTATAATATGTCGAGACAAATCTACCCTACAAATATGAGGAAAAGTCATCGAGACCGTGTTGAAAGTGCACACAGTCCTCCAAAAAATCTATGAAACGAAAAGGGTTTTTCCATCTCTACAAATAGAGTCCAAATGTGTAAGAACAACTACACACCTACAACCTACACACAATTTAGAGAGGAAAAGGGGTTGGGATTGGGGGTTTGCCTTCAGGTCAAACCCCATTTTTGGAATCAACCAAATGATGAAAGAAAGTACTTGCAAGTAAATATAAATGAAAGACTGAAATGTAAATCACCTCAAGGGAGGATGCAATAGGACTCTAGATAGATTTTCTTTTGTGAAATTGAATGATGAAAGAGATCTCCTCTTCAATGGTTGAATCCTTGGCTTGAATGCAACACCTAGCCTTAAAGGGAGACTTGAGAATTATCAATGCTTAGAAGGATGCTTGAATGTTTGAATGCTTGAACTTATGCCCACTTTTCACTTATTGAACTTATGGAAATGAGAGGGAAAATGTGACATATATTCATCAATTATGGTTAATGGACTGATTTTTTGTCATAGCGCTGACATAGGGAAAATTTTCCCACTCAAATTGCAAAGTTCAATGCATAGTTTGAATGAAGGGGCCAAAAAATAGGGTAGGGATGATAGACTTATAAATTACTAAGAGAGGGGGGGTTGAATCAGTAACAACAAAAACAATACCACTTTAAACACTGAGCAGTAGAGATACTTAACAAGTTTACTAAACACTATGCATGCAATCCAAAATGAAATTAAAGCATCCACAACAAGTATAACATCCACCGTAACACAAGTGTTTATACATGGAAAATCCGACTAGGAAAAACCACAGTGAGAAGGGACTCACAAGTTAACTATCTGCAGTAATAGATAACTGACTGGCTAAGGTCTACAAAAGTTCTCTCCTAGGAGTGAATCTTGTTAAAGATCCCAAATCTCTATTAGGAGCTATACCCTATTAAAGGTAGTACCCTATTAGGAGTAACCTCGGTAGAGGATTTCAGAATCCAAAATAATGGATCACCTTGTTAAAGGATTTGTACATTGAAGCTTGTTAGAGCTTACCTGGTTAGGGGATTTGACTATTGTAGTGATTAGAAAACAACGGGTGGGGTGACCTAGAAGTAGCACAACTTGTTTGAAAAGATCCTCTTTTGCTCACTCAAAATTGCATCACCAACATACTCTGTAATGCCTTCAACAACTAAACACTTCTATTTTGTATCATGTCAAAGTAGTTCATCAAAATGTCATTATATATACATTAGATCTTATGTTGGCTCAGGAATCATATCATAATTTCCTAGGTGCAGTGTATCTAGACAATCTAACATAACTCGTCATAGATTGCTGCCAAATCTGCCGGTTAAGGATAACTCATCATAATTGGTGATAAATCATCACATAATCAATGAATAGCGGTTGGAACACTGATATTGGTTAAGAGTTAACCTCTTCCAACTCATAGACTGATTGTCCTCCATTTTCTTCTTTGGTGAACTCCGTTGAAACTCCAAGTTGGTGTCATGTCATTCTTGTATATACCAGTTGTCTACATATACTGGTTTGACACCCTCTAAACCATCTTTAACTAAACATCTAATACCGATTACAATACAAGTGACTTTAGGAGTAATACCAGTTTGACTTAACTAAGATGACTATGATAATGTGAACATATGTGTGTGTATACATGTGCCATCAATGACAACACATGAAGTCATCCATTACAATCATCATCAAGCCAACAATGTCCCCCTTTGTCATTGATGGCAACACTTAGAAAATTTTACAATTTTACAACTAAGTGTGCTTACAAAAATTGTACAAACATATTTCTACTCCCCCTTTGACAACAATGCCAAATTGAAAAGTAACAAACATATATATATATATATATAGAAAATTTGCATCAAAAGTTTACATATAGAAAAATGTAAGAGTCCTTATCAAGGAGTGTTCACTGCAATTTTCAAGAAAATTTCCCTGAAAGTGATCTTCATCTCAGAAAAATCCTTTTCCCATGTTTCCAGTAAGGTTTTAGTGATCTTAATGGCTAGCATAACCTGTGCAGTGAATTCTTCCATTGCATCTACTGTGCTCATTCCTAGAGTTGCCAAAACTTCCTCTGCATCCCTATATGCTCGTTGCAAGATGTCTATTTTGGGTTTCAACTAGTTCTTTAACTCCTTCAGGGATCAAAGTCTCTTAGCCTATTCAAAATCATAAATATCTAACCGATTTTGCAAACCATCAACTGATTTGCCAAAAGCTAAGGCTGAATCCTGTAAAGGTATGTATGCAATACATATCTTTTCCAGTTCCTTTTCTGTCTCTTCTCACCTCTTAATCAAATTAGTATAGAAAAATTAAACATTGGGTGTATAGGCTAGTAAATAGAAATTCTCAAAAGATCTTTATTCAAGGATAAAGCAATCTTCCCTATATCAATATCTTTCATTATGTGCTCTCCTCTTTTCTTTCTATAATTCTTCTCAGCTAAAGTCTGAGAAGATTCTTCAAGGGACTTCAGTTGGTCATAAGCATCAGCAACCAACTGGCCAAGCTTTCCAATAGGAGTTGACAAATTTCCAATGTCAGTCTCTGGTAGAAGACTGGACAAAATTTCAACAATGGTTTGAATTTTTTCTGCTTCCTTCCTCTACTCTTTCAATCTTTTCTTCTGAGCTCTGGATTGCATCACTATTGTAATCTCAATGAGTTCAAATGCACTCATATTTTCTACATCTATAGGCCCTTTGATGCCTATTGAGTCATCTTCATCATCAATTTGTTGCTTGACTATTGCTTTTTCTTTTTCAGCAAGTCTTGTCTCTACAATTTTCTCTTTCTCTTGTTGAGATGCCTTCCCTTCAACCTCTTTCTCAGGTTTCTCCTAAGTATCCTTTGTAACCGGTGGTAATTGATTTTCCTCTTGGTGATCTTTTTCCAGTGGAGGTGGAATATCCACACTAGGTTGAATTATCAGTGCTTCAACTACTTTTTCCTATGTAACTGAATTAACTAGTGGCTGTAGAGGTTGCATAACTGGTTCAATAATATTTCCAGATAGATCAATGGTGTCCTGAATATCATCAACAAATATAACCGGTAGAGAAGTAATGTCATCCTTATGCTTAATAGGATGGACAATATCTGGTGCAACAACTTCTTCATCTAACTCTGGTTTTTCTCTAGTCTCTGTTTGATCAGTCTTATGAGACTTTATCTGTATATGCATTCATTGAATATTTTTGGCTATCTGATGAGTTTCAACTTCAACAGATTGCACCTTTCCATTCATTAACATCAATCTTATTGCCTTAAAATAAAACTGTCCTTTGAAATTATCAATCGATGCTATTAATTCATTTCTAGACAATTCAGGAAAATATTGAATGAAAATACTATCAATTATTTATTGATCCTTTTCAATAGCCTCTTCCCACTTCTTTACAAGAATAGAATACAAAGAATCATAAATATGATCTTTAAGATCTTGAGGCAATTGATTTTATTAACACAAGTAGTTGATTACCTTTTGAACAATTTGTTCCTTCTAATCTTCATCAAATGAATCAAAACATTCTTTCACATTATCAAACCTATTCCTCCCTAATGTTTTTATAGTTCTCTCAAAATTAGTCATAGGTTTGTAAGATAAAGAATTAATAGGAATACCCTATTGAGAGGTGTCTTCTAATAGTTTGGATTGCTTTACCAGTTGCTTTCATTTTCTTTGGCTCCTCTTAAGTGTCGATATCATCAGATTCTTCATGAAGAATAAGTTGCTTGCCTCTCTTCTTTGTTTCATTCTAATTATTAGCATAAAATTTGGGTGTCAAATCCTTCTTGACTTGGAAACTTTGTGTCACTCTTATACTAGTTGGCATTGAAGGTGCTTGCTCAACCTTCTTCTTCTTTCCTTTAGCACTATTGGGTTGAGCCGGTACAGTTTGCTCCTCAAATATTTGCAGTCTTTTCTTCTTCTTATCCACTAGAGATTCCAACAAATTATTAGCATAACTGATTAACAAGTCATAATTGACTTCATAACTCATATCTTCCATTTCATCCTCCCTAGGTTCGATGGCTTCCATAAGACAAAAGTATGTGGTGACTGTGAGACAAATGTCTTTTGCAAAGTTTTTCAGCACATCTTTAGGTAGCCTCACCCTCATACTCATCTTCTTTTGTAATTCATTAAAGTATCTATTCATTGTAGAAGAGAATATGTTCTTTATAGCCTTAATGTTGTTCTTGATTTTTGAGTAGTTACCGGTAGGTCCTTTAGCCATTTAATGTCACCAATTTCTGGTAGGAAATTCTAAAAGTAAAAGAATAGACCAATCAATAATTGACCAAATTTGAACTTTTTATTGTTGTCTTTCTTTATTGATTGCAAATTCAACATCAATTGACTCCTTATAGCCTCACATAAGTCATAATATGCATTCTCAACAATCATTCTATAAGTTGTATGCACAGGTGCAGATGTCACATTGTTCATTCTACTAGAATAAAATATCCTGTAACCAATAACCATAGTAGCTAGTCTAACCATTGGGTCCTTAATGTTGTTAACTGAAAATGCACATCCATTAGAGGTATTCTAAGTTAATGCAATCACAGTCTCTTTTGAAATCCTCCTCAGCTTTGGAACTTCACCGGTTTGCCAAAAACTAGTCACAACATGGTTGCTTCCTTAGTGATTGTGTGTGATCTTTCAAGATACATATTTTCACCATCGACATGACTAAGAATTATCCTAACATGTTCCTCTTCAAAGTCTTCAAGAAAATACATTGCATTGTGAAAACCCATTTCATAAACCCTAATGTACTCAGGTTTGATCTTGTCACTTTTATCACACAAAGATTTCAGTTGAGAGTAAATTGATAATGATCCTAAATATTTGATTTTGTAGTCAATGTAATTGGATAAATCACCTTTTATAATAACAACAATTAAGAACTTGAGACAAAGCATTGTAAGATACTATTTGTTCAGATTCCATAGCCTTCATAGGTTAAGAAGTGATCATAAGTCTCTCTACTTGCCTAGACAACAATGCCATTCTTGAAAAACTCAATTTGAGAGAGATTGACAAAAGAATACCTTAATTATTTTGTGCTTGCACGTTTTCCAGTTGATATCTCAAATGTACACCAATTTTGCCTTCACCAATCTTCGGATAAGCTTCAATCTTTCAATTCGCAGCCCAAATTTGTCTACAACCAGCTAGCAATTCTCTTTTCACTCTGCAAGTGCTCGAGAATACTCTTTCAAAAGCAACTAGGGTAAAAATAACATAGTAAAACTTTGTTTTATAAAATTTACCTACTACATTAATTGCTCAACCAATAGGGTTACAAACCCTAATATATCGCTTGACAATACTTTCCAATATAAACAGGTATATAAGTGGTTGACAGTCTTTCGAAAATATGATAGACAAAGATATCAAGATTTCTCACAAAGCAACTGAAAATGAAAACTTTTTGACCATGCATTTTTCAAGGGGTTCGGAAGTAGATTTACCACTATGCTCCCCTTAGGCCTATTGAAAGGCTTAATTCATTGGTATAGGATTCTCCACACTGTGTGAAGGATTAGGTTCTTCTATAGGCTTTTCCTCACTTTTCTTTTTCCATATTTTGTTCATCTCCTATCTGGTTTCCTCAATATTTACCTTTTGCTTACCCTTCTGATCTACAATAATGATGAACCAGGTTGTTCTTTCTACTTCTACAAAATCTTGCCATGTGTCCTAGTTTGTGACAATGATAGCAGGCTATTCCTGATGATCTCCAAGGTCCTGCATTTCTTCTTCCAATTCTCCTTCTGCAATTCATAGCCACATGACCATAATTGTTACAAATGGTGCAAATAACATTAGTTACCTTTTCCATTTCAAATGAACTAAACTAGTTGACATAGGGTTTCTGCCAGTTCATGTTTTCCTGGTTGTCATATGTTCTCCTCCAGTCACCATTAGGTCTTGGATTCATGTGAGGTGTCAGATTGTTTTCTCTATATTTGCATTCAATTGATCTGTGTCCATACATGTTGCATGTAAAACAATGACCTTCAAATCTCCTAGATACATACCTAGAATTTGCATTATAGCTTGTATTCTCATTAGGTCTCCTTCTACACACATTTTGAGTATGTCTAGGTTTATGGCAAACAAAACAAACAGGTTTAAAAGCATTCTTACCAGTAGGCTTGTTAGCCTTAGAAGTAGTTTTGTCTTTGTGAATGTTGCTCTTTGTACCAGAAGATTCTCCTTTCTCAATTGTGTTGAGACCTAGTCCAGATGTGTCACCTTTCATTCTCTAAGATTGGATCTTCTCATCCAACATAGAAGAGCTCTTTTTGAAAATTTTCAGCTTTCCATTTGCCTCAGTGAGCTCTCTGGTAAGATCTTCATTGTGTTTTGTCAGTCTCTCTCTTAGAGATGTTTCCATTTCAAGATCTAGCTGCAAATCCTCCTTCTCTTCCTTCTCTCCATGCCAATGCTCATATAGAAATGCATTCTCTTGTTTGATTTTATCAATCTCATGATCTCTTTCTTTGATTAGGTCTTCAGCTACCCTTCTTGCTTCTAGCTCTTGGCTTATACGAATAGTTAGGACTTGTAACTCTCTTCTTAGATTTAGCTTTTCACCATTCAATTTTTCAACTTCTTCAACCAATGCATCCATGTTACCTTCATCTAAATAACTATTATCAGATATTTCCAATAGTTGTTTAGTCAGCTCTCTCCTTCTGACTTGTGAAGCTTTAAAGCTGATACTTACGGTTTGAAGCTTTTCCTTGGTAGCATCAAGAACTCTAGCCATCTCTAAGTGATTAAGCCTTAAGGAAGTTTGGCTCTGATACCAATTGATAAAGTTATAAAGCATTGAGAGGGGGGGGGGGGGGAAACAATAACAACAAAAGCAATACCACTTTAAACACTGGCCACTAGAGATACTTAACAAGTTTACTAAAAACTATGCATGAAATCCAAAATGAAATTAAAGTATCCACAACAAGTAAAACATCCACCATAACACAAGTGTTTATATGTGGAAACCCCAATTGGGAAAAATCATGATGAGATGGGACTTGCAAGTTAACTATCTACAGTAATAGATGACTATCTGGTTAAGGTCTACAAAAGTTCTCTGCTAGGAGCAAATCCTGTTAAAGATCCCAAAGTTTTGTTAGGAGCTATACCCTATTAAAGGTAGTACCCTGTTAAGAGTAACATCGATAGAGGATTTTAGAATCCAAACTAATGGATTACCTTGTTAAGGATTTGTACATTGAATCTTGTTATAGCTTACCCGGTTAGGGGATTTGACTATTGTAGTGATTAGAAAACAACAGGTGGTGTGATCTAGAAGTAGCACAACTTGCTTGAATAAATCCTCTTCTTCTCACTCAAAACTGCATCACCAACATACTCTGCAATGCCTTCAACAACTAAATACTTCTATTTTGCATCATGTCAAAGTAGTTAATCATAATGCCATTATATAGACATTAGATCTTATGTCGGCTTAGGAATCATATCACAATTTCCTAGGTGCAGTGTATCTAGACAATCTAACATAACTCATCATAAATTGCTGCCAAATCTGTCGGTTAGGGATAACTCATCATGACCTGTGATAACTCATCACACAATCAATCAATATCAGTTAGAACATTGATACCGGTTAAGAGTTAACCTCCTCCAACTCATAGACCGATTTTCCTCCATTTGCTTCTTTGGTGAACTCTGCTGAAACTCCAAGTTGGTGTCATGCCATTCCTGTATATACTGGTTGTCTACATATACCAGTTTGACACCCTCTAGACTATCTTTAACTAAACATCTAATATCGGTTGCAATACAAGTGACTTTAGGAGTAATATCGGTTTGACTTAACTAAGATGACTATGATAATGTGAACATATGTGTTTGTATACATGTGCAATCAATGACATCACATGAAGTCATCAATTACAATCATCATCAAGCCAACAAGGGACAAGGGCACCACACCCCTCTCTTGCCCTAAATTTAGGATAGGAAGCAGGTTTAGGCAGTGTGGAGTGCAGAAAAAGTGCATTTTTCAGGGATTGAGATAGTCTTGGGTCTCTGATCAGGCTTCAGGATTCAAATCACCAATGTGAAGACCCTAATGTGGTCGAAAATTGCAAGGGTCACAATTTTATGACAATACATTTAGCCCCCACTTTAGTAGGAGTATAAGCATATACCAATATTGTCGGTAAAGTACAAGGAAGCAAGACTTACTAGAAAGAAACACAATGGTAGTCTTGGTGGTCATTTTGGTTTGGAAAAAACCTTAGAGCAGGTATCCCAGTTTTATTTTTGGCCCATGATGTAGGTAGAGGTAAGAATATTTGTGGAGTATTGTCCTATTTGTTAGTGGGCAAAAGGTGTTTCCACCAATGCTTGTTTATATCAGCCTTTACCGATTCCTACTAGGCCTTGGGAAAGCCTTAGTATGGATTTTGTACTTGGATTGCCCAAAACTCCTAGGGGGTTTGATAGTGTTTTTGTAATTATTGATAGGTCAGTAAGATGGCTCATTTTGTGCCATGTAAATGCACAAATGATGCATCTCATATTACAGGTCTGTTTTTCAAAGAAGTTGTAAGGATACATGGATTACCTATCAATATTGTCACTAATAGAGACCCCAAGTTTGTTGGCCATTTTTGGAGAACTCTCTGAAATAAATTAGGTACCAA
The DNA here is from genome assembly GCF_030272615.1 of Cryptomeria japonica. Taxonomy (NCBI): domain Eukaryota; kingdom Viridiplantae; phylum Streptophyta; class Pinopsida; order Cupressales; family Cupressaceae; genus Cryptomeria; species Cryptomeria japonica. Next base: position 237,896,431 of record NC_081408.1, on the reverse strand, counting down.
TCTATCATTTTCATCAACATATCAACATACCACCCTCAAACTGATGGATGAATTGAGGTGGTTAATAGGTCCCTTGGCAATCTCCTTAGATGCCTTACCAAGCAACATGGACAAAGTTGGGATTTAGTTATTGGACAAGCTAAATATGCATACAATGATTCAGATTATAGGAGCATGGGGAGAATTACATTTGAGGTTGTGTATGGCCTACACCCCAGGGGAATACTTGAACTCAGAGATCTTGGAGGCATGGACAAGAGAAGTGCCCAAGGAGAAGATTTTGATGTTACCATGAAGGAGATTCATGAACATTTTAAGGCTTCCCTTCAACAAAGTGCTAATAAATATAAACTCAAATTAGATGTTAAGAAAAGGGATGTTTAGTTCAAAGTAGGGGATTTAGTGATGGTTTACATATGGAAAGAAAGGTTTCCTAAAGGCCAACCTTCTAAACTAATCATGAAAAAGATAGGTCCCCTCTGTGTGGTTCATAAGTTTGGAAACAATGCATATGAAGTTGAACTTCCAACAAACTTGGGAATATCTCCCATATTCAATGTATGTGATTTGATAACCTTCAAAGGACCCTTACCAGATGCAACACCTGATTCATCTCTTGAGGAAGAGGATGCAGAATGGATGAAGGATCTATTGCCTAACAAGCCATTGGAGTTGGAGTGCATTATTGACTCCAAGGTGATAAAAAAAATAAGGAAAGGTGTTTACAAAGACTAACTAGTCAAATGGAAGGAGCTTCCTGAATCTGAAGCTACTTGGATGAGTGAAAGTGATATTCTCAAGCATGGAACTACAATCAACTGGTTGGCAACTCAAGGGACTTGAGTTTTCTTGTCTAGGGGAGTATGGTACAGGAGCACCAGGAATTGTGTCCACATCATTTTGATTCTTGATTGTATTAGGAGTAGAATGTGTGTGTGTGTGTGTTTGAAGGCCTATTGATTAGGCCTAGGCAATGTAATAAGCCCTAAGGCTCCAAAGTGTGTCAATTTGGTCAAATGCCTTGTGTGGGAATTTTATAAGTATTTTTTTATGTTTAGGGGTATACAATGTGTAGTATGTTCATTCTATACCTTTGGTGTGAAGGCAAGATCAATTTGTACAAAGTTGTCAAAAGTTACAAAAGTTGCAATTGTTGTCAAGCAATGTTTCTTGCAATACTTTTCAAATTTGGTTACTCCAACAGTTGGTTGGTTGATTATATGTGTTGAGGTAGTTAGAGGTGTTCCTTGGCATGATATAAGCCTAGATTAATGATTCCTTCAAGTTGGAGAAGTTGGAAAAGTAATTTTGAATGAAATATTTGTCTTCAAACAAAACAGTTATTGAGTTTTTTCTGCATTTTCCTTGAATTCTAGTTCTTGCATAATTCCTAACGATTGGTGGGAATTAATTGAGAATTTTAAAAGTTGTAGAAGAGGTTTACCAATCATCTAGAGTTTATTTGAGGCCTTGAAACATTCGGGGTTGAAAGAAGGAGAATTTTCAACCCCATTGGACTGGTAAAACCCTCAAACCAAGGGTTTGAATGCTAATAGGGGCACAAATCAACATATCTCCATGGGATTGATCAAAAAATTGCGAGCGTGTTGATTTTTCATGTATATTAACTATTCCTATGGTTGTGAAGATAGGAGGTATCATTTTCCTTTCCTAAGATGATGCCCTAGGCCTGACATCGGTCATGTGGCAAGCCTATGCAGTAGAAAAAGGAGATAGAAAACATGAACAACAGATTCATGGATGGTCAAAAAAGGGATGTGAAGGACCCTTGGGTAGGTTTAAACCCTTGGAAAGTGTCATTATTGCATTCCTTATTGACTGGTGAAGCTTTTGAGAGCTTAAACCCCAATACCGGCTAGAAGAGGTAAAATAGGGTTAGTAGGGTTTGACCATGTGTACACAAAACCCAGATGCACAAGTCTGGAATCTTGTAGAAGGCTCAAAAGGGTATCCAAATATATAATTTATTTAGGGGGCTGTTCAGGTATATTGTGAGAGAGATTAGGAAAATTTTGATTGGAGGGGTAATTGCTTGTAGCCCTATTTCCTAGGTCTAATAGGGGAAACAACACAAGAGGCTAACTAGCACCCATCTGAGTGGTTATAGTCTATGGAAAGGCCATATAACACTTGTGTGAACATCTACATAGGCCAAATTCTACCTTGTGAGTAAAGATCTTGTTGCTAGGGGTGTGGGATTGTTAGGTGCCTTTGGTTTAAGGGTTGGAACCTAAGGAGTAGGAGACTCCCTGTCAATAGTGAGTTGTCTTGACTGGAGAGATCCTTGGGAAGGATCTAGGGTAGACTATAATAACCTTGGGAAGTTTAAGTACATTTTTACATTGGGTAACACCTAGTAGAGACCCTTATTAAGCAAAAAAAAGAGAAAGTGATTGAATAACCCATACCCTCTACATCACTATCAAAGGGGGAGAGATGCAGTGAAAAATGTATAGAGGGAGAAAGGAGATGAGGTGAAAAGTGTACAATGTATAGATTGATTCTTTGTATGGAGTGTACAACCTAGTGTATTGCAGACTTATGGACTGTCAATCTTAGGGGGAGTCTTGGAACTCTTGGATTCTTTTATTCTTTCATCCGGTTGTACAGATTTTAGCACTTAGTCATTTTTCAGAGAAGTTGCCATCAATGCCAAAGGGGGAGATTGTTGGCAATTTCCACTCATTTGGTGATTTCAGGAGACTTTTGGTGGTTGATTAGTTGTTTAGGGTTGTCATTGATGTCAAATCTTCATGATTATTCGATCCAACAGTCTTGACTTAGCTTATCCAGAAGATGGAGGGAACTAGTAGATAGTTAACTGGTAGAACAGGGCTAAACAGGGTATTTGGTAATGTGTTGATCTAGAATCATATCCAGTGTTTTCAGTGTTTGTGGTGATTATTTTTGTGATCTTCATGTTTGGTAGGACCTTTAGGAAGAATGTGGTTGTAATATTTTAGTTTGGTGCTATGGTGTGTTCAAGATTGGAGCCCACTTCATCTACACGTTACATCTTTTTGTGGTGAGACCGGATATAAGATCATTGTAGTAGTTGATTTTTGGTGTATGATGATGTGTTGAGTTTTTGCGATCAGTTTTGGTATGATTGAACATAGTTTCACGTGCACATTTTGCTTTAAGATCTACCAGTAACTGACTAAGACCAGAATAGGGTAATTAGGAAAGCAGAGACAGTTAGTGTTACAGAGCCTAATCGAAACTCAATTTTGCATTGACAAATGCTTTCTAAGAGTTCATTTCATTGAAAACTCACTTTGTAATCAAATTGTAAGGCAGTGAACCTTCCCTGAAGGTTGTAGCCTTCCCAACAATTGTAATTGAGCAATGAGCTCTAGGTAGTGAGCTTGAATGCAAGTGCATTCCCAATGTATGTAATATTTATGGTGTTGTGGATTGTGATTTTATTGTTGCATGTTTATGTTTATATTTGTTATGCATTGTTAACTGGTGGATAAAGAATAAGTTTGTAGTTTTAATTACCTGTAGATCACTTATTCATCCCCCCCTCTTAGTGATCCCTGATTCCAATAGATCTCCTACATCATCTCTTGTTGATAAGACACCCATGGAGGCATGGTCTGGTAAAAAGCCTTCATTAAGGCATCTTAGAGTATTTAGTTGTGAGGTATATGCACATGTGCCAAGCGAGAAGAGGTCTAAGTTGGAAGAAAAAAACATTGAAATGTATCTTCATTGGCTATGGTGTCGGTGTGAAAGGGTAAAAGATTTGGGATCCAGTGGCCGAGAAGGTTCTCTATGGTAGAAGTGTAATTTTCAAAGAGATGAAACCTTCCACTATATTATTGTAGCTAGAGAAAAAGGAGGAAAAGAAGGAGGTAGTTCATGTTTCACTCAATCTGACAAGAAATGAGCTATGTACTCCTAGTGGACCTGATGATGAGGAGAGCTCTAGAAGCTCTAACAATTCTGAAGAAGATGAAGAACCTCAACCTCAACTATTGAGGAAGTCTATGCATGATAGGCAACAACTGGATAGATTTGGTTATTCACCAAAAAGGTTTAGTTATTCTTTGTTGGATTCAAATTGTTTTTTTGCCTTGATTTCTAATACTAATGAGCCTAGGATTGTTAGAGAGGCCATGGGTATGGATGATGCAGATTCCTAGAAGAAAGTCATGGATGAAGAGATGGATTCTTTGAAGAATAATGAAATTTGGGATTTGGCACCTTTACCTGATGAGCGTAAAATCGTTGGTTGTAAATGGGTGTTCAAGAAGAAGTTGGGTCTTGATGGTAGTGTTGAAAAGCATAAGTCACAGTTGGTCATGAAGGGATATTCATAGAAGGAGGGAATTGACTTTGGTGAGATTTTATCTCCTATAGAAAAGTTGACATCCATTTGTTTTCCATTATCAGTTGCAGTAGCATATGATGTGGAAATTAAGAAACTGGATGCGAAGACAACTTTCCTTCATGGTGATTTGAAGGAAGAAATTTATGTCGCAACCTGAGCATTTTGTGGTTGAAGGTAAAGAACATCTAGTATGCAAGCTGAAGAAATTGTTGTATGGTTTGAAATAGTCTCCTAAGTTGTGGTACCAAAAATTTGACACCTATGTGTTGAGTATGGGATTTCAGTTATCTAAATCTGACCATTGTGTTTATTTTAAAACTGAAAATGGTCGCATTCTCATTATCGCTTTATATGTAGATGATATGTTGTTTTTTGGGAATGGTAATATGATTTCAGATTTGAAGTTTCAGTTGTCAACAGAGTTTGATATGAAAGATTTAGGTGTAGTGAGGTATATCCTAGGGATGGAGATCAGAAGAGATAGAGCTATCAGAAAGCATTGGTTAAGATAGAGAAAGTATGTGAACTCGGTGTTGGAGAGATTCAGCATGCCAACTTGCAAATCCTTGGTAGTTCCTTTTCTACAAGGAATGAAGTTTTCAGTTGAGGATTGTCCAAAATCTCTTGATGAGATAAAAGGCATGACCAAAGTATCATATGCAAGTGTTGTAGGTAGTTTAATGTATGCCATGGTCTATAATAGGGTAGACATTGCCTAGGTCATGGGAGTCCTGAGTCAGTTTATGGCTAATCCTGGATGAGTACATTGGGATGCAGTGAAGAGAGTGTTCAGATATTTGTGGGGTACGTGTGAGTATTCACTATGTTTTCATGGTTATCCTAGTGGACCTCGACATTCAGTTTGTATTTGTGGATTTGTGGATTTAGATTGGGTAGGTGAAATTGACAGCAGGAGATCCCCTAGTGGATATGTTTTCACCATGTTTGATGGTGCTATCAGTTGGATGAGTAAGCAACAAGTTGTAGTCATTTTGTCCATGATAGAAGCAGAGTACATGACAACTACTCATGATTGTAAGGAAGCCATTTGGCTTAAAAGGTCATGTTTTGATATTGGGTTTGATGCAGGACAAATTACAATTTGATGTGATAGTCAAAGTGTCATTATCTTAGCTAAGAATCCTACTTTCCATGCTAGAACAAATCTTATTGATGTACAATTTTATTTTGTTCATGATATGGTAGAAGATGGAAAGGTGAAGTTGGAGAAGGTTGATACTTTGGCAAATGTCGTACATGTATTGACAAAGCCAATGAGCACTGAGAAGTTCAATTGGTGTGTCAGTTCAATGGGCCTTGGGGCCTGAGTAGTTGATGTTTTAGACTCTTGACAGGTCTTCGACAAGTGGAAAAATGTTGGGATTAGTTGTCTCAACCTTGGAATCCTAACATTTATTATTTAACAATTGTTTATTCTAATTTGATAATTTCCTAAGTTGATTTTCACTTTGTGGGTCCTCTTGGTGAGGTGGCATTCTACATGGTAGTGATGAGATGGCATAATCCCTTTTTGAGGAAATTGGTGTCCACTTAGAAGATTCTACATTTTTTGGAAGGTGTTGTCATATATTTCTAGTTTGGAGTGGAAATTAATTTGGAAATTTCCTATGTTGACTAAAGAGTCTTGGCTTGTGTTTTCTATTGTGGGTTGGAGTTGTATTTGAGTAGTTAATATTTATGGTGGAGTTCACTTTTGACAAATGGTGTGAGGTAAGGAAAGTGCCTAGTCCTAGTTATGGGAGTTGATATGTTGAACTAGTATTATATTGGGTAAGATAACCATTTTCGATGAGATAGGTGTTAGTGCTTTGGAAGGTTGCTATGTGCAACATGTCATGATAATGGTAATTATATTATTTATGACATGACTTACCTCATCGGCTTTTAAATTGGTTTTGGAAACTATGGAAGCCTACTACTTTGTGTTGGGCTTTATAAATATGTGATGCCTTGGCTTATTATTGTAAAAGAGGTTGAAGATTTTGAGAGACATCGTTATGCTCCTAGAATTACTCCTGAAGAGCTTTGGCTCTATGCATTGTAGTGTAAGTGTTGTTGTTGTTGATAATACAATTGAGTCTGGCTTTTGGAGTGTGGGTTTTTTTCCAAGAGGGTTTTCCCACGTATATGTTGTGTTATGTGTTTATTTTGTCTTGAATATCTGTTAATGTTTAATTCGATGTGCATTTGAATTTATAATTGTTAAAGGGTTTAGAAATTTTTGCATTCACTCTCTTGATAGTTCAGTGTAGGAAGCTATATTCCTCTAACTAGTTTCCTTTCAAGAAGAGTTAGGAGTGATTGGCCATTATCAAAGTCTATTCTAATCACATTCAAGTTAGAGTTGGTTATTCTTTGTCAAAATAACAAAGATTTAAAGCTTCAATAAATCTTATCAAATTCATGCTTCTTTTATGTGATTGACCAACCTAGACTTTTGTCAATGTGAAGAGACAAACATAGAATTAAGTGATATTTTAATTCTATTAACTAAAATTAGACAAAGGTGAGGTCGATGACCTAGTATTACAATTAATTATCATGGAAATCTAACATTCTAGTGTTTTCAATCATGCCTTATATTGACAATCATAATAATCATTCATTGTCATGTTATTTTTACATTAAGAGAATTTCATTATGGTCATTTATTTTATGAGGTAATTTAAAATATTGTTCTATGTGTAGATGCGGAAAACCAAGGGATTAGAGAAATAAAGGAACAAGGGAACAAGTCTAGAATGTCTCAAGCTCTTGAAAGTCTAAAAAACCAAAAAGGATTGAATTTTACAAGGTTAAAGGTTGCAATACTTGACATCAACCACAAAATAAAACTTAATGAATTCCAACAATGATTATAAGATGAGACATTTAGAAAGAACATCACGAGACAACTCAAAATAAGAGGTAGCCAGCTAAATATTTCACATACCATTTTTTAATAATGGTTGAATATGGTTAAATGCACCAAATAAACTAAAATATAGAGGAATAAAACACATAAAATTAGATGCCAATACTAACTTTAAGTTGGAAAATGTCTCTCATGTAAACACAAGAAGAATCTAAAACTCCAAGATAATACAAAGACAAGTGAAAACAAGGAAAGAACTAGAATAAATGTCACAATATCATTAATATATAGGGGTCATAACTGGGAAAAAAAATATATACATAGCCAAATTTCTACAAGACAAGATGTGGACAAAGAGAAAAATGGTAAAAGTTCAATATATATGGATATTATGTGGCATAATTTATTGAAAAGAATTTATTTTGATTGTGGCTCAGTTAGAATTCATGTATAATATGATAGATGATAAGGATAAGTGTATATTTCTATTTTTCGTGTAGATGGAGAAAATCCATGTAAAATATCTCAAAGGATGCATGCAATTTTTATGGAAGGCTCACAAATAAAAAAGGATTAATAGTGAACTACAAAACTCATATCATGACATCTACGTCTCGAGGTCATTCTAACACTATTAGGAATAGTATAGTGCAGATTTGAAAGTGAAAAATTTAGGCATGTGAAAGAGTCCAGAGATAAAAAGACTAACAAATCCTCTTAAAAATTATTAGATGAAGGTGATGAAGCCTTGTTTATTTTTTTAAATGTTATTTTAATAATCATGGCTGATTGACTTAGACTATTTATATCATATGACTCCTCACAAGGAGTGGTTATATTCCTATCATGCATATAATGAACGATATGACGCATATGAAGTTGATTTAGCTATTCTCCTTAGATTGTTTTTGTGTGAATAATGTGTGTCTAGTAAATAAAACAGAGCACATTTTCCTTCATGCACTTACAAGGGTAGGATGTTGATAGAGACTAATCATTTGAATGTGTTTAGTCCAATGCATGTTAAAATTATAAGAAAATTTTATTATTTCAATACACTCATTGATGATACGTCAAGATGCACTTGGATGCAGTTTGTGAAGTATAACTATGACATTTTCATGGTAACTTCTGATTAACTTGTGTTGACTTGTGAGTCAAGGAGAATGGAAAGCTCCACTAAGGTTTCTTGAGGCAATGCTAGTGATAGTGACTTGATATATGAAGGCAAGGATGAGGTAGATAGACATGATTCTATGCTTTCTTGTGATCCAATAGGTCCATTCAGGTCATTTTTCCTTTTGTGTGGTGGTTCTTGTGGTTTGTTTGGCTACGTGTTCTACTTTTTTGGGTTCTTTTCTTGCCCTACACTCAATGGTTATTATCTTAGAGATATCTCATGACCTATCACACCTATATTGTTAGGTTATTGATGGTATTTTCCTTTGAGTACATGGTGTAGGGGTTCCTTTATTGGTAGTTGGTTTTCTATTCCTTTTTCTAATGGATTGGTTCTATTTGACTGTTTTCTCTCCCTCTACGGAGTCAACTTTGATCTATGCCTCCTTTGTTTGGTGGTAACTTGAGGCTATCAATGTTTATATTTGGTGGTGGTCTACAATAGCTTGGGTTGCACTATTATTCTCAACCCCCTATATTCTTTTGGAGGATCATGCGAGGCACTTTCCTTATGGTTTTTCCCCTTTAAACTTCAGTGTCTTACCTATGCTGGGGCCTTTCAACTTGGTTGGGCTAGTGGGAGGACTTTTTCTCCGTTCCTATTAGGTCTTAGAGTTCTCCCTAGCAGTGGTTTGGAGGAAGATTGTGGTGTTCTATATATTCTTGTATTTCTGCTCCTTGTGGAGATTCCTTTATTTCTACTCCTTGTAGAGCTTCTATGCTCGATCAAAACCTAGTGAGGATTCTTTAGAGGATGTATTTATATCTATTGTGGGTGTCATACCCTTAGCCCCCTATTTCTCTATTAGGGTCTCTATTGTGCATTTTTCTGAGGTTCTTCTCTATTATTTTTAGATCCATGCTATTTTTTGGTTTCTTAGGGGCGATTGAGTTTTATTATTAATGCTTTCCCTCTTTACCCTTTGATGGGTGTTGGTACTTGGTGTAGTTGTGGCATTGACTATTTTAGAGGTATTTTGAGTTGTTTCTTTTTTAGGGTCTTGTTGGAAGAGCGTTGGTTGGTTACCCTCTTGGTTGGGTCTCCTTATTTTGGGGGTTATTGTAAGATGGCTCCTTTTCCTCTTCACTCTAGGTATCTCCTATCTTCTATTCCTTAACTACTCCCTAGCTATGAATCATGATCTCTTATGAATTAATATATGTTTAAATATTGATCACCATTACTGGGAGTGATCCCTATTGTCCTCCTTGGTCCCAAAGTTGGTGTAACTTGTGTATAAGTCTCGAGTTATTTAAGAGGATCTCAATGTTGGTGCGAACAGGTCTAGAAATCCTCCATTATCTCTATAAGATGGCTAAAAAATGATTCACATGCTTCTAGAGTCAAGTCCAATTTAACTTCTTCTTTGATGCACTAGTGTTATACATGAGGTTATTTAAATAGTTAGCCTTGCACATTTCCAGGTGTACCCCAAACTCCTTCAGCTTCTCTAAGATCCAAGTTGCATCTTCCACTACTTTATTCTTCAAATTGGCCAGATACTCTATGTACTCCATTTTCCAAGTGTTGCATCTATTTTGGCTACCCAAGATATATTAAATCTACTTTGATGGTACTTGTAGTAGTTTCTACTATGTAAATTCTTTTGTGTCATCATCCTCTGCTCCCTAAAACTAATAGAGATATACAATATTGAAGATTGGTGAAATATCCACACCATCTAGTAGCTCATCTTCAAAGATATTTTTGGAATCAAACTTCCAGATGATCTTGTAGGGTTAAAACTTATTCATCTTTATCTTGTTGTACATTCTTGCTAGTAATATTTCCTTCTGAATATACATCATGATTTCATCCCCAACTTCAAATTTATTTTGTCTTCATTTTGTGTTTTCTCATTGCTTATATTTGTTATTTATGGTTTCTATGTCCTATCTAACCTCTTTATGGATATTCTCCATATATTTTGCAGATTCTTCTACCTCTACACTCATCCTATCCCATGGACTATTATTTTGGAGTTCGATCACTCCCTTAAGGTGTAGTTCAATAATGATCTATAATGGTGTTTTTATAGTGCTCTAGTTTACTAAACTGGTTAATACAATTATTTCTTGTGGAAATATCACTACCCAAATCCTAGTTTTGTCTCCTACCAGGAATCTAAGAAAATTTCCCAAGTTCTTGTTCACTACTTTAGGTTGCTTATTAGTTTGTGGGTGAAATTTTGAGTTAAAATCTAGCTGGGTCTACATCTTCTTCCATAGTTTTCTTCAAAAGAATCTGATAAGATTAGTGTCTTAATCTAAAACAATGCTCCTGTGTATCCCATGTAGTCTCACCATTTATTAGAAGAATATATCAGCAATATGAACTACATCATGAGTCTTCTTGCAAGGAATGGAGTATGACATCTTAGAAAATCGATCCACTAACACATGTCCCCTTTGATTCCTCAGTAAACCCAATACAAAATCCATACTAATATCCTCCCAAGATATTTCTAAAATTGGAAGAGATTGATATAGTTTTATGTTTTAAATTACTCCCTTAGATACTGGACAAGTCTTGCACTCCTAGACATACTTCTAGACATCTTTTTTGATTCGAGGCAAGAAAAATCCTTCATTTAACAAAGCCATAGTTTTGTTGATACCAAAATGCCCTTCCAATTCTCTAGAATATTTTTCCTTCATCACATTCTCCCTTATTGATCTCTTGGGAATGTATAGATGATTTTCTTTGAATAATGTGTTGTCTTGGATAAAATACTCTAGCCACTTATGTCCATTTTTACTAGTTCTCCACATGCCTTCTATGCCTTTTCAAAATTTGGATCATCTTTATATAATTTTTTCAGTTGATTAAATCTCCTTATAGTCACCCTCATTTGCATCATCATATTTCTTCTTCTGTGTATTGTATCTACCACCAAGTATGATTTTCCACTCTATTGCTTGAGGATAAAGGTGTAAATTTGCATAAATTTCACCCATTGCATGTGCCTTTGGTTCAACTTGCCTTGACTATTTAGGGATTGTAATGCTTGGTGATCAATGTACAATACAAATTCCTTTACCAATAAACTATGTCTCTGTGAACTGAAATTCACAAGTTTATGTTTTTCACCCTAAGTAGTTTCCTTGTTCATTTTGTGCCAGACTTCATAATTTTGGTCACACTATGCAATGTGGTGTCACCACAAGGTTTTGCGGTAGGCTCCTGTCTCTTTCTTGATGCATCTCCATTGTGCCTCCACATGTGTGATTCTCACTCCAAGAACATAATGTTTGGAGCTCCTGATAGTGCATTGACTACTAAGAATTGATATCGTCAATAGTGTGAGATGATAAGAATAAATTAATGTTGCTAACATTTTTTCAAAGGGATAAGAACATTGAGATCTCCCAACGCACTTATCAAAAGATATGAATCAAGATCAGATCGAGATGAAGATAGTCACTACAACCATATTAATGGCCATCTACCACCCTAGGGTGACATAGAGTAGGGTTTCCTGATTTTATAGGATTATGATCTCATGGTACTAAAGGAGTGATTTTTCCTTTAGAGCAGGGATTTCTACTTTTTTGTAATTTAGAGAAAAGACTTACAGACTATGTCATCTTGGCCTCTCTATGTTTTCATCTTCAAATTTGTTCAAAAGTATTATGTCAAGATTAGTAGTGAATGTTCTATGACTTATGATTTTTGTTTAATGAATTCAAGTAACTAAATCATGTTCTCATTAACTCTGTTAGTGACTTGTGGATGATATTTTGTTATCATACCATGTCAATGTCAATGAGTTCTTACTTCAAGCGGTGAATGAAAGGAATATATCCCTTAACGAGTCTTAAAACTTAATTTTTCTAAAGATTTTGAATTTTTGTCTTTTATGTTTTCAAACTTTGAGCCTCTTGTTCCTCTTCAAAGGAGTGAATTTATTATGTACTCGTCTCTATGGATATCATGTCTGTGAATTAGTTAGAGAAGTTCCTAGCATTATAAATTCTGGTGTATCGCATTAGTATTAGTTTTTTTTATGTTCTTCTTGCCTTTTTCACCTCATTTGCAATTATGAAGAGAAAACTTCTAAAGTCTTGGAATTCATTTTACAAAGATTAAGTCTCACCTTTGTGCAACTTCCCAATTACCCCATTTTAGGTCTTCAAGTCCAATTGGAGATCAACAGTATTTTCTAGCACTCCCGGTGGGACTATCAACAAATAGCCTGATTAGAAGTCGAAATAAGTTGTATGAATCACATGAAAATGACATGAAATCTGAGATTAATACTACCACCTTTGGTGAAAATTAGTAGGTCCTAATGCTATATACCAAAAAATTCTCAGGCAAGTACTCAACTTTAGATTCAAATGGTTTCCCTTGTGCCACCCCCAAAAAGAAATTAATTGGGATACCGGAAGCCCTTTAGTCCCTCCCACTCCACCTGGCCAATGGGACACTATTCCTTATTCAACATTAAAATCCTTGCCTAAGTTCAATAGAGAGGAAGGGAAGACCCTAATCGAACACTTGCAAGATGTTGCGAATGTGTGTAGAGTCAATTTTGTCACCCAACAAAATGTTGCTTTGTGACTAATCGCAACATCCTTTAAGGGAAAAGATTTATAGAGTGGTATACATCCTTGACCCCTGTTGGTGTAAATAATTATTCATCTTGGATATTATTACACTTACTTAAGTTTACTTAGGATAATGCATTTCATAGTAGTTTGGATATGAGACACTTGGGTGTTTGTGCCACATTGGGATAGTGTGTGTAGGAGAAATTCCACCTTGTATGGTGTTGATCTTGTTATTACACTATCATATCCACTTATTGTGGAGTGATAATTCCACCTTCGGTGGGTGATCCACCTCATGTGGAATATTATATTATTTCTCCTACCTACCCACACCTATTTCCTACCTACCTTTGTTTCTTATTGAGCCACATGTCATATTTGTGTGCTCATACATCCATATGGCCTTGCCTATATAAGTAGGCCTCTATTCATTGAATTGTAATTTTTGATCATCTTCTATTGATGAGAATACAGTTTATTCTTGTCCCATATTATGTCTCTATTTTGTACATTTCATTGACCTCTTGATCTTGGCAAAATCCAACATGGTATCAGAGCCATTGGGGCTTCATTGATTCATCTTGAAGAGGCATTATTGCGACGTCAAGAGGCAGTTCTGAGGAGCAGCATCTTTTGGAGGCGTCCTAGACCAGATCCGACCCTGCCATTGCATCCAGAAGGCCGTTTCAATGAATTTTGGTTATAAATTTGGCCTATTTTGGTGAGAAAATTTTTTTCTCCAATTTTGCTTATAATCGTACGAATTTTCGAAAATTTGTATTATTTTTCAAAAAAAAATAAAAAAATTTCTTTTCTGAAATATTTTTTTGAAAAATTGTAAAATCAAAAAAAAGAGATCAAAAAATTCCGAAAAAAAAAAATTGAGAAAAAATTAAAAAAAAATCAAAAAGTTGTTTTTTTTGGGGGGTCCGCAGACCCCCCCCCCCCCCTGTGACCCATAGCTTGCAGGTCTGCGCCGCTCGTACTACACAGTACGCCACCGAGTTTCGCTGTCACGCACAGTGTCCCGTCCTTGCCACACAACCCATACCGGTAGGGACCCCGATGCCAGCCGCTGCCACATCTCTCCGCTCCACCGCAGACTGTTCGCAGCACCCACCGTGCCTGCGCCAGTGTCGACCTCTGTCGCCAATGCATCATCTCCCGCCGCCAACCGTCGATCTCCGCCTAGCAGCGCCTCCCGAGCTTCCTCCCGTGTGACCTCGGCTCCCTCCGCTTCAGCCTTTGTTACCGCCGCCACCACGGTCCTCCGCCCCGCGCCACTAGCAGCTCCTCCCGCCACTTCTGCTCTCTAGCCGTGAACACTCCGCCACGTGGGCACCAGACCGGCGAATCCGCGCCCGCCACGTGGCAGGTGGCCACTGGCCCATGGTAAAAACCTTGCCATGCAGATTCCGTATGGACGCCACGTGTCTTCCCAGTGAGATTTTTTCGTACGCACAGCGCATTGCCCAGTCAACCTTTTTCTGTACAGTACGGATTGCACAATCATCCTGCCCAATCATTCATCCGTACAGTACGGACGCATAGTCAGCAAAGAGGGAAAAGTTTTGCGATGGTCATACGGCCGTCAAATTTAACCCAGTAAATTGCTGATGTCAGCGCCACATCAGCAGGGTTTGAAATTTTTTGGACCCCCTCTCATTTGCATTTTTGATTCTGCAGTTCAACTTCAAATGGCCATAACTTGCTCATTTTTGCTCCTTTTTGGGTGCAATTTTTTTTGAAATGGGCTAGAATTTCATGCTCTCCACAGTGGTGAAGAAATTTTTTGATTTTCATGCATATATGTTTTAGAAAATGCAGTTTTTGGTGACTATCCCTGAGTAATCCCAGTTTTTGCAACTTCAGAGGCTTCGTTTGGGGTCATACGACCTCCTTTTCAGGTGCTATTTTTTTTGAAAGTGTGTATTTTTTTGTCTACTTTCACATGATTCTATCAAATTGATGTCATTGTAAGTAGAAATTGTACTTTCAGATCTTGACCATTTTTGGCTCTTTTGGTACTTGTATATTTGCTTGAATATCAGTTAGATTCATTGAACTATTGATAGAATTCTCTTGTATCTCATTTGAGAAGTTGTAAAATTTGCATCATAAGTCCACTTTGCCTTATTTTGCAAGTGGCTCATTGTAATCGCACTAAGTATAAAGTGCCAAAATCATCACTTTAGGAGGGGTACTTTGATTGAGTGAATTTGGGGGGGGGTGTCTCTTGTGCTTTTGTGCTCTTGTGTTCTTTTTTTTTCTGCTATGGGTTCTTCTAAGTTTCCTCTCTTAACTCCACATAACTATGCTACTTGGAAAACTGATGCATGGAGTAAACTTATGGAAAAAGGACTCACTCATTACATTGATGGAACCATTGTTGCTCCAGCTGATCCTAAGGCTGATCTAGCTGGTCACTTAGATTGGCTCACTAAAAATATCATGGCAATTGGTACCTTAAGAAAGTATGTATCAAAGGATCTCATTTTTCATATTGAGAAGTGTACTCTAATCAAGGATGCTTGGCAAAAGTTTCAAGACTTGTATGGTCAAGTTGATGAGATTAGGGGATATCAAATTGATAGTGATCTCACCATGTTAGATCCCAAGAACTTTGATACTATACAAGATTATGTCACTAAAGCAAATGAGTTGAGGGCACAACTCAAAGATTGTGGCATTGATAAAAAGGATACTCAATTGATATTCAACTTGATAGGCAAGCTTCCACAAGAATATGCAGCATTTGTTTCTAGTTTCCAAACCCATAGGATGACAATGGGTTCAAGCTACACAATGCCTACATTTGATGCTTTCAATGAAATGTTGATGATGGAACAAACTAAGTTGATAAGCATGGGCATTCTTAAGGCTTCTAAGTCTCAAGCATTGGTGGCAAATCAAGGGAACAAAGGAAATCAAGGAAAGGACAACTCAAACAAGAAGAAATGGCAATCAAAGCCTAAGGAAAAAGCACCATCTTCTCCACAACAAGGAGATTCATCCTCTTCCAAGAGAGATAATTCACCAAAGAGGGAGAGACCTACTTGTGCTTATTGTAAAAAGATTGGTCATGAGGAGCATCGTTGCCACTCTAAGAAGATTGATGAGCTTACACATATCATCAAAAAGCATAACATTGATTTGCCTAAAGTCTACAAGAAGGATGATTCATCAACTTCCACTTCCTCACATTCAAAAGGAAAAGGGCAAGCATTCATGGCTTGAACAAGTGGAAAGACTCACTCTTTTGGAACAAGAAAAGGAAAAGCTCTATGTGCTACTATTAGTCATGATTCAGAGAGATGGCTTCTAGATTCAGGGGCTTCTCATCATATGGCATCTTTGCAATCCATGTTCTCTACATTTGAGCCTTGCACCATGCTGCAGATTTTGATGGGCAATCATACATACATGGATGTGACTGGGAAAGGATCTATTGACATTGGGGATAACTCCTTCAATGATGTGTTGTGTGTACCCCACTTGACAAACAATCTCCTTTCTATCTATCAAATCACACATGGCGCAACTAAGAGAGTTGTGGAGTTCACACCTGACTCAGTTTTCATTAGAGACATGGAGACTCGAGCTATCATTGCGACTGGGGTGGTTGATCATGCATCTCGGTTATACTCCTTTTCAGATTTTGTTGATGATGATGATTTCACATTTGATGATTCTACACATGATGATCACATTTATTGTGATGGTTCAGATTTTGAGGAGAACTTTGGACACTTGAACATGGGGATTCTCACATGTGACCCCATTCTTGATTCTTCTATTTCATCTCCTCATATTGATATCACATCACCTATTGCACCTGATGATGCAGATAGTGCGATAGTTTTGCCTTCATGTGATTCAGTGCAACAAGATATTCATTGTCTTCCAGCTTCAGATTCATGGGATGATTACTTGACAGATATTGCAGGTTTATTTGTGGAATCCTACATTGCAGATTTGGGAGACATCATTGATGACATACATCTTCTCTTTGATGAAGATGATCCTTCTTCGATTGTTGCGAGAGCACACTCTGACCCACTTGTTCATTCTCTACATGATCATTCTTTCGAGGTTGACATGATTGTGGATACTTATGTACAGTAGTTGGAGGTGGTCTTTTTATGTTTTGAGGAGACATGTGAGTCTTTGGGACATGTTCTACATCCATCTCCACTAGATCTTGGAGTGCCTTTTTCAGCAGTGTGGCACAGTTTACCACCTTTGGAAGGGGTATCTTTCAGCATCGACATGGGGACACTTGAGCAGTTTTCAGAGATTCCTTTCATCATGAGTTTTGTTCATACATCTTCCCTTCATGATTGGGGAGACTTCATGGATACACCTTTGATTTTGTTTCTTCCTAAGGGGAGGAATGTTGTTCGACGTTCGTGGAGCAGTTTCTTCATACATCGAGCCTCTATCATTGGTGCAGATTCTTCATTGAGGGAGGATCACAGTTTGACTTCTCTTCTTCTCTCATATGGGGGGGACTTTTTCCTCACATGGGGTTTTGTTCCTCACATTCTTCTATGAGAGTTCTCTTGTATGTTTTCATCTCTCTTTTGGGGGAGGGTTTTTTCCCATTGGGTTTTTCTCTCTTTCCCCACTTTGTGAGAGATTTCATTGCATTGGTTTGCATGCATTTGCATTTGTACATGGGTACCTAACATGGCCTCGTAGCCGGGACCCATCTTGCATTGCTTAGTTGCATTGTAGACTTAAGTGCATTCCCCTAAGTTGCACTTAAAGGGGGGTGTTGGTGTAAATAATTATTCATCTTGGATATTATTACACTTACTTAAGTTTACTTAGGATAATGCATTTCATAGTAGTTTGGATATGAGACACTTGGGTGTTTGTGCCACATTGGGATAGTGTGTGTAGGATAAATTCCACCTTGTATGGTGTTGATCTTGTTATTACACTATCATATCCACTTATTGTGGAGTGATAATTCCACCTTCAGTGGGTGATCCACCTCATGTGGAATATTATATTATTTCTCCTACCTGCCCACACCTATTTCCTACCTACCCTTGTTTCTTATTGAGCCACATGTCATATTTGTGTGCTTATACATCCATATGGCCTTGCCTATATAAGCAGGCCTCTATTCATTGAATTGTAATTTTTGATCATCTTCTATTGATGAGAATACAGTTTATTCTTGTCCCATATTATGTCTGTATTTTGTACATTTCATTGACCTCTTGATCTTGGCGAAATCCAACAACCCCAAACTCTATATCAGATTGAGATGGCCTCGAGAATGCCTTCTTCACACATTTTGGTGAGAAGGGAAACCATTCGTCTATGTTAAACTAATTGATAAATATCAAGAGAGCATCCTAAGAGGCTATCACTAACTTCAACATAAGATTCCAGAAGATGTGGAAACGAATCTCAATTTTCACTCAACTACCAACATATATGGATTTTATTTTACCTTAAAGCTTTTAATTTAGATATTACAATGATGATGCAATCACTTGGAGGTACCCCTTTACCTCAAGCCTACAAGGTGGCAATCCAAGCTGAAAATAGTTTAATCAATGTAGAGAAACTCCCTCCGAGGTGACCTATGCTCGTATTCCCAGAACCTTTCCCATTCATATTAGTTGATCCCCATCTAAGAACATCGTTAGCTCCATAATTCATGTATGTGTATCCAAATGCATCAGCCCCTATTGCACCCGCTTCTAGTTTAGTCACAAAAATGAATGACATGAAAAATCTCTTGTGAACCTACTCAAATGAGATTATCAATATCAAGCACCAACAAGCTACCTCAGCCATACCACCATTCTAGAATGATCAAAATGCAAATAAGTTGTCTTAACTAAATCAATACTTAGGAGTGGCTCAAGGTTGAAGCCAAGGATAACCTTCCAATCAAATTGTGGTCCTTTTAACTCCCATATAGGGTGTTCCCTCGAACAGTAGAAAAGAGTTGGTGGCCAGAAAAAATAATTTTGTGGATGACATGAATGCATGGTGTTTCACTTATAACGATGTGAATGCAACCCAAAACTGTCCGCAAGGAAACTTACAACAAAAAATAGTTGAGAAACAAGCCCAAGGTATCTCTTCAAATATTAAGAAACTCGTATGCATCCTCGAGGTGGAAAATGCAATGTTAATTGCACAAATACATTGCATGTCTCTAGAGCAAGAATCTAAGATTGCAATAAATCACACACTTTTCTCTTGGATGGAGGAGGAAGATGGAGTCTTTTCCAATGATGTCTCTATATCAAATTGCATGTCCAGTCAGAATACAATACACGATTGAAGAAGAGATTCACTAGGGAACCTATCTCTCAAATTTCTAAACCACACATGAAATTTGAGAAAGGCTCAAAAAATGTTGCATTTGCACCTTTCCCATATAAGTCACGACAAATATTCCAATACAAATCAAAAGATTTCAAAGTTTCAGCACTCCTTGCAATGAACGTGGTGGAACAACTAAAGATAGCTCCTACTATTGTATCTCTATGGGACATCTTGGCTATTCCAAAATAAAAGCTGCTATTAAAGGAGGCTTTAGAAGATAGAGGAAGGTTGGCCTGAGCTAAGGAGTCTATGGGATAGAAGAGATGAAAGGAAATAGACAATCCAAGACAACATCTACCACCCATTTCCTTTGTTAGCACCAACAAAGAAGTAAGCCAAAATATGTACCCTTGTTTTTAACATTGTTAGTAGGAGATAAACTGTTACATAACTCCATGATAAACTCGAGGGCAAGTACCATTGTTATGCTCAAAAAAATTGTTGAAGCCCTACAAATCAAATATGAACCATTAAAAAGTGAAATAATGCAATTAGATGGTAAAAAGGTACAAGCCTTGGGAATTACCTGGTATCTACCCCTAACCCTATATTCTTTCCCTACCATCACTATCCCTCAAGAGGTGGTTATAATTTATATTCTCCCCATCTTCAGCCTTTGCCTGTTATGAGATTTCACAACCAAGATTTGTGGATATATGTGCTTGGTCTAGGTCTTATTTTATACTTCAAACTAAGTATAGTTCAAAGATAAAATTATTGTTGGAACCCCTACATTTCAAGCATATCACAAAGGTCATTGTGATGAGCTTCGAGCCTATTAACACTGTTATTACCAAATAGGAGATATATTGTGGAAAGATGCTAGAAGAAGAAGAGGTTATCACCGAAATAAATAAAAAGGAGGAGATCCTCCTAAATGAGTTCATCAAGAATAATCCCTTTTGTAAATACCATGCCATGGGTCTAGGGACATATGTTATCTTTGACGAAGATTATCCCATCCCCAAGATCACTGAGGGTGAAGAAAAAACCGCCTCAAAGGATAATTTTCCTCCGAGTTCGAAATGTGGACCATGTTCTTTGATCATGCAAGATGGAAGATTAGACTAGAAGTGGGAATATGCCTAGTATACCGAGAACGTAAAGAAATGTTGAAGTATTTTTGCTTCAAGTTTCCTTGTACTAATAATGAAGCCGAATATGAAGGTTTGGTGAAAGGCCGTAGTGTGGTCGAGTGAATGAGGATTAAACAATTTAAATTATTTAGAGATTTTAAAGTAGTGGTTAAGTAGGTGCATGATACCTTTACTGCGAAGAATGTATGGATGAGGTCATAGACATCGGGTTGGTATCTAATCGAGAACTTTGGGGAGTTCAATATCCAAGCCATTCCCCATTATCAAAATATGGCAACTGATTAGTTGGTATTTATGAGATCACAATTTAGTCCAATGATAAATTTGTTGAACAATGAGAATTTTTTGCAAGTGATAGTAACATCGATGTTTTTTAAAATGATAGAAAATTCAAAAGGGGTGATAGTGATAGTAAATTTGTTGAACAATGAGAATTTTGGGCAAGTGATAGTGAATTTGTTTAACATTGAGAATTCTATGCAAGTGGTAGTAAATTCCAAATAATGAGCATAACTAGCAAGTTTTTGAAAATGATGTCTAGGTGGCCCTATTTTTACAACAATTTGAGGAGTTCACAAGTGTGCTACAACAAAATTTTGAGGAAGCTTATGGAGATCAAGTAATTTAGTTTAAGGGAAATAAGATCTTGAAAGGCTTAATCACCCTTGTGAACTTGTTTGATTGCGATGATGAAAGAAATAACAAAAGAAAGTTTGTTGTGGACGAAGGTGACTATGCCGATTTGGACATCAAAAGGGACAAAAAACTCAAAGTTGAGAAAGGCATTTTATAGAATGATAAAGAACACTTGACCTTCCTTAATAAAACTTGTGAAGGGGTCATAGTTTGGATTTATGATGACCTAAAAGGATATGATCTCAACATCATTCAACACAAAATTTAGTTGTCAACTGAAGCCAAGGCCATCTACCAAAAACAAAGACAGTTCAATCCTACAATCGAGTCCTTCATGGATAAGGAGACTAAGAAGTTAGTAGATTCTCGGATTGTGTATCCAATCAAGTATAACACTTACGTGTCCAATCTGACCCTTATTTGGAAAAAGAATGGTGACATTTGGCTATGTGTGTATTTTTTGATATTTGAATAGAGAACCTCTTAAGGACCATTACCCACTCCATTTAATCGAATAGATCCTACATATAGTTGTCAGCTTTGAAATGTTTTCCCTACTAGATTGATTCTTAGGATACAATTAGATCTTGGTAAAGGAATCTAAGACACATATACTATTAGGTGGGGGATGTATGCATATGTCAAAATTCTATTTGGGTTATCCAACACCAAGGCCACTTTCCAATGAGCAATGGATATAGCTTTCTGAGAATTCATAAACAAGAATATCCTCATCTATCAAGATGACCTTAATATTTTTAAAAGAAAAAGGAATATCATTTTGATCACTTGTAAAAGGTTTTTAGAAGTGCCAAGAATTCAAGGTATCCATGAATCCCAAGAAATGTGTGTTCAAAGTCCTTCACGAAAAGCTTCTTGGGAATGTGGTTTAAAAGGAAGGTATCTCAATTGACCCCGACTCGATCAAAGCAAACAAGCAATTACCCCTGCCAGTGAATAGAAAGGGAGTTTAGTCCTTCATAGGAAAGACCAATTTTGTAAGAAAATTCATATCTGACTTTGTTGGTTTAGTGTGATTGATCAATCTTATTATACGAAAGGATCAAAGCTTCAAGTGAACCCCAAAAGGAAAATTAACCTTCAAAAAAATAAAAGAGGCTATGGGCTCTACCCCAATGCTCGTAAATCTTGATTTCCCAAAATAATTTATCATGTATGTGTATGGCAGTGAGCACATTGTAGAGGTCATCATGACTCAGAAAGATCAGAAAGCCTCGAGAGAATATCTGATCGCTTTATATTCAAGGATGTTGCAAGGATATAAGGCTAAGTATAAATTCTTTGAAAGGTAAGCCTTCATGATAGTTAAAGGCCTTTAGAAATTTTGGCAGCTGATCGAGGCTAATAAAGTGTTGGTATACGCTACTCATTCAAGCATAAATGAATACATAATGGAGAGTAAGATCACAAAGAAAAGAGAAAATTGGATTACTAAAATCCTAGAATACGATATTGAGGTTCACCCTTCTAAGGTAATTTGTGGCTGAGGACTCTATGAAAACTTGGCTATTGAGAGTGAGTTGGAAGGATATAATGAGGAATTTGGAGAATCATTATGGGTGAGCCAAATGTCTTCTTTAAACAATTGGCTTAGTGATCGTATTGATTTCATGAAATATGGAAAATTTCTCCCACAACTCCCTTCTTCCAAAAGGATATTCTTTAGGCTCCAAGGGACCAAATATGTCCTAATTGAAGGGGTCTTGTTTAGAACCCTTGATGGAGTTCTTATTTGATGTTTTAATTCACCCCAAGCCAGAAAGATCTTGATAGAAATACATGATGGTGCTTTGGGAGGAAACTTCTCTGCCAAAACAACATCCTTGAAGATCATGAGAGCCAGTTATTTCTAGTCAACTATGTTTGTATCCTGCCATCAATGGGTTCAAAAAAGCCAAAAGAGCCAAATTTTTTGTAGGAAAGAGAAAAAAATCAGCCATGCCCCTTAAGCCAATAGTCATAGACAAGCCCTTTGCTTAATGGGGCCTATATTTTATTAGAATGACCAGCCCCCCATCATGTGTGGGTCACATATGGATCTTGACTGCTACAAATTATTTCACTTGATGGTTTGAAGCTGTTGGGAAAATGGTGTCTCAACCTTGCATTTATATAAGGTTACTATTTATAGTAAGTTTTTATTTGGGCATGAAATGGTGCAAAATTCTCTCCGAAGCTTTTGGTTGGCTAGATAAGCATTCCAGTAAAGTTACGTCACAAGATCATAGCTAGTTTTGAAGATATTAAATTTTTCATTTTGGAGGGGGTCCAATGAAAGGTTTAAATATGACTTTGAGGAATTTAGAGGCATTTAAACACCCTAAAAAGTGGGTGTAAATGGTGTGGATATTTATGAGGCAATATAGAACTTTGTAAGCTTTTCGGTGCTTCAAACGGTTCGTCAATCAGACACACGGTTCACAAGTTATGGCCTCCAAAAGTTTGTACTCTTGAAATAGGAAATATAAAATACATCAAACACATAAATGAGTTGTAAAAGGGAGGGACACATGTTGATGTGTGTTTTAACATATCATAGGGAATCTAGAAGGGAGATATGGTCAGCTACACCTTATTGGGTGGTTTTAGCCCATGGTTTTGTAATACCGTTTGACGGTTTCTTGTATTGTATCTCCTTTATATGAGATGTGTGAGATAGAGGTTGTGTGTACGAGTCTTATGGCTATTCAGTTACCTCTGAATCTCTGATTAGTGGTACTCCTACAAAGAGCTTGCTCTGCAAGTATATTATAATCTATTTTGATTGTTGAATAATATATTGGGGCAGATTTTGGAGTGTGAGGTTTTTCTCTTGAAAGGGATTTCCCCACATAAATCACTATGTTATGGTTTGAATATTATTATAGCTATTTCTATTTTTTTTAAGTGTTGTGACAATCTTTAAAAGATTTTGCATTGCCCTCCATCAAGTTTAGTGTAGGAAGTTGTTCCATTACTTAACTTCCTTACAAAACCTATCGCCTTGAAGAATGCAACTAAGTTCAAGATAGTTAATTTTCTAGAAGAATTGGTAACTAGGTTTGGTCCATCAAAGATCCTCATATCAGATAGTGTGAGGGCCTTTTTGGGATCTAAGGTATTTAATTTTTTTTACATATGGTATTTTATTAAAGACATCATCAAACTACAATCCGCAACTAAATGGGCTAGTATAATCAGCCAACAAGAACTTGATTAGATCACCTGAGAGATCAACCAACCAACCGACTAGAGATAGTGGCATAGGTACCTAGAGATCACCCTTTGGGCCACTCATATCACCCCCAAACAGATATTGAAGACCTCTCCTCATGATTTAGTCTATGGGAAAGAGGTGGTATTACCAATTTCAACTCTGATTCCCTCACTATAATTGCTAAAATCTCTACATATTAAAGAGAATGGGCCCCTGAAATCTATGATGGCTGAACAATTAAGAGCAGAAGAAGAAAGAGAAAATAATTTTGATTCCTTAACCAGTCACCAAGAAGTGGTGAAGAGATGGTTCGATAAGAAGTCTACAAAATGGAAGTTCAAGAAAGGAGACCTTATACTAAAGTACGACGCGCAAGCCACCAAGTCAAGATAGTATACCAAGTTTGATTCATTATGGGTGAGACTATTTTGAATTATAAATTGCAAGGAAAGTAACTCTTTTGAGTTAGAGGATGAAAATGGTAACCTCCTTGGGATTCCCATTAATGGGATCCACCTTAAACATTTTCATTAAATGCTCTTCCTACCACCTGTACATAATTAGGGTAGTTTATTTTGTATTTCTTTAAATATGTGCCCAGAGGTAAATTGTTTAGGTGTCAATCTCAGACCTCTTGGCCACCTCTTTTGTAGAGGCAATCATTTTGGAAATCCTTCTTGTACCTATCATTAATTATTCATGGTTTTCTTTACCATCATCATTTTAGTATATTATCTCTCAAGTTTGATCATTTGGTATTCTAAGGAATGTGAAATTAATGTGTATGCTTTCCCAAAAGAAATGGTTACATGGGAAATATACAAGATAGGAAAGATCATTCTTTGAATGCAATATTATATTCTATAATCCCATATTGAGAAGAAGGTTATCACTGGGTTGTAGAGGAATAATTCAAAAAATTGTTGAATAAAAATGGAGGGAGGTGGAATAAAGCATGAAAGTGGTTAGCAACACAATGGAAGTAGGAGATCAAGAGATGAGCATGAATACAACTTCTCTATCTATCCCAAGATCGAAGGTTTTCTAAAATTCATCATATACCTTAGCTCATAGCATCCCTAGTCCTATTTTGATGGAACTTGACCTATCGACCCTACACGATTCCCCGCTAATGGAGATATAGCTTTGGTGACCATAAGCTTGGTTCCAACCCAAAAAATCTCTGAGAGGATGCATTACAAAGATGGCTGAGAAGAGAGGTCAATAACAACCTAAAATCAATATCTAGTCAGATATGGTAGTCTAGGCTTCTTCAATTGATGGTTTTTGTGGTGCTTCCTTATCTAGAATTTGTAATTCTTTGTGCCTCCCATCTCAACATGCATAATAGACCCATTCAAGTCACCTACCTCAAGATAATTATTTCACTAGAGTCAATCCAAGAAATGTTGTGTATTCTTGTTGAAATGGTTTAGTACTACCAGTATAGATTCAAATACTACTCCAAAAGCCAACAAATGACGCTGGATTTTTTTTAGTGAGAATTTAAACATGCATATAATGACAAGGAGGTCAAGGAATTATAGGTCACCTTTGGATACCAACTCTACCATGGGGTCCCCTTTAGTGTTGATTTTGTAGAAGTCATCGCTAAAAATATTTCTAAGCAATTGGGAAATTTCTCCACCTAGTTGGTTGTCAAGTATTCCTCTTTTCTAATACATATTCTCTTGTACCAGAATGCTAATTTTTCCAATGGCCAAGGTGGCTTAAAATTAAAAATATTGGAGGCTATCGGTCATAAAAACCCTGTCACCATGTGGAATCATACCTTATCCTCTTCCAGTGATAATTATACCCTTTTAGATTACATCTTAGCCTTTTCCCTTTAGGATTCGCACCAGGACTCCACTAGACTCACCCAAAGCTAGAGGGAGTGGTTAATATTAATTTAAGTCTCAACCCAGGTCAAATACTCTCCTTGTGATTGGTTCTTTAGGGTGGAATTTACAATTGTCTAGGTGCATGTGTTCAAAGATGACCCTTTTTCATTGCCTAGTTTTGTTATTGATAAGAACTTATCCCTAGAAGTATATAGACAAATTAATACTGTGGATGTAGATATTGAGGTAGGAAGAAATAAAACCATGCTCTATAGACCCCCAATGAGTTTTGGTAGTATTACAGTTTATAAAAGAAGAGACGAGGCACTACTACTTGCCAAATTGGTTTGCTTGAGGATTCACCTCATTACTGATCATTGGCATTATGATCTAGATGGTTTTTTGGCTAACATGCCATTTATAGTCCATCATAAACCAAGGCCTTATTGGGACCAGAAGCACAACACTAAGACACCTACAAGATATGCTTTTGTTCACCTCTCATACATTCAAAAAATTTGAGAGGCCCAAGTGGAATAGCTTCTACATTGTGCTAGAGAGTTATATCCCAAAAAGGAAGATACCTCCATCAATGAAAGCTACTCTAACCTAGTGGGACTGGAAGGAGAAAAAGTTATTTGATTTCTATATTTATCGATAATAAATTAAGGATTTAACCTCCCAAGTGGATGATATTGACTTGGATGATGTCTTTTATAGAACATGGAAAAGGGAGCATCCTTCTCCTGAGCATTAGAGAGACGCCAAGTGTAGCGAGGATGGGGGGTTTTGAATTGTTAGAATAGTTCAAAGAAATAAAAAGCTAGAGGCAGTAGTCAGAATCAGGTTTCCACCACCTCAAAACAATCTAAGACCAAGCAAGCCCTGAATTGTTATTAAAGACCTAAAGATGCAATAAAGAAAGGGGCCTTAGCATGAGATTCCTTGAAGAGGAAAGGAGATTGAGAAATCAAAGAATAAGAAGAGTATAGAGCCTAGGACAAGGGTGTTGTTGAGGTCCTTCTCCTACCTCCAACTATTGGGAAGGTAAGTTTTTCTTCCCCTCTTCTTTCTTCATCTCATTCTTTAGTTGGATCTCTTAGTCACACAATGACTTCAGAGCTAGGGCATAGTACTTTCTAGAGGGGGCCTAGTAAACCCCCATTATCCACTTTTAAACCTCCAAGGGTTAGTTTTTCCCAGATCGTCTCATCTGTGGTAGCCACAGTGATTTCCCCTACTTCCTAGTCACCTCTTAAAACTACAATTTCATATCCCCAAGGAACCATAGAAATGATTATGCCATCCCAATTTCATATTTTTGCCCCTATGTTTCCTTTAAGAATTCCAATATTTTCATAGATTGCTTCAACCTCCTTGATTTCAACCATGGTTTTGCAGGGCATTTCCCCATTCTCCCCTACAGAGTTAAGTTTTCCAAAGTCCCCGACAATATAAATGACAGTTCCTACTATCCAAATACTTTTTGGTCTCCCCTAGTGTGTGCCCTTTGTAGGACAATTCATGGGTTCTCCGATGGAGATAGAGTAACAATTCAATGTGTCTAAATAGTACAAATCTAGGAAGATCTATAAGAAGAGATAAAACGATGCTACTAGTTTAGCCACAACTCAAATGAACACAATATTTAATGAACAATAAAACACCCACACTATGGTGCATAGTTTCCCAAGGGTCATCAATTTAGAGAGGGAAATTTTGTCTGATGACTATAATGTTCATGTTGTGGGAGTTGAACTTAGCTCTTCTTACCCCTAAGTTAAGGTGGAATTGATGTAGGAGACTTGGAAGGTGGTCATGACTAATTTCTTGAGACTGGGTCAGAGGTAATCCAAATTGAAAAAGAGAGTACAAGATATAGAGGCAACTTTTTACAAGAAAGATATGGATCTCGAGGTAAATATTTTAGAAGTTGACAAGCTAAGGAAATAGAGACTCGACTTGTGGCTTCTCATCAGGATGAAATAGAAAAAATGACTTACTTTAATTCTGAGATAAAAGAAAAAGAGAGATTGCTTCAGTAGTTGTAAGAAAGAGAACAAGTGTTGTTGAGGAAGGCCCAAGAAGAACAAAGTATTCTTTCTAAGGAAGTGGTTAAATCGTAGAACAAATTCTCAGAAGTGAGCAATGCCAAGGTCCAAACCAAGAAACAATGGCAAGAAAAATAAGACAATTTCTAGAAGACATTGCAGGAGGTCTAGATGGCATTAGAGGCCGAAAATAAAAAATAGGAGTGCTATCAGGTCTTCACTTCAAGTTAGAGAGAAGGAGTTATAGAAGTCTCACTAGACACAATACTTAAATCTTGTAACTAGACTAGTTAAGAGAATAAGTAAAGGAAAAGGAGTAGCAAATTTCAGAGTTGTAGGTTGCAACTGCATCCTCTAGCCAAGAGGCCAACTTCAACCCTATGCTCCAACAACTATATACATATTATTGGGAGAGGATCAAATATGCCCTTATCTCTCTATATCTGACCTATTAGTTCATTTTAGATGCTCATGAGTTATAAATAAAGGTACAGGAGGTGGCCCTAGATATGTTGGAGGGCATCACCCTTAGGGTGGTTCAGTCCCAGGCCATTACTGAAAACCTTTGCATAATAGATAATGAGGCCTTGATTGTTGCAGGTATCACTAGCAGGAGGGTGGTTTCCAAGACAACCAATGATTTTATTTAGTATAACATGTTTTCCCTCAAATGAAAGGGTGCCTTGATAGCCCTCATATTTTCAATGGCCCAAGTTAAGGGATGGTCCAACTGGGACTCCTTTCCCTTATTTTACCAGAGATAGTACTAGGAAGTGATCAAATTTTAGACCTATTGGCAAAAAGGCAACAGGTCTAATCCTTCCTCTAGGAACTTGAGTTGGGCACCAACATTTCCAAATTTGAGAAAATCCTACATCCTCTCATCAGGATCCACTTCCAGCTGAACGCAAAGCTCCCCACTCTAGCTAGCATCTCTTTCCAAGAAATAATTTCCCTAGACCTTTCTTTTGAAGAGCTACAAAGTCATCAACCACCCTTAGATGAGGACTAGGATTCCTTCCAATCTATGCTTATGGGTATTTAACTTTCTCCTATTTTCCCTTTTGAGCAAGCTTGGTGTAGAACCAATAATTTTGGGTTCTCCTTCTTCTTGGTGAATAGCCCCTCAAAGTCACCAAGGTGTGAACTAAAATTCACAATTTTATGTTTTGCGCCCCAAATAGTTTCCTTTCTCATTTTGTGTCAGATCAAAATTTTGGTCGCACTATGAAATGTGGTAGGCTTGTGTCTCTTTCCTGATGCATCCCCATCATTCCTCTACATGTGTGATTCCCGCTTTGAGAATAAAATATTTGGAGCTCATGATATTACATACTCCATGTGGAATCCCCATGGGACTTCTAATATTTTTGGTGATTGGAGAATCTCTTTTATAGATTGTATTTATACATATTTGAGGGTCGTTGACATAGTTTTGTTTTGACTTGCACCGACTATAAAGAATTGATATTGTTAGCAGCGTGAGATGATAGGGACAAATTAATATTGCTAACATTTTTGTAGAGTAATAAGAGTGTTGAGATCTTCGAACACACTTATCAAATGATATGAATCGGGATTAGATTGAGAAGAAAGTGATTACCGAAACCATCTTAGTGGCCATCTACCACCCCAAGGTGGCATGGATTAGGTTTATGATCTCATGGTGTAAATGAATGATTTTTTATTTTTAGTGGAGACTTCTACTTTTTGGCAATTTAGAGAAAATACTTACAGACTATTTCATCTTGGCCTCTTTGTCTTTTCCATCTTTGAATTTGTTTAAAAGTATTGTGTCAAGATTATTGATGATTTTCTTATTAATCTTACAACTTTTGTTTATCGATGCAAGTAACTGAATTATGTTCTCATTAACTCTTTTAGTGAGTTGTGGATGATATTTTGTTATCGTACAATGTCAATGTGAATGAGTTATTACTTCAAGTGTTGAATGAAAGGCATATATCCCTTAACAAGTCTTGGTAATTGATTCTACTGAATATTTCAAATATTTGACTTTTATATTTGTAAATTTTAAGCCTCTTGTCCCTCTTCAAAAGAGTGAATTTATTTTGTACTTGTCTCTATGGATATCATGTGTGTGAATTAGTTGGATAATTTCCTAGCATTACAAATTTTGTTGTATCACATTAGTATTTATTTTTTTCTATTCTTCTTACCCTTTTCATGCAATTACGAAGAGACGAATTCTAAAATCCTAGAGGTCATTTCACAAAGAGCATCAAGTCCCACCTCTATGCAACTTCCTAACTATCCTGCTTCAAGTCTTCAAGCCTAATTGGGGATCAACAATCAAGCCATTCTTCACTATTTGAATTATGTCATACAACTCTTGTTCATATACTAAATACTTTCTCTAAGAATCATTCAACTTCTCATTGAAATAAGTAATTGGCCTTCCCTCCTAGCTCAGAACATCTCCTATAACATTGTCATTGTTATCATAGTCCACTTGTAAGACCTTATTGAAATCTGGTAAGGTTAGTACCAGAAACTCCATCACTTTTTGCTTTAATACTTTAACTCTTTTGTGCTCTAGATGTCCACTTGAGTTCTTTTTGGTCTCCCCTCATTTCCTCCATCATAGGTGCAAAAATATAACTAAAGTTTCTAATGAACTTATGGTAAAAACTTGCAAAGTCATGAAAAGATCTCAAGTTTCTTAGGATTTTTTTTTGGGGGGGGGGAGAGAAGTGCAAAGAACATGTTAGAATATTTCTTGTTGATTATAGCAACAATATTTCTGTGCTAGTTGTCTTTCCATGTCATTTTTTTAAATATATATTTTGCAACTCTTAAGGAATATCCAAGTGGTCTTTTTTTGCTTAGATTTCTCATGTTTATTTGTATGATTGGTAAAATTAATTGTATTGAATGAGGTGTATTATACTTTTTGTTCACTAAAGTTTCATCTTTAAGAGAGTGGGAATTGGAATTAGTGTTAGTGATATCATCCTCTTGCACCAAAGTATCTTTAGGAGTAGGACAAATTTTGGGAGAAGGATAATAATAACTCATCAATGGTTCATCTTTAGAAGGGAGGTCATTAAGTTGAATGGAAGTCAAGTGTCACTAGGAGAAGTAGGTATGATATTATCCTCTTGCACCAAGTTATCCTTGTGAGGGAAGGAATTTTTTAGTAGAATGATCAATATCATCCTTCAAATCTTCCTCCTTAACAGGGAGATTGTTGATAGAAGTTTTAAATATTTCTTCTTGCATGAAAATTTATTCAATGTGGAGAAGGTCTTGGGGAGAGAGACCATCACAAGTGTAACATGAAACAACTATCATAGCATGTGTCATAAGTTTCAAACCACTCCCTAGGCCATATGTTACTAATTTCAAAACATTTACAAACAATTTTTAGAACTTGAAAGAGAAACACAAGATATGCATTAGTGCTCTTAAGATAGTAAATGTTAAACAGAAGGTCTTTTTCAAAGATTTTAAGAAATTGAATATGAAACATATGACATCTTTCAAAAAATTTAAGAAACAAAATGTGACACATATGACATCTTTTAAAATCTTTAATAAAGTTGATATGGAATATAGAAAAGAGAAACATGATTGAAACACTTTTGAAGTATTATTTGAGTTCATAGGAGACATGTTTCTAAATGAAAAGCCTTTAAGTGTATACAACCAAAATAAAAATTAGAAAATATGTAGGTGTAAGATATGTCGAGTTCAACAAACTATTTCATCATGAAAAAGGGACAAGGAGAGACAAATACTGAGACACATTCTCACTTGAACATTGGAACACAAAGCCACCAAAGGGGTGATTGTAATTGACTAACTCTTTTTGAAGAGATTCAAATGATACCTTAGGTATTTTATTCCTTTTCCACTATTGAAAGTGGATAGGTTTTGAAATGAGAGAACTAAGATCTAGGTATGAAACAAGGCCACAATAGGTATAGAAATGAATAGAAGGTATATAGGTGCACATGTTTCTAGAATTTAAAGTTGATGTCATTGGATATGGTTCCTTAGAGTATCACAATATTCCACCTTTTAGACATCAAGCTAGATATGATCTCCCAATATCCCAAACTACATGTTGGTCATATCTAGAGCTATTTTCTGGGGATAGGGTCACCCAAGGTACCCTTGTCTAGATGGGGACACCATAGATGTTGTTGTAGAGGGTGTCCCTAGCCAATCTTGATGTGGTTCTCTATCTCTACTTCTGGAGTGCCTCATGGTCTTCTTGTCTCTCTTGGATACTTATAGCTAAACACACCAAGAGAAAAATAGTGTTTGGGTAATTTATAGGGGTTTTCCTAGGTCAAAAATGAGGTTTATAACTAACCCATCAATTCAATTAAAATTTAATTATAAAAATACTGAATTGAAATGATTGACTAAATCGATTATACCTTCAATTAATGAAGTAATGTTCTTAGGATAATTCCTCCATGTGTTGTTGCAATAATATGATAAATCGCATAAAACCCAAAGGTTCATGAAATCATAATTGAACATTACTTGATGTATCTTGTTGCTCCTTACACTTAGATCTACTCTTGGAATGTTTCTCTTGAATTGGAATGATAGAATAATGAATAGATGCAATAATGAGATGATGAAATTAATGGAGAGAGATTCCTTATATAAGGATTTCATAATAAAATTTACCTCTAGGCCAACTTATAATTTTATGTTTTTGTACAGAGCTAGATTTGAATAGGGTAGGACCATTGTATTATCCTGTCAAAATTCTAGGAAAAAAGTGTCAAACAAGGTGGCTTGGGGCAACCCTATCCCAACACTTTAGGCCTAAATTTTTAGAGATGCAAGGTAAAAGGTTTCTTATGCCAAAAATATATTTGTATGAAAATATATAATTTTTATATGGGGGAAACATGTGTTCAAATTTGAAATTGGGTAGGATTTATAATAAATTAGGATAATAAAATATAAAGGGCACATTTAGAATTAAGGGCCCAAATAATAAAGTGTTGTTGTATTAGAGTGGAATAACAATCATAATATTTAATTAAATATTAGTTTAAATCAAAAAAGTCCTATAACGAATAGAGGAATGGACAATAATAAAATGAGTGCTAGGAGAATGTGAAATTGGATACCTTAATTGAAGGTGTACAATTTATGACACTGGAACAAAAATTCTGGAAACTTTAACTTATGACAAAAAATGTGTAGGCATACTATCCATTGAAACCACAAGTCATAAATCCTAAGCACGAGAAAATGTGAATCACGATAGGTTATCAGACCAAGCTCACTATCTAGGTAGCATGTACATCAATCACTTTAGATTAGACACTCAGTTGACTTCCATCAACATGAGTAGATTCAACATGATATTATAAAAATATCCCAACTAATTACATAATCATATCAATCAATGACATTGTTGCAATTCAAAAATCTCTAACATGACAAGATAATAATATATTTTTTTCAAGCATTTGGATGCCATATTATTAAGAGGCATCTATAATACTAATTTAATAGCATCTATCCAACCGTGTTCCTTAGAGAAAAAACCTCTTGACATCAATGAAAATGGCCAACTATCAATTTCTCCAATACTTAATTTTCAAAAAAGACTCCTCCTAAGTTCATAAACAAACAATTCTTCTAATATCTTCATTTTTAGCACAAGCACTTCTGAAGAATTTTGCAAGACCACCAAGAATTTTTATGCGCTATTCTATCCTCTCCATGCACTACGCACCTAACCCTATGTGCTATGTCACACCTACGCGCTATCTAGACCTACCCATGTGACCCCCTAAAAGCCATATGCCCTAGATAACTTCTATGCGCTACCCATTTTACCCTTTGCGCTACCCTATACACCCGGTGCACTAATCTAATCCTACATGCTAACTTAACCTAATGATGCACTAGCCTACAATTTTTGGATGCTACCCTATTTGATTGAACCCTACGCACTATGAAATTTTTCGTATGCGCTACCCTTTTGACCCAATGTGCTAAAACATAAAAATTCGCATGAAAATTTCAAAATATGACCAAAAATGACAAAATCAAAAATAAAAAATGGATCAAAATGGTTGACTTACTGGTGATCCATACGCGGCAGGCCTCCAATACCTCCTAACATGCTCAAATCGATGAGAAGAATATGGAATTGGCATGTTGACTTCTCTCCAAATGTCACTATCTCCAAAGTCAACAAGCACAAATAAAACAAAAGGAATCACTTTTTCCCTTTTATGGGGTAAATTGAAATTAGGGTTACATGGAGGAATGCGAAAATCACTCCTGGTGTCTCATGCAAACCTATCCAACATCATTATCAGGAGATGAATCAATTTATTGCATTTAACATAGACCAAAATTTAAAATGCTGTCAAAATTATCCAAATCAAATCAAATTTTCAAAATTTTTGATTCATCTCCCGAGGGGGCATTATCAACATCATTTTTATCAAATCTAGGGTATCAATTATCAAATATGGGGCATGACATGAAAATCTCAAAATGACAAAAAAATTTATCATAACTAAATCATGACAACACATCATTTTCTTTTAAACAACATGTGCACACACGTCACTTCAAAGAGGGGCAAAATGTAGATGTATAAAAATGACCATATTCCTAAATGAATATTTTATGTTCATTCTTCTATTTAGTTAAATCCAATTTAATTAAATCACCCACATTCTGCTATTTAATTAAGTAAATTATTCAATTTATTTAGTTAAATTCACTAGAACTCCTTTTATCATTTAATTGAATAAATCATTTTATTTAATTAAATCCCTTCTCTCTACTTTTAATTAAATTAACATTTAATTAAATAGTTCACCCCAAATTGAATAAATCTAATTTATTCAATTTCCCAAATTGCAACCAAATTGAAATAAAGTAATTTATTTTAATTAATTCTATTTTCCCTCATCCACTTGCAAAATCCTACATCTCCCACTTGCATCCTAAACCGTATTTCCTAATTTCTTCTAGAATCCATCTAATTCTAATCAATTAACCCTAAACCTATCCATTATCCCTTTTCCCTAAATTTGAGGAGGTCACTTCTCAAATTTGGAGTAAAGTCTTCAAAAGGCATTAAAGCCTTTATCCATTCAACAAGCTAACTTGTTGAATACCCCCAAATTTGGAATGACTCTTACAAATTTGTCCCCAAAGTCTTTAAACCATTAATGGTTAACTAACCCTTAGTGGCATGGTTAGAGACTTTTTGACTAACTTAACCTCCATGTAACCCAAGGGTCTCATCAAGTATTTATTGGTTTGACCATGGTTATTCCTTTATCCTTGCACAAGAGTTTATCCTTTGGGTAAAAGCTTTATCCATTGGATAATCTTAACCTAACCTTAACCCTTACCTCCTAAGGTAGCCATGAGGTCTTCTCAAGCATTTAATGCTTCCTACCTCTCCTCTCAACCAGCCTTATGTTGACAATTGTCACCATTTCATTTGGTGAAAATTGTAAACATGGATTGACAACTTTCAAACTTGACCCTTGATTAACTCTTTCAATCCTAGCCATCCATTGCCCTATTTTCCCAATAAATAGAGCTCTCCTTCCTCCATTTTGATCATCTACTATCTATCTAGAAATCCAAGCTATCTATCTACCAATCCAAGCAAGATTTTAGTATCTCATTTATGCTCATTTTAGCACATCTAGTCTCTCTTTGCAATAGGAATTAATCTAATAAACATTTTAGACTATTTCCTTTATCATTAGCTTAAATCATATAACTAGTATATCATGTTAGGATAGTATTACTATCAATCTTGTCATCTTATAATCTAGTTTATTGCATTTATAGAATCATGCATAGATAGGATGCATTTTCATGTTAAAATCAATCAAAAGCATCCCTCGTTCTTGCATTTGTCATCCCTAAACCACTTTTCTTGGTGACCTGAGAGCAAAGGCATTGGTTTGAGGGACCTTGTGAGATAGAGAACCATGGAACCAACCTTGGGAAGTTGAGTCATTCTTCATGACTCCATAACTTGCACCAAGAAGTCCTGTGGGTGTGTGGACAAGTCTCTTTGAGCTTCACTTTTCACATTTTAAGTTTCATTGACCCACTTTTCCCGCATACATTTCTGGTGCCTACCGTGGGGCTCTACCCCATTAATCAAATTAGTTTTCAAAAATAAGCACTTTTGCAGGTACGTGGGAAATAGGGATTAGCGCATCAGGAACATCCCTTAGCGCATTCGATGGATTCTTCAGCACATCCAGAACACTATTTAGTGTGTGGGGTCTATATTCTAGCGCGTGAAGTCCTTACCTTAGCGCATCATCCTCACTAATCTTTTTCTATAGGTCTCAACATGGGAGAAAAATAGAGTAGCGCATCAAAAAAATAGTTTAGCACGCCAGGCTTGTCCGATAGTGCATCCAGATTACCTTGTAGCGCATATAGTTTGTTTTGTAGCACATCACAAATAGAGGCAAAAAAGATAAAAAATTAAAAAAATTAAAAACTGTAACTGAGTGTGAAATTAGACTTGTTGAAGTCCACAAATTGTCTAACAATTTTGTTTGTCATTTTGCAAGGTTCTAACAATTTTCTTGCAGATAAGAGCTCAATTTTAGGATCATTAAGATAGTTTAGAGTTTTTACTAACATAGTTAAGTTAGTTAAAATTTTAACTTCTTTTAATTCTTCTTAAAATTGAACTCACATTTCATTTGGGTACCTAAAAAGAACCACAATAAAAAATCTTTCTTGCTTTCATAGGAGAAAAACTTTCCTTTGGGTTATTAAAAAGAACAAGACAATCTTTCATTTTGAAAAAAGTTTTAAAAACAACCTCACCATCCTTTGGAGTTTAAAAGGATCAACTTCAAATTTCTACAAAGTAAAATCAACCTCATTTGTCAATTTTTTGTTTTCAAGTTAAAGAGGGAAGTCCTTCCCCTTTTATCGATTTCTTTTGTTAACCACCAAGATCAAAATTTTGCTTTGTTGACCAGGTTCTTTTCCTAGATTAGAAAATCATTGCTTTGAAGGGATAAAATAAACACCATGTTTTCGTGGAGCAACATCTCCATATAGCATTTAACAAATCATTGCAATGAAGATTTAAAAAGAACACTTGTTTACCTTGTCTCGAAAGTGGAAAGAATATGCTCTCCCCTTAACTAGGTGATCAAAAATCTAGACCACTCTTACGCTTTGAGTGTTTATTGCATTAAATCCTTTAGTATGCCTGCCTTCCTGAGGGGTTGAAAAACTATTAAAGCCATTTTTGGTCAGTGTGAAGGGAACGACCTAAGTGGGAAACAACTTTAAAGCCAAGTGTTCCAACCCATTATAATCAAAAGTGAAAAGTGACGAAAGTCCTTTTCAACGGTTGTGCGCAGCAATTAGCCTTCCCCCAGTATCCTTGAGATACGTAAAGCCTTTGTTCTAAATGTTGGGAAGCCTCCTGAGGGAGTTTATCACTGACAGCCGAACAAGAAGCTTGATTATGAACCTTAGCATTAGAAACTTTGAGCCAAGTCAGTAACCAGACATTTGTAATATCATAGTGCAAGGGTGGGGAAGAATCCACCCCCAAGATCGCTCACCATATATCTCCCAAGATAACTACTCAATTATGAAGTAATTCACTTTGAGTTAATTTCTAGCAAAAGGCAAAAAAATGGGTGCCCTCTAGGGGGTGACACGGCTGCTTGAGCTGACGAAGTATCAAGACTATTGAGCTATGGTATTACTTATGACCTTTTAATAAAGAGTCTTTTTGAAGTGTATTCTTTGTATCCAAACCTGTTGAAACATTGGTTATTTGAACACATCCTCATAGAACATACACTTATTGTTTAGATTAAGAAAAATGATTGTCTCTTTTGTGCCGTCCTTTCATTGGTTACTTTAGAAAATCACCTATCAGCATTAAAAACTCAAGGCAAAAACTCCAAAATTGCAGAAAACAATCAAGTCAGGGCAGTTCAATGCGTAAGAGAAACATCTTAGCGTGTGGCGATCATACTTTAGCACATCAAACCTTATCTTTAGCGCGTAAAGTCTTAACAGTAGCGCTTCATTAGAATCTAAAACCAACAAGTTGCAATTAGCACATCTTGAAAATAGTTTAGCGTGTTGAAGCATCAGCTTAGCACATGGAAGTCAACCTTTAGCGCATAGAGTGTAATCAATAGCATGTCAACAGCTCATATTAGCGCGTGATCTTTTGAAACCTCAACTGAAACAAATTAACTAGCTTAAACCAGTTAGCATGTAGCAAGGGGCTCAATAGCACGTGGAGTCTTTTCACTAGCATGTTGAGAACTTTTTGTATCACATAGAGTCTCTGTTTTAGCGCATCGTCAAAATCATAAAAACAGGGGGCAAAAACAAAGGTCATTTTTGAAAATTTTGGAAAACATTCATAGGAATTTTTCTTCATCAACCTAAGCTTCATCAATCAGAAAACCAAAAAAAGAGTATCAAAACTATTTCCAAAGTAGGTTTCTCATCAAACATAGTTGTCCAAAATTTGAAACTAGTCGCACAATAAACATATCTATCCTATCAAAATCAGGAAACATCATCATAAGTGGCAACTAGGTCCTATCAATCAAGCGGATTTCTATCCCAAAATACACTTGTTTCAAAACTCCAAGTTGTCAAATCGAGTTTCAATATCGGGAAAGCTCTATTCCATATCATTTGACACACTTTGTTGTGAGGGGGCATCTAAACCTTCACTTTGATAAAGTAAAACTTGAGTTTCCAAAACAAACTCAACTGAATCCAAAACAAAATCAAAGGAAACCATTGATCGCTTGTGCA
Source organism: Cryptomeria japonica (assembly GCF_030272615.1). NCBI lineage: Eukaryota > Viridiplantae > Streptophyta > Pinopsida > Cupressales > Cupressaceae > Cryptomeria > Cryptomeria japonica. The sequence goes on along the minus strand of NC_081408.1, from coordinate 237,857,446 downwards.
TGACTAATCCTCATATTCTAAGAAGAAAGAATATTTATCATAACACTAAGTTGAAGAAACAACAACCGAGTTCTTCGAAACTTGCCAAAAGAAATAAATTTTTATACATCAATCATCAACTCTTCAAATCTCATTGAACATTCCTTCGTCATATATGATTATATCTTCAACACAAAACAAATGAATTTGACAAGGAACCTTTGAGGAGTAGAGCATTCTATCAAAAGTCCGCATTCAGTCAACAAATAAATTGTGGAGGAAAGATTAATCCAGCATTCTTTCCTGACGAGTGCATCACTTATAACATACCAAGGTTACCACCACCAACCCCCGAATATTTCTAAGATGCCTATTGTCACTCGCTCTCAACAAAACAAACAAAGCAAAGCACAAACTGAATCAAGCATGAATCGAAGGTTATCTAATCCTTTCGAAGGTCCGCATCTAGAGGACCCTAAGATAACTGACGAAATCCTTCAAGAATGTCAAGAAAGTGCTTCATTTCAAAGGCTTGTGGAAAGACTCATAGAAAATGACAAGGAAAAATACCTACTCATGCTCACAAGCAAAGGAGTTAAACTTCCTGAAGACTTTGACACAAACATTTTTGGAACAGGATCACGACATTATGAATATCAAGAACGATAAAGAGAAGAAGAAGCCCATGACCCTGAACAAAACATACCTGAACAAGATATGCCTGAACAAAACATCCCTGAGCAAAACATCCCCAAGAAAAACATATTGTTCCATACACCATTTCAACCTAGAATTAATGCAAGGGAAGAATTCTTCCCTCGGGAAAATAATGCACCCTTGATTGCTCTTACTTAACAAATGCAAATGTTACAAAGACAAATGCAAGACATGCAACAAGGGACAACAATAGAATATTCATTAAATGAAATTTGTCCTTATCCATTTGACAGAAGATTGAACATGATACCTTTTCCTCCAAACTCAGACATTCCTAAATTTGACAAATATGATGGAAAAGGTGACCCCCGTGATTATGTTCGAGAATTATATACAATGAGTCTCGAATTTGCTCATGATGATACCTATTTAATGAGGTTATTCCCAAGAAGCTTGGGAGGGAAAACAATGGAATGGTTATCCAAAATCACACCTCCTATCAGATCATTAGATGAACTAGTCAACAAATTCATAATGCAATATTCCTATAGCATTCAACATGTTATCACCATGCTAGATGTCTATAAGACCAAACAGAAAAACAATGAAACATTCATGGTATTCCTTCAACGTTGGCGATGTATGGTTTCAAGATATCCTCAAGATATCCCTGAAAAAGAAAAAATGGAAAATTTCATCGACAACTTAAATAGTGAGATGAGTTACAGACTCAAGCTCCAATGCATACCATCTTTCGCTAAATTGATTAAGAATGGAATTCAAGTGGAAGAAGCATGTGTCAAGAAAGGAATACTAAAATTCTTCAAAGAAGGAACAAGTTCATCAAACTACAATAGTCAACACAACAACAATTTGGACAAATCCAAATTCTGGACTAGAAACAAAAACAATGGAAATGAAGGAGGCAATGAATCAAATGATCCAAAATCCAAGCAGCTCATGCTTGCATTATCAGGTAATCCTCAAGCTACAAAGAATTCCAAAGGTGCTAACCCAGAAACCAACACTTATGCACTGAATACCAATTAAGGTCAACCCAACACAAACAACACCAACAATGCTCAAAACAATTACACAAATCGAGGGCCTAATAACAATTCATGAGGTAACACCAACAATTTTTAAAAACGCATCTACACACCATTGGGGCAATCACTGGAATCAGCATTCAGAGAACTCCTAGCAAACAAAATTATCTCCTTACCAGCAATCAGCAATTTTGAGCCACAAATCAAACCACCTTGGTGGAATGACTCACACTTTTGTGATTTTCATTGCAACAAAGGTCATCAAACAAACGATTGCATGAGACTGAAAAACATTGTTCAGGACATGATTGATAGAGGTGATTTAATAGTTGATGGTATCAAGACAAATGGTGACCATGGAGCCTTTAAGAATCCTCTTCTAAACTACAACAAGTATGGAGCTTCAACCTCAAATGATACACATGGAGCTCATATCAATCACATCTACAATAACACCATCAATCATATATTAGCTGTAGACAATCAAGTAAATGTCATCACAATCAAAGATAAGCATGATCATGAATCTGTCAACATAACAACTAGAACTCAAAAATATGTCTTGAAGGGACATATGTCAACAACAAACACCGTACCCAAAATTCAATATGATCTAGTTAATCAACTATGCAAAACTCCTACTCAAATATCCATACTAGAGTTGCTAAAACTTTCGCCAAAACACAAAGACATATTGGAACAAGCATTATTAGAAACAAATGTACCTCAAGATCTAGATGCTAACAAATTCCAAGCCATGGTTGCTCATATGACAGGGCCTCATAATCTCACTTTTTCTAAGCATGATAATATCTCATTGAGCCATCCACATAATACACCTCTCTATATTGAAGTCATAGTCTATAAACACCGAGTTAAATGAGTATTAATAGATGGAGGAGCTGGACTTAATATTTGTACCTTAAAACTTATCCGTGCATTAGGCTTCTCTAAGGAGTTTATTGATCCATGCAAAAAGATTACTATAAAGGTATATGATGATGAAGAAAGATCATCTAAAGGAACCGTGATGTTGCCTATTCAGGTAGGATCGATACAAAAAAATACTATGTGCCAGGTCTTAGACATAGATCTCACATACAATATCTTATTAGGTCAACCCTGGATACATGAAATGCAAGCCGTACCTTCTACATATCACCAGTGTGTCAAATTTCCCTATAATGGGCAGGAGGTTTCTATATTAGCTGATCACAATCCATTTCAACATTGTAATGCAATGGGGGCAGCCCAAGATAGCCTGGTTCCACATAATAGAGAAAAACAAAATTCCCTAGCACTAGATCTTCAACAGGAAAAGTCTAGAGATTTCAAGCAAAAACTGAAAATCAAAGAGCATGGCATGGGAGAATACTCTTTGGAACCCATGTGTTTGGCCAACTTATCAACATCACCTAAATCTCTTGGATTACCTACAACATCAACACATCAGGCAGCTCAGCCCATCACCAAGTTTGATGGTGCATTCATCTAAATTGGCACTCTAGAAAATGAATCAGAGGAAAAGGACATCCTTAGCTGGTTATACAAGGATGAAGAAAAAGATAACAGAGTGGCTGCTATGGAAGTGGATATACCGATACACCTGTATGGAACGGGCTACTTAATCATGCAACAAATGGGATATAATGGCAAAGGACCTATCAGAAAATGTAAGGAAGACGTCACCGAACCAATAGATCCTCATTCACAATTCAGTAAAGACAAAATAGGATTGGGTTTTGAACTCACTCTACTACCAAGAAGGACACCACGTAAATATCAAAAACCTCAGTGGAAAGCAAAGACAAAGTATAAAGAAGAATCCTAGCAAGAGGCACTATTTGAGTCAGCAGAGAAAATACGTAAGGAATGTGAACATCAAGAAAGGAAGCAACATCAAGCGAAGCCCATCATTCAAAAGAAGGCAACATCTATAGAAGTACATCATGTTCAAAAACCAATATCCAACAAAGCAGAATCACCTCCTGATAGCACCATTCCTCCCCAAGGAGGGACAATATATGAACAAATACAAAGAGTAGAAATAGGATCTAACATAGAGTCCAAGAAAACTATTAATCTTGTATCAATCATCAAAGACCTGTTCTCACCCTACAACATACCAGTTCATAGCTCTGCTAGAATCTAGGATACTACCTCTGAAACTGATTCCAATGAATATGAATGGGGTAGTTGTTCTAATGCTACTGAAGATATTTGTGCAAAGGATAGTCATACACCCATTTCTCAAGAAGCATGCAACACAAAATATAGACTGCTTGAATTTGGTCCATAAAATATCTATGACGCCAAGGAAAATGAGCAGCATCATTATGAACAAGTCTATACAAAAGATGATACCATCGAAGACCTTGATGAAATCCTTAACTTCTTTAACACCCACTCCAATCACGAAGATACTTCCATCATGACACTTACAACAGTAGAACTTGAACTGCCAAATGAATCCTTACCACTTGTCTTTCATGACCTCATAGACTGGGACGAACCTAAAATACATGATATACCAATTTTCCCAAATGACGAATCCATTATCCATTACTTGTGTACTGTTAACCTAGAAATAGACTCTACCAATAAACAAAGTAATGACATCTACAATCCAAGGAGTGCCAAGTCTCTCAGTCGTAAAAATGAATCAAATAAAGGATCTATTACTAAAAACCAGTCAATGGCAACAATGGATCACAAAAAAGTAAAAATAAAGGATGCATTTGAGGGTGAAAACCTTTTTAAGGAACCTAAAGATGGGAGACTTGACACTCTTCCGGAGCATTACCATGAGAAATCACCCATATTGATTGAGCCCACTCAATCAATCAACATTGGTACTATAGAAGCAGCGAAAAACATACGCCTGGAAAAATCTCTAACAGAGGAAGAAAGATCAAACTTTATAAAAAAATTTAAAGAAAAGAAAATCAACTTTGCTTGGTCATATGAAGATATGCCCAAGATTGATCCACAATTAATCATGCATCACTTGTCCATTACTCCAGGAGCTAAGCCAGTTAAGCAAAAACTGTGAAAGATGAATCCACATGTGGCACTCATGGTTAAATCTGAACTCAAGAAACTATTAGATGTCAGATTCATTCAACCTATTGACTATGCTAAATGGATTTCCAACATCGTGCCAGTATCAAAACTAGATGGTAGTATCAGAATATGCACTGATTTCAGAGATGTCAACAAAGACCATCCAAAGGACGACTTTCCTTTACCCATTATCGACATAATTATAGACCTCACAGTAGGTCATGCAATGCTATCAGTAATGGATGGTTTTTCAGGCTATAATCAAATCAAGATAGCCCCAAAAGATCAAGATAGAACAATGTTTACCTATCCTTGGGGAACGTATTGTTGGAATGTTATGCCTTTTGGCTTAAAGAATGCAGGCACAACTTATCAACGAGCAATGACAACAATCTTTCATGACATGATGCCTACCTTCATGGAAGACTATGTGGATGATTTACTGGCTAATTCCTTCACCACAGAAGAACATCTCAACATCTTAGAAAAGATTTTTGATAGATTAGAGAAATTCCAAGTCAAGCTCAACCCTAAGAAGTGTGTCTTCGGGGTTACATTAGGAAAGTTACTATGCTACATAGTTTTAGCTAAAGGTATTGAAGTGGATCCAGCAAAGGTACAAGCCATTATGGAGATGCCACCACCAAAGAACATCAGTCAGCTTAGATCTCTACAAGGATGATTCCAATGAATCAAGCAGTTCATCGCTCAACTAGAGGATAAAAGTCTCCCATTTAATCATTTGTTACATAAAAATATACCATTCAGATGGGAAGCCAAATGTGCAGAATCTTTCTATCAAATCAAACAGTATCTAATGAACCCACTAGTTCTAGTACCACCAATAGCAGGGAAGCCACTCATTCTCTACATTTCAACAACAGATATATCACTGGGGGCATTGTTAGCACAAGAAGATCAACAAGGCAAGGAACAAGCTATATACTACATCAACAAGACATTAAATGAATATGAATTAAACTATACATTTATTGAGAAGGCTTGTCTAATAGTAGTATTTGCCTCTCTAACATTACATGCTAGTGCACACAATTAAGCTAGTTACAAAAATTGATCCTCTCAAATATGTACTCAGTAAGGCAGCTCTTACAGGCAGATTGGTTAAATGGGTCATGGTTCTTAGTGAATTTGATATCCACTACATAGAAGGAAGAGCTATCAAAGGACAAGCAATTGCGGATAAACTGGCTGAAGCACCACTACCTAGAAAACACACTATGGAGATCGAATTTCCAGATAGGGACGTTCTTGCTATTTCTCCCAAATAATGGACCTTGTACTTTGATGGGTCCTACACACAACATGGCTCGAGTGTTGGCATTTTGTTCATCACTCCCGACGGACACACTATACCAAGATCATATAGGCTTATGTTTCCATGCACAAATAATGTGGTTGAATATGAGGCATTGGTTATAGGCATCAAAATGGGCGTAGAATGGAGAATCATAGAGTTATAGGTCTACAGAGATTCATAACTAGTCATCAATCAAATCAACAATGACTATCAGATAAAGGACGAAAAGTTGCAACCATACAAGCAAATGGTGGATGACTTCAAGCAATATTTTGTACACATCTCCTTTGAACAAATGCCAAGGTTGGATAACAAAGAAGCTGATGCAATGGCTACTATCACTTCACTACTACAAATCCTAGAGAAACATAGTCATTATGAGTTTCTGGTAGAGCAACTGTTCTCCCCTACCTATGACCACTCTTATTCCCATGTTATCTATGCCTTGACCGGTTCAGATTCTCCATTATATGGACCGATATACGATTATCTTAAGAAAAACATCCTAGCCATTGACCTATCTCGAAACCAAAAATGTAACTTCATCCGGCAAGCCGCCCATTATACCCTCACTATTGATACTTTGTACCGTCGAGGTCTCGATGGTACTCTTCTATGTTGCCTTGATCGTAATGAATCTAACTCCGCTTTACATGAGCTTCATGAAGGTATCTGTGGCACACATTCAAGTGGTACTACTCTTGCTAAAAAGCTTCTAAGAATGGGATATTATTGGCCAACAATCAAAATCCATGGCAGTCTTATACATGCACTAGCACAAGAACTGCAACCATTCACGACATCCTGGCCCTTTTGTCAGTGGGGACTAGACCTAGTCAGCAAAATTCATCCTTCATCTTCAAATGGACACAAGTTCATTATAAATACAATGAAATACTTTACCAAATAGATTGAAGCAGTCCCCATGACCACAGTGATTGGGAAACAAATTGCCTCTTTTATCCTTGATTATCTGATCTGCAGATATGGTATTTTGAGTTCCATCATCATAGATAATGGACGACCTTTCAAGAACCAAGACATATGAGAACTATGTGAAAAATTCAAAATAAAACATCAATTCTCTACACCTTACTACCCACAAGGGAATGGCCAGGTAGAAGCATCCAATAAGACAATATTGAAAATCCTAAAGAAAACAGTGAATGATGCAGGCAAAGATTGGCATATACAACTTAATCCAGCACTTTGGGCATACAAAACTAGCATCCACACACCTACAGGAGCTACACCATATTCATTGGTATATGGATCAGAAGCTATTTTACCCCTGGAGGTAGAAATTCCATCTCTCTGAGTCTCTCTAAAAGGCTTAATTCCAGATGAAGAGTATCGAGTTAACTGACTTCGAGAACTTGAACTGCTAGATGAAAGATGTTAGCATGCCTACACTCATCTCAAAGCATATCAGCAACGCATGTGTAGAAGCTATAACCACAAGGTCATTCCTCAAATTTTTTAAGTCGGTGACCTAGTACTCAAAGAAAATCCTAGAAATCAGCAAGATCGAGAAAAGAAAGGAAAATTTGAACCTAACTGGTCAGGTCCCTATTTCATCATATCAACCTATGGATTAGGCACTTATCAGCGGACTACTTCAGAAGGAGATGTGATCAACAAACCAACTAATAGTATCCATCTGAAGCAATACTACACTCGAGGAGTCTAATGCACAGAAAAGTCAAAAAAATCAAAAATATCAAAAAATCAAGAAAAAGAAAATAAAAAGGTACAATAAAAGCAACCGGTGAAAACCTGGCAACAGGCACTATTGTGAGAGGATAGATCCTCTATCTATATCCATACCATTCTATCCACACTAAAGCACTATCGGCCATCGCCTGACATTTTTATCACAGAATCCATCTAGGACATACTTAGCATAGTCACTATCCTAGTTTATCTGCATATTCCTTCACCACATCTCACCATAGCTTGGTAATCACTATACATATCCAGATTGAGAGGCACACTTAGCTAAGGGTGATATTTGTCAAAACTTGCAGCACATTCAAACCGTCAAAACTAGAAGCAAACTCAAAACATCATATCCAACAAACAAAACTCACTCAATCACAAAGAAAAACATCGATCACTAAACAAGATTCACAAGAGTTGACGGATGATTTTATGAAGTATCAAATTTTGCATCTTGCATAATGTTTTGACTGTTTTGCACTTGAACTTTTTGAATTATTGGATCCTCTGAATTTTCTCCACCATGCTTCAAAGATAGGGAACATCAGGGGACTCCAATATTTTCTTAGTTTTCTATCTATGAGGCGATCATCTATACTGTGTAAATACTTGTCTTGAGATGTGATTCACAACATATCACTGAAGACATGAATCCACTTTACGCATACAAATGGTTTAATCTTGTCTATTTATATGCAATCCGCACTCAGGTTGTCCTAGTTCAATTATACCTTGATGTTTATGCTATCTTGCAAAATAAAAAATCATGTAAATTTTTCTCAGGTCATTATGGTTCAATTATACCATTATGCTTGTATAAATTTTTAACATATCCCAAACAAATCAATGCTCAATGATGATACATATATAGAAAGCAAACAACATGTGGCTATACAGGGATGACAAAAATAGAATGAGGATGCTAAAAAAAAAACAATTAGTTGCATATCATTTTCAATTAGTTGCATATCATTTTCAAGTAGTTGCATATCATATCATTCATCTCATTTTCAAGATACATCTCACAACATATCATATCATTCATCTCATTTTCAAGATACATCTCACAGCATATCATATCATTCATCTCATTTTCAAGATACATCTCACTACATATCATATCATTCATCTCATTTTCAAGATACATCTCATAGCATATCATATCATTCATCTCATTTTCAAGATACATGTCACATCATATCATATCATACATCTCATTTTCACGAAACATCTCACAACATCATGCATTATCACATCATATTCATCAAATATCGCATCGCATGCATCTATCTAAGAATTGCATCATCATAGAATAAACAAAAGCATATAGAAAGCATCATCCATAACACATCACATGAGGATCAAAGAAAATGGTGTCATATATATATATATATATATATATATATATATATATATATATATATATATCTCAACAGATGATCAATATACAAAATATGTCATGTTTATGCCAAGTACAATACAATGATCAAAATACAATGGAGACAATGTCTCTCACGTATGACTATCTCCTGAGGGAGACAGTCTCACTATAGATGTCCTAGCACCTGGATCTCTAGGTGGATCCTATCTCAAAGGCCCTGTCATGCCTGTGCTCTCCGTCCTCGACCCAGTCTCTTAGGATCGACTGGATCTCAACTGTGTGAAACTTTGCACTCGGTGCTCCCTGGGCACCGCATCCTCATAGTGTCTCTTGTAATACTCTACCTCCTTGGCCCTCAAACCCAGCTCTCTCAAGGTGTCTCTCATCAGGCCACCTACTGCCGCTCTCTCCAAAACCTCTGCTCAAGCCTCAGATTGACCCAACCACCCCAAGGCAGTATCCTGCTCTGTGGTCAACTGTGTAATCTGATGCTGATGTGCCAACAACTCTATCTGCAAGTGTTACACTGACAACTGCAGAGATCTAATCTGTGCATCCTCTGCATATGTCAGAATCTGCATCTGCAGGGGTACCTGTGAAGGGGTACCCCTGTCCCTCTACCTATCGTTGCACATCCTCATACCCTCCCACCACTGCTATCACCTCCCCAACCTGCTCCTCCCCTCCAGCTCTGATCGCCAAACATCCTCTCCCTCTATCCACTAGCACTCGCTGCATAGCTCTCTCTACCCGTATCCTTCTATCACTACCATCTCCACCCCTATATCCTCTCCTCCCTAACTCCAATCTACCTCTAACTCTTCACCAACCTCGACCACCTCCTCCACCATCTCCACCATCCCCTCCACCTCCATCACCACCTCCCTTGTATACCTCCTTATCATCATCAAAAGCTGGAATCATCTCAGCTGGATCAGATATCCCGACCACTGCACATGCTACAAAGAGGGCTGCAAACTCGTCAATCATCCCTGCATCCACTATCTCAAGGGCATAATCCCAAATCTGGCCAACTAAGTGAAAGAACTCCTCTACTACTACCGCACTATCAATCGTAGGCCCCCAATCTGGGATGTCCTATCTCCGTTGAGCATAGAAACATGCTCCCTGTGGAATCCCCTGCTATCGACCATGTTGCCGTAGCACTCGGCTATGCAAAAACCTCTTTATAACAAAGGGCGTCCACCCTATCAGATACCTGGACATGAAAACATGGGGCATCTCCATCCCATCCTCAACCCATACCTCACAACCTGTATATGGTTGCCAGACGACCGTATCAATATCATCCAACACTCTCCTCCAATGCTCTAGTTTTCCTAGCTTATGCTAGACAACTATCCCTCTATACCCGTATGCATACGCACACCTAGCAGGCCTATCTCTATCTTCCAGTGGCCTAGCTATGGGGATATGCTCCCACGCCCATACTTGTAGCAGTGTCACTCCAGCTAATAAACTGCTATAATCCAAGTATACTACCTCATGCAAATCCCTGTATAAATGGGCCAGCATCACTGACCCCCATGCAAATCGACGACCTTGCATCACCATATCCTCCAACACCAATCCCCATCCCACTGATAGTCCCTTTGACCTACGGTCGGGACATAAGAACCCACCTATGAAACCTGCGAGAACTAATGGTAGAGGAGCATAATCCAAATCCAAAAACTCCTGCCAGGGGATCTCATACCCGTAACTAGTGTCATCTTGAAAGATTCGGCGAAGTGCCTCAGTCCCACCCTCCTTAGTCTGCTCATAGGGTAGCAATGCACCTACCACAAGAATCCACAGAATCTGATAACAATCCTCAAGCGTCACTGTAATCTCGCCTATCGCCAAATGAAAGGTGTTTCTATCACTGTGCCACCTCTCAGCCAATGCTGTCAATAAACCCTAGTTTACAATAAATCGAGACATCTCTAATAATGAGGTCAAGCCACACCTCTCAATAATGTCTCTATCTGCTTGTGTCAATCATGGTATCAATGACCACGGTCTCAAAAATCGCTCATGCAACTGCACTACTCCAAGACGCTCCTGTCAAAAGCAAAACAAGTCCAATATCAGTTTCCTCATCAACACATGGATATCAAAATCAAATTCATCTCAAAAACTTGAAAACTTTGAACAAATCTAAATCAAGTTCCACATCATATCAAATCCATCAAAACATATCAGCTTGTAACACAACTCAAGTTTCACATTCATACCAACTTGTAACACAACTCAAGTTTCATATCAACTTGTAACACAACTCAAGTTTCACATCCATATCAGCTTGTAAAACAACTCAAGTTCCACATCAATATATCAACTTGAAACAATCTCATATCAAATCAAGTTCATATCAAAAAAATCCAAATCCAAAACCACATTATATCAACTTTGCATCAAATCTATATCAACTTGAAACATCGTAAATCAAATCAAGTTATATTAGAACTCATATTGGACAACTATCAAAACAAAGACAACAGACACACAGACAAACAAAATGCACTTATCCCGACAGAACTGGCATCAACCTACCAATTTTTCTTCATCATAAAACCAAAAAATCTTTCCTATGCGCTAAATCATCTTGCCCACGCGCTAACCTGCTTCTCATGTGCTAACCTATTTTCTCCACATGCTACCCAATCCACCCTATGCACTAGCCGAAAACTATGCGCTACCCTTTTCTCCCAACGTGCCATCTAAACTACCCTATGCTCTTAAAAACCCTATGCGCTATTCTATCCTCTCCACGCACTACGCACCTAGCCCTATGCACTAGGTCACACCTACGCGCTATCTAGACCTACCCATGTGACCCCCTAAAATCCCCTATGTGCTACCCATTTTACCCTCTGTGCTACCCTATACACCCAGTGCACTAACCTAATCCTATGCACTAACTTAACCTAACGATGTGCTAGCCTACAATTTTTGGATGCTACCCTATTTGATTGAACCCTACATGCTATGAAATTTTTCGTATGCGCTACCCTTTCGACCCGACATGCTAAAACGTAAAAATCTGCATGAAAATTTCAAAAAATGACCAAAAATGATAAAATCAAAATTAAAAAATGGGTCAAAATGGTTGACTTACCGATGGTCCATATGCGGCAGACCTTTGATACCTCCTAACACGCTTGAATCGATGAGAAGAATATGAAATCGACATGTTGACTTCTCTCCAAATGTCACTATCTCCAAAGTCAACAAGCACAAATAAAACAAAAGGAATCACTTTTTCCCTTTTATGGGGTAAACTGAAATTAGGGTTACATGGAGGAACGCGAAAATCACTCATGGTGTCTCATGCAAACCTATCCAACATCATTATTGGGAGATGAATCAATTTATCACATTTAACATAGACCAAAATTTAAAATGCTATCAAAATTATCCAAATCAAATCAAATTTTCAAAATTTTTGATTCATTTCCTAAGGGGGAATTATCAACATCATTTTTATCAAATCTAGGGCATCGATTATCAAATATGGGGCATGACATGAAAATCTCAAAACAACGTAAAAATTGATCATAACTAAATCATGACAACACATCATTTTCTTTGAATCAACATGTGCACACATGTCACTTCAAATAGGGGCAAAATGTAGACGTATAAAATTGACCATATTCCTAAATGAATATTTTATGTTCATTCCTCTATTTAGTTAAATCCAATTTAATTAAATCACCCACATTCTGCTATTTAATTAAGTAAATTATTCAATTTATTTAGTTAAATTCACTAGAACCCCTTTTATCATTTAATTGAATAAATCATTTTATTTAATTAAATCCCTTCTCTCTACTTTTAATTAAATTTACATTTAATTAAATAGTTCACCCCAAATTGAATAAATCTAATTTATTCAATTTCCCAAATTGAATAAATCTAATTTATTCAATTTCCCAAATTGCAACCAAATTGAAATAAAGTAATTTATTTTAATTAATTCTATTTTCCCTCATCCACTTGCAAAATCCTACATCTCCCACTTGCATCCTAAACCCTATTTCCTAATTTCTTCTAGAATCCATCTAATCCTAATCAATTAACCCTAAACCTATCTATTATCCCTTTTCCCTATATTTGAGGAGGTCACTTCTCAAATTTGGAGTAAAGTTTTCAAAAGGCATTAAAGCCTTTATCCATTCAATAAGCTAACTTGTTGAATACCCCCAAATTTGGAAGGACTCTTACAAATTTGTCCCCAAAGTCTTTAAACCATTAATGGTTAACTAACCCTTAGTGGCATGGTTAGAGACTTTTTGACTAACTTACCCTCCATGTAACCCAAGGGTCTCATCAAGCATTTATTGGTTTGACCATGGTTATTCCTTTATCCTTGCACAAGAGTTTATCCTTTGGGTAAAAGCTTTATCCATTGGATAATCTTAACCTAACCTTAACCCTTACCTCCTAAGGTAACCATGAGGTCTTCTCAAGTATTTAATGCTTCCTACCTCTCCTCTCAACCAACCTTATGTTGACAATTGTCACCATTTCATTTGGTGAAAATTGTAAACATGGATTGACAACTTTCAAACTTGACCCTTGATTAACTCTTTCAATCTTGGCCATCCATTGCCCTATTTTCCCTATAAATAGAGCTCTCCTTCCTCCAGTTTGATCATCTACTATCTATCTAGAAATCCAAGCTATCTATCTATCAATCCATGCAAGCTTTTAGTATCTCATTTATGCTCATTTTAGCACATCTAGTCTCTCTTTGCAATAGGAATTAGTCTAATAAACATTTTAGACTATTTCCTTTATCATTAGCTTAAATCATATAACTAGTATATCATGTTAGGATAGTATGACTACTAATCTTGTCATCTTATAATGTAGTTTATTGCATTTATAGAATCGTACATAGATAGGATGCATTTTCATGTTAAAATCAATCAAAAGCATCCCTCGTTCTTGCATTTGTCATCCCTAAACCACTTTGCTCAATGATCTGAGAGAAAAGGCATTGGTTTGAGGGACCTTGTGAGATAGAGAACCATGGAACCAACCTTGGGAAGTTAAGTCATTCTTCATGACTCCATAACTTGCACCAAGAAGTCCTGTGGGTGTGTGGACAAGTCTCTTTGAGCTTCACTTTTCACATTCTAAGTTTCATTGACCCGCTTTTCCCGAATACAACTTGCAATTTTCTTTATCCTTGAATGCATTACTAAATTATTTGAGATTTTGATTGCACTTGTATTATCACAAAAGAATTGAAACGGGTTCTTACAATGTATTTTTCTTCTATAATAGGTGGAGACACAAAATCATGCTTCTTACCCAACCGTGATGCTAGACTTTCACCAAGAAAGAATGATCTTCCACTTGTACTATTTTTATCATCAATACATTGGACCCAATCTGCATCAGTATATGAAGTCAAACTAAAATTATGTCTTAGGATACCATAATCCAAAATCCATTGTAGCTTTCAAGTACAAAAAAATCCTCTTCACAACCTTGACATGAGTTTCCTTGGATGCTATCTGAAATCTACCAACCATTCCAACTACCTACATGATATTTTTTTTGGATGTAGTCACACACAACAAGCTACCAATCATTGAGCTACATAATTTTTAATATGTCAGAGAAAAATCATCATCTTTACTCAACCTACATTGAGTAACAATATGTTTACTTACTAGTTTGGACTCTTCCATTCTTAAAGTTCTGAACATATCCTTTATAAAATTGTTCGTAGAAATAAATATACCTCTTTTTATTGAGAAATATAGAAACCAAGTAAAAAAGATAACTCATCAAGAATTGACATCTCAAACTCCATCTGCAATGCATCTCATAACTCTTTACACATAAAAAACATTACTTCCTCCAAAGATAATATCACCAACATAAACCACAATAATCAATGGCTAATTACCATCTAATTTAACATATACATTACTATCTATGAAAACCTCTACTAAAACCTTGCTATTCCAAATACTTGTCCATCCTGGAATACTAAGATCTTGGATCTTGCCCGAGCCCATATAAATATTTCTTCAATCTATACACAAAGTATAGTTTGTTTGAGCTCTAAAATCCTTCTTGTTGTTCAATATATACTTAACATCCATCTTTTAACTTTGATGTTGTTGAATGTTGATAGTGCCAAAAACATTCTAATAGCCTCTAGTCTAGCTACTTGAGCAAATATATATTGAGAATCTATACCTTCAACTTGAGCATAAAATTTACATACTAATATGGCCTTGTTCCAAATGACCTCTCCTTCATTCAACTTGTTTCTCAAGACCCACTTAGTACCTATCACATTCTTATTTTAGGTCTTCATACCAACTCACATGGCTCATTTTTCTTGATCTAAGATAATTCTTCTTCCATAGCATCATGTCACCCTTTCCAGTTTCTTGCTTCTATATAACTACTTGGTTCAAATTTTTACAATAGGGAAAATTATATTTGTTCACCTGCCCTTTGTTCTCTTTTTCGAGTAAAAACACCACTATCTTTGTCTCTTATAATTTGATATTTAAAATGATTCTTCTGCACATACCTTGTCAGAGTCTTATTACTTGTTATCTCTAATCACTTCCAATTTCCTCTTCACTTCTATGGACTGAATCAACTTTGACTTTATTTTCTAGAACCTGAAATGATTATACTATTTCATAAACACTTACATTTGTACTTTTGACCACTCTCTTCAATATCTTGTTATAATTTTTTTGTGCTTTTCTTGTCATTGAATAACCAAGAAAAATACATTCATCAAATCTAGAATCAGACTTAACAAGATTGTCTTCATCTATTTTGAAATAGGACTTGATTCCAAATATTTTGAAATGTCTCACAGATATTGGTCTCCTATTCTATAGCTCATAAGGTGTGTCTTTGTTGTCCTTGGCCTAAGCTCTATTTAAAATATATACTATTGTCTAATAAGATTCTCTCTAATACATATATGGTAACCAAGCCTAATTTAACATGGTTGTTTCTATCTCTCCAACTGTCTAATTCTTTCTTTCTGCCACTCCATCTTGTTGCAAGGTTCTAGGTGTTGAATATTATCTTCGTATTGTCTACTTTGGATAATATTGTTCATATCCATTAGAATCTAATATAAAATATTTGATTGTACTACCTATTTCATTTTTTATCAAAGTCCTCAAATCTTTAAAATTTTCAAAAGAATTTGATTGTTCTTTTAGAAAACCAATCCAATACATTTTGGAATAATCATTAATAAACATAATGAAATTCAGGTCACCTTGTAGGCTCTTTTTCCTTAAAGAACCACCTAGATCAATATGAATAAAATCCAATGGCTTTACAATAGAATATTATTTAGTACAAAATTTGGTCTTGGTCTTCTTTCCTTCATTACATTGTTTGCAACTAGTAGATGTGGGCTTCTTGATCTTAGGTATGTTTCTTACCATTCTCTTTGAGCTAATTCTCACAAGATTGTCAAAGTTGATATGTCGAGCATCCTTTTGTTCCAAATACAACTCTCTTCTTTCTATATGATAAGATAAGTTTGTCCATTTACCTCACTTAAATGATATACATCACTATCATTTTTTTCTTTGTTCCCTAACCAACTCTTGAGTATCCTTCTTCCTCATTTCAAAAAAAATATCATTGAATGAAAGCCTATAGTCATTGTTTCACATTTGAATAACACTTAGAAGATTACAATTCAAGAATTATACATATAGAACCTTCTAAGTTCTTGTCTTACCAAATTGTCAAGACTCAGTGTAACCTTTCTAGAAATCTTGGGAACATAATTGTTAGCGACAGTAACATCTCCACCATCAAACTTTTTGAAATTCATGAACTTACTCTTATGTTTGCATGTGTAACTTGAACTCAATATCAATGGTCAACAAATTCTTCTTCTTTGGGTAATGAATTAGAGTCTAAACCACTGAAGACATCTCAACTTTTTTCTCTTTCAATTTCTTCTTCCAAACCTTTCTGGAGTCGCTATTATGACTGACAAGATTGTTTCCTTTTATTTTTGGCATAGAATAACTCACAAATTTCTTCTTCAGTTTCTTGAAATATGACCAAAGTGGTTGGACATATGAAAAATGATCTTAAAATCAAATAACAAATAAAAAACATTTTTCCTAATGAATTTATTTCTTCTAACCAGACTTTTCCTACAATCCAAAGCATTATGACCAAAATGATTGCAATTAGAACAATAACTAAGAAAATAATTATTAAATATGGTATGGAATCCCTATCCTCTTTCCACTTGCCTTCTAGATCTTCTATTTTGCCTCTAGACTTTAGTGAAAACATTGTCCATCTTTCTACTCTCTTTGGTTGTAATAAATTGTTTTGATTTTGAACTTTTGGATCCTTTCTCTTTTAGATTCACTACTTCTAACTTCATAGATTGTTCTACACTCTTCTTTTTGTTCTTCAGTAAAACCAATGTCATTCCGATATGCAATGATTTCTAACTTCCAATAATCTCATCCAACATCTTTGTACTCGTTTCAAATTTAATCTTCAACTAATTTTTTGATTTAGCAAGATATTTTCTCAATCTAGTTTCTCACAACCCTTGTCCTCATTTAGAAACCTCTTTGTCAACATTTAATTAATCCTATTTGTTTCTTCTATTTCAAATTTCAATTTAATAATCACCCTCTCTTCCTTTTCATGTATTTGAGTCAACTTCATAGAGTTATTCACTTCTTCAACAATCTTCCTTTTAAGTCCCTTTAACTCTTTATCAGTGCAAATTAATTCTTTCATAAGATCAACTTCATCAATATCATCATCTCTTGGCTTCATTTTGATATTTCTAGCTAGAGTCTCTATACCCATGAATAAAGATTCATTGCAATCATTCCCAGTAGCGCCTCAAGATCTTCTTCTTCATTAGATGGTCCACTATCCCCATTCGCATAGAAAATCTTCTAATTTTTAATAAACTACTTCTTATTTAAGAAATTTTTTCCATTGTTTTGTACTTTATCGTTAGAATATATATAAGGGCACTTAGCCATAAAATTTACTATCTCTCCATAATTAAAAAATATACCTCTCTTAAATATGATGTCATGCATTAGCCAAAGAACCTTCTCAAGCTTGTATTCTAAAGCTAAATACTATTAATTCTCCCTACCCAATGTAATATACTTTTACATATTATAAGTGTTAATGTGGTATTTATTAATTATATGAAACTAAGTTCTACTTATAACATTTCAAGAATATATTATAATTATAATTTTTCATTCTAATTGGACATGTATAATCATACAAAATATAAGTATTAAAATTAGGAATATGTATGGTAGATGTTATCTAACCCCAACACATAGAACATATAGAGAAACTATCATGATTTTTTATTATGTCACTATATTTTACCTTTTTCACATAGTTTATCAACTAAAATAAAACATTTTATGTGTTTCATGTGTTCCCTCTCTAAGAGGTGTATCATGAATAGGTAAATTAGTAGTGATAGCCACCAATTAGGATGCCACCTAGGCTATGGGTCTCACTAGATGACTAAGTGATAGCCACCAATTAGGATAATTTCATGGTAAACAAGTTTTTTCTAAGAAAGAAGATTTATTTAGTGAATATGGAAAAGGAAGGATCGATTGTTAATCATCCCAATGCATGAAACGTAATTATTACTTAGTGTATGCGGGAAAAGTGGGTTGATAGAATTCAATATGTGAAAATATTACTAAATACTAGTCCACACACACACACAGGACTTCTTGATGGAAGCTATGGAGTAATAACGTATTACTCAGCTTCCCAAGGTGGGTCCCATGGTTCTCTATCTCACAATGTCCCTCAAACCAATGTTTTTGCTCTCAGATCTCTGAGCAAAATGGTTTAGGTATGGCAAATGCAAGAACGAGGGATGCTCTGATAGATTTTTAGAATGAAATGTGTTGTAAGGTATGTATGATTCTAGAAATGCAATAAACTAGATGATAAGATGACAAGATTAGTATGAATACTATCCTAGTATGATATATTAGTCTATGATTGAGCTAAATGATCAAGAAATTATTCTAAACATGCATATTCAGACTAATTCCTGATTTCAAAGAGGCTAAATGATGAGCATAAAATGATAAATGAGAGATTAAATATATTTGAGCATAAGTATGATGCTACAAATTTGAAGGATCATTGTTAAAAATGGAGGAATGAGAGCTCTATTTATAGCAAAAATAGGGCAATGGATGGTCAGGATTGAATGGTATAATCAAAGGCCAAGTTTGAAAGTTGGGGATCCATGTGCACAATTGGCACCAATGAAATGGTGACAAGTGTCAACATAGGGTTGGGTTGAGAGAAGGGGTTGGAGGCATTAAAGGCCTGAAAAGACCTCATGGTTATCTAGAGGCTAAGGGTCAAGTCTAAGTTAGGCTTACCCATTAGATTAAGAGTTAATCCAAGGATAAACCTTTGTGCAAATGATTAAGAGATAATCATGGTCAAAGCATTAAAGGCTTGATGAGAACCTTGGGTTGGATGAAGGTTGAGTCAAAACAAATGTTTTAACCATGTAGGAGGGTTTGAGTTAACCATTAATGGTTATTGGAGACTTTGGGGATTAAGTGGTTGAAAGTTGGAAGCCTTTAATGGTTATCAAAGACTTTGAGGAATTAAGTGGTTGAAGGTTGAAAACCTTTAATGGTTATCAAAGACTTTGAGGTTTGAGAAGTGACTTCCCTTTGCTTAGGGATGTGACAAAGTTTAGAGGAGGGGTTAGGCTAATTAGAAGTGTTTAGAAGAGTCTAGAAGGGATTAGAAAGGGGTTTACGATTTTGCAAGTGGATGGAGGGATAATAGGATTTTATTGAAATAAAGTAATTTAATTCAATTTGGTTGCCATTTGGAGAAATTAAATAAATTAGATTTATTCAATTTAGGATAACTATTTAATTAAATTTGAATTTAATTAAAAGTGGATAGGGGGATTTAATTGAATAAAATGATTTATTCATTAAATGGGTATAGTGAATTTAATTTAAATAAATTGAGTAATTTACTTAATTAAATAGAGGAATGTGGGTAATTTAATTAAATTGGATTTAATTAAATAGAGAAATGAACATAAAATATTCATTTAGGCATATGGTCATTTTTATACGTCTACATTTTTCCCCTCTTTGAAGTGACATGTGTGCACATGTTATTTCAAAGAAAATGATGCTTTATCATGATTTATGATCAAATGCAATTTTTGTGTCGCTCTTTTGATTTGCCAGTCGTGCCCTAGATTTAATTTGATGCGTGATGCCCCAGATTCGATATTTGATGGTGATGCCCCCTCGGGAGATGAATCAATTTTTTAAAAAATTTTGATTTAATTTGATGAGTTGCGTATGGTGTGTATGATTTCGTTGATGTAATTTGTGTGTAAATTGATTCATCGCCCGATAAGTTACAAATGTTATGGTATAGGGGAGACCGCGACTGTATTACAGGTCCATTTGGCTAACCCTAATTTCATTTTCCTCCTATAAAAGGGGAAAAGGGCTTAAATTAGATTCATTTGTGCTTTATTGACTTTGGAGAAAGAGAATTTGGTCTGCAGAAAAAATGCCTATTCCGTATCATAGACACCGTTTCGAGCGCCTTCAGAGGTATTGGAGACCTGCAGCGCATGGACCACCAGTAAGTCAACATTTTTGACCCTTTTTTGACTTTTCATTTTGTCATTTTTAGTCATTTTTTGATTTTCGAAGTTCGGGTTTAACGTTTTAGCACGTCTAGGGTCTAGATTAGCGCATACGAAATTTGAAGTAGCGCATCGAGTCAAATTTTAGGGGTCACGTCCGAAATAGATAGGATAGCGCATAGAAAAAATATGTTAGCGCATATAGGTAGGATAGCGCATGGCAGATGTCGGGTAGCATGTCGGGTCAACAGGTTAGCGCGTAGGGTAGACCTAGCGCATAGGGGTCGCAGGGGTTCGCATAGGTAAGGGAGTTTAGCGCGTAGGGTTAACCTATCGCATAGGGCTAAACGGGTAGTGCCTGGGAGGTGTAGATTAGCACGTAGACAGAGTCTAGCACATAGGGTGGGTTATGTAGCGCATGGAGGGAGAAGATTAGCGCGTAGAGTCAGTCTAGCGCATAGGGTAAATAGATTAGCGCGTAGGAAAGACAACCTAGCGCGTGGGGGTTTTTTAGCGCATTGGGTATCTGTTTTAGCGCATCAGAAAAATTTTTGTGAGATGAGCCGATTTGAAAATTTGTGTTGGTCTGTCTGTCATGTTTTTATGTGTTTTATCCAATATGAGTGTTGATATAACTTGTTTTGATTTGCGATATTTCAAGTTATGTGTAGATATCAATGTGTTGTGTTTATCAAAATATGATTTGTTTGCGTGTTCTGTTTCAAGTTCAATGTGTGAAGCCTGAGTTGTGTTACAAGCCGATATGGGTTGGAAACTTGAGTTGTTTTACAAGCTGATATGGGTGGGAAACTTGAGTTGTTTTACAAGTTTATGTGATTGTGGAGACTTGAGTTGTGTTAGAAGTTTTGATATGGTTTTTGAGAACTTGAGTTGTGTTACAAGTTGATATGAAATGATAGGATTTTGAACTTTGATGTAGATGAGCAAATTGTTTCATGTTGTTGATGTAAGTTTGATTTTGATATCTTTGTTTTGATGTGGAAACTAATATTGGATTGGTTTTGTTTGTTAACAGGGGCGATTGGGCATGGTACAGTCAAGGGAGAGATTCCCCAGACTGTGGATATTGATACTGCGGTTGTCGTAGGCCGACCTGGACATTATCGAGAGATGTGGATTGACTTCTCTCCTAGATATGCCTCGGTCCACTGTGAACCGAGGGTTATTGACAGCTTTGGCAGAGAGGTGGCACAGTGATACGAACACCTTTCATTTTTCCACGGGAGAGATGACAGTCACACCTGAGGACTATTACCGGATTTTACGCATCCTTGTAGTAGGGGCACTACTACCCTACGAGTAGTCAGAGGAGGGTGGCATAGAGGCACTGCGCCGTATTTTTCAGGATGATACCATCTGCGGCTATGAGATCTCATGGCAGGAGTTTTTGGACTTAGATTATGCACCGCTGCCATCTGTATTAGCAGGGTTCATTGGTGGCTTCCTTTGTCCTGATCGTAGGTCAAAGGGATTCTTGGTGGGATGGGGGCTAGTTTTGGAGGAGATGGTTACTTAGGGAAGGAGGTTTGCATGGGGGTCAGCGATGTTGGCTCATTTATACAGGAGTCTGCATGAGGTAGTATACCTCAGTTACGGAAGTTTGTCAGCTAGCATGACATTATTATAGGTATGGTGCTGGGAGCATATTCCAGTAGTGAGGCCACTAGCAGATAGGGACAGGCCCGTAGGTGCAGCATATGCCTATGGATACAGGGGTCTAGTTGTCCAGCGTAAGCTGGGCAAACTAGAGCATTGGAGGAGGGTTTTTGATGATATAGATATGGTCACCTGGCGACCGTATACAGGATGTGAGGTGTGGGCGGAGGATGGCCTAGAGATGCCCTTTATTTTCATGACCAGATACTTGATTGGGAGGACCCCGTTTGTGATTGAGCGGTTTGTGGTGCCCCAAGTTTTGAGGCAGTTCGGGCACTTGCAAGGTATTCCACAGGGAGCTTGCCTTTATGCACAACGGCAGCAGGATGTGGCTGATTGGGGGCCGACCATTGATAGTGCCGTGGCGGTGGAGGAGTTTGTGGGGTTGGCTGGGAAGATCTGGGATTATGCCCCAAAGATTCAAGATGCGGTTATGACAGATGAGTTTGCCCGATTGTTTGCTGCGTGGGCGGTGGCCAGGATATCTGATCTTGAGGAGATGAGGCCAGCCTTTGATTCAGATGAGGAGGAGGGAGATGGGGGAGACGACGGAGATGATGGGGAGGATGGAGGAGGAGGATGAGGGAGAGGAGGTAGAGGGAGGCAGGGAGATAGAGGTGTGGAGAGAGTAGTGCGATAGGGGAGGATAGAGAGGGGGGGAGGTGGATTGGCTATTGGAGCCGGTAGAGAGGGGAGAGTGGGGGATGTGCTAGCTGCAGTGGGGGGTGAGGATGAGGCTAGTCAACTAGCACAAATGAGGAGGACGGATGTACTCCCACCTCTAGTACCGAGGACAGGCCGAGTGGGAGGGGTTCCTCCAGCACAGGTATCGCTACGGGTTCGAGTCCAAAGGCATATGGAGGATGCTCAGATACCGACCTTGCAAATTACTGTGCAGTAGCTGCAGGCACAGATTTTGACCTATCAGCGGTAGATTTCTCAGTTGACTACTGAGCGAGACATTGAGATAGAGTGGAGGGGGCGAGCGGAGGAGGTGGTGGTGAGCATGCAAAGAGTAGCGGTGGGTGGTCCGATGAGAGACACCCTGAGAGAGTTGGCGCTGAGAGCACAGGAGGCAGAGTATTATAGGCGGCACTATGAGGCTACAGTACCCAGGGACCGGCAAGTTCAGAGTTTTGCACAGTCGAGATCTAGTCGATCTCGAGCCAGTGGATCACGATTTGAGAGATGAGGTGTTACGGGGCCACTAAGACAGGACCCTCCTGGAGATCCAGGGGCGGGTGTATCTGGAGCGAGACCATCTCCGTCAGGGGATAGTCATACTTGAGTGACATGGTCTCTATTGTATTTTTGAGCAGTATATTCTTTGTGCTGGACACAGTGTTGTGACACATTTTGTACATTTTGATCAGTTTTGAGATATATATATATATATATATATATATATATATATATATATATATATATATATATATATATATATATATATATATATGGCACCATTTTTTATCATGTGATGTGTTTATATGGATGCATGTTATGTGGGTTATTTTATGTGATGATGCAATGCTTAAATATATGATGTAATGTATGATGCAGGATGTATGCTTTTATATGTTGTGAGATGTATCTTAAAAATGAGATGTATGTTTTAAAATGCAACTAAATGTATCTTGATATGTAAATGATTGTAAAATGATAAGCAACTAATTGTAAAATGATATGCAATGATTTAAAATAATATGCAACTAATTGTAAAATGATATGCAACTAATGTTTTATTTTTTTTCGAGCATCCCTCATTCTATATTTGCCATCCGATATAGCCATTTGTTTGCTTTCTTTGTAGATATCATCATTGAGCATTGATTTGTTTAGGATATGTTGAAAATTTATACAAGCATAATGGTATAATTGAACCATAATGACTTGAGAAAAACTTACATAATGTTTGATTTTGCAAGATAGCACAAGCGTCAAGGTATAATTGAACTAGGACGACCTGAGTGCGTATTGCGTAAACAGACAAGATTAGATCATTTGTATGTGTGAAGCAGAATCAGGCCTTTAGTGATATTCGATGTATCACGTCCCGAGGCATGTATTTACACAGTACAAGTGATCGCCTCCTAGACAGAAGACTAAGAAAATATTGGAAGTTCCCCTTGACCTCTAGCTGTGAAGCATTTAGTGAGACAAGGAAGAGAATCCAAAAATTTAAAAAGTTCAAAATGCAAAACTAGTCAAGACCTTATGCAAGAATGCAACATTTAGTACCTCAGAAAATCATCCATCCTTGGTATGTTTGTGAATTGTTTGGTTTTTTTTTGTTTTTTTTGTGATGAAGCGTAGTTTTAGTTTTTGTGGTTTGTTGGATGTCATTCTTCTGAGTTTTTGCAATAATTGTGATGTCTTGAATTTTTGCAATATTGAAACGATTTACATGCCCCTAGCTGCGTGTCCCTCTTGATATATACAGTGATTTCCAAGCCATGGTGGATTAGTGGTAAGAGGATATATATAAACAAATCAGAATAGTGACTATGCTAAGTATGTCCTGAATGGATATTTGCTAAGTGTCGGGTGATGGCCGATGGTCTTTTGATGGATAAAATGGTATTTGATATAGATGGAGGAGCCGTTCTTTCACAAGAGTGCTTGTTTACCAGATTTTCACCCTTTGTTTTTATTGTACTTTGTTTTTGCTTTTTCTGGATTTTTTTATTTTTTTGCTTTTTCCGTGCACTAGGCCACTTAAGTGTAGTACCTTTTCAGATGAATGTTGTTAGTTGGTTCGTCAAGCACATTGCCCTCTGAATTTGTTAGCTAATAGGCACTTGATCCATAAACTGATATGATGACATAGGGACCTAGCAAGTTAGGTTCAAATTTCCCTTTCTTTTCTCGATCTTGCTGATTTCTTGGATTTTCTTTAAGGACTAGGTCACCAACCTTGAAGTTGCGGGGAATGACCTTGTGATTGTACCTCCTGCACATGCATTGTTGATATGCTTTGAGATGAGTGTAAGCATGTTGACATCTTTCATCTAAGAGTTCAAGTTCTTGTAGTCGGTTAACTCGATACTCTTCATCTGGGATTAAGCCTTTTAAAGAGACTTTGAGAGATGGGATTTCTACCTCCAGGGGTAAAATGGCTTGTGATCCATATACCAATGAGTATGGTGTTCCTCCTGTAGGTGTGTGGATGCTGGTTCTGTATACCCAAAGTGCTGGATTGAGTTGTACATGCTAATCTTTGCCTGCGTCATTTACTATTTTCTTGAGGATTTTCAGTATTGTTTTGTTAGATGCCTCTGCTTGACCATTGCCCTGTGGGTAATATGGTGTAGAAAACCAATGTTGGAATTTGAACTTTTCACATAGTTCCTGTACATCTTGGTTTTTGAAAGGTCATCCATTATCTGTGACGATTGAACTTGGAATAGCATATCTGCAGATCAGATAATTTAGGATAAAAGAGGCAATTTATTTCCCAGTCACTGTGGTCATGGGAACTGCTTTGATCCATTTGGTAAAGTACTCTATTGCAGTTATAATGAACTTGTGTCCATTTGAAGATGAAGGATGAATTTTGCCAACTAAGTCCAGTCCCCACTGACAAAAGGGCCAGGATGTTGTAAATGGCTGTAGTTCCTATGCTGGTGCATATATGAGATTACCATGGATTTGGCATTTAGGACATTTCTTGGTGAAGTGATAGGAGTCTTTCTCCATTGTAGGCTAGTAGTATCCCATCCTTAGAAGCTTTTTAGCAAGAGTAGTGCCACTTGAATGTGTGCCGCAAATACCTTCGTGAAGCTCGTGTAAAGCAGAATCAGAATCATTACGATCAAGACAACGAAGAAGAGTACCATCTAGACCTCGATGATACAAAGTATCAGCGATAAGGGTGTAACGGGCAACTTGTCGGATAAAGTTACGTTTTTGGTTACGGGATTGGTCAATGGGTAAGATATTGTGTTTGAGGTAGTCGTATATGGATCCATATAACAGAGAATCTGAACCAGTCAAGACATAGATAACCTGGGATTCAGAATGGTCATAGGCGGGGGAGAATAGTTGCTCTACTAGGAACTTGTAATGACTTTGTTGCTCTGGAATTTGTAGTAATGAAGCGATTGTAGCCATTGCATTGGCTGCTTTGTTGTTCAACCTTGGTATTTGCTTGAAGCTGATGTGCACAAAATACTGTTTGAAATCATCCACCATTCGCTTGTAGGGTAGTAGCTTGTCATCCTTTGTCTGATAGTCATTGTTGATTTGATGAATGACCAGTTGCGAGTCCCCATACACTTTTATCTCTGTGATTTTCCATTCTACAACCATTTTGATGCCTATAACCAATGCCTCATATTCAGCCACATTATTTGTACAGGGAAACATAAGCCGATATGATCTAGGTATAGTGTGTCCTTCAGGAGTGATGAATAGAATGCCAGCACCCGAACCATGTTGTGTATAGGATCCATCAAAGTATAAAGTCCATTGTTTAGTAGAAAGAGAAAGAACGTCCCTGTCTGGAAATTCAATCTCCATGGTGTGTTTTCCTGGTAGCGGTGCTTCGGCCAACTATTCTGCAATTGCTTGTCCCTTGATGGCGCGTCTTTCTGTGTATTAGATGTCAAATTCACTGAGAATCATGACCCATTTAGTCAATCGGCCTGTAAGAGCTGCCTTGCTGAGTAGATATTTGAGAGGATCAATTTTTGCAACCAGCTTGATGGTGTGTGCTAGCATATAATGTCAGAACTTCTGAGATGCGAAGACCACTATTAGGCAAGCCTTCTCAATGAATGTATAGTTGAAATCATAGCCATTCAATGTCCTACTGATGTAATATATGGCACGTTCCTTCCCTTGTTGATCTTCTTGTGCCAATAGTGCCCCCAATGATATATTTGTTGTTGAGATATATAAGATAAGAGGCTTTCCTGTGATTGGTGGGACTAGAACTAGTGGATTCATCAGGTACTGCTTGATTTGGTAAAAAGATTCTGCACACTTGGCCTCCCATTTGAATGGTACATTTTTGTGTAGTAAATGGTTAAATGGTAGACTTTTATCGGCTAGCTGAGCGATGAATCACCTGATTGATTGAAGTCATCCTTGTAGAGATCTGAGTTGACTGATATTCTTTGGTGGTGGCATGTCCATAATGGCTTGTACTTTTGCTGGATCTACTTCAATACCTTTAGCTGAGACTATGTAGTCTAGTAACTTGCCTGATGTAACCCCGAAGACACACTTCTTAGGGTTGAGCCTGACTTGGAATTTCTCCAATCGATCAAAAATCTTTGTTAGGATGCCGAGATGTTCAGCTCTAGTGAAGGATTTAGCTAGTAAGTCATCCACATAGTCTTCCATAAATGTGTGCATCATGTCATGGAATATTGTGGTCATTGCTCTTTGATAAGTGGCCCCTTCATTCTTTAAGCCGAAAGGCATAACATTCCAACAGTATGTTCCCCAAGGATAGGTGAACACGGTTTTATCTTGATCTTCTGGAGCTATTTTGATTTGATTATAGCCTGAGAAACCATCCATTAGTGAGAGCATTGCATGGCCTACTGTGAGATCTACAATGATGTCGATACTAGGCAGAGGAAAGTCATCTTTTGGACAAGCTTTGTTGACGTCTCTGAAGTCAGTGCATATTCTGATACTACCATCTAGTTTTGGTACTGGAACGATGTTGGAAATCCATTCTGCATAGTCAATGGGTCGGATGAATCCAATATCTAATAGCTTCTTTAGTTCAGTTCTGACCATAAGTGCCACCTATGGATTCATCTTTCGTAGCTTTTGCTTGACTGGCTTAACTCTTGTAGAAATGGACAGATGATGCATGATTAAGTGTGGATCCACTCCAGACATATCAGCATATGACCAAGCAAAGTTAATTTGCTGTTCTTTAAAGAAAATGATAAATGCTGATCTTTGTGCCTCTGTCAGAGATTCTGCAAGGTGTATGTTTCTGGCTGCTTCTATGGTACCAATGTTGATTGATTGAGTGGGCTCAATCAATATGGGTGATCACTCATGAAAGTGCTCAGGAAGAGTGTCAAGTCTCCCATTGTTAGGTGCCTTAAAAAGGTTTTCACCCTCAGATGAGTCCTTTATTTTTACTTTTTTGTGATCTAAAGCTGCCATTGACTGGTTTTCAGCATCAGATCCTATATTTGGTTCATTTTTGCGACTGAGAGACTTGGCACTCCTTGGTTTGTAGACATCGTTATTTTGTTCACTGGTAGAGCCTGTTTCTAGATTTACGGTACATAGATAATGGATAATAGATTCATCATTGGGAAAAATTGGTATATCATGGATTTCAGGTTCATCCTAGTCGATGAGGTCAGGAAAGACAAGTGGTAAGGAATCGTTAGGTGGATCAAGTTCGGCTACTATGAGTGTTAAGACGGAGTTTTCATCGTGATGGTTCTTGTTTTTAAAGAAGTTTCGGATTTCATTGAGGTCTTCGATGGTATTATCTTCTACATAGACTTGTTTATAATGTTCCTGTTCACTTTCAAGAGGTCTATCTCTTGCATTATGTTTTTCTTGAGAAAGAGATATAGAATCAGTATCATCAGGGATATCTGTAGTAGCATTGGAGTAGGTACCCCATTCATATTCATTGGAATCCATCTCATAGGCATCATCCCAGATTCTATCTGTGCTGTAAATAGGTATGTTGTATGGTAAAAACAAATCTTTGATGATGGATACCATTTTGATGGTCTTTGTTGATTCTGTGTCAGATCCGTCTTCTACTTTCTAGATTTGTTCATAGACTGTGCTTCCTCGAGGAGGAATAATGGTATCTGGAGAGGACATGATTTGTTTTTGAGACATTGATGTTTGAATGTGGGCTACCATTGCAGATAAGGCCTTCTTATGACTTAGAATCTTTCCCTGATGCAACTTCTGATCTTGACGTTCCCGTGCCTTGTGGATTGTTTCTGCTAATTCAAAGAGTGCTTCTTGCCAGGATTCTTCTTTGTACTTCATCTTTACTTTCCATTGAGGTTTGGTAGTTAGGTGTGGCAGCCGTTTCAATAGGAACGTGAGTTTAGAACCCAATCCTACTTTGTTTCTGCTAGGTTGTGAAGGAAGATCTATAGGTTCAGTGACTCCTTCCTTACGTTTCCCAATAGGTCCTTTACCACCATATCCCATTTGCTTCATGATTAAGTAGCCTTTTCCATACAGGTGTGTTGGTAGAACAATGTCCAGAGCAGCTGCGCTATGATCTTCTTCTTCATCTTTATATAACTAGCTAAGAACATCTTTGTCTTCTGATTCATGTGCTAGAGTACCCAATTGGATGAAAGTACCATCAAATTTAGTGATGGGCTGAGTGGCTAGATGTGTTGATGTAGTAGGCAAACTATGCGATCTAGGTGATGTTGGCAATTTGGCCAAACATAAAGGCTCCAAAGAGTATTCTCCCATACCTTGGTCTTTGATTTTCATTTTGTGCTTGAAGTATCCCCATAAGGAGTTGGGTTTTGCTGTTTGTAGATTTGATGTCAAGGATTGCAGCTTTTCTCTATTATGAGGAACCAAACTGTCTTGGGCTGCCCCCATTGCGTTGCAATGTTGAAATGGATTGTGATCAGCTGATATGGAAATTTCTTGTCCATCATAAGGAAACTTGACACACTGGTGATACGTAGAAGGTACTGCTTTCATTTCATGTATCCAGGGTCATCCTAACAAGATATTGTAGGGTAGATCAATATCTAAGACCTGACATATAGTATCCTTTTGTACTGGTCCTACTTGAATAGGTAATATAACTATGCCTTTAGAGGTCCTCTCCTCATCATCATATGCTTTTATGGTAATCCTTTTGCAGGGATCAATAGATTCTTCAGAGAAGCCTAATGCACGGATAAGCTTTAAAGTACATATATTAAGTCCGGCTCCTCCATCTATTAAGACTCTCTTTACTCGGTGTTTGAAAACAATGACTTCAATATGGAGAGGAGTATTATGCGGATGACTCAAGGAAGTATTATCATGCTTTGAGAAGGTGAGGTTATGAGGTCCAGTCATATGGGCAACCATGGCTTGGAATCTATCTGTATCCAGATTTTGAGGTACATTTGTTTCCAATAGCGCTTGCTCTAATATGTCTTTGTGCTTTGGTGATAGTTTCAATAATTCCGGGATAAATATCTGAGCTGTAGCCTTGCGTAGTTGGTTGACCAAGTCATATTGGATTTTTGGTGTGGTAGTTGTAGGTGCAGTATGTCCTTTCAAGACATATTTTTGAGTTCAAGTTGTTACATTGACAGATTCATGATCATGCCGATCTCGAATAGTGATGACATTGACTTGATGATCTTCAGCTAATATGTGGTTGATTGTGTTGTTGTAGATGTGATTAATACGAGCTCCACGTGTATCAACTGAAGTTGATGCTCCATCTTTGTTGTAATTAGGGAGAGGATTTTTAAAGGCTTTGTGATCACTATTTGTTTTAAGACCATCCACCGTTAAGTCACCTCGATCAATCATGTCCTGTACTATGTGTTTCAATCTCATGCACTCATTTGTTCTATGACCCTTGTTGCGATGGAAATCATAATAGTGTGAATCATTCCACCAAGGTGGTTTGATTGGGGGCTCATAGTTGTTGATTGGAGGCAAAGACAGAATCTTGTTTGCCAAGAGTTCTCTGAATGCGGATTCTAGTGATTGTCCCAGTGGTGTGAAGATACACTTTTGGAAATTATTCGTGTTGTTGCGTGAATTGTTGTTAGGTCCTGGATTCATGTTTTTGCTTTGAGTATCGTTGGTGTTGTTTGTGTTGAATCGTACTTGATTGGTATTTTGTGCATATGTGTTAGCACGGGGAGTAGCATTTTTAGGATTTTTCATATTTTGAGGATTTCCGGATAATGCAAGCACTAGTTGCTTAGATTTGAGATCATGTGTTTCACTGTTGCCTTCATTTTTGTTTCGAGTCCAAAATCAAGATTTGTCAAGATTGGTGTTGTTTTGGTTACTGTAGTTTGATGAGTTTGTTCCTTCCTTGTAGAATTTGAGTGTTCCCTTTTTGACACATGCTTCTTCTACTTGAATGCCATTTTCAATCAATTTAGCGAAAGATGGTATGCATTGAAGTTTTAGTCTGTAACTCATTTCACCATTCAAGTTATCAATGAAGATTTCCATTTTCTCCTTTTCGAGAATATCTCAAGGATATCGTGATACCATGCATCGCCAGCGTTGAAGGAACACCATGAATGTTTCGTTGTTATTTTGTTTGGTGTTGCAAACATCTAGCACAGTTATGGCATGTTGGATGTTGTAGGAATAGTGGGTTATGAATTTGTTAACCAACTCATCAAATGATCTGACAGGTGGCGAAATTTTGGATAACCATTCCATGGTTTGCCCTCCTAAGCTTCTGGGGAATAACCTCATCAAATAGGTATCATCACGAGCGAATTCAAGGCTTAGTGTACAAAATTCTCGAACATGATCTTGGGGATCACTTTTCCTATCATATTTATCAAATTTGGGAATGTCTGAGTTTGGAGGAAAAGGCACCATGTTCAAGCTTCTGTCAAATGGGTAAGAACAGATTTTATTTAAAGAGTACCGCACTATTGTCCCTTGTTGCATATCCTATATTTGCCTTTGCAAGATTTGCATTTGTTGAGTAAGGGCTGCCAAAGGTATATTGTCTTGTCAAGGAAAAAGTTCTTGCCGTGTATTGGTTCTCAGCTGAAAAGGTGTAGTAAATGGTATATTTTGTTCTGGTGTTTCTAGCTCAGGTATACGCATTTTTGGTATGCGTTGTTCTAGAATGTGTTGCTCTGGAATATGTTGTTCAGGTGTGTGAGTTTCTTCTTCTTTGTGTTTTTCTTGATATGCATATTGTCGAGATCTGGTTTGAAAAATGTTTGGGTCTAAATCTTCGGGAAGTTTAACGCCTTTGCTTGTAAGCATCAACAGATATTTTTCTTTGTCATTTTCCATGAGTTTTTCTACAAGTTTTTGGAATGAAGGGTTTTCCTAACATTCTCGAAGAAGTGCTTCAGTAATTTCAGGTTCTTCTACGAGTGGAACTTCAAAAGGATTTGATAATCTTCGATTCATACTAGACTCAGCGCGTGCCTCGCTTTATTTGTCTCTTTGAGAGCGAGTAACAGGCATTTTAATAGAAACTTTCAGTGATGAAGGGGACAAAAGCCTCGTTGATATGTTGCTTGGGTGTTGGTGGTTCTGGTCGAGATGTGTTATACGTGATGCACTCGTCGGGCAAAAATCTTGGATTGATCTTTCCTCTGCGGTTTATGGTTTGATTAAAAGCAAACTTTTGACAATATGCTCTTGTTTTCAAGGGTTCCTTATCAAATTCGCTACATTTATTTTGGATATAACGTTTGACGTGATGAAGGAATACCCAATGAGATTTGAAGAGTTGACGATTGATGCATAAAAACTTATTTCTCTTGATAAATTTGGAAA
This sequence comes from Cryptomeria japonica, assembly GCF_030272615.1. Classification (NCBI taxonomy): domain Eukaryota; kingdom Viridiplantae; phylum Streptophyta; class Pinopsida; order Cupressales; family Cupressaceae; genus Cryptomeria; species Cryptomeria japonica. Next base: position 237,824,441 of record NC_081408.1, on the reverse strand, counting down.
AACTAGGTTGTTCTTTCTTCAACGTGATGTTACGATAGAGGTTCTTTCTTCTCAGAATAATGGGATTAGTCATGCATGAGTGATCAATGATTTCCTTTGATTTGTTTGGATTCAGTTGATTTTTGTTTTTGAAAATTTCAAATCTTACTCTATCAAAGTGAAGGCTTTTAGATGCCCCTTCACGACAAAGCGTGTCAAATGATATGGATAAAAGCTTCCCGATCTGGAAACTTGATTTGACAATTTAAAAATTTTAACAAGTGTTTTGAGATAAAAATCCGTAGGATGGTAAAGGATTCTATTGATACTGATGATGAGATTTCCAGATTATGATAGGAGAGACATCCTCTATTGTGCGATTCATTTTAGGATTCTGACAACGTTCGTTTTGACACAAATTTTGCTCAAGAAATAGTTTTAGTGGTTTGTTTTTGTCACTCTAGTGTGATGAAAATGATGTTGATGAAAAATACTTCTAAAAATATTTCTGAAATTTTCAAAAAAATTTCGGTTTTGCTCTCTGTTTTTCTGTTTTGGATTACGCGCTAGAACAGAGTCTATATGTGCTACTGAAATTCCTTGATGCGCTAAAATGACAAGCACATGCGCTAGGCTGCCCCCAGACACGCCCTAAAGTTTTTGGACTGTTAAAATTGTTTTTGTAGCTGTTGAAAAAGCTATGCGCTATTTTGGGTTGTCTACGCACTAACTGTTTGACTTTATGCGCTAATGTTTGGTCTTCACGCGCTAAGCTGTTGCTTCCACACACTAGACTATTTTTTTGATGCGCTAAAGGTTTTTACACTATTTTGCCATGAAATGAAATGCTACTATTTTGAACCAATGCGCTAATTGGTGGTTTGGATGCGCTAACAGAATTACTCCACGCGTTAAGAAGCTTCTCTCATGTGCTAAACTGCCCTGAATTTTTTTTTGTTTGGTTTTTGAAATTTTTGGATTTTTGTTACAAATTTTTCAAGTTTTATGGATGATTTTCTGAAGTAATAAATATAAACACGGCACAAAAAGTACAATCATTTTGCCTAATCTAACAAAAAGTGTATGTTCTGCAAAGATATGTTCAAATCCCCAATGTTTTAACAGGTTTGATACATATAATACACTTCAGATAGACTCTTTAGTCAAGGTTCATAAATAACATCATAGCCCACTAGTCTCAATACTCCGTCAGCTCAAATAGCCGTGTCACCTCTTAGAGGGCGCCCGTTTTTTTGTCTTTTGCCAGAAACTAACTCAAAGTGAATCGCTTCACAGTTGAGTAGTTATCTTGGGAGATATATGGTGAGTAATCTTGGGGGCAGATTCTTCCCCACCCTTGCACTATGATGTTATAAATGTCTGGTTACTGACTCGGTGCAAAGATTCTATTTCTATGGTTCATAATCAGGCTTCCTATTCGGTCGTCAGTGATAAACTCCCTTAGGAGGCTTCCCAACCTTTAAAACAAAGGCTTTACATATCTCGAGGATACTGGGGGAAGGCTAATCACTGCGCGCAACCGTTGAAAAGGACTTTCGTCACTTTTCACATTTGATTATAGTGGGTTGGAATTCTTGGCATCAAAGTCATTCCCCACTTAGGTCGTTCCCTTCACATCGACCATAAATGGCTTTAAGAGTTGATTTCAACTCCTCGAGAAGGCACGCCTGCTAAATGTTTTATTGCTTGAAGTAAAGAAAGTTGTAAGGGTGGTCTAGATTTTTGATCACCTAGTTAAGGGGAGAGCATATTCCTTCCACTTTCGAGATAAAGCAATCAAGTTGGTTTATTTTATCTTGTCAATTCAGTGATTTGCTAAAATCTATGTGGAGATGTTGCTCCACAAAAACATGGTGTTTATTTTATCCGTGCAAAGCAATGATTTTCTAATCTATGAAAATGAATTTGGTCAACAAAGTAAATTCGACGGTTTGGTCAGCAAAAAAAATCACTTTTTTTTTTTTTCTTTTAAAAAAAATGGTCTGCTCCACCTATAAGAAAATTGTTAGAGCCCTGCAAAATTACAATCTATGAGTTAGAAAATCTGGATTTTTGGTGGACTTCTACAAGTCTAAATTTTATTGCTGTTACAATTTTAATTTTAGTCTTCTGTCTGTGATGCGCTACAGAACAGATTGTACACGCTACAATATATGTTTGATGCGCTAAAACAATATCTTTATGTGCTATACTATGTTCCAGATGCGCTACTCTGTTTCCTCCCGAGACTTGTAGGAAAATTACTGATTTGGTGTGCTAATGCCTAGACCTCACGTGCTGGATTATGGATGGCAAGTGCTAACTGGTAAACTACATGTGCTAGAAGACAGACCCGAAGTGCCAATATATTTTGCGGATGCGCTACTCTGTTTTTTAGCCGCGCTGAAACCTACAGGAAAAGTTTTAGTGGGGGTCATGCGCTAAATAAAGGACTTCACGCGCTCGAGTATGGACCCCACACGCTAAACAGTGAGTGGGATGTGCTAGACTATTAACCCGATGCGCTAGGGAATGTTTCCCACACGCTGATTCATGTTTCCCGCGGACCTGCAAAAGTGATTAGTTTTAAAAACTGATTTGATATTTAGGGTCAGGCCCCACGGTGGGTGCCAGAAATGTATGCGGGAAAAGTGGGCTGATAGAATTCAGTATGTGAAAATATTACTAAATACTAGTCCACACACACACATAGGACTTCTTGATGCAAGCTATGGAGTAATAACGTATTACTCAGCTTCCCAAGGTGGGTCCCATGGTTCTTTATCTCACAATGTCCCTCAAACCAATGTTTTTGCTCTCAGATCTCTGAGCAAAATGGTTTAGGGATGGCAAATGCAAGAACGAGGGATGCTCTAATAGATTTTTAGAATGAAATGTGTTGTAAGCTATGTATGATTCTAGAAATGCAATAAACTAGATGATAAGATGACAAGATTAGTATGAATACTATCCTAGTATGATATATTAGTCTATGATTGAGCTAAATGATAAAGAAATTATTCTAAACATGCATATTCAGACTAATTCCTAATTTCAAAGAGACTAAATGATGAGCATAAAATGATATATGAGAGCTTAAATATATTTGAGCATAAGTATGATGCTACAAATTTGAAGGATCATTGTTAAAAATGGAGGAATGAGAGCTCTATTTATAGCAAAAATAAGGCAATGGATGGTCAAGATTGAATGGTTTAATCAAGGGCCAAGTTTGAAAGTTGGGGATCCATGTGCACAATTGGCACCAATGAAATGGTGACAAGTGTCAACATAGGGTTGGGTTGAGAGAAGGGGTTGGAGGCATTAAAGGCCTGAGAAGACCTCATGGTTATCTAGAGGCTAAGGGTCAAGTCTAAGTTAGGCTTACCCATTAGATTAAGAGTTAATTCAAGGATAAACCTTTGTGCAAATGATTAAGAGATAATCATGGTCAAAGCATTAAAGGCTTGATGAGACCCTTGGGTTGGATGAAGGTTGAGTCAAAACAAATGTTTTAACCATGTAGGAGGGTTTGAGTTAACCATTAATGGTTATTGGAGACTTTGGGGATTAAGTGGTTGAAAGTTGGAAGCCTTTAATGGTTATCAAAGACTTTGAGGAATTAAGTGGTTGAAGGTTGAAAACCTTTAATGGTTATCAAAGACTTTGAGGTTTGAGAAGTGACTTCCCTTTGCTTAGGGATGTGACAAAGTTTAGAGGAGGGGTTAGGCTAATTAGAAGTGTTTAGAAGAATCTAGAAGGGATTAGAAAGGGGTTTACGATTTTGCAAGTGGATGGAGGGATAATAGGATTTTATTGAAATAAAGTAATTTAATTCAATTTGGTTGCCATTTGGAGAAATTAAATAAATTAGATTTATTCAATTTAGGATAACTATTTAATTAAATTTGAATTTAATTAAAAGTGGATAGGGGGATTTAATTGAATAAAATGATTTATTCATTAAATGGGTATAGTGAATTTAATTTAAATAAATTGAGTAATTTACTTAATTAAATAGAGGAATGTGGGTAATTTAATTAAATTGGATTTAATTAAATAGAGAAATGAACATAAAATATTCATTTAGGCATATGGTCATTTTTATACGTCTACACTTAGTTGGTTTTTTTGGTGACAAGATTGATGAGGAGGATCATTGCATGATTTTGTTCTATTCTCTGCCTTACTCATGGGATGACCTTTTTATGGCTATTGGGAGTGCAACCACCAAGTTCAATTGGATAATGTGGTAGCACCACTACTCTTTGAAGAGTGTTGGGAAAATGGTGTCTCAGCCTTGCATTTACATGAGGATACTATTTATAGTAAGTTTTAATTTGAGCACAAAATGGTGTGATATTCTCCCCAAAGCTTCATATTGGATAGATAAGTATGTCGACAAATTTTCATCGTAAGATTATAACTAGTTTTGAAAATATTAAAGTTTCTATTTTTCAAGGGTGTGATGAAAGGTTTAAATTTAATTTTGAGTACTTTAGACTATCAGAAACACCTTGAAATGTGGGTTTAGCTAGTTACGAGTTGATAGAGAACTTTGCAAGCTTTCCAACGCATCAAATAGTTCATCAATTGGACACCCAGTTCACAAGTTATGGCCTCTGGAAGTTTGGACTCCTGAAATAGGAAATGTTAAATGCATCAAACACATAAATGAGTTGTAAAAGGGAGGGACACATGTTGATGTGTGTTTTGACACATGATAAGGCATCTAAAATGGAGATAATATCACCTCCACTTAATTGGGTGGTTTTAGCCCATGGTTTGGTAATATCATTTGACGGTTTCTTGTATTGTATCTCCTATATATGAGGTGCATGAGATAGAGGTTGTGTGTAAGAGTCTTATGGCTATTGAGTTACCTCCGAATCTCTAATTAGTGGTCCTCCTATGAATATCTTTTTCTACAAGTATATTGTTATCTGGTATTGATTTTTGAATAATATACTGGGTGGCTTTTGGAGTGTGGGGTCTTTCTCTTGAAAGGTTTTCCCCACGTAAATCACTGTGTTGTGGTATGCATGATATTATGTTTATTTATATTAAATTTTTGTAACTGTTGTAGTGATCTATAAAAATGTTTGCATTACCCTCCTCTCAAGGTTACTGTAGGAAGTTGTTCTATTACTTAACTTCCTTACAAGTGGTAGCAAAGCCTTATCACCTTTGGTTTCAGTTGTGGGTTGTTGGATTTTTTGAACTAATATAGATTTGAGTGGAAGCTTGTGTAGAAGATACTTTTTGATCTTGTTATAGGAATTTTCAGATGTCAAGTTCATCAAGGAGAATAAAGGTGGATAAATTCTCTGGAAGTAATTTTGAGATGTAAAAGTTGAATATGGAAGATGTAATAATAGATCGACATCTGTGGGATGTGGTTGATGCTAATGTCTCAAGACCTACATATCCTATTGTGGCTGCTTAGTATGATGTTATGGACCAAAAATCCAAGGGTCTAATCAATTTTTTTCTTGGTAGAATCTATTCTAATTAATTTCCATGAAGAGAAGTTTGTGCATAAGATATGGAGTAAGCTTGGTGAAATGTATCGAGTGAAATATTAATTGAATCACATTTTCTTGAGGAATAAATTGTATTCTTTAAGAATGGAAGAGGGTTGATGGATTATAAACCATCTGGAAGAAATTAATATGTTGGTGACTTAATTGGTACCTTTTGGTGGCTCAATTGGTATCTGTTGGTGTTAAGATGGACGAAGAGGAGAATGTTAGATCTTACTTTGTTCTTTGCCTATTTCATGAGATTCTCTTGTTATGGCTATCATTTGTACTTTTATTGTTTTGAAAACTGAAGATGTGACGGTTTCCCTACTTGGTGAGGAAATGTCGAGAAAGGTATCTGTCAGTTCAAAGAAAGCCTTAACTATTCATGGAGGTCCTAAGGAAAAACGCAAGAAGAATGAGAAGTGCAATAAGTCCAAATCCAGAGTGAGAATGGAATCTCATGGAAAGTCCAAAGTCATTTCTAAAAATTATGGTAAATAAGGTCACATTCGTAAGGACTACAGAGAAGAAAAGAAGAAGAAAAATAAGTTTGATTCTAATTTTGATTCCAAGAAGGAAGATGGTGATGCATTCATTGCTTCTTTGGCTACTCATGCAGGTGATGATGCATGGTTAATTGACTCAGGTGCATCTTTTTATATGACTTCCAATAGAGATTGGTTTTCTGAATATGAAGAATTTAATGGAGGTAAGGTGTACTTGGGTGACGATTAACATTTAGATATTTTTTGTTGTGGGAAGGTTAGAATCAGGTTTTCTTATGGTAGAATAAAAAGAATTAGCAGTATGCTACATATCCTTGGTTTAAAATGAAATTTATTATCTTTGAACAAACTGATAGATGGGGGTGTGTAGGTAGCGTTTTCTAATACAAGATGTAAGATGATTAAGGGTTCTATTGTGATTGCTAGAGGCACACATAGTTGAGTGTAATGGATCTTCTATAAAAAGTAAATCTATGGATACTTCGTCAAAAGATTTGAGGGTTTCACCTTCAATGGATGTACATGGATTTTGGGTACCTAAGGGTGCTATTTCTTCTGAAGCAAAGTTACCTGCAGAGAAGACTATGTTATGGCACCAAAGGCTTGGCCACATTGGACGAAAGTGTCTAAGGAACTTGAAAACTAAAAATCTTATTCAAGTTTTGAATGATTGTAATATTAACTTTGATTTTTGTGAGCATCACATTTATGAAAAATGAAACCATGTTCAGTTTTACTTGAGTTCTCATAAATCTTGTGGTGTTTTGGATCTTATTCATTCTGATGTGTTTGGTCTTGTAGATGTTCCTCCATTGGAAATCCACATATTTTGTTTTATTTATTGATTATTTTAGTAGGACATGGGTATACTTTCTAAAGAGTAAGTCTGAAGTTTTCAATGATTTTAAAGAATTTAAAGCAATGGTTGAGTTGAAAACTAGAAAGAAAATTAAATGTTTGCAGACTGATAATGGCAGTAAATTTTTCTCTAATGATTTTGATATATTCTATAAAGACTATATCATTAATAGACAAAAGAAAACTCTATATTGTCTATAATAGAATGGAGTTCCAGAAAGAGTATTCTAGGAGTATTCTAAGTGGTTCTAATCTAGAACAAAAGTTTTGGGTTGAAGCTATTACCACTGCTTACTACTTGATTAACAGGTCTCCTACATCAGCTCTTGTTGATAAAATGCCTATGGAATCATGGTAAAGTCACAAGCCTTCATTGAGACATCTTAGATTTTTTGGTTGCAAGGCATATGCACATCTGCTAAAGGAGAAGTGAACAAAATCGGAGAACATAGCTATGAAATGTATATTCATTGGTTACAATTATGGTGTGAAAGGATACAAGCTTTGGGACCTTGTTGCACAAAAGGTAATACATAGTATAAGTGTTATTTTTAGAGAAATTAAGTCTACTTATGTTACATTACAACTAAAATAGAATAAACAGGAAGATGTGATTCATTTCACTTCCACACATAAAAGAGTTAAATCAAGACCACTTAATAGGCAACAAGCTAAGGAGAGATCATCTAGCTCTAAATATTCAGAAGAGGAGGAAGAACCTCCAACTCAACTTGTTTGAAGGTCTACAAGACATAGACAACCACCTAAAAGGTATTCACCTGATGATTGGAGATGTGTTTTTTCTTTGAATACTAATATGGATTAACCTAGATCTGTAGAAGAGGCATTAGGTATGAATGATGCAGAATCCTAGAAGATTGCTATGGAAGAAGAAATGATAGCTTTAAAAAATTATGACACATGGGATCTTGTACCATTACCTAAAGGACAAAAACCTGTTGGTTGTAAATGGGTGTTCAAGAAAAAGATTGGTTCATATGGAGGTATTGAGAAGTATAAAGCAATTTTGGTTACAAAAGGCTACTCTTAGGTTGAGGGTGTTGATTATGGTGAGATATTTTCTCCTACATCTATTAGATATTTTATTTGTATTGCTGCTACTTATGATTTAGAGGTTGAGAAAATGGATGTAAAAATTGCTTTTCTTCATAGTGATTTGGAGAGGGATATTTATATGACACGACTAGAGCACTATGTGGTGAAAGGTAAAAGTAATTTGGTCTTTAAATTAAAGAAATATTTGTATGGCCTCAAATAGAGTCCTAAGATGTGGTACCAAAAATTTGATACATATGTGTTGAGTTTTAAATTTAAACGTTCTAAATCAAGTCATTGTGTTTATAATTAATCTGATGGTGATTATTTCCTTTACATTGCATTATATGTTGATGATATGTTATTAATTGGTAAAGGGAAAGGTATGATTTTAGAACTAAAGTCTCAAATTGCACCTAAATTTGAAATGAAAAAACTTGGTGCAACAAAACACATTCTTGGGATGGAAATTAGAAGAGATAGAGTGAATAGAAAGCTATGGCTAGGCCAGAATAAGTATGTGGATTCAATTTTATGGAGGTTCTATATGTAGGATTGTAGACCATTATGTGTTCCCTTCATAGCTGGAATGAAATTATTTGTTTCAAATTGTCCTACATCTCCATTAGAGATGGAAGACACGAGCAAAGTGTCTTACTAGAGTGTAGTTGGAAGTTTGATGTATTTTATGGTCTGTGTACTAGACTAGACATTACACAAGTAATGGGAGTTTTTTCCAAATATATGTCTAATCTTGGTAGAGTTCATTGGGATGCAGTCAAAAGAGTCTTCAAATATTTGAAGGGTACCACAAAGTATTCTTTGTTTTATCATGGTAATTTGATTGGAGATGTGATTTCCCTTGATATTTATGGTTATGTTGATTCAAACTGGGAAGAAAATATTGATAGCAGAAGATCCACCAGTGCTTATGTGTTTACTTTATTTGGTAGTGCAATTAGTTGGATGAGTAAGTGATAGGTTGTGGTTTCTTTGTCCACTATAGAAGAAGATTATATGGAAGCTACTCATGCTTCTAAAGAAGCCATTTGGCTTAAAATACTATGTTTAGATATAGGAATAAAACATGGTGCAATGATAGTTTATTGTGATAGTCAGAGTGTGATTTGCCTAGCTAAGAACCTAACATTTCATGCCTGAATCAAACACATTGATGTTCTGTATCATTTTGCCAGAGATATGGTTGAAGATGGTAGGGTGAAGCTAGTTAAGGTAGAGACTTTGATGAATGTTGCAAATTCATTAACTAAGGTTGTGAGCACATATAAGTTTAGATGGTGTTTGGATTCTATGGGCCTCATGGCCCCTAGCAATTATTTCATTGTGTAGATACTCCCTTTTCTCTTACAAGATGTTCAACAAGTGGGAGAATGTTGGGAATATGGTGTCTCAACCTTGTATTACATGAGGTTACTATTTATAGTAAGTGGCCTTATAACTTGTTTTGTTAGCCAAATTTTGAATCATCAATTTCAAGTATTGGCCAATTGACAAATATTTGCTACTGAAAAATCACTATTCTTGAATAGCATTAAGATAACTATGCAATGATAAACCTATTTTCTTTATAGAGCATATTTTAATTTAGTCTTTATTATTAACATACATAAACCTTCTTTCTTCAATTACATTACATCAACATATGATGTTATGCATAGCTCAATAATATTCAATCTATAACTACAATTTATATTTGATTTTCATACATATCATTCATTATAATAATTTTCCTTCAAAAAAATTATCTGCATATTTAATCACCAAACCCAATATTAAGAACATCTTCCATATGCTTTTTTTAATTTAAAATCTTCATAAGAAATATTAAATGTTAACATAATTAAAAAATTGTTTAATAAGGTTTAAACAATTATAGTCTATTACAAATCCCACCATTTTAATTTATTTCATTTAACATCATATATTTAATATCATTTTACAAAAATCAATATTTAAATAAAGTCAAAATATTTATTTCATGACCATTACTATGTGAAGGATCAAAATTATATGTTTCATTCAGTTAATAGAGATTGAAGGAAAGAGACATGAATCTTATCCATGTTTATTGCAAATGGAAACCATAAATTCCTAACATCTTCAAGAATGGGACACAAGTTTAGGATAGCAGGATTTTCATAGATATTGTCCAATATTGAAGAAGAGTTATATTCTTCAAAAGTTCTCTTAATTTGCTTCTATCAGGAAGGCTTAAATTCTTATTCTATTGACATTGAAGTCCAATTTGTTTAATTTTGTTCTGATGTTAATAGAGAGTTTTTTTATTGCAAAGAATTGTAGTGTGGAAAATACAAGAAAAATGTCTTGAAGGACACTACAGAAATAGACCGTATGTACTTCCATCTTTAAACACAATTTCTTAGGTATGCGGGAGTATTTTATTGTTGAATGAATAATTTATATGCTATACATTTAGCAGGTATTGATTCTACACAAGTGGATAGCTCTAAGAAAACTATAACTCTCACTGGGAAAGTAGATCCTATGAAAATAGCCAAGCAACTAAAAATTGTTGGAATTTGGAGGAATTGATTATGTGTTGCATTGATTTTTTGTCATTGATGGCAACACCAACTGTTTTGGTTGTTTACTAGTTTTCGGTTAGTTTCGGTAGAGTGGTTGGATTATGATATTGATCTGGTATGTTCTAGTATGCTTTGGTTTGTGGAATTAATTTGGATCCGTCATTCATGTTATTGAGATGTGTACCATGATCTGTTGGTTCAGGATTTGATAACTTGGGAGCTATCATTTATTCTAGTAAACCTTTTGGTCATTGATAAGGGTTTTATCGGTAGAGATTTGTTAAAGATCTTTTGATGCACATGATAAGTGGTGTTGATGCAGCTTCTAGATGGCTTTTGGGATGCTATTGGTTATCTTGTTCATATTCCTATTGATTAGTGGTGTTGGATTTGGTTTATAGCAACCTATTTTGGGTTCGGTGCTATCTAGGTTATGGACCGGTTTATGTAACGTGCTGGAGGATGTTCCCGATTCATACCGACGGGATTTAATGATTGGTTTACATTATTTTTGGCCTAATCTGACTTGGTTGATCATTGGATTGCGAGTTTATATTATGAACTTATTGTATTATCTTTTAGGTGGCCGACCTAATTGTTTAGGTCCCAGGTTGGTATAAATATGATGTAAGATCTCTTTGTAGATCATGGTAATGGGATATAGGACTATCGGTGTATGAATAATGTTGTAATCATATGTAGAGGTTTTGGTCGATCATAGGTGATCAAATCAGGTTGGTAAGAGAGGTTTAAGACCTCTGATACTGAGCTTAACCAAAACTGTTCTCAGGCATAGGAGATGTTATCTTTGTAGTTCACTCTTCTTTTGGGATTGTAGTCTAGATTTATTTTGTAGTCAGTGAGGCTCCTTTTGTGATGAACAGTGTACTCTAGGTTGTTGGCCTTCCTGCATGTGCGGGCCTCTCATATTGTAATCAAATACTTACTACAAAAGTATTATTTGACTGTGGGTAGGCTTCCCACCGTGGTTTTTCCCTTTACCAGGTTTTCCACATACAAATCTTGGTGTCATGTGTTCTGGATGGTGGTAACTGTTCTGTAGTTTATGTTTATGTTTAATTGCTATATCAGTCATTCTAGTATTTGGTTTATGTATTCCGGTATTGAGTTTATGTGTTCCGATAATAAGGATTTGAATGCTTAAAGTTATGTAATATGTTGACAACTAATTCACCCCCCCTCTCAGTTGTTCTATGGTTATCTGAGTTGTCTAACAAAAATAACCAAAAGGAATGCCTTAGAAATCATTCCATATGATTTGACTGCATTGTAGATCTATTAATTGGGTGAGAAATTGACCATACAGCTATCTATGAAAATAGAAACATTGTGGCAAAAGGAATAAACCATATAAAATGATGTATACATTGACAAAAAATGTTGATGGAAGAAAATGAAAATAAATGCTCTGGTTATACCTAGCTTTGTCTTCCTTATCCAAGAATTGGAGGCTAGGGTTGTGTTTTCCTTATCCAAGAATTTGATGCTTGTGCACATTCCTATGTAACCACATGTCTACAAAATGGTGGTCTGACACTTTGTATCTCTGTGTTGTTTAATCATAATTAGTATGGTGTTTGTCAGTTGGAGTTCCTCTAGTTTTTAGTTTTTCTTTTTATGAGATGGTAGCATTTTGACTTTGAGAAAAGAATCCACTTCTTTGAAGCATTAACTAAATATTGCCTTGAGAGTAATTATTTTTTAGTCATGGTTCCTATATAGTTTGAGAGATTATTCTATATAGGTCCCATTGAATTAGAAGAAGTGTGCCCTGTAGCATGGTAGTTCCCATTTGCACTTGGTGCAATTGAAAAGAAAAGTGGGTAGGGAATCTATAGTCTACTTGGTTCTTCTATTGAATGGAGTAAGCAATAGGGTTCCTTACTAGGGGATTCTTGCAAGATATGAGGATTTATTGTCTTAGAAGTAATTCCCAAACCTATTTTTTTAGGCTTATCTGAGTTGACGGAGTTGAGTAAGGTGAAAGAAGGTGAGACAAGTGCAAGGATTGCTCTAGAGTCTAGTGGAATTAGGGATGATCATGTGAAATTCAATTAGGAAAGTAGAAATAATCATAGGACTATTATTTGCAATGGGAATCTGAGGGCTTCAATGAAAAACTTCTAGTTTTCTTCATATCTTTTTAGAAGTAATGATGAGCAAATATCTGATACACCATTGGAGGGAAACTCTACCCATAATCAGATCAAAGGAAGGGATATTGCATGTAATGGAGGAGTGGGTAACTATGGGCTTGCTTTGGAAAATGGCCTAGAGAAGCCATATTTCTAAAGTAAGAGGGTGATAAAGGACTTAGAGACTAGTATTTTTGAAGAAAAAAAGTATTTTGGTTCTCATGAAGAGAAGAAAACAAAGACAAATAATTAATTCATTAAGGAAGGATACAAGGCAAGAGAGAATTTGAATTCTAAATCTAAAACATAGGAAAGTAAGAACAACTTATTGTTGTCTAATCATGGTCTATATGATCCTTGAACTGCAACATCTTCCCGTACATCCTCCAATGTCATAGTGAATCTGAGTTTTAGGTCAAGGAAATATACTCCATCAATACCTTTAGAGGCTAACTAGAACAACCAGTTTGGACATATCTCTAGGGTAGCTCAAAATTATATCATTAAAAAGCCTCCTAGTGACATAAATAGAACATCAGAGAAGTGATCTATTGGTTGTATGCGGCCCTAGTGGAGAAATAAATCTATTCAATAGGAAGACACAGTAATGAAATTTAGGTGGATGCCATCAGTATCATATTCCATGATTTCTATAGAGTTAATGGATAGTCCAGTGAGCTCTAGAAGGCACAATCATATAGGCCTGGGGAAGAGGGCTTTTAGTAGATCCTTTGGAAAGTAGAGAATGAAGGCCACCTTTATAGATAATACATCACATAGGGGTGACATCAATGAAGGATCAATTGTAATTAAAGAGCAATGCAGAGGAGAGATGTGTTATTTCTGCAAGACCTAATTTCACAACGAATGGTGACTTGGATAAAGCCTGCAACAATGACAATACTAAAAATATGGAGTTGTTTAATTCTAAGATTTGTATGAAGTCATTTAATTCCAAGATTTATGGTGAGAGTACAAGACTACAATGACGGGTGCAACAAAATCCTTTGAGATCTCTAGTGCATCTAATTATTCACCAATCATTTATTCTATAGAAATCATGTTAGACACAATGTCCCACTGAGAGGGGGGGGTGAATCAGTGGTTTCCAATTTATTTTCCCTTAAAATCCTAAGTATGTGTACCGATTAACATACTAAAGCTAAGATAACCTACCAGTATGATAAGGAGAGATTACCCAAATAAAACACACACAAAGGCACATCACATAACACTAGCATATACGAGGAAAACCCAAGATGGGAAAAACATCGGTGAGAAATGTTGTTGGAGTCTACTGCTCCAATCCAGCCTCGCAATGAATCTCTAATTATAATGTTTAGGGCACCAACCCAAGCAGCTAGAACCCCTAATTTAGGGCACTAACCCAAGGAGCTAAAATCCCTGTATCGACGTCCAACTTAGTGATCTTCAATAAACATAATCATTACACAAGTAATAATCTTGTTACAAAGAGATTTTGTAACTCTTCTGCAAATCCCTTTACCAGTTCTCTTCTCACTAATTCATTGTCGATTCTCTGCTCACCTCTTTGTTGCAATCATATCTCTTGATGCAACTTACTCTCTGTTGCACCTTCATTGTTTTAGTCTTTTCTTCTTCTTTGTCAATTCTCTCTTTGTCAGTTCTCTCTGCTACATTGTTTCTCTCCATCAGTACTACACTCTATCAGTTCTTTGCTTGTCTTCTTTGCAGTCTTCTACAACTCTTCTCTGTCGGTATGGTCACCATCGATTTACTCCTCTTTTAGACTCTATGGCTGAATACTCGTTTCCTCACTGATGCCAGTTGAACCCTTCAACCTGATTCTCTCTCACACTCAGTCTCTCCTCTGATACTCATTGACAACTTGACTGATTTCTTCTCACATGCAATAACACTCTCTCATTTAGCAGCAACCTTCATCAATTTTGGCTTGCATATTTATAAACTGGTTTTCCCACCAAAAGCCAATTCAAATTTTGGATGGTTAGGGTTTCCTCATCGACCTCGAGGAAAACCAAACCCAATATCATATCTCATCCTATTTGATCACCTTGATTGATGAACTGTAACTCATCAATCATTTTTGACATTGTCGTGCCTTCCAAAACAAGCCTTCCTAATTTGGTAGTCTACATTTAACCTGTTAGTGGATTTCTTGGTCAATCACCAAGAATGCTTCGCGATTTCCTTCACCTACCTCGATCAGCTCAAACGGTCTATTTTGGATCTATGTTGTCCATTTGGCCTCGAGCCACAAACCTCTATTGCACATCCTGTGAATCACATAGTTGACATAAATATCGACCTATCACCTTCTACCTTGTCGCTTGACACTACCAACTCAACATGCCAACATGTCCATGCATGCCACTTCAACTCCACATGGCCTCTTTGTCGACATCCACCTTTGCTAGGTTGGTTATGTTAGTCTAGATGGGATCACCGACCAACTCCATTAACGGGTTCATCTACTGGTTCATTAACCCTGCCAGTTATACCATAACTGGTCTGCCATCTCTTTGCACTTGGATTCTCTTTCTATGGAGCACCTTTATTGATTTCCAATCATATCAATACACCACATACTTCTCTTCATCAGGTGGGAGCATATCATTTAGCCTCTTTTCTCTCTTACAAGTTCACATGCTTACCAATAGGCACCCTTGGTGGCACCATATCATCAAGCTTCAACTGTTTCCATATAAGGAATCTGAATACTAGTTGTACACTCTATCTATAGCTACTCAGCCTTGTTGTCTTCACCATCATCTTGAACCATATCTAAATTGGTTTGTCAAAGTAACAAACCCATCACACATCAACTATCATGTTACCTCATTATGGCTTCTCTGTCGGTCTAGTGCATATCTTTGATTTCATGCACTTGAGGCATCTTTGTGAGTCACCAGTAGATCCGATGTTAGACTTCAATCATTTGCCTTTAACTTTGTTGTCTTATCTCTAAGAACTATGATGCATTTCATGCATAATAGGAGATAAGCTCCACTTACTGGTGGGAGTGGATCCTTGTCATCTACATCCTGCAATGCACCAAGGTGGCTTTCCTATTTGAGCAACATATCTTCAAACATGCACATGTGATCCGGTTGGGAAACTTTCACTGTCAGTCATCTCTTAAAATGGTGACTACATCTTTATACAATGGGAGTCCTGCTGATTGACATCCACACAGCATATCGGTGACCTGTACATACTTCTCCTCCAGTGTTGATGTGATTCCTGATAACATTCCACCCCTTTATCACAATCACAAGCCAACATCTTTCTCACTCTTCTTGTACACTGGTCATAAGCTTGCTAATTGGCAACCACTCACTATCAACACATCACTTACCAGTTGACATCCTCTCCTTACCGATGATATCCTATACAGGTAACCTTCTATATCGGTCAACATCAATGACAACACAATGCCAACAATCTCCCCATTTGGTATTGATGTCAACACATGTAGTATCGAGCATACTACATATTCTCTCTTCCCCTTTGTGTGATCTATATATTCTCACACATGTAGTATGCAGTATACTACATAATATTTCTCTCGCTTTGACAAAAATGGCAAAGGGCACTGTCAGTGTTTCACTCCTCCTTGTGTCTACTGGGCATTGACAGAAATCTTTCTCCCATTTTTTTATTTGTCGGATGCATCTCCTCCTTTAACCCTCATACGTTGAATCCTCTCAAATCACAAAATTTTAGATGGAGGGCTCAACCACCAACTAACACCATTTGTGTATATCGATCTGATACCAATTGTTGAATCAACTAATTAATGAAAGATGTGTCAGTGAATACTTCTCACCTGTCGGTCAAACTGCATCATCCCCCATCTGATCCCAATTTATCTTTAGAATCAAATGTGATTGTGATGTGAATGCAACCAATTGGGAAAGTAGATACCTTAATCATGAAATTCTCCTAGGTATTCCTACAATAATTTCCGTCATCTACAGTTTAGGCAATCTGTACCCTCACAAGTTTAAGCATGCTAGTTCAGTATTATGAACCCTTGAACTCCCCCTAAGTCATACATCTCAGGTCCTCATTGTCTATCAGGTCCAAAACCAGTGCTCCAATCTTCACCATATACTAGTTGAGCTATGCATATGTGATCAATCTAATGATCCCTCATTTCCATAATTTTCATCATAGCTTATGACATGATCTTGGAAGTACACAATGCCATACAATGTCATCATCATGCCATAAATCAAACTAATTAACCCAAAAAAATGCATGCCTACATGATCAACAACCGAACCAGCATATGTCATTAAGGTCTTCATCAACACCACCTAAGACATAACCTCCTCATTCCATGCTACCAGGGCTAATGCAATGATCATGAACTTCATTAACTTACATAACCTGCAAGTACTTGTTAGCATTCATACTGGTAACATCCTACACATACTAATTCCTTGTACCTTCTTGTAACTCCTGCCTTCTTGTGTCAATTTGCATCTGATCTCAATTGCAAATTACCCATCCATTGAAACATGCAGTAGTGATCCATCTCTCATCTATAGGTGTGTAGCCAAGGCAGCCACTACACACACATATCTTCTCATTTCCTTCCTTCATACTGATAGCGGCTTGTTCTTCCATGCATCCTTCTTCACTAAGGGGGTGAATGATAAGGTCACTGTACTACTCCCCCTTAGGTCTTGCATCTCCTTTAAGCCTTAGGAGATGTCACCTGTGCATTGAATGCACAGTGTCAGTCCAAGGTCCTACTTTGTTCTTTCTTCCTCCATACTTGCATGACTTCACTTTTCTTCCCATTTCTGGTCTTGGGAGCAGGTCTTACCTTCTTTTGCTTATTGGTCCTTTCTCTACTAGATTCTGCATCATATCTAGAAGTAGTTCTATAGTATCACACAACATCCATACTAATCTCATGATTGGGGACTCTTCTAGCA
Source organism: Cryptomeria japonica (assembly GCF_030272615.1). NCBI lineage: Eukaryota > Viridiplantae > Streptophyta > Pinopsida > Cupressales > Cupressaceae > Cryptomeria > Cryptomeria japonica. Next base: position 237,806,842 of record NC_081408.1, on the reverse strand, counting down.
TACTGATTAGACCATCTTCTTCTAGTCATGTTGTTGTGACTAGTACCCAGAATTGGTGGACCTCTTGATCCTGCAAGGATATTTCTCTTTTTTTTCAATGCAAGTCTTTGCTACTCATATCTTCTATTTCTACTATTGTACTAATCATGATTGTTCTGTTGGTCATTATAGAACTATGAGTTCTTCTTCCTACATTCATTGCTTCTATGGCCAGATCTATTGCAGTTATAACAAACATTATTTGCATGGCTAGGAGAGGAATTATGCATGTTTCTACTCCTTGATACCTTTTTTCTCATACATATGAGATTCTAGATGGTTCCTTCTAGATCCCTTTCTACATTCTTCTTCCCTATGGCCATGACCATTACATGCAAAGCAATAACCGAAGAAGGAAGGTTTATAACTTACAAACTTATCCTATCATGCATGGGGAGATCTTACCGGTCTGGCTTCTCTATTTCTCCTTCTCTGAGGATGGATCCTAGCTTGTTCATGCTTTGCAGCTCTTCCATCTAATCTCTTCTTTTCCCACACTTGCTTTGTCCCATAGGTGGTAGCATTTCCTTGTCCTCTACCGGTAGGAGGTCTTCTTCTGTTCTTGCTTCCAATGAAGTCATCTTCTCCTATCTTCCTTTTTCATTTGGGATCTACATTGTTCCTCCTTCTTGTAGCACCGGTCTTCATCCTTATCTGCATGTCTTCACCAATTGTGGTTAGATCAACCTTCTTTTGGGGAGCATCTCTAACTTTGAAGGTCTCTCCATTGTTATCTCCATTTGAGGAGACAAACAAAATGTCATTGTGGGGGAAATTATTGTTGGTGGAGCATTCACCAACACCACTTCCTAATCCTCAAGTGTCCTTGGCATGCTTTCTCTTTTTCAACATTTTTTCCAAGGCATCACTATTGCCATCAAACTAGATTCTTACCTTGAGCTCACCCTGACATTTCCCAAGCTTATTTTAGAGAATCTCCATTTCTCCAACTAGCTACTGATATTATTTATCTTCTACCTCTAGCTCAGATGCTAGATCTTTACACTGACACTCCTTGGTGTCTTCTTGTTGAGTCTTTAATTTTGAGACACATTTCTCAGATTCTTCAAGGCATTTGATCAACCAGTTTTGCTCCATTATAGCAACATGCTTGAATAGCTTGTATTCATTTCTCACTATACTGAGCTCCTCAAGTGCAATTACAAGTTCTCCTTCCAAAGCTACTTCTTCTTCTTCACCTTCACTATCACTGCCAAACACATCTTGCTGGTAGGAGTGATCTGCATGATCATTCTCAGATATGTGCCTCTCATCATCTGATTCTTGAGCCATGAAAAGGTGAGTTTCTTCTTCATCATTTTTGTGGCTGCAAATAGATCTTCCTTCATCATTCGTAGATGCATGATTTTCATTTCTCATCTTTCCTTCACAAGACGGTTATGTAGTAGTAGGCTCATTTCCATAGAGCTTCTTCAATCTATCCCATAAGCTTTTTGCTGATCTGAACTTGTCCACCTGGGAAGAAACATCATCGGAGAGACCACTAAATATAGACTTCATGTCTTCTACATTGCATTGGTTTCTTCTTTCTGCATCTGAATTGGTGGGAGGATTGACTTTACTAGGTCAACCATTTACAATAGACAACCAGACATCATACCCTAAAGAGGACAGGTAGACTTCCATTCTACAACTCCAAATGGAAAAGTTTAAACCATTAAACACCAGAGCTGGGATTGACACTAAATAGACCATTGTGTCCTTAAGCCAGAATCTACCCAAGCTGGAGAAAGCTTATTAACTAGGAACCTAGGCTCCGATACCAATTGTTACACACAATGTGCCACTAAGAGGGGGGGTAAAGCAGTGGTTTTTAATTTATTTTCTCTTAAACTCATAAGTATGTGTATCAGTTAACATACTAGTATGATAAGGAGAGATTACTCAAAGAAATCACACACATAGGCACATCACATAACACTAGCATATACGAAAAAAACCCAAGATGGGAAAAACCTCGGTGAGAAATGTTGCTGGAGTCTACTACTCCAATCTAGTCTCACAATGAATCTCTGATTACAATGTTTAGGGCACCAACCCAAGGAGCACCAACCCCTAATTTAGGGCACCAACCCAAGGAGCTAAAACCCCTGATTTAGGGCACCAACCCAAGGATAACCAACCCCTGCTTTAAGACACCAAGCCAAGGAGCTACAACCCTTGATTTAAGGCACCAACCCAAGGAGAACCAACCCCTGATTTAGGGCACCAACCCAAGGAGCTACAACCACTGCACTGAGCTCCAACTCAATGATCTTCAATAAACATAATCATTTACACAAGTAATAATCTTGTTACAAATGGATTATGTAACTCTTTTTCAAATCCCTTTACCGGTTCTCTTCTCACCAATTCACTATTGGTTCTCTGCTCACCTCTTCGCTGCAATCCTATCTCCTGATGCAAATTACTCTCTATTGCACCTACACTAGTTGAGTCTCTTCTTCTTCTTTGTTGGTTCTCTCTCGGTCAGTTCTGCCCTCTATTGGTTTTTCTCTCTGCCAGTTCTCTCTGCTACACTGCTTCTCTCCATCGGTACTACACTCTGTGGGTTCTTTGATTGCCTTCTTTGTAGTCTTTTGCAACTCTTCTCTGTCGGTATGGTCAACGTCAGTTTAATCCTCTATCAGACTCTATGGATGACTATCGGTTGTCTCACTAATGCTGGTTGAACCCTTCAACCCAATTCTCTCTCACACTTAGTCTCTCCTCTGATACTCATTGAGAACTTGATAGATTTCTTCTCACATGCAGCAACACTCTCTCATTCAACGACAACCTTCATCTATTTTGGCTTGCATATTTATAATTTGTTTTTCCTGCCAAAAGCCAATTTAAATTTTGAGAGGTTAAGGTTTCCTCATCGACCTCGAGGCAAACCAAATCCAATCAGATCTCATTCAATCCGATTGCCTTGATTGATGAACTGTAACTCATCAATCAATCCTACATTTGTCATGTCTTATAGATATAGACACGCCTTCCTCATTTGGCAGTTTGCATTTAACCTATCAGCGGATTTCTTGGTTGATCACCAAGATTGGCTTCGCTATTTCCTTCACCTACCTCGATAAGCTCAAATAGTCTGTTCTGGATCTCTATTGTTAGTTTGGCCTCGAGATGCAAACCTCTGCTACACATCACATGAATCACACAATAGACATAAATGTCGATGTGTCACCTTCTACCTCACCGCTTGAAACTTTACCAACCCAACATCCCAACCTGTGCATGCATGCCACTTCAACTCCACATAGCCCCTTTGTCAGAATACACCTTTGCTAGGTTCGTTATGTTGGTCTAGATGGGATCACCAACCAACTCCATTATTAGTTTCATCTACCGATTCACTAATCCTATCGGTTATACCCTGACCGGTCTACCATCACTTTGCATTTGGCTTCTCTTCAGATGGAGCACCTTTGTCGATTGCCAGTCATATGAATCCACCACATGCTTATCTTCATCAGGTGGGAGCATATCACTTAGCTTCTTTTCTCTCTTACCAGTTCACATGCTTACCGTTTGGCACCCTTTATGACACCATGTCATCAACCTTCAATTGTTTTCATTTGAGGCATCTACATACTAGTTGTACACTCTATCTGCAGCTGCTCAGCCTTACCTTCTTCATCATCAGCCCAGACCATATCTCAACTAGTTTGTCAAAGTAACAAACCCATCACACATCAACTGTCCTGTTACCTCATTATGCCTTGTCTATCAGTCCAATGTATATCTTTGATTTCATGCACTTGAGGCATCTTTGTGATTCACCAGTAGATCTGATGTGAGCCTTCAATCATCTACCTTTAACTCTGTTGTCTTATCTCCAAGAACTATGATGCATTTCATGAGTAATAGGAGATAACCTCCACTTATCAATGGGAGTGAATCCTTGTCATCTCCATCCTACAATGCACCAAGGTGGCCTTCCTATTTAAGTAGCATATCTTCAAATAGGTACATGTGATCCGGTTGGGGCACATTAACTGTTAGTCATCTCTTCAAATGGTGATTGCATCTTTATTTGGGGGGAGTCCTACTAATTGACATCCACATAGCATATTGGTGACCTATACATACTTCTCCTCCAGTGTTGATGTGATTCTTGATAACATTCCACCTCTTCATCACAATCACAGCCCAACATCTTGCTCACTCTACTTGTACACTGGTCGTAAGCTTTCCGGTTGGCAACCATTGACTGTCAACACATCACTTACCAGTTGACATCCTCTCCTTAGTGGTGATATCCTATATTGGTAACCTTCTGTACCGGTTGACATCAATGACAACACAATGCCAACAAATCGAAGCCTACAATAGTCAGAATTGACCAAAAAGAAACCCTACACTTTTCGTAGATATGTTTTCAATGATAATTTTTATCATCCTCAACTCATGGCATAAGACATGCATGCAACTTCTATTCAACACTCATATTGTTTCTTTGACTATGTTTAATAATTAATTGAAAAATAAACACTTTTTGTATTTAAATAAATTAATTATTAAACACGGCCTATACAACAATATGGGTGTTGGATAGACAAACTTAGACATGAGGGGTTCACCACATAAATAGCCTATCACCTAATTAAAAAACTTACATTATTCTTACATATCTAAAAAGACATTTTAGTTTGAAAAAAATTGAACATAGAGATGATAGGAGAACTTTGACATCAACAATAATACAGAAGTGTTACCTACTCTTTATAAAATTTGGTGATAGTATTTTTTCCAAGTGATATTGAACCTTTTCTAATAGAATTGAGTTTATAATTATATATTTTAATTGTATTGAATGTATTTATGTATTTTTATTTCATTTTACGTAATTTAGAGGGTAGTTATTTATGATATAAGAAAATAACAAGTAATTGTCTTCCTTTTTATTTGTAAAATTTTATTTTGTATTTGACTTTATCGATTCTTTGAAAACATGCAAACTATTTGTTTGCTTTTATGCATATAGAAGTCAAAATGGTTTATCTTTTTGTATGCAATTCCTATAAGTCAATGATGTAAGAAGAGAATTACGATTGTGACAATTAAGTGTCATAGCTTCTCTATCATGAGAATTTTAAGGGCCAAGATGCCTAGATATGTTAGTTGTTTAGTTGTCTTAATCCTAGGGTTTTACTAAGTAAAACTCATTATTGAACACATAAATAATAGTGAAAAAAGTTCATGTATATATTAACTAGTAGAGTATTTAAATATATCTGATTGTTGAATTAGAATATTCACATGGTAGAAAATGAAAAGACCATTATCTCACAAAATTCACATGTTAATATATTATCATATGGCCCCATTTCTTTTGCTCCACTAATATTAAACATTCACCAATTCATTTTTCATGATCATAGTAAATAATCATATTCCATACAAAAGATTTTTTTTTAGGCTAAATTTCTTTCATATATTTATCTATATACCTTAAATGTATTTTATTAATATCTTTATTGATGTTTAATTTTCCTTCTAGAATAAGGTAGAATTTTTTTTATCTTTGAACCATTTTAAGGAGATTGAATTTCAAGATCTAGAGAATTAATTTGCACATCATCAACATCAATTTCTCATCACAAATTCTATATAAAAAAATCTATCTCTTCATATTTAATTATCCTATTTATATATTTCAGTTATTAGTCCCAAATATTTTATCCAATTTAATTTAGCCTATAATTGTATGCATCTATTTAATAATTTGAGATAACTTTAGGTAACTAGTGCTTTTGCATGTATAATTATATAATAACTTAATTAATAACACTCACTTCTTATATATCTAGAAGTCAATTTAACTACATTCCTTAGTAAGAGGATTTTCATACCTCTAATTCAATTGTACTTATAAAATTAAAATGGTAAATCGATTATGAGCCTAAATTTTTGTCTTGGTCTAATTTTGGAGACCAACTGTTAGGATAGTAGACTTATAATTCCAAAAAGTTGTGAACAATGCACACCTAATCATTAGGATCAAAAAATTTCGTTGGAATTAGGGATCATTGAGAGGGGGGTGAATCAGTGATCTACTAGTTAAGTCATTTCCTGACTTAACTTTTAACCACCAAAAGCATACACTTAAAACTAAAATGCAGAAACAAATAATAAACAACCACACGATCATAACACTGGTATTTTTACGTGGAAACCCAAATGGAAAAACCACGATGGGATTTGAACCCACAATATTATTCCACTATGGCCAGTAGCAAAACAATATTACAAATGGGAATGCACAAGCATTCGAGCACACTGCCTAGAGCTCACTGCTCAAATGTAATTGCCCAGAGAGGTACACCCCTCAAGGAAGTCTTGTTGACTTACACAGCTGATTACACTAATTAATTACAATGTATGAACTCTAAAATAGCATCTACTATGCTTGGATGAGTTCTGGTTAGACACAAATTAACTGACTGGATCACCTTCTCTGTTCTGCTTTGTTCTACTATGTACATTGTCTCAATCAGCTACCGGATCAAGAATGCACATGTGAAACTATGCCAAAATAGATTCTTGATCACCTCTCATTCACATACAATCGCATCATTCGTCAAAAAGATCACCCACATCAAATTTATATATCGGTAACCACAAAAATAGGTTATACATCATGTTGTCTTGAAAGTGTAACGTGTAGATACATGTCAGCTTGACCAGATCCAAAAAGATAAATGTGGATCACCAAAATGATGTATCTAAGTTGACTCAATCAATAAGAACATGATTTAATGCACCGCAATCGCCTAAAAGCTTCTGGACCCAAAAATGCTTTGTTCTTCCTGAAATACCAGTTCACATGCTACCGGTTAACACCTAATTCCTAATAGGAAGAATCGCAACGGTCGGATCAGATCTCCATGAAGAGTTTCCATCAATGACAACCCTAAACCAAAAATCAGTCACCAAAAACCACCGGAAATCACCGGATGAGTGTCAATTGCCAACATGTTTCCATGAAAAACATAACTTCATTGTGAAGTAAGAAATGAAACTTATCAAGTTCTTATACTGATTTATCTCATTATCCACTTCAATATATTCACAGGTAGCACATTTTAGTTTAAAATAAATAGACTTTGTGCATCAAATGTCACTCACACCATCCACAGATAACAAGTAGGCTATGCATTTTTTGTGTTTCACCTTCAAGTTTGAGCTAAAGGATGGGCTATAGAAAAAATGCACATCCCAAAGTAGCCTTCCATCATCACTCATATCAAGGAATTGATCTTGATCCCTAGATCTCTCATTTTCTTCCCCAATTCAAATTTATTGATATATAATTAATCCAAATTATTTCTACAATTGAAAATCTAAGCCTCAAATTTCTAAAATTCAAAATGTGAATTTAAAAATTATGAAAATTTTCTCAAACCAAATTAAAAGCTAAACTATCAAAAATTTATGTTAATTGTGTACTATGTTGTTTTATTAAAGGTATTCATTAATTCATTAAAAATCATGCTAGGGAATTCAAGAATCATTTAATACAATATCATACAATTTTCATTGTATATCTATAACAACATTACCAAAGTATACATTAGTATAGATTGTCTAAAGCATCTTTACATGCTTTCTCTTTTTCTTCAACCATTATTCCAAAATCATTCAATTGGTTCACTTAAGAGATCAAGATGAATGAGGATATCATCCTATCCTAACAAGTTTCTAAATAAAATTTATAGACACCACCTCACTTCAAACAAAAGTACAAAAAAGATGAGACAAACAAATTATATGATCAAAATAATATGAAATCACTTCTATAGGTTGATGTTTTTTTATTTAGGTAAACAATATTTTGAAAGGGCCCTGAACCCTTGTACAAATAAGGAAGACCTACAACCTAACAAAGCAGAACAATTCCTAGATGTGGGTTTTAGAAAGGACCCAAAAACCTTCATGGGTTTAAAAAAGGACCCAAAACTAACTATTTGGAATGATAAAGAAGGGGTGGCAGACAGGCCATCCATCTACAAAACCTCCTGGACAACCAAGTACAAAAGGAGGGGGGATTTTTCCAAGGTTCCCCTAACCTTCAATTCGTGAACCAACTAGCAACTTTGAACCTAGAGCCTCCACCAACAAATCACCTTCTCACTAGCTGAACTCCTCTCCACCCCCAATAGAAGAGGATCCCACCTCAATAGGAGCCATAGAGAAGAGGACAAATAGAGGGGTGAAATAAACAAGCCACAAACCACTATCTGTGCAACACTCATTCAAAGAATACCATACAAAGCAATGTCCAACCTCCTTCCAAAAGAAAATCCATACCTTAATAGGAGATGTCCCCACCTCCATAAGGAACAAGAAAGAGAGACATAGAAGAAAAATATAACATTCCCTCAACAAAGAAACCAACAAAAACCCCACATCAATAGGGGCAGCCTTCACCTCCATAGAAGTCATGTTGGAAGGAACCCATCCATGAGCATCATAGGGACGATTGAAAGAGAGAGGGATAAACATACCCTTGACAAAAACATACCTTAACAAAAAACATAATTTAACTAAAAACAAACTAAGGCCAGAGTGGACCCTTGAAAATTTCTAGCAACCTTCTAGCTGACAAGAAGAACAACATCAACAGCACATTGAAAAACAAATGATAAAGAGAACTAGACATACTGGAACCCTTTAAACTCCAACAAAAGCAAAAATAAAAAGGGCCCTTAATAGCCCTAGCAAATAGGGCAAAGAACAAAGGAACCATGGCCGACAAGGGCAAGGAAGCACCACATCTCCACCCTCAATGCAAGGAGAACCACTGGATAGAAGCCCTTGAAGATAGCTCTTCCAACAGCCATAGAGGAAGCAAAAGTACAACCAAGTCCATCTTTCTCCACTCAACCACCATAGTCAACAGGGAAAAATCTAAGAAAAGCCTTCCCACAAACATTGACTTGGTAGGGAACACCCCACCGGAAACATGAGAAGACAACCATAAACCCCAAGGTAAGAACCAGTGGCGTAGAAGCCTCTCCACACCACTAGTGAGGGCAGGACAACACCAAAATAAAAAGAGGTGCCAAAACACCCAACCACCACAGAGGACCAGCAACTGTTGTAGGGCATTCCTGCAACCAAGAGCACATAGGTTGAGTAGGGAGCAAAAGTTGTGAGGGGATAAATCGCTAAGAGTCCCCACCAGAAGGGAGAAGGATCATGGGAAGAAGGACCAAAGACACCCTTCAAAATCCCGAGGAAACTCTGCAATAGTGTCAGAGCTTCCTCACCATCGTCAACATCAACTATTGAGCAGCTGCAACCCATGTTGGATCTACCACGACAAGGTGAGGGAAGGAAAGCTCAACAAGGGAGAGACAACCCAAGGCCGTCCAAGTGCTCCTCCCTGTCATCATCTCCTTCCTCCAAGTCTTATTCTCCGCTTCCATTGCCAGAAACTGTACCGCTCCCGCTCTCCATCTTGCATTGGCATCTATATAGGTGGATGTTCAATTGTGTGACCCAAATCCTTTTTACACTCACAAAGATCAATTTTACATGTGCAAATCTAAACTATGATAAAACATAATTATTTTACAACTTTTTAATACATTTGTTTGATCGTATCTTAAAATTCAAATACAACGATAAATATTCTTTTACAAATTCTATATAGTCCACCGTTTAACATTCAAACAAAATATTATATAATATTTTAAGAATTTAATTATACATTCATTTCAAATCCTAACTATTAAATTCTAATTTTTAACATTTTATAAATTATAAAGAATTGTTAAATAACTTTAAGTAATGCAAATCAATTCTTACACCAAACATCCCAAATAATTCCCATAATTTGTAGATCCTTGATTCAGAAGCAATTTGAAGCACTTTAGTCACATCTCTACAACTGATGATGGAAAATAATTCCTAACAGGCTCTTGCCCAAGTAATACTTCAACTTTTTTACATATGAAAGAATAAAGATAAAAGTCATCGGGCATCCAACCTTGGAATTTGCTAATTAGCCTCCCTTTTACTTGACAACTACATTCTCCAATTCCAATTCGTACACTAGTGGAAACCCATTTTTAATATAGCAGAAGACTGACTCCTCTATGCTATGAACCCTACACACTCTGCTATTGGGTTCACAAGATTCCAATGACCCACTCCGATTTTTCACTAGACACTTAATGAATGTGAATAGATGCTTGTACTTATCCTCATCACAATCTACTGTAAAATTGTTAGTTTAAAAAATGAGCAAAGAAAACACATAATAATGAACAGAAAAACAACAGAAAGAATAATAGACACAACAAAGAACTCAAGACACAAGATTAACATGGTTCACCACTAAGTGGCTACGTCCACCAGAAATGCAGGGAGGATTCTTATTAACCAATATCCAATTACATAGTACATTATGTATGGGCTACACACAGCCATTTATATAAACATATCAAATATGAAATGAAGAGTCTTCTGGGGAAGACAAACAACCATGTGACTATTGGGCTTCATATACCCAACAATCTCCCCCATGAAGTCCAACTAGCACAGCTTGTACTAACATTCCCTGCATCTCCATTCCAAGGCTCATACTACAACCAGCTCTTGAGAAGATTTTAATATCGCCAAACTCTGTTCATGAACAGTGCGAATTAATCTTCTCCAAGTCAGATCAGAGTTAAAAACATACTCTCTAACTACTTCATCCGGTAATCCATAATTAGGAACACTACCATCAACAGATGCATAATACACTCCTCCATCAAAGTCTCTTGTTTTTGTGCTCCCCCGTAATAGAATATCTAGATCACCATTATCAAATTTTAATACCCAAATATAAAACTCTTGTACAGGTGTGAATAGCCTACAAATATCACTCCCAATTCTCACGGTTGCCTCATTGAATGAATTTGTTGTATTTTGTGCAGAAACTTGTGCAGCAATCAATGCATTCCACTCTGCCTCCATTGCTACAATCTGGAACAATAAATCATCACTTTTGCAATCTGCTTGTTCTTCTTCAGGGTCATCCTCATTTGCTAGATTCGAGACTACATCCTCCTCACCTCGGGAGGCATCCTCCTCATTTTGGAAGGGAAACAAACCAGTCTCTTCTTCAAACAACGAATACAACAAACCCTCTTCTTCTTCAGCGGAAGTCTCCTCCGATTTCCAGCCATCCCACCAATGACATTTGGTTTCAACCTCCACTTGGACATCACTCTCTACCGAGTCTAAACTGCCAAGAAATTTTTTGATGACTGATTTGACCTCATCATCTGAAACTTCACCCTATTTATTGATAACATAAAAGCACCCAACTCCAGGATCAACTATCCAATCGGATCCCATCTCTGCTCAAGCCAACCGTGGCTCTGATACCAATTGTTAGGTTAAAAAATGAGCAGAGAAAACACATAATAATGAACAGAAAAACAGCAGAAAGAATAATAGACACAACAAAGAACTCAAGACACAAGATTAACGTGGTTCACCACTAAGTGGCTACGTCCACTAGAAACGCAGGGAGGATTCTTATTAACCAATATCCAATTACACAGTACATTATGTATGGGCTGCACACAGCCATTTATATAAACATATCAAATATGAAATGAAGAGTCTTTTGGAGAAGACACACAGCCATGTGACTGTTAGGCTTCATATACCCAACAAAAATTATCCGGATACGTTTTGTAACCGATTATTATGCTAACTTTTCTTTCATTTACATCAAATTTTAATTCCACCTTCAATGGATACTCCCCTTCACTAGAAAACTTCACATATCTAGGAACCTCCATTTCACTCATGGTCTGGACACTGAATGAAGATTCGGAGCAAGCTTTTGCTCCTCCGCCAATCACTGCATGGTTAACGCCACTCACTAATCGCCACTCAAAGTCATTAGATGGCTTCAAGTTATCCACCCACTCTAACGAATTGTATATCTCCACCCTCACCCATAGAGGAAGGCGGTCACAAAGGGGATGCATTGCCCAACAGAAGATGCAATTCATGTTGGTGTAAATCCAAATCCTCAAAGTTGTGCTGAACTCCATCGCTGCTGTTGTAAAGCTCAACAACGTTGGAATAAGCCAACGGACTTGTTTCTTTGCCTGGAAGAACAACCCTACCAAATTTAGACTTTTCAATTTATTTTTAACTCAGAGACCGATAAATCGATAGGGAGGAAGTAAAAAAGACTACCTTGAATTAACGGCTTGATATTGTCATTTCTAAGTATTAAACCCTCCAATACTTCAGATAAATCCATCACACCGCCAGTAATCACTGCTCCAAACAATACTATATGGCCTTTGAGAAACACAGTTTTACTATCCACTATTTTCAAGCTAAGAAGAGAGTGCCAGATTGGATCTGTAATATAATATGTCATTTTTCCATCAACAAACAGCTTGTGTCTTTCCTTTCGCTCTAAATGAAACGTCTTCCCTAAGTACTCTATTTCAATTACCCTCTCATCGGGTGCCTGGCTCGCCACAATAGGCTGATCTGCTTCCTTGATGACAAGACAAACAACTTGCTTGAAGAAGAACCAGGGTTCAGAAAATTCTTTCAGTCGAGCATAAGATGGGGAGAGGAGAGTCCCCAACCCGCAAGGTAGCTTACTCATGCAGCAACTAATAAAAGCTTGTATAAAGGCTCCGAACGCCGTGAGCTTTACAATCTGCCAAAACGCCAGACAAAACTGTAATGAAAGTAGCGCCTTACTAAATATTGATTGCAATTCTGCCATTCTTCCAGAACACTACATCACTCTGCTACACTCTCTCTTTCTCCTCTTGCCAATAATCGCATCTATGATAGCCCACAGTGTTAATCGGTTTCCTCCTCTTCATTTTCTTTATCATTAGTTCATGCCAAGTGATTATGAGATAGTTAATTGGTCATTGTTTCTCTTAATTGGTCATTGTTAATCGCAACTATGATTGAAGCTTGCTGTTTGACTTGGGCTTAAAATAAGTCTTAATTGGTCATTGTTTCTCTTAAGATAGATACAACCCAATCCTTTCAAACTCTAAAACTTAATAGCATCAAATTCATCTTAAGAAGTCATAAAGAGGATTCATCTAAAGGATCATGTATTTGTCATTGTTTTCATTATTGTCAAAATTATATAAAATCTCTATTACTACTACTACTACACTTGCATGGGGAATGATTATCCGGTTCCTACAATGCACCAAACATCTATTATAATATATTTATAATATATAAAAGATAATGATGCATTGATGCATTCTTAGGGTTGGATACTTGTTTCCCACTTGCATGTGCCTTCCAGCTTGATGCAACAGCATTTGGTTTACAAAAAGTTAAAATTAGATAAGCTGATGGAAACATGGGATTGAAGAACGTAATGTTCATAAGAGACTTTTTTTATTTTGGCTTGAGTTTTGGTATCTTGCTCTTAGTAAATAGATTTTGGTCCACCCATTTTCCTATAGATGAGAAGAAACTAGATGTTTTGATTAATAAAAGTGGGATAGACCCGTACCATTAAATAACCGCGAAGCGACACCTTGGGCACATGACCCCCCCCCCCCACAAAACAAAGAAAAACTACTAGGGGCACCCGAGAACCAGCAAAGAAACTAACAGACCAATAGGAACAAAACCAGAAACAAAACCTAAATAACACAAAAAAATGGATGTTTTTTATTAAGGTAAATGGGTTTATAGGGACCCAAAACCCAATTTTTTTACAAAATCCAGATAATAAGCATCAAAGACCATAACTAGCAGCAAAAGCTAAACCAACATGGGCCAAGCCCACAAAACAACCTAAAACACAAAAAAGACTAAGACCAGAAACCTACTAATAAGAATGCAACAAATTTACATTCTTCTGAATGACTTTCCTGTTGATATCCTCCAACCCATCCATGATAAATTTGGAGCTGCCTTTCTCTTGGTTCTTACTCCCAGTATAGGTACACGAACCTGTCATAGTATGGGGACGAGAAATCTGATCACTTGCACCCTTTAGTTTCTTTTTCTGCTTAGAATCCGAAGGAGTCACACTAGCAATGGGATCAATCCTGTAGTCAACAATCATATTATTGACCCTCATCAAGCCTTTCGAACTATTATTCATGGCGGCCTTGCTGATCTCAACTAGATTTTTCAAACTTCCTTTGATTTCTTCCACACTCACCTCCAAATTTCATATTCTTCTTTCATGATTCGATTTCATCTTGTTCGCGTTCTCACTAACTTTCTGGGTCAACAGGAGAATTTTCTCCATTTTACTGGGCCCAAGGTTGTCTGTAAAAGTATCCACAATACCCTTTATACCATCTTTAACACTTAAATCTCCATGCCCATCTTCTAGAGACAATCCAATTGACTGTTGGCTGCAAGGGAAATGCAATCATCCAAATCTGGGTCAATGACAACCCTATCCTGTTTCCCAAGATCAATGTCTATGGGGGTTTCAATCTTAATCTCCTATTCACTATCTATATTCACCCCGCCCCCCCCCCCCCTCCCTCAATTGGAAATGCAATCATCCAAATCTGGGTCAATGACAACCCTCCCCTATTTCCCAAGATCAATGTCTATGGGGGTCTCAATCTTAATCTCATGTTCACTATCTATATTGCCCCCCCCACTTTCCAGATTTGGGCTTCTTTGATTTGGGAGAGACAAAGTTAGCAGGCTTGGTCCCCAAATTTTTATATTTGCTAGTGGCCCACCTTGGGTGCTTGTTGTGCCTACTACTACCAGTTCCATGGGTAATATTCTGAATGAAGCCGTCACCAGTAGGTGGACAATACTCAATATCGTCAGATAAATCTTGATCCTGCCAATCCTTGGAAAACCCACTATCTTTCTCTTCCAAAAAATGGATGTTATGTCCAATGATTATTACAAGATACTAGATGAAAAGGCATGATAAATTGTATTCTTTTGACTTAAAATTTGTATCTTGCTAAATATTTTTGAGGATATTGTCTGTATTCCACATAAAATATTTTTTCAGATATACCAAGTGATGATTTTAGTAACTAAGTTATATTTGAAAAGAAAACTCTAATGGTTAAAAATGAAATATTGGTATTGTCACATAACATTTGAATGTATTTAATTTGATTTTGAGTTAGTCAGCATATGTACATGTTAAGATAGACAAGGAGGATAAGTATATATTTTTAATTTTGTTCTAGATTAAAAAATGAGAAAATCCATGAAAGAGAGATCAAAAGATACATTACGATATCAAGGAAGGCTTGAAGATAAACAGGGACCAATGGGGAACCTAAAAAAGTTTACTATTGACACACTGCAAGGAATAGTATAGTGAATTTTAAAATTGTATGGAAAATTGAGGCATGTGAAGGAGTGTAGAAGTAGGAAGACTAATGAAAATATTCTGAAAACTCCTTTGATGAAAGTGATAAAGGCCTATTTACTTTTTCTAATGTTATTTCAATCAATTATGGTTGATTGACTTATGTTATCTATATCATAAATTCTTACAATTCAATTTATTGTACTCCTACCATGCATATGACAGGGGATAAAAGGTATACATTAGTGATAACTATTCTCATTAAATAATTCATCATGTTTACAATACCTTTGTTTAGTAAACAAAGTAGATCATATTTCTCTTTCATATTTTTAAAAATCTAAGTGATTGTTAGAGATTATTCATTTGAGTGTCTTTGTCTAATAGATGTAAATTTGTAGGATATTTATTATTTGTATACATTCCTTCATGATACCTTAATATATGCTTGGACTTATTTTATACATTCTAAATATGATTTTTCACTAATTTAAAAAAAATTATATCCTTAGTTGAAAAATAAATAGATTATTAAAAATGGGTATTGTGATCTAGCAATGGAGTGAATATTATTCCAAAAAAATCCATGAGTTTTATAAGAATATAGCTATTGTTCAATAAGGAATGAATTGAACCATATTAGTGAGGGACAAATGTATGCAAATTGATACATAGTTGGATCTATAATTTCATAAAAATGGTGTAAGTATTTCTAGTTATTTAGTTAATCAATTCCTTTTTTATCTCTTATCAATAAAAATCCTAATGAATTGAGGGTAGGCAATGAACTTTCTATTTCAAATTGAATGGTACTTCACTATGGGTCTTATGCTTATATGCCCAAGAAAAAGTGATCAAAATTAGATCTAAAATGCCATTGATGTAAATTTATTAGTTATGGTGAGATTGTAAAAGGCTATAAGCATTTGAATCCTCAAACTCAAAAAATGTTCTATTCTATAGATGAAATTTGTAGGGATCTTAGAACACTTTTGGATCTATAGATGCCTAATACTACACAACCTAACAAGGAAATCCAACAATGATCTAGCAATCCAAATTATAACCCAACGGGTTTGAAATATATTACCATTGAACATTTTTAAAGTTGATGATAGTCCCTCATATTTCTTATACCTATTATCTCCCTTATTCATCCCTAGAATTGGGCTTCATGTACTTGCACAATATTCAAAATATCTTCTAAACCTTTGAGTAAGCAATAGCTTGGGAAACCATGGGTGGACTTGGGTGACCTATCCTAAGTTGTAAGGTCAGTTGAGTGGTGAGCCCTTGTAAAAGTGGGTATTAAACCCCCCAAAAGATAAACCATATAATATTTTGTGGATTTATAATTGCTCAATTTTTACCATTTCTTGATTCTATTTCCTCATAATTGAGAGTTAATAATTCCATTCCTAATTGAAACTTCACTCCTCCTAGTTCTAATTATCATCTCCTTTTGACTCTCAATTTTTTTTCTTCTTTTATCTTTGTTTCCTTAAGCTAAGTTGCTTTTAATCTATAAATAATCTCATTTCCCTAGACTAAGTAGCTTACACACTATAAATAATTATGTTGTATTTTTTCTTTAGGAGGTTGATTATGTCTACAATTCTAGCAAGTCCCTTCTAGGACCTCTCATTATCTTCACCCTTGATCCCAACATAGTGATAGTGAATAACAACTAGAGAATCAAACCATTTTTGCATTGGATCCTTCAACCACTTCATTCTAATTCTCTTATATGACTACTCTTCGCTTTCCTCAAAGAGACTATGTGTTGAAATGTGGTGACTGATCAGTAAAGTACTGTACACTCAGCATGTATCCTCATCGAGGTCCGTAAATTTAGGGCTCTCTTGATTTTATGTTCTTTGCCAGAAAGCTGGAATAGCTTGGTTATGGCTGTAAGTAACTCTGTCTCTGGTAAAAATACTTTGGTATTTGATGATATTGTTGGTGTTATCCTAAGTGAGGAAATGCGAAGGAAAAGCACAGGTGAGACTTCAACATCATCGGGTAGTGTTTTGAATGTGAAGAACAGAGGAAGATCAAAGGAAAGAGGAAAAGGCCCTGGGAATGAGAAGTCATGAGGGAAGTCAAAGAAAGGATGCTCTCAATCTAGAGGAAAGAAAGATTGCTGGTACTGCGGAAAGCTTGGTCATCTAAAGAAAGACTGTTGGTCTCAGAAAAACAAAGAAAGAGACAAAAATGAAAATGACAGTAAGGAAGCTAATATTGCAAGTAATACTTTACAAGATGCTTTAATCTTATGTTTGGATAATGTTAATGATTCCTGGGTAATAGATTCTGGGGCTTCATTTCATGCCACACCCCATAGAAAATATTTTTCAGATTATGTTCAAGGTGATTTTGGACAGGTATATTTGGGTGATGATGAGCCCTATCAAATTAATGGAAAAGGAAAGATAAAGATCAAGTTGCAGAATGGTAATGACTGGTTTCTGCAGGAGGTAAGACATATTCCTAATTTAAGAAGAAATTTAATTTCTGCAGGGCAACTAGGTAGTGAAGGTTGCATAGTTACCTTCTCAGATAGTATGTGGAAGGTCACTAAAGGATCATTAGTAGTAGCTAAAGGTGCGAAGATAGGCACATTATATCTGTGTACTGGTAACACTTACTCTACCTTAGCTGCTACAGATAAAGTTACTGCAGGGACAACAACAATAAATGTTGCAAGAACAGATTCGATAATGTGGCACCATAGGCTTGGGAACATGAGTGAGAAAGGGATGAAAATCCTTCACTCCAAAAATCTATTGCCGAGACTAAAGAAGATTGATTTAGAGTTCTGTGAAAATTGTGTTTATGGTAAATAGAAAAGAGTCAGATTTCTCAAGGTTGGGAAAGAGAAGAAGAGTGAGAAGTTAGAGCTTGTACATTCAGATGTATGGGGACCGGCTCAGGTATCATCTCTTGGTGGCTCTTGTTATTATGTTATTTTTATTGATGACTCAGCCAGAAAAACATGGGTATATTTCCTAAAACAAAAATCAGATGTTTTTGAAACTTTTAAGAAATGGAAAGCTTTGGTTGAGAATGAGACAGGAAAAAAGTTGAAGTGTCTCAGATCGGATAATGGAGGTGAGTATTGTAGCAAAGAATTTGAAGATTACTGTTCCTTAAATGGGATTCGAAAGCATAAGACAGTTCTAGGAACTCCATAGGAAAATGGTGTGTCAGAGAGAATGAATAGGACCATCATGGAACGTGCGAGGAGCATGAGATTGCCTACTGGATTGCCCTTACATTTTTGGGCAGATGTTGTACATACTGCTGTCTATTTGATAAATAGAGGACCTTCAACCCCTTTGGATGATGGTATTCCAGAGGAGGCATGAACTGGTAAAAAGGTAAATTAATTATTTTCTAAAAACTTTTGGTTGCGAAGTTTTTGTCCATGTTGATAAAGAAAATAGAACCAAGCTTGATGCTAAATCTCATAAATGTACCTTCACTGGATATGGGATAGATGAATATGTCTATCGGTTATGGGATTTTGAAAATAAGAAAATAATTAGAAGTAGAGATGTTATATTCAATGAGAAGGTTATGTATAAAGAACAGATGTAGGAAAAGAAGCATGAACAAGACAAACAAGAATATGTGGTGTTGGATGAGATTCCTGAAAATGAAATGCCATAGGTACTTGATGCTCAACAACAACAGATTGTCCCACAAACTCCTGCAAGTGTTAGATGTTCTACAAGGACAAGTAGACCCCCTGAAAGATTTTCTCCTTCTTTGTATTCTATTTTATTAACGGATTCTGGTGAACCAGAAGAATATGAAGAAGCAATGCAGGTAGATGCCAAACAACAGTGGGAGCTAGGCATGAAAGAGGAGATGGACTCCTTGATGAAAAATAAGACTTGGGACTTAGTCCCTTTACCTGTAGAAAAAAGAGCCTTGCCTAACAAATGGGTTTATTGACTGAAGGAGGAGGAAGGAGGTCAGAAAAGATATAAGGCTAGACTTGTGGTAAAAGGTTTTGCACAGAAAAAGGGTATAGATTATGATGAAATATTTTCTCTAGTTGTAAAAATGACTTCAATTAGAACTGTACTTAGTCTTGTGGCTACAGATGATTTACATCTTGAACAATTAGATGTCAAAATAGCTTTTCTCCATGGAGATTTGGAGGAGGAAATTTACATGTTGCAACCAGAGGGATATGAGGTCAAAGGTAAGGAGAACTTGGTGTGCAGGTTGAAGAAAAGTTTGTATGGCCTAAAGCAAGTACCTCGACAATGGTATTTAAAATTTGATAGTTTCATGGCTGAACACGGTTATCATAGATGTCATTCTGATCATTGTGTATATTTTAAGAGATTTGATAATGGCAGTTATATTATCCTGGTGCTTTATGTTGATGACATGCTTGTTGCTGGGTCTAACATGCAACATATAAATGATCTTAAACAGAAATTAGCTAGGTCATTTGCTATGAAGGATTTGGGTGCAGCTAAGCAAATTCTCGGTATGAGGATTACATGGGACAGGAAAAATAGAACCTTGAATTTGTCCCAAAGTGAGTATATAAAGAAGGTGTTGAAAAGATTTAACATGCACGATGCAAAAGCAGTTAGTACAACTTTGGCTAGTCATTTCAAATTGACTAAGGAGATGTGCCCAAAGATAGAGGAAGAGGTTAATAAAATGTCTAACATCCCGTATTCATCAGCTATTGGCAGTCTGATGTATGCAATGGTATGCACAAGGCCAAATATTGCACATGTAGTGGGAGTTGTGAGAAGGTTTATTAGTAGTCCGGGTATGGAACATTGGAATGCTATGAAATGGATTGTTTGGTATTTGAAAGGAACTACTATGAAGGCATTATGTTTCAAAGGAACTAATGCTGCTCTAAGTGGATTTGTTGACTTTGATCTGGTGGGTGATATTGATTCACAGAGGAGTACTTCAGGGTATGTTTTTACTATAGGGGGAACTGCAGTTAGTTGGGTTTCTAGGCTGCAAAAGGTTGTTGCACTTTCAACCATTGAAGCTAAGTATGTTGCTGCTACAGAAGCCAACAAGGAGATGATTTGGTTACAATGTTTTCTGGAGGAATTGGGTCAGACACAGGAGGATCTCCCATTGTATACTGATAGCTAGAGTGCCATTCATCTTGCGAAGAACTCTGCTTTTCATTCAAGGACAAAGCACATTCAACTTAGGTACCACTTCATCTAGACTATTTTGGAGGAGGGTCAGTTACGGCTTGAGAAGATTCACACAAGTGAGAATCCTGTCGATATGTTCACAAAGGTAGTTCCACAGGAAAAGCTGATTTCTTCATCAATTTCTGTTGGTCTTCTTGATTGATAATTGTGAAATTTATACCAGTCAAGTCCTAGTGTTTTATCTAGTGGATGTTGCATGTACAGTGGTGTCGTGTAGTATCAGTCTCCAAGTGGGAGATTGTTTGGTGTGGAGCCTGATCAGTCTCCAAGTGAGAGATTGTTGAAATGTGGTGACTAATCAGTAAAGTACTATACACTCAGCACGTATCCTTGTCGGGGTCTGGGGCTGGGCAGGGGTTCGAGGGCGGCAGCCCCTAAGAAAAGCGGGGGTTCAGGGGCGGCAGCCCCCGAGAAATTTTTTTTTGCCGTTTTTCGTTGATGAAAACCAACATTGTAATAAAACCCTTAAAAGGCCGACTTTGTTTGTTGCCCTAAAAACGCATGTTATAAGCGGCTGGAATGCTTAAGGCATTGTAAGGTTGATGTACTATTTTTGCTGGATAATAAGAAAGATTGGACGGCTGTGTATGGTGGACGTAACCTATTCTGGGTGAACCACGTTAAATCTCTGTGTTATCTGTGTCCTGTTTTATTTCTTTATCTTTTGTATTTAAATCTGCATATAATTGTTAGTTCATATTTGCTTCGGATCTGCTTGAAACCCTAACACTATGTGTCATATAAGACATTATGTTTGTATCATATCCTAGGGCCATATTGAATTTTTCTATTTCTGTGGGATATATGTGTCAATTTGAGTTTTCTAAATCAAATCACTTGCATTTGAACAATTTTTGTATGTTTTTCACTTCTAATATATTATCATCTTATTTTGTTTCAAACATCTCCATGATCATATTATCATACTCGCAAATATACTATAGCCCTATTGAATTTATAAACAATAAATAACAATAAATAATAATATATGAAGATTATCATGTCTGCAAATACAATATAATCCTCTCTTCTTTTTTTAAAATATTAACCCAAAAACACAAATAATTGAATGTAATTCATATAGATTAATTTAAGATAGATTTATAAGCACTTGAAATTTTGAGGGGAAACATAATGTAATGTATAAACTAGTTAACCACTAAACCCCAATTCTATCACAAAAATTCTTAATTGCAAATCAATAAAGGAATGCATAAAGAAATTCACAATCACTGACAATAATTAAAAAAAACCAAACTAGATTGTCAATTCCATGCATCTACCCTCTATTTTCCTTCTCCTTGTGTTAAAGTATGGCTCTCAAAATCATACTTTATGAAAACTTACAAAATAGAAGTACAAAAATACTAAGATAATGGTTGTTAATAATTGAGAATTGATGATGAATTTATAGATTTTTGAAATATTGATGAATGATTGAGATCAATTTGATAACAAAGATGATCAATGGCTGAGATTTCATTAGACAAATTAATGAGAAATAATTATGGTGTGAACTGATTGCATGATTTAGTTAGACTAGATTGATAGAGAGTTAAAGGAATTGATTGAATTGTTTACTTATTTGATTGTTTTGAAGACTTAATTGATTGATTTGATATCTGATATTGATTGAATAGTTAAGATAATTGATGATTTGATATCTGATATTGATTGAATAGTTAAGATAATTGATGGATTCGTTAGGAAAAGGTGATTGATGATTAAATAAGTTTGGAAATTCATTTAATCAAGAAGACATTATTAGGTACAATTAATATAATATAATGTAAGATTGCATTTCTTAATTTTCTGATTTGTTTAATGTTTAAAATTTGCTTTTGCGTGATTGACCGACCTAAACTTTGCTTGAAGAGAAGACTAATGCGGATTGGGTTTGATATTTTAATCTTTTTTCATTTATTTTTATCAACTAAAATTAGACAAAGTTAAGAGAGACGACTTGGCTTTACAATTAAATATCGTAATTTTTATCATTTCTATTTAATCGCTAGTGAAGAATAAGTGCAAGTGCGGTTGAGCAGTTTATAATGATCGCACTCAAATCTATTTTAATCGAGTCTTCGTCAACATGCCTAAGATTAAAAAACTTCGCCACAAAATTTAAATTCTTTTTCTTTTGCGTGATTGACCAATCTACTTAGACATTTTCTCACGATAAGAGACAAAGGCGGAATGGAGTTGATATTTTATCTTTTGTCGTTTATTTTTATCTTTATTGACTTGGTATTACAACTAGAAATTGCACCTTGGTGTGCAATGGGTATGTCGAAAGAGGTGTGTAAGGTGAATTAGGAAAACATTGGTATTTTTTATGAATATAACTAGGTAATACACGAGGCCAATTGGTAGGTCATAGTGTTGTTTGTACAACAAAGTTCTCATTATAGAAGTGATAGCTTCATTAACTATGCATCCACTTACAATGAACCAATAATAATTGAAAAAAAACCTTTAAATAGAGAATAAAACCAAGTTTCATTACCAACGGAATATGGTAAGAGCGAGAGAGAGGTTGAGATAGTGCGAGAAGGAGGGAGAGATAGAGGGGAGAATAGTGAGAGAGAGCGAGGGAGAGAGAGAGAGAGAGAGAGAGAGAGAGAGAGAGAGAGAGAGAGAGAGAGAGAGAGAGAGAGAGAGAGAGAGAGAGAGAGAGAGATGGGTGAAGAGATAAAGATAGAGATGGAGAAGAAGTTAGAGATATAAATAGATTTAGAGACAAAGATGGAGACTAAGGAGATGAATATGGAGAGGAGAGAGATATGGAGAGATAAAAGAGAGAGGGGAAAGGAATAGATACAGATGGGAAAGAAAAATAAAAAAGAGAGAAAGGGAGACATAAAAAGATAGAGATAGTACAAGTGATATACATAAAGAGAGGGAGAGATAAAGTGGTAGAGAGAGATAAAGATAACTAGATAGAGATAGAGGGATAGATGAAAGAAGTGATCAAGAGAGATAGATATAGAGAAAAAAAGAGATATAGATATATAGAGGCCTAAAAGTGGGAGGAGATAGAGAGGGGGGGAGAGAGATGGATGGATAAAAGGAGGCATGTCTAGAGATATAGGGGAGAGAGAAAGATATAGGTAGAGATGAAGTTAGAGAGAGGAAGAGATAAAATAGACAGAGAGATAGAGAGAGGTAGAGGGAGATAGAAATATAGAAATATAGAAAGATAGGGGGATATAGAGGAAGAGATAGATAGAGATCTAGAAAGGAAGAGGGAGAGATAGATATAAATAGATGGTGAGATAGAGTGGGAGATAGATATCTAAGGACATATAGAGAGAGAGGGAGAGGGAGAGAGATAAAGAGATTTACAAACAAAGAGATCTAGGAATAGACAAATAGAAATGGGGGAAGATAGAGGGAGAAATGCATATATATTGGAAGATAAATAGAGAGATGTAGAGATATACATGAAGACAAAGAGAGAGAGAGAGAGAGAGAGAGAGAGAGAGAGAGAGAGAGAGAGAGAGAGAGAGAGAGAGAGAGAGGATAGGGAGTGAATAAGGGAGGGAGAGATGGGGAGAAATGGAGAGGAGGGGAAGATAGAGAGGGAGGTTTGAGAGAGAGAGAGAGAGGTGGAGATAATGATATATCTAGATTTAGAGGGGGAT